>NC_134455.1:389910990-390540018 GCF_047948215.1 Lycorma delicatula
CCTAATAATCTTTTGTTAATAATTATTAATAAAAGAATATATCTGAATTAAAAAAGAAAAGTTAAAAAAGGAACGAAGTCAAATTCGAACCGATGTGTATTACCCTTGTAAGATCAAAATATTTCATTAACTAAAATGAAATATTTTGCTAAAAAATATCATAAGTACCACTTATGACATATCCTTGAAAAGCTCCCGATGAGCAGTTATTACTGCAGTTAAGAAAAAGTCCAAAATCCAAATTGCTTACGTTTTGCGCTTTTTTTGGGTCAAGTCGATTGCAATCAAAAGGATTGGAGCACAACTGCATGTTACAACAGTCCTAAATCCAAAATTTTAACACGCTAAGGCTAATCGTTTTTAAGTTACACGAGGTATGTTTGTACTTACATACGTACATACATTCGTACTCAAAATGGTTTCACGGTTGACCAAAATGGATATTTCCGTTGAAATCTGAAAACCGCATTTTTCACGATTACAATACGTCCTTTACTTCATACAAGGAAGTAATAAAAAAGCCGGCGAATAGTTGGCATCGCTAGAAAATTTTGCAGTGCAATCATTTTAAGCTCTATTTGTACCTCAGGGAACGGTAAACGTAATCAAATAATATTTATAGTCGGAGGGATTATCGATTTTTAACAGATTATTAAACTATTATCATCGGTAGATATAATGAAATTAATACAAAATAAATATATACAAATTCAAAAACATAATAAAATAAAAATTACAACCAAATGAGCAACGTATATGAATACGTATATGAAACGCATAATAATTATTATTATTATATAATTAATATTATTACTGCATTTTTTCTTTGCAACTTACAAGTATATATTCTGGTTTTGAATAAATAGAATACAGATAGACAGTCTGAAGTCGAAGGAAAAGCTTTACTTGCACATACGTTAGAAGTCGTAACTGTAATAATCGTAAGCATACTACAAAAATGAAATGACCGTTCTTAAATAATAAGCATCCCGTGCCAGGCTTAATAAAGATAACGAATGAAGCGATTTCCCTATGTCTTCTTCATTTAACCAAATACATTGTTATATATTAGCATGTCGTCTTTGAATCGACCCACCGGATCGGTGTAGCGGTGAACTCGTCACGGCAAATCAGCTGATATCTAAGTCGAAAATTCTAAGTTTCAAATCACAGTAAAGGTTACTTTTATATAGTTTTAAATACTATATAGATCGTGGATTCTAGTTTCCTTTGGCGGTTGGGTTTCAATTAATCACATATCTCAGGAACGGTCGACCTCTCTGTTTAGCCTTCGGAACCACCGTAAGGTATTACTTCAGAGGATGAATGAGGATGATACATATGAATGTAAATGAAGTGTAGTCTTGTACAGTCTCAGTTCGACCGTTCCCGAGATGTGCGGTTAATTTAAATCCGACCACCAAATATTCCTTGGACCTTCCTAATGATTTCGTGGGATCATCCGAAAAAGGTAATTTTACAACGAATTTGCCGTCTGACTGGCGTTTTACGTTTGATATATAGTGTTGCTCGCATGCTTGTTCGGCAAGGGATTTGTCATCGTTATTTGAAATCTCTTCGGTTTTCCAGAATGAAGAAAGAAGATCGTGCAAATTATCATCTCAAGTATTACTAGTCGTGGTAAGAGCCAGAGACGTTTTCTGTAATGCGTGGTTGGACGCGATCTTGCCACTCGCGATCAAGCCAAAAACTGAATTTTGTAATGTAGGTAAATCCTTTCCTAGTTTAAATCGGCCGTCTCTCAGAATATCGAAAAACATGCTTGCACCCAGAAGTACGTCGATTCGTTTAGATTGAAAGAACCCGTCATCGGCTAACTGAATGTCATCAGTTACGTTTAAGTTTAAGTTGAAGGAGGAAGTCGGCAAATCGTTAACAATTTTCCTTAAAACCGACAGAGATATATCTTCCTCGTAATCGTTTAATCTTGATTTAATTGTAGCGTTTACAAAGGCATTTGTTGACGTTCCCGTATTTCCGATTCCGGCGACTGATGCCAGGGTTTTACATTGTTTGAGACCTAAAGCTGATACTAGTGATCGACTAATAAAATTTGATCGACTACCGCTGTCTAAAAGTGCGCGACAAGGGTAAGCAACGCCCTGAGAGTCCTTAATAAGGATAATGGCGGTAGCTAGAATAACTTCATCACCGCTATTGGAAAAGGCGGATACAGACTGTTGCGGAGTGGAAGACTCTTTAACATCAGTCTTAGGTAACTCATTTGTTGAAGCTTGAGAACGTGAAGAATACTGTGATGACGCTTATCGCAAAGTTTGCAACGGGGACTTACATCGCAGAGTCTTGTGTCCTGACCTTAGACAATTTATACGTAGCTTGAGTTCGCGAACCTTTAAGTATCTTTGAGACGAGTTAAGATTAGTGAGCTGTTTACAGGTAAAAGTTGTATGATTGTCATTACAGATTGCACATTTAGATTTGGAAATTTTGATATTGCTAACACGACGTGAAATATTATTTACATTTCGATTAATATGCGGTTTAGACTGGAAATTTTTATAGGACGGGCCTTTGGTGTTTATCGTTCGATTTTCTTCCCGGACTTCTTGGATCGTTGTTTGTTTGTATAAGAATCGCATTAAATTTTCAAAAGAATACGGTTTGGATTCGCAGTCAGAAGACTTATCTTCGTCATCATTATAGCTTAGTATATTCTTAGCGTGATACGCCTCCCAGCGATCTCTAGTTTCGGGGTCTAATTTATTTGTAATTAAAAATACTAAAAGCATACTCCATTGATGGATAGTTGGTTCAACTAAGTTTTTTAAGGCAGTCAAATGGTTATTAATAGTATTGTATAAGTTTTTTAGCGCGGTAGACTGAGGTTTGTCAAGTCGTTTGAAAGTTAATATCCCTTGTATATGAACTTTTATTATTAATCAAGTATTTTTAAATCGCTGCTTAAGAAGTGTCCACGGTGATTCATAATTACCGGCAGAAACCTTTATTTCCTTAATAGTGTTTAAAGCTTCGGCTTTTAAGCAAGAGCGTAGATAATAAAATTTTTGAATATCTGTTAAATTGGAGGAATTATGAATCGTAGACTCGAAAACGTCGTGAAAGTCAATCCGGTCTTCATATTTTCCAGAAAATAAAGGCAAGGAAATTTCAGGGAATTTAATGTTAGCCGTGTTCGATTGTTCAGTAGTAGAAGGAGATGGGTTGCGGAAGAGAGGGTGAGGATTGATTTGCAAGGATGTTGTTAATTTTAGATTCGATTTCATAGTAATTATCTTCGAAAGATGCCAAATCGTTTTCTTCAATTTCGTATTCAGCGTCCGTGCAGATCGTCCTAATTTAAAGTAGTCAAATAATTAATCAATAATTTGATAAAATTCAGACACATAAGCAAATTAACTTTAAATAGTGGAATGTAAAATAATAAATAATATTCGTTATCATTATAAAGAAAAAAATACAAGAACTCAAATTTCATAGATTAAACAACAACAATAATTAATGCGTGATAGAAATACGCTGACACTATTAAAAATGACGCAACAGTCAGACAAGCTGGCGCCGAGAGAAAATGTTATCGAAAACAAACCCAAACAACTTATTTTAAAAATACACATATGATAAGCTCTACGATATAGTGCAAAATAAATTTACTATAGCCTGTAATAACTACAAGATTCGATCATAACCTTGAATTTAAATTCTAAAAAATCAAAACATAAGAATGAAATCGAACTGAACATTTACTGAAAATATGTTTAACTAGTTGTAAATATCGTTATATAAAAAGTTTATTTTTATTAAAAGACCTTTTTTTACAATAGTCACGTTTAATTGTCACTGATAATCAAACTGAACGTTTAAAAGTATCACGTCGGGGTCACCAAAAAATGTTAGTAAATTGGCAATATGGAATAAGATCCGCAGTTTACGTTCGTTATTAATATAACAAAAAACTTGAGATAACTTAAAACGTTTAATTACAGTTTAAAATACTTATGTTAAGTTAATTACAATCCGTTTAGGTTACGTTTAAAATACATTTGTTTAAGTATAAGTACTAATACTAAGTTTACAGTTTATTTTCTTAATTACATAACATTCAAAACGTTAACACCATCACGAGTGACGAACTGAAAGCTGCAGCGAAATTGCGGATCTAAGCAAGATTGCCAGAATTCTTCGCTGCAGAATGAGAAAACCGGTTCACCGTTGCGTGAAATATTTTCTGAAATCGGTGACTCAATGTAAAGACTTACTTATGCCGCAGTCATATATTTATATTTTTTAAACGCAGAACGTTTCGTTAAACCGATTATTGTTTTACATTTATTTGTCATAAAAATGTAATCGTGCGACAATAATGAATTTATGGAAAGTGTTACAGTATCTTCAAATATTGCTTGCCTGTATTTTCAATCGTTCCGATATACATAAATACTGATAATACTACAAAATAATGCATTTTTTTTTTGTCTTCAGTCATTTGACTGGTTTGATGCAGCTCTCCGACATTCCGTATTTAGAACTAGTTGTTTCATTTCGGTATACCCCCTACATCCTAGATCCCTAACAATTTGTTTTACATACTCCAAACGTTGCCTGCCTGCACAATTTTTTCGTTCTACCTGTCCCTCCAATATTATGGCGACTATTCCAGGACGCCTTAATATGTGGCCTATAAGTCTGTCTCTTATTTTAGCTATATTTTTCCAAATGCTTCTTTCTTCTTCGATTTGCCGCAACACCTCTTCATTTGTCACTTTATCCACTCACCTGATTTTTAACATTCTCCTATAGCACCGCATTTCATAAGCTTCTAATATTTTCTTCTCAGATACTCCGATCGTCCAAGTTTCACTTCCATATAAAGCGACACTCCAAACATACACTTTCAAAAGTCCTTTCCTGACTTTTAATGTAAACAAATTATATTTCTGACTGAAGGCTCGTTTAGCTTGTGCTATTCGGTATTTTATATCGCTCCTGCTTCGTCCATCTTTAGTAATTCTACTTCCCAAATAACAAAATTCTTCTACCTCCATAATCTTTTCTCCTCCTATTTTCACATTCAGTTGTCCATCTTTGTTATTTCTACTACATTTCATTACTTTTGTTTTGTTCTTGTTTATTTTCATGCGATAGTTGTTGCGTAGGACTTCATCTATGCCGTTCATTGTTTCTTCTAAATCCTTTTAACTCTCGGCTAGAATTACTATATCATCAGCAAATCGTAGTTATTGTTTATTATTATCAATATTGTAGCACTGTTTAAAGTTCGTTATTGTATGATTATGAATGTAAAATGCAATAAAATTGTTCATGCAGCGCGTTTTACATAATTTTATTGTTAACACGATTTTTCCGTCATTGCAAATTTGAATGCTTATAACTCGATAACGAATTTATTAACAGAAAAACGGGTTTCACCATTGTTTTTCTTGTAAAGTTTAAAATCTAAATCATGTGTCATATGTCCACCTTCCTGTTTAAAAAAATTAAATTTGATTCGATATAGAGGATTCAAGATGGCGGACAAAAGTTAATAATCTACCATAATGTAGATTTTTTTTTTAACTATGTAGAAACTCATTTCTTTCTGTCTCAAAATACCTCTCAGATATGCAGTATAAAGCTGTTTCCATACTTAAATATCACCCGATATATAAATAAATATAGGAGAGATCAGTTATTTGGTCACACATTAAATGTATTTTTTTTTTTTTGTAAAATGAGAACCATTGACACCACCTGTGAATATTTCTGGTACCACTTTGTCTAAGTATTCAGAAAGTTAGTAATTATATATTTAGTTTTTTTGAAGTTGAAACTGCGTTTATTCATTGTGAAGAAAAACAATATTATTGTTGTTATTAAGATAATAATTACTATTATTTTTTCTGCTAAAATCACTATAGTTTCTATCTTGAGTAGTGCTTACCTTTCTTAGCTAAAATATGTACAGGTCTTAAACAGTAATAATAATATTAACAGTATTAATTAAACAAATAATTTTTTTTTAGATTAAAATTTAAATACTTACTTTTCTGAGGCAAACAAACGGGAGAAACAGCATCATTATATGTTATTTCTTTGTGTAATTTAATAAGAGCTACATCATGTACATCATGCAAAGAGTCGCCGTGAAATAACTTTGGCATTTTTATAGCCGAGACAAAAAAATACTGTTTAGATCTTTCATCATCATAATTTCTGTTATATGCTCCCAAAACAACAATAAAACGATGTATTTCAGTAATATCTTGTTTTCTAGAAATCAACATGAAAAATTTTACCCGTTTTATTTGAGCAAGATGTTTATATGCAAATTAATTAATTTTTATCATTCAGAATATTGAACAATGAACAAAAAAGAACCGCGCATAAATATTGCGGTATAACATAATACTTATATATAAATTATTAGTATTAAAGAATTTACAAAACAGATATACATACAAGATTGTTATAAAGTATTTGAAGATTCGGTACATCATAGCAAGGCATTAGGGCATTTTGAGAAATTATATCAGCAGCGTTGAATGCTCTCTCCGATTCTACGGTTTGTGTAACTACCAGTGATTCATGCATAATTTGTATTCATTTTATCTTCTTAAAAAAAAACTACAGTCTGGTCTCTAGTTTGCAGAATCCAGATCTCACGAACTAAATACTATTCAAGGAACATTTAGAATCTGAGAGACATTCTCTTTAGCTCTTTCATTGTTTTAAAAGAATATACTATATGCAGAGTTCAATATAAATTTATTTTACCAAAAAAGTCACTAAAACATCTTCCGTAATCTTTTCTCCGACTATTTTCACATTCAGCGGTCCATCTTTGTTATTTCTACTACATTTCATTACTTTTGTTTTTTTCTTGTTTATTTTCATGCGATAGTTCTTGCGTAGGACTTCATCTATGCCGTTCATTGTTTCTTCTAAATCCTTTTTACTCTCGGCTAGAATTACTATATCATCAGCAAATCGTAGCATCTTTATCTTTTCACCTTGTACAGTTACTCCGAATCTAAATTGTTCTTTAACATCATTAACCGCTAGTTCCATGTAAAGATTAAAAAGTAACGGAGATAGGGAACATCTTTGTCGGACTCTCTTTCTTATTACGGCTTCTTTCTTATGTTCTTCAATCGTTACTGTTGCTGTTTGGTTCCTGTACATGTTAGCAATTGTTCTTCTATCTCTGTATTTGAACCATAATTTTTTTAAAATGCTGAACATTTTATTCCAGTCTACGTTATCGAATGCCTTTTCTAGGTCTATAAACGCCAAGTATGTCGGTTTGTTTTTCTTTAATCTTCCTTCTACTATTAATCTGAGGTCTCAAATATCTTCCTTTGTCCCTATACTTTTCGTGAAACCAAATCGGTCTTATGTTAACACTTCTTCCACTCTCCTCTCAATTCTTCTGTACAGAATTATAGTTAAAGAATTTTGATGCACGACTAGTTAAACTAATTGTTCGGTATTCTTCACATTTATCTGCTCCTGATTTCTTTGGTATCATGACTATAACTCTTTTTTTGAAGGCTGACGGAACTTCCGTCAAAATAATGAAATAATTGCCGATATTAACAGAATTTTTCCCCTTAATGGTGTTTTCTCATTTATCAATAATCTGTTACCCATTGCTAATACTGTAGTAAAAATTTCAGCCGCTGTATTACATTTACTCATATTTGAATATTAAAAAAACTTACTTTGCCTGAAAACGATAAAAAAAAGACAACGATTTATATATTAAATTTATATCAGTAAACGTTTTAATAGTATTCTAAATGTATAATAAAATCGGATAATATTAATGAGGTTTCATATAAAATTCTTTATACGAATATAAAAAACAATATTCCGGGAATTTAATTTTTAAATAAATTATATCGGGTATTCCATTTTTTGTTTAAATTAGAGATATTTCGTTTTTAAATAAAAACTGTTTATTTAAAGAGTTACTTAAAAGTTACTTTACAAATATTTGTGAGTAGATATGATAGATATGATGATATACGCCATCGTTCTTATTCCCTTTAATTGTAACTAAACTATACAATTGCATTCTCAATGTATTAAGATTCTCAAAACGTAGTCACCTACGACACTTACAGATCTTTCTTTGTTTGAGAACGGAGAGATTTACAAAACAGATAATTGTAAAAAAGAAGAATAAATGATTTTTGACCATATAATTTCAAGTTTCAGAAAATTGTTGGCCGATTAATACATAATTCATAAAGGTTATGACTGAAAGAGCCATTAGGTCTTACATATATTTCTGAGATATATTTATTATTTATCTATTTTATATATGTATATATATCTGAGCGTCGTTAATTAACGGTAATAATTTTGGAAATGTAAATAGGAAAGAAAATGTACGTTTAAAGTTGAAAATTAAATTTGTGGATTACGTACTCGCAGGATGATTGAACGAAAGAAGTTTTAAAGATTTGAAAGCGATTAATAACGTGACAAATAGAATTTTATTTGCGGGTGGTGTAACAAATTGTATTAGATTTTGAAGTAAAATATTAGATATTTAATTTTTAAGTAAAAATTATCGTATTTAATTTTTAGCCGAAGCGTTGGGATATTGAATTTTTAAATAAAATATGAAAACGTTTGATTTTATCGTTAAAATTATAATAAGTATTAGTAGGTGCGAATCTATTATCTTTGTTATTTAATCGATAGAATTATTTATATATTACGATTAAGCCGCGGAATCCTGACGATTTTTAAAGAAAAATAATGTTTGCGTTCTGCCTCCCTTCATTTATTCCAAAGTAGCGTAAAAAGAATTCGGCACAACGACTTGAACTCTCTTTTTTTTGTCTTCAGTCATTTGACTGGTTTGATGCAGCTGTCCAAGATTCCCTATCTAGTGCTAGTCGTTTTATTTCAGTATACCCTCTACATCCTACATCCCTAACAATTTGTTTTACATATTCCAAACGTGGCCTGCCTACACAATTTTTCCCTTCTACCTGTCCTTCCAATATTAAAGCGACTATTCCAGGATGCCTTAGTATGTGGCCTATAAGTCTGTCTCTTCTTTTAATTATATTTTTCCAAATGCTTCTTTCTTCATCTATTTCCCGCAATACCTCTTCATTTGTCACTTAATCCACCCGTCTGATTTTTAACATTCTCCTATAGCACCACATTTCAAAAGCTGCTAATCTTTTCTTCTCAGATACTCCGATCGTCCAAGTTTCACTTCCATATAAAGCGACACTCTAAACATACACTTTCAAAAATCTTTTCCTGACGTTTAAATTAATTTTTAATGTAAACAAATTATATTTCTGACTGAAGGCTCGTTTCGCCTGTGCTACTCGGCATTTTATGTCGCTCCTGCTTCGTCCATCTTTAGTAATTCTACTTCCCAAATAACAAAATTCTTCTACCTCCGTAATCTTTTCTCCTCCTATTTTCACATTCAGTTGTCCATCTTCGTTATTTCTGCTACATTTCATTACTTTCGTTTTGTTCTTGTTTATTTTCACGCGATAGTTCATGCGTAGGACTTCATCCGTGCCGTTCATTGTTTCTTCTAAATCCTTTTTCTCTCGGTTAGAATTACTATATCATCGGCAAATAGTAGCATCTATCTTTTCACCTTGTACTGTTACTCCGAATCTAAATTGTCTTTAACATCATTAACTGCTAGTTCCATGTAAAGATTAAAAAGTAACGGAGATAGGGAACATCCTTGTCGGGCTCCCTTTCTTCTTGAACTCTCATCTGTATAAAACTACAGAGGTCCAACGAACATGACGATAATCGGATGATATTTTGTGAAGATTATCTGCTGATCGGTGACGAAGGGAATTTTTAATTACCAAACAAAATGTTTGTTACCGGTCCGATTCGAATCGCCTAGTAACTTCATCCCGTAAACGCAAGTTTTTGAATCATCTGCCCTTTTTTTTATTTGCCCTTGAACTACATCGCTGTATATTCGAATCAAAGGCGGTATTGTTCCAAGCGGACGGAGCCGGATTTCCAAGTGCCCGATTTATCAGAGCATCCATCGGCTACCGATGAAAACCCTTGAACTACCTCGAATCGAGAGGTTCTTTCCGGTCGCTCCATAGGAGGAGGCCCTGTTTGTACGCGAGTATTATCTCTGAGATTATCTCAAGCCTGATCCCGTATCGGCGATATTATATGAATGTTAACGGACTAAAGGCCTCCACACAAGAAGAATTCGCATCGTACTAGATATCAAGGGGCAAAGAGCGATGTAAAATCTGCGGGAGAGATTGCTATCAACAGATAAAAAATGGTGAAAGACATTTAATGAAGTACCCCCTTATATGCCCCCATCATATTTGCCGTATTTAAATAAATAGGTTATTATTATACATTTATTTTCGTTTTAAGTCGAATGTTATTCGTTAATTATACAGATTTTTATTAATTATGAAATTATTATTTATTAATTATACAAATTCTATTTCGAGTAGATAATAGTAATAATAATAATAATAATTAAAAACGAGATAAGATTTTACTTTTGACGATTTAAAATTTTTAAATGTAATTGCGTTAACGCATTAATATTATTTAACGTAATTGCAATTAAATTAATATATAAAAAAAAAATCGTCAATGAACTGAAAACGTCTTAAAATTTTGTGGAACATAAAGTACAGCATCGGGAAAGTTTTTTCAGTTCTTTGACGATTTTTTTTGTATATTAATTTGATTACAATTACTAATACTACAATAATTAATGCAGTAACTGGCGAAAAAGTAAAAAAGAAAAAAATAGGCTTATAATTTATAATCGTATAAATTTGAAATAGCCAAAATATAAAAATGAAATACAATACTAATATAACGGTATCATCTGAATACTACAAGATTGTAACTTTGAATCTGAAAATAACAAAAAAGAAAAAAATGTATTTTCTATTGATTTGAATAATGCCAAACACCATCAAAAAATATCTTCGCTTATAGTTACGTAAGAAAATAAAACATGTTCTTCCTGCCCTTTCGACCGATTACAGACACATTAAATATTTCCGTTCCATTTACGATAATGTTGCAAATTTCTACTCGAACCGGTCTGAAGATATCGATAAAAATCTAAAAAATAAACAGGGTATTATAAAACGATTCCAGAAGGATGTATGTACATTCTGTTGGATTTTTCTATCTTAAAATTTTATTTTTCGATTAGTTTCTTTTGAAATATGAGCGTCTATAAAATTATCCGTACGTGAAAAATTTGACCCGATGAGCTTACTTATATAATTTAGCAGCGATTCCCAAACTGTGCGCCGCGGCCTCTTCACAGGGGCGCCGCGAAGTATTGTAAAAGCTTCATAATTAATTGAACAAATACATTTATTATTATTAATTTAATGTTAATAAAGTAAAAAAATAATGATTAATTTGAATATCAGGAAATACTTTTTCGATCGGTTCTTCTTTCAAAGTTACTAAATTACAAAAAAATTATCAGGAAATGATATTCGTCTAGACGTCTCATCGACTGGCAGCTGTCCGTTTCCAATGTCCAGTAAGTGTCGTGAGAATACCTCAGCTGATGTTCAGATAATACTTCAGAGGATGAATGAGGATTATATGTATATTTTTATTTATTTATTATAATAAATAAATCCTTTTCCAAATATCGGCTGATATTTGGAAAAGGAAACAAATCAGCTGGAAATACTTAATTAAGAAATCTGATGTGGACACCACATGACTTCCTTGTACGCCTATTAAATTACATATATCCTTTTTTTTTTAATTGAAAAGTACATCAAATTTTATTTTATTCATAATTTTTTTTTGGAGTCTGATTCGAACCTAGGTGCCTTCCCCTTGTAAGATCCAAATATTTCATTAATTAATATTTTATTTGGCTATAACATTGGAACCGATCAAAAATAAGTATTTTTGACTTTTTCTTAATCGCAGTAAGCCGTCGTCGAGAGCTTTTTGACGATATATAATAAGCGGTACTTATTTTTATCGGTTCCAGAGTTATAACTCAATAAAATGTTAATTAATGAAATATTTGGATCTTACAAGAGGAAGGCATATCGGTTCGAATCAGACGTCATCTCCTTTTTTTTCAATTTAAATATATTGATTTATTAATAATTATTAACCTCTGATTGTAAAAAAAAATAACAATAAATAATAAGTCAATAATAAAATTAAAAAAAAATTAATGATAAAATTTTATGTACTTTTAAAAACGTAAAAATGTAAATATGTAATTTATTAGGAAATCCCAGTTGGAAATTCCCTATTCCCTTGGCGGGAGTTTGTAATTCCGCAGGGGCGTCAACTTGGGTAATATTTTCGTTTTAAATATTATTTATAATAATTAATTCAAAGTTTGTTACCGCTGATGAGCAGCTGCTGGTTTGAATTAAAAAAATAAATGATTTTAAAGTGAAAAAAAAAAAAAGAGTATCGAACTATGTTCCGGTGAGATAGGGTTGACTGACGACTTAGACCATTCGGCTACAGCAACTACACACTGTACTTGGTGAAAAATGTTGTATATAAGTTGCGCGGGAGAAAAATGAAATTTATTAGTATAATTCGACAATCTTAACACTGTGCGTGCGTGTGTGTGTGTGTGTGTGTGTGTGTGTGTGTGTGTGTGTGTGTGTCAATTAAATTTGTTTTCTCTAATTATCATCCGTCATAGTCCGGTAAAGCGTTACTATACACCGCCCTCACAAATTCCTTCAGTACCTTTCTAATCGGAATAGGAAATTCGATAAAAATTAAGCCGATGATAACAGAGATTCGCTCTTCAGTATCTTAGATTACACTTAACTCGTTGCCGGTTTTGCAATTTCACATAAAATAATGCTGTTTTTATTTATTTATTATTTTTACATATTTATTTTATTACGACTAATGATGTCCTAGTATATATATATAATAAACTGTAATTTTTGATGCAAAACATATGTTATTATGTATACTTTCTTTTTCGTGTTTTAGTCTCCGGTAATTACCGTTCAGATAATACTGCAGAGAATGAATGAGGATTATATGTATATTTTTATTTATTTATTATAATAAGATACTGTAGATTACGTATAGGGAATTATGATAATTTAATTTAAATATTATTTAATCTTATTACATTAACAGAAAAGGGTGGTAATTATAGAAAAGCCGTTTCAATGGAACAGCTGGCGATTACAAGGGAGGCGGTTGTTAGCGGCTGCGGTTGCTAAGCGGTCTGCAGCGAGGTGCGCAGAGCAGTAGTGCGCATCACGTTATCCCCTCCGCGCCAATAATAACAGAGTAAAAATGTGCGTCTAGCCCGGCAACATACCATCAACCTCACACCAACGCATACACTCCCAATTACTAAGTTTACAGTAAGCATATTTACAATAGAAATACGCGCGCACACAAACACAGAGAGAGAGAGAGAGTGAATATGACAACAGAGTACATATGTACACTAACTAACTATATATATATATATATATATATATATATAGTGTACATACACATTAACACATACACATACACGCGCACGCATAGACACAGATAGAGAGAGAGAGCGAGAAAGTGTGAGAGAGAGACATTGACAATTGACTATTTAAAGTACACACACAACACAACACACACACACACACACACACCACATACACACACACAAACTTGCTCTCTCTCTCTCTCTCTGAGAGAGCGAGAGACAGGACAGAGCGAGGCTGTCTGTCTTGCCGGCTGAGAATTCTTTTTTAGTTCATCATTCCTGACCCTATCTTGGGCGAATCTCGTTTTTAGTCGTGAACGGTTTCTCTCCGTCATAATGCATATGTCGGGTACACGGAAACGCTGTAAGTTTGCATTTCGCCTGAGACAACGTGAAATCGGATTTCGTACTTTAATTTCCGAAAAACCGGCCGACCGATCGCTTTCAACAGTCTACCGTATTTTCAACTCGATCCTACTATCGGTTTCGGTTCAGTTAACGGCACTGTTCTATACCGATAACGGTTAGAGATAATCTATTTATAGTTGAAAAATCGGATTTCCGAGTCGACTTTACCAACTGGGTAGCTTCCTTTTCTTACTCTGACGCTCGGTTCGTTCGTTTACGATTTTTTTTATAAATCAGCCCTTAAGGCCGTTTTTCAAAACTTAACTGCCCGAACCCTCGTCGCGCGACAAAAACGTGCCTGCCGTCAAAAAATTCAGCAGAAAATCTAGTATTTTTTGGGTTTTTTTCGACTTTTTAACTGTGACGACAACGATTTTGGAAAAATCGCTTCGACGCGGTAAGGGCGTTTTTCTAGGCTAAGGGAGCTTTTTTGCCGATTATTCACCGCCAATAACTCGGCAACCGTTAGGCCTATCGACACGTGAAAAAGTCTGCCGTTCCGATTCGACTCGGCTTCCGATCGGTAACAAAATTATCCCCCCCACAATCGGGCCCCTGCCCGAATACGGTCGGAAACGCGTATCTAGACAACCGCTCGTCCGATCGCGATCAAACAAAAAACCAAAAATTTTCTTTTTGCAAGCCCAAAAACATATGTCCGTAACATTATTGCGTAAACCTTAGGGTTCGTCCGAAAAAAAGGTTATACAATTTCAAAAAAATTAAAAAACCCATTTACTCGCGATCGGACAAACCGATTCGGACCAAACTCGATACAGACAAGCGAGCCCCGATAGGGAAGGGATAACAGCACTCGTATTCCCGATACGGGCTAAGTCCAATTTCCGATCTCTACTTTCACCACACCGAGTCTGCGGTCGATCGCGCAAACGAAAATTTCTCCAGACTCCGGATATACGCGTTTAAAGGCGATCTAAGCTTTTTTAGCCGATGTGATTTTTTTCATAGGTTTTGACCCTCCGTTCAAGAGATGTGGCCTAAAAACGAAAAAAATTGCGATTTTCCGCCCCCTCGCCAAATATTTTATTAATTAAAATTTTATTTGGCTATAACTCTGGAACCGATCAAAAATAAGTATTTTTCACTTTTTCTTAATCGAAGTAAGCCTTCGTCGAGAGCTTTTCAACGATGTATCATAAGCGGTACTTATTTTTATCTGTTCCAGAGTTATAGCTTAATAAAATTTTAATTAATGAAATATTTGGATCTTACAAGAGCAAGGCATATCGGTTCGAATCAGACTTCATCTCCTTTTACTTTCAATTTAAATATATTGATTTTTTAATAATTATTAACCTCTGATTGTAAAAAAAATAACAATAAATAATAAGTCAATAATAAAATTTAAAAAAAGTTAATAATGAAATAAAATTTTATGTACTTTTAAAAATCTATATATGCAATTTAATAGGAAATCCCAGTGGGAAATTCCCTATATATATATATATATATATATATATAAGCCTATAATAATTATAACAGTTGTGTTAAACGTTACATTTTTTTTACGGCAAACTTTATTTTTTTAAAAGTTAATTAAAAGTCATATATTTCTGTAGGCGACTAAAAATAACTCCTTTTGATTTCAATTGAATCATCTCTTTATAAAAGCTTTAAATTTTTTATATACCTATAAAAATTATATAATAAAAATAATTATTTATCCGAAAAAAATTAATTATTATTAAATTCAATAGTTATTAAATCAGCTGACTTGGGAAGACGCATTCACCACTAGACCAACCCTATGGGTATCGCAAGAAAAAACTATTCTATTTTTGGGAATTGTATTTCGTTTATATATTATCCGACCAAAATAGTACAAGTTTCATTTAATTATGTCACCTGATATAAAAATATTTCATGTAGAAATTGTAATTTGTAGAAACTACAAATTCAAATTCTACATGAAGTATTCAATAATTATAAAACAGCTGACGATGGACAGTACTTCAAATAAAAAATTAACGAAAAGGTTTTGGTGTTAGAGTTTTGTGAAATTCATCTGCAGGTCACGTATTAAAAACTTGGGCCATTAATTACGATTTTGAGGAGTAGTGAAAGACAAATTAAATTTTTTTCATTATCGTATGAACCGATTGTTATAAATAAAAATATAGAATTTATTATTCTTAAGTCGTTTAATATAGTAACTATATGTTTCGGTTATTGTCTTACTAAGGGGTGATTACACTATATAAACCTTCATTTGTATTCCTACGGTAACAAATAAGCCATGAACGCAGTTAATATATTTTTCTATTTCTTTAAGATTACATCCTGCGCTTTTATGTAGATATATACATATATATAAAAAGAGAAACTAAAGCTTTATTACAACTCTCACTTAAACTTAACATGTTTGCACATGTCACTAGTATTATTTAATGTACTATATTTATTTTACGAATTCATTTATGGCATTTATTTTATTTTTTTTTACTAATATAAAGATGAACATCAAACTGATGGAGTAATGTTAAAACAAAGTAATTCGTATTTTATTTGCTTGACGTGCGGTTATACAACTACAAAGAACAGTTAGTTACTTGTTACAAAAGTTAGGTAGGTATCATGTGTTGTCTATGAACAAAACGTAACATTAGACTGAACAACGACGGGGTGGGGAATGACTGAAAGCGCGCTGTCTACCGGATTCTTATTATACTGTTGAATTAAACAATGAGACGTGCGTGTAGTGTTACGTGTTTCTGATTTAATTTTTGTAATGTTTAATATGTAATAGAGTTTAATGTATTTTCTCGTTTTACGTGTGTTGTTGTTGATGTCGAAAATTGTTTAGTTTCGTTTATTTTTTAAAAATTTAATATATAAAATATTAAGTTTTATAAACGTTGGAAATAATGTAATTTTCTATAGACACAAATTGTAAGGCTGAATGTAATCAATTACTACTTGGCATTAACTCAACAGTTTAACTCTTCAGGTAATGTATGTTAATTTAACTCATTTCACTAATCAAAATTAAATTGAATAAAAAAATTTTAAAAAATAATCAGTTAAGAATAAAACAAAAAAAAAAACAACTGTAAATTGTAAGATTAATTTGGTTGTATTTATGGTAACTTGGTACTTTGTACGGTTGAATAAGTCTAATATTTTACTACTTAACAAATCAGTTAAAATTTTGTTATTATTTAAAACTTTACTATTCAGATGCTAATTTGTAAGCTTTATCCGATTGCCGTTAAGTATAGCAACTTAATTGTTTCTGTAACTTCTATTATACTGTACATATATGCAAATATTTTGATTCATTATTAACGTAGTAATATATTATAATATTTTACGCCTATAAGTTTTTACGTAAATTTCTTCCACAAGTCTTACTATTTCGTTCTTTCTTTCGTTTAATTTTATCTTGTAGATAATTGTGTGAACAAACGCACATTCAACCGCAATACCACTTGTGTATTCATATGTACAAGTCGGTACATATACAGGTTAACACGTGTATATCGCTGAGTTAGCTGGATGTAATGGAGAATCGTTGGCAGGAAGACATGTCCGGCTATTCGGCTAGACGAAGTTACAATAACTTTATAGTATTCTGCAACATTACTTCCATTAATTTTAGTCGTGTCTCATGCCTGTTCCTCACTCACTCGATCTTTCTGTTTCGCACACGTTACATCATTCTCTTCTCTCTCATCATCCCGACTTCTATAGGAAAATTTCATACTCCGTCCTTTCTTAACTTGCGATACCTTCATTTAAAATCATAATATCAGTTTAACGCCGTATCTAACATTTACGTGACCTAAATGTTAAACCCCGTAGTAAATTTAGTAGTTTAATATAATGAAATAACTTAAAATTTCGTTTAACTTATACGATGTAATATTACTTCTCTTTCGGGACATACAGAGGATGTAAAACGTTATGTATATAAATAATAAAAACGTACATTTTTTATTTTTATTTTTTACTTTGTTGAAAATGCCTGCTTATAATCGAAAAATTCATTTTTTGAATAGCAGTTTAATATGATTTTGAACTGAACCTAAAAAAATTACGAAAGATACTAAAAGCTGCATCGGCAGCCTCTATCTTATTTTAGGATTATTTTACTACGCTTCGGACGAGATATTCGCAGAACATATAGAGATATCTAAATAGTTCAATTTTTGCCGGCCTCCGTATCGCGAGAGGTAGTCCTCGGCCTTTCATCCGGAGGTCCCGGGTTCGAATCTCGGTCAGACATGGCATTTTCACACGCTACAAATTATTCATCTCATCTTCTGAAGCAATACCTAGCGGTGGTCCCAGAGGTGAAAGAAAAAAAATGCAATGTATGTACGATAGGTTTCTGAAGTCCATTAAAAGATGTGTATAAAATGGACATAATTGAAATAACTTAGATTAATTCTCTTGAACTGTGCTATGTTAATTATATCTAAAAAAAATCTAAATTTATAATAAAATGTAATATCTAGTTCGGTATATTTGCAAATATATTTTCATTAAAATTAACTAAAAGATTGAGCCATATTAATCTTTTTTTCACGTAATTTAATAGAACAATATTTAAATAGCGAGATGGTTCTGGGTTCGAATCCCGGTCAGCTACGGTAACTTTTCATACGCTATCGATTTTCACCGGGCTAATGACCGTAGCTGTTTATACTCGTTCTTTCTTAAAAAGAAAAAGTATATATATTTAAATATTTGTCGTTGTTTTTCGGAAGCTTACATAAACCTCGAAGTTTCAGTGATTTTAAAAACAACTCGTTTCTAATAATAAAAATAAAAATTCTTTTTCAAAACCCTAATCAAAATAAATTTGAGAAAATTATCAATATTTGTCATTGAATCTGCAATTCTAAACAAGTTTTCAAGATGGCTCGTCAGGATCAAAATTTGCTGTTTGTAAATTAAGCCAATTTTTAAGTATTTTTCTTAAATAATTAATGAACAGTAGATGTGTTGTTACGCATCAAATACGATTAACAAATTTAAAACTGTCCACATTCGTTGTGATCTGTGTAAATAAACAGATTTAAAATATTGCACTTTAAATAACTTCCTCAGTGTTCCATATATTGTTTGCTATTGAATTAAAGGCTTGTTATTTAGCGATATAAAAACTTAACAAGTAAATTAGAATAAAGTAAAACTGTACAATACAAGTACAAGTACCGGGCAAGTATTATCGTTATTAAATTTTTATTCTTTATTCATTATATATTGTTGGTTTTAGTTATTTCCAAAGAATTTCCATTTACGCCTGGTTTTATTGATTTCACATACCTATTATACGCCGTTCTCTCCTTGTATTGTATTTGCATGGGACTTGAGGTTCGATCTGTTTAAACTGGATGCATATACTCTGAAATTTTTTAATTAAAATATATATATATATATATATATATATATATATATATATATATATATATATATATATATATATATATATAATAATCCTGAATAATTTCTTTTTAGTTAAAAATTTTATTGAACGTAAAATATTATTATTAGTAACAAAATGTAAATAATTTAAAGCTAGGATAAATAAAATCTAACTGAAATAGATTTTTGTATTGAGCATTTTTAAAATTGCCTAAAATTGGTACCAATATTAATTTAAAAAAAAAAAAAAACTATAATAATTAGTATACTACTTAATAATGCAAAGATTTGTACTTTAACATGGGCACCCCACTCTTTGGGCCATTCATCACGCGTATGAAAAAATTGACAAAAACATCAAATTTTTAACTTGAAGCTATGACTTTCACATAATCTTACATATCATCAAAGCTTGTTGTCAAATCCATTCTGAGATATCGTCCTAAAATGATTTTTTACCTTTTAGCACGTTTAATTTAAGAGTAATGTGTTTAATTTTTTTTTTAATTTCTATGTTTTAGTTCATTTAATATAACACTGTTTTTTAAAAAAGTTGTTTTTACATATTTTTTAATTTCTATTTCTTAGTCTTCATAAGTTTATACTTTACAGCTGCACTAGCGCACAGGTTTGAGCGATTATATGAAATTTGAATTTTTTTTCTCGGCGGTAGAAAAAATACGTTCATTCAATCTAATCGATTGAAACGACAATATCATGTTACGAATTATTCAGGTTTAATGGATAAATTAAACACGAAATTCTTTCACTAAGAAAATATGCATGTAAACGAGGTTGCGTAAGTTCGAGAGGCATTTTTTTTTCAGTTAGCAACTTAGGGGCGTCTTAGAGACTTGTAAATATTGTTAAAATATGTCATTATCAGGAGCAAACCTGTATGAAAAATTACAGAGCGAATGGTTAAGCGGAAGGGCTTCAAAATTCGATCGGAAGGTTCCGTACCGTGAATTTCACGTATAGTCGAAGAGCGAGTTAATATAACAGCGGTAAAAAATAACAGTAGAATAATTCATATTTTCACAGAAAACTAGTTACAATCAAATTTTTGTGTCGTACCTAATATACATGTAAACATGTCTGTGTATTTGTACCGATATTTGTTGTGAATTATATGATTTGAAACGATCTAAATGGTTCTGTAAGTACGTATTTTTTACGACCTAAACTGCTT
Organism: Lycorma delicatula; assembly: GCF_047948215.1. Lineage (NCBI taxonomy): Eukaryota > Metazoa > Arthropoda > Insecta > Hemiptera > Fulgoridae > Lycorma > Lycorma delicatula. Next base: position 389,931,477 of record NC_134455.1, read on the forward strand.
AATTTTAAATTTATTTGGATAACTTCATAATTTTTTAAGTAGTAACTTAAATCGAGATAATCACAAGTTTTAACCGTTTATTATTCGTGCAGTGATATTTTAAAACGCCGAGTAAATTACTTTCTCTAAGAAAAAAGTCAATGATTACACGACTGTCATAATTAATATTTACAATACAATCTTAAGCTTTTCCTTTTTGCATTGTTACTTTAAAAAAAAGCTATCCGTTCTGAAAATATAATACAAAATTAATTATTTCTATCTTCATAAGTAACAGGCCAGTGAGACGGTTTTTGTAGTCGACTCAAATATATTTATTCATATAAAACAAAAGTTTTATTTTTCAGTAAGATAAAAACCCGTAACGTAAAACCGTAATGTAAAAGTCCATTTCCTCGACTTTCTTATTAGGGATTATGGACGAAAATTATTATCATTCGAAAAAGTTGAAAATACATAAATACATTCACGTACATCCTGACCCTCGTAGAGGAAGATCCCGGACGCCATAACACCCCTTACGTTCCTAGTCCTGATGGGCTTTACCGGAGATCGTCTTATAGACCCTCTGACTTTGATTACGTATCACAGTATTAGTTTGGCCTCTGTCGGGATACCATCGATGCGAATTCCTGGGCAGACATTTCCAGTGTTTTAATTCAACTTTACTATCCCTTTCGTTACTGGCTTTTCCAAATTTTTGCTCATCTACTCTTATTTGTAGCTGTCAACTAATTAAATAACCGTTTCGCGGAAGCGTGATCCACGCGCCTAACTGAGTTATGGGAAATTTTGATTATATAACAGGAAAATGGTTATTTTGTGACCGAAGGTAACAAAATAACCGTTTCCATAACTCAGTTTCAAACTAGACATCGTTATCTAATATATAAGATTTCATTCGAGTTTACTAGAAACATCTAAATTTTTATTCTTATACTTCTTTAATAAATGATTATTGCAACAACGACAGTTTTGTTCAACATATATCCAAATCCATCTCAGTCTGTCAAAGACAATTATGAAATCTTAACACGAAACAAACACTAACTTACTCTGTTCTGATTCGTTTTTGGGAACGAGGAAACCTTCACCCTCCCGCACTTTAGCTCCATCACCGAATTTCTAACTTATTCTACTTCTGTATTGAAGACGAATAACTAAACTAACGGTGGCTCGATGCCAAAACGCCTACCTTGGTGAAGTAAACGCCCAAACCGGCCCCTAGCCATCCGAATTTCACTCTGTCTATTAGAGCAACAAACTCCTTTAGCCATCCTCTGCGAGGCCAGAAACCTAAGGAAGCGAGCAACTTTATTCTACACCCTTTGGGATTTTCATTTGACAAATCTAAATTATAATTAATTCTCGGAAGTTCTCTTAACTATTCTAGTTCAGATTCGTATTTGGACAGACATACAGAAAACGATTACTTATTTAGGACATTTTAACTTTCTTTTTCCCGTTTAGCATCCGGTAATTACCGTTTAGATAATACTTCGGAGGATGAATGAGGATGCTGCTTATGAGTTTCAATGAAGTGCATTCTTGTACAGTCTCAATTCGGCTATTTCCGAGATGTGTGGTTAATTGAAAAAACCCAACCGCCAAAGAACACCGATATCCACGATCTAGTATTTAAATCCGTATAACAGTAACTGACTTTACTAAGACTTGAACGCTGGAACTCTTGACTTCCAAATAAGCTGATTTGGGAAGACTCGTTCACCACTAGACCGACCCGGTGGGTTACTAACTTAGAACAAAATGAGGTAAACTGTTTTTGTTATACAAATCGGTTACAGTTTTGAGATTATTTAAAATTTAATTTCTGTTAGACATCTAGTCATAGATATCAGTGTGACTTATTTGTGAAAAAGGATAGAGCTATATATGAAAACTTTACAAAAACTCTTCTGTTGTTACGCATCTGGTGACTGACGATTGGCTGTTAGATGGGAGAATGTTTAGGTCAAGTGACGGTTTAAATTTCGTACATGGAGTCGATGCATCGCATGATGTTACTGTTCGCGACTCTGAGGTACGTTTTGCGATTCGTTATCTGTGACCTAGCAGAAGTTGTTTAATTACATAATCTGTCGCAATCACAATGCGGTGATGCATCTAAAGCACAACAGATGCAAGAGATAAAATTGCTTTCGCTTTCATTAAGAATATTGATTTACATACGCGACCGGTCCCAGTGTTGAACAGAGTGAAGGTGTCGCTTGTACAGGTGAAAGATTTCCTGCGCTTTAGTGGGGTGGCCTACTCTGGGTAGAAGACAACGGGTAATCGTTTCAGCCCTCGCTTTCCTTATTATGCCCGGCGTGAAATGCTTTTTTCTTGAGAACGGCAATGCCGTTTTGCGGGACTTGTATCTCGTATCTTGTCGCATTCGATCCTTTGTTTACGGCAAATGAGCAAATGGACATATATAAATGTCTATAAATATTTTATTGACTTTTTTCAAACTACAATTTCTTCTTAAGCAATTAGAAATTAAAAAAAATTATCGTATCGACTGCGATTATCTATCGTGTTTTAAAATAAATATCTAAACTTCAATCGGGTTTAATGCAATTCTTAATTACAAAAAATTGTTCGGCTCTTCTTATGCGATGTTAGGACAAACGGATAAAAACCGGCAAGTTTTACTTTAGTAAAAATCTAAAGCTATCGTGAAAAGTCCTTTCTCCTCAATGTATAGACAAATGTAGCATGTTCATGATTTCTGGTAATAAAAAAAAAAAAAACGTTGTCTAAATATTTTGTTATTTGGATCGCTATATCTTACAAACATATCTGCCCTAAACTTTCGTCTAGTCGCTTTCCACTCTCGGGTGGACCCGAGAGTCTTGTTGCACCGCAACACCGACTTTTGTAGAAATGAATTTTGAAATCCACCACCCGTCCATTTCTGAGCACCTTGTTAGTTCATTATACCGATTAACAGACAAATCTTTATCTTAAGGTACTCAAGCATGTCCGGACAATAAAAATCTCCAACTTGAACCGACAACTAAAGTCTTTAAGTGGCCTACAGGGTAAGATTATGCATTTTGATTCAGACGAATAACAGCCATCGAGAGCAGCCTGCGCCGTTTGATTTGTTTAGCATCCTTCAATTCATAATAAGATTCTGATATCGCTGCAGTCCCAAGCTCCATCAATTCTGTTAGTAGATTCTTTTGTTCCCAAAATGTTGCGACAATCGTTTTTCAGTTCAATAATATCATCTGAATCTGTACGGCTCACTTCTCTCTGATTTTCTGGCGTCATGTCGCGCTCATAATATTAGTATGAACATGAGATTATCATCTACCGATTTTAGTTTCACTGTTCGCTTGCTCACAAAAAATGAATTACAAAACACAGAATTACAAGTTGGAAACGACGATATCATCGTGTCTTTCATCGATTGCTTCTTTACCAGCGCTAAACAGAATGAAGAAGCGTTTGAACAAGTTATTACATTATAAATTCCTGATCTGTGACTTCTGTGTTATACAAGTCGTGCAAGATATATAAGTGATAACATATAAAGTTGATTTCTTTACGTTTATTATGACACGATATAACCGTTCGATGCGATGAACAGAGTAAAAAGACTAATTTCAGGGCTGAATATCAGCTATAGTTTAGTCGGCTTCGCGCTGGTATGCAATAATTTTTGAGGGAAAGGCATCAGCAAAAAATTAAAATAATATAAAATTAAATAATATCATAAAGCTTTACTTAGATAAGTTTAAAAAAAAATCCTTATCCAAAGAATAGTAAAAACTTTTCGATATTTTACTTAATAAGACAGTTACAGCGATATTTTGTTTTTTCGAAAGGCCCTCCCCCATTTCCAGTCCCATGATCCGATTTTGGCCGTTAACGAACTAGACCGAGATTTTCTGACGGGTTATTTTTAAGGAACAATTTGAAAAATTACGGCAGTTATCGTGTTCCCAAGAAATTAAAATATATATATATATATATATATATATATATATATATATATATATATATATATATATATATATATTAAAAGAAGAGACAGACTTATAGGCCACATACTAAGGCATCCTGGAATAGTCGCTTTAATATTGGAAGGACAGGTAGAAGGAAAAAATTGTGTAGGCAGGCCACGTTTGGAATATGTAAAATAAATTGTTAGGGATGTAGGATGTAGAGGGTATACTGAAATGAAATGACTAGCACTTAGATAGGGAGTCTTGGAGAGCTGCATCAAACCAGTCAAATGACTGAAGACAAAAAAAAAAAATTATAAACTTTTGAGTTGACGCTGGTTTTGGGGTCTGAGGCTGTGAAACGCCAAGATATGTCGAAATTTTCCTGAAATCAAATCATTGTATCCATTACAATACGTAGCTATCTTTTGAAATCTACTTAAAACATTAGATTGAAGAAAAATATACTGAAATAAACCGTTTTGTAATTCGAGGGGTTGATAATTCATTCGCTTCGAAAAATAGATATTTTTCGTTTAAAACATCGTTTTAAACGATGTGTTTCGCGACACATCGTTTAATTTCGCTCTGCTATTCAGGAACGGTGTGAGGATGAGTTTTGTAAGCGGCATCCTTAAGGTATCCCCCCACAAGAAAAAGTCAGGAAAGGATAAATCAGGAGACCGAGGGGGCCACAATCCCTTCGAAATCTATTGTCCACGAAAACACCGATACAAGAAAGTCGGCTATATGAGCCGTAGCATTGTCCTATTAAAACCACGTGTAATCTATCCGGTCTGCAGGTATAGTGTTTACAAATTGTTGCTCTGTCTGTATGTAGCGCTCATAGTTCACAGTGCCGGAAAGAATGTATGAAGTTTCGACTGCTGATATTGCACGCGAAACTCCCATTTTTTGTCCGCGGAGAGGAGACTTGTGCACCGATGTGGATTTCCGTACGCGAGATGCGTGAATTCTGTGCGTTCATGGTAGTTCCGTATTGCTGGAACCGTGCCTCGTCGGATCGAAACCGATCGTCCAATTCATCCCCGTCCGAGTTATGACGTGAACCGCTGACAGAAAGCTACACCTTTACCAGTGTCTTCAGGTAACAACTCGTGAACGACAGCAATTCTGCGTGAACGCATCTTTAAACGCTTGCTCGATGCCGTGCGGGCGTTACCAAAAAAGATCAAAACGGTTAGATAGACGTAGCACAGATTTCTTGGCACTAACAGAATATAAAGCTTGCACGTCGATCGACTTTTCTGATGCTACCGTTTTCGGTCGAGCGCTTTTGGCTGCGTCTATCGCATTCCCTGTCTCTTGATTCTGCCGCTTGATGGAGAACTACTTTTCTGTGAAGGCGTTCTGGGTCTGGGCGTAACTGGCACATCTAATGTATCGGGAGGCGACGAATATAATCTGCTGCATTCTGTAACCCGTTTTACCTCGATTAAACTTGCAAAAAAAGAAGAAAACATTCTTCCGTGAGATTGTGTCGCTGTTTGAACCGTCTGTATTTTAAATAAATCGGCGCTAAGATTTTTTAAATCGTTTGATAATTTATTAAAAACGGCAAAGTAAACACGTATGAAGTATTTTATAAAACTTTACGCTTGACAATTATTAAATATGTACTATACTTATGTATATTGAATTTTAAAGTATAGTAAACCTCTTTACGGTTTCCCTAAAAAGTTAAAACAAATTTTCAAAATGCATAAATAGGCTGTTAGAAAATTGTTTGGCGACGATAAATATGAATCGTGTAGATTGATATTTAGAAAATGAAATATTTTTAGTTATCCTTGAGTTTATATTTATGAATGTGCATTCTTTTCCAAAAATAGTCCCTTTTTAAAAAAATAACAATATCCATGCTATCAAATCTGATAATAGAACTCTCTTTTTCTGTTTAGCTTCTGGAACTACTGTAAGGTATTACTTCAGAGGATGATATGTATGAATGTAAATGAAGTGTAGTCTTGTACAGTCTCACATCAACTATTCCTGAGATGTGTGTTTAAATGAAACCCAACCATCAAAGAACACGGTATCCACAATCTAGTATTCAAATCCGTATAAAAGTAACTAACTGCCTTTACTAGGGTTTGAATCGTAGAACTCTTGACTTCGAAATCAAATGATTCACTATGATAAGTTCACCACTAGACCCCGACCGGTTAATGCCGATAAAGAACTTCTTTCTTTTTCTGTTTACCCTCCAGAACCACCGTCAAATATTACTTCAGAGGATGAATGAGGATGACGTGTATAAATGTAAATGAACTAAAGTCTTTAAAGTCTCTGGTCAGCCGCTCCTGAGATCGGTGTTAATTGAAACCCAACCACCAAAGAACGACGGTATCCATGATCTCGTAATCAGATCTATAGCCGATATTAGAACCGGTTTCATGTAATTCAGCGCAATACTTTGGCTTACGGCAAAGGGCCTTATGCTTCTGTTGCGATTTTTAATAGATTACCAAATCGTTTAAAAACTTCTCCCGACAATTTATTTTAAATAGAATTAAAAGATTTTGTTTTACTAACACATAATATTATTTCTGAAAATGAAATTCTAAATAATAATTGAAAATGTTTAAAATCTGAATTTTCTGCACCTTATTCAGCTTATTATTAATATGTACGTAAATATGCAGTAAAATAATTTTCATTATGCCTTCTAAATTGTTAGTTATTTTTTATACTTTGTATCTCCATTAAAATACCATAACATTATTTCATGTTTTTATTTTTTGCATTTAGGCCGACTACAAACCACACAAATGTCATTTCTTCCGCTTTCTTTTTCATTTCCTTCAACATTCTTTTGTTCTTTATATATGTTTGGCATTTATTTTTTTTGACCGTTTCACTTTCGTATGTCTTTTCCTTCATCGCACATTTTTAACTCAATTTTACGTATTTTTTGTCAGATTAGCTTTCTATCTTTCGTTTCCTGTTCACGGATCCCTAAGTTCTGTAATTCTTTTTTCATCGTTGTAGGTCCCAAAGTCGCTCTTTTGTTCACAGATTTTAATGAAAATCTGTTTATTTAGTCGTTGTTCGTCCATTCTGTACACACGACCCAGGAATTTCAATCTCCACTTTCTTATTAATAAACTTAAAATATAAATACATGTAAACGGTTATTTTGTGACGCTAATCTGGATGGTTTTACCTTGGCTTTCTACGATTCATCCGGCAAAGGCTGACACAGTTCCTTTTCTTTTTACACGGAATAGTATACGAGTACCGTTTATGAAATCATCTATATAATGTGTTGTTATGAATCGATCAGGATAAAAATTTTATTTAATTATGCTTCAGTTCAACAGAGGATTATTCCGTCTTTTTAACAAAATTTCTACAAAAAAACCTCCTTAATATTGCATAATTACAATGCGCGTGTTAAATCTTATAATTCACAATATATTACAAACAAACTGAATTATAATCTTTTTTTTCCAGATATGTTTCTTAAAGAATGTAATTTAACTCATCTTAACGATTGCTTTATTACAATGTAATAATTCAGATGAGGATATTGCAGTCTGGTATGGAATTGATATATTTACACACCGAGGGGGACCACCGAGGTCCAAGGGGGACCTCGGACATTTCTTTAGAAATTATATTAGAAATGTTATGATGCCTGTATATCAACATCCACTAGCTATTATAAGGTCAGTAATATATTTGTTTTTATATTATTTACTACGTTTTTTCTTAATTTTTACGTAAATATTAGAATTTCCTGTTTAATTATATTATATTTTCTGTAAAAGACCCTGAAAAAAGATATTTTAATTTTTTTTATACTGTTAACAGCCTATGATTATCTTTGTCATTCTTTAGTACTTCTCTTCGTTATGATACTTTTCTATCATTTTTCTTAAATTGTTCTCATATATATATATATATATATATATATATATATATATATATATATATCTTGGTCTATAATTTTGTATCCTATTTGATAGCTTTAATATATAATAATCAATCAGAAACATCTTACAAACATGATGTTACTATCATATTGACGCACGAATTAATTTTATTCTTGACGACCGACTATAATAATTTTGATTATGGATTATTTGAATTTAAATTAACATACCTGAAGATGGAGTTACAGCTCCGAAATTACTAGGATTTATACTTTTTAAATTGTTGGTTAGTAGAAATTAATTTATACAAAAATAATTTTCATTACAAAAATACTGTAGCCAACGTGATATATGTGTTGATTTCCGGGACATTTCGACTGCAGGGAAGTCCTGGATTTTATAAATTTGATTTGTTTATAAAGTCAAAGCCAAATTTTGTGTTGTTAATCTATAAAAATGGTGAAATTAGAAGGTCAGATCAGAATGTCAAAGTAACGTATTATTTACTGTTAATAGATCGGTCGAGTGGCCGAAAACAAAATAAAACAAACTTAAGAAAAATAATAATGAAACCGATTTCAAAAGAAACACACTAGAGATAAAAATTGCTTTCTTAAATCTTTCAATTTTAACGTATAAGAAAAGTTTTAATTATTTTATTTTAACGTTTTTATAATTTTATTTTTATTTAAAATTAAAATATATCTACAAAAATTTGTCAGAAAAAATCAAAAGAAGCCTAGAAACTGCTACCTTCTGAGTTTGACATATGGTTCTGGTATGTAGAAATCTATATTATTTTTCTGTTGTACTAATTTTCTTGAATTTTGTTTGAAAATATATCCAACAGAAAATGACAACAAAATGTACGTTAGCATGTTATTATATTATAACGTTCCAGTATTAAGTAATGTTAACGATAAATCTTATGTACAAAGCCAAAATTTTGTCTGTTTTAAGAAAAGAATTTCATCGATTATTATACGAGGGTTATTTTTTTTCAAGGTCGATCGGTCACGAAATTAAAACCACGGTGATAATAAAAAATTTTTTATTTGTAACAAGTACTTACATAGTTACGCTATTTCTTTACATAGTCGCCACTCCGATTTAGACATTTGTCGTAGCGCGGTACAAACTTTCCAATACACTCGTCATAGAACGGAGCCGCCTGTGTTTTCAGCAGTGTTTCTACGCCGGTCTGCAGCTCGATGTCTGTGCCAAAATTTTGTCCTCCTAGCCAGCGTTTCGTGTGAGCAAAGAGGTGAAAATCGGACGGAGCCAAGTCCGGGCTGTACGGTGGGTGATCAAACACTTCCCGACGAAAACGCTGCAGGAGCTTCTTTGTTACACAGCGCAGTGTGCGGCCGAGCATTGTCGTGGAGAAAGACAACGCCTGATGACTACATTCCTCTCCGCTTATTCTGAATCGCCCTTCGTAGACGTTGAAGAGTAACGCAGTATGAGGCTGCAGTGATGGTCGTGCCGCGTTCCATGAATTCCACCAAGAGAATTCCATTCCGGTCCCAGAACACAGTAGCCGTACGCTTTCTGTTGGAGAAGGTTCGCTTGAACTTCTTTGATTTACCGGGAGAATGAGAATGCATCCGCTGTTTGGATTGTTCTTTTGTTTCTTCAGTTTCGAAATGGACCCGTGTCTCGTCCATTGTGACAATTTTGTTCAAAAAAACTTCTTCATTGTGGTAACGCTGGAGAAACGTTAGGGAGGCGTCCGTTCTCATTGTTTTGTGATGGTCGGACAGCGACCATCTCAAGAACCCATCTCGCACACAGTTTACGGTACTGAAGTCTCTCACTCGCAACGGTGTAGAGAGCTGACCTTCTAATTTCAGGAAGCGAATCGGTCAATACAGAAATTGTGAACGACGATTTTCTCGAATCGCCTCATCCACTCGCTCAACGAGATCATAGGTTGGCACTCGCTTCCTTCCTAGACCGCCTGCATCATGAACATCTGTACGTCCTGCTTTAAAGTTACTGCACATTGTCGCACTTTGCTGTCGCTCATTAAAGTTACTTATTCGTCGATGAATTTAAGCCGCATTACACCCCTCAGCCTGAAGAAATCGAATTAACGCACGCACCTCACACTCGGCGGGAGATGCTGTTGTTGTAGACATGTTTACGCGCTAGCTGCGTGTTCAGAACAAAACGAAGTGACGCGGCGTGATTGAAGGCCTTACTAGAAACGCTGCGTAACAAATATGCCCGAAGGTTCATCCGATTTTTGCGAGGGTTTTTATTTCGCGACCGATCGGACCTTGAAAAAAAATAACCGTCGTAGATGTAATATGCCAAAGTTTGGTCAAATTCGGTGGAGTAGTTCTGGAAATACGAAGTGATTTAGGGTGTGAGACTTTTTTCTTTTTTTTTTTTTTTTTTCCGGGTCCGCAGTTAAGCAATTCAATCCGCAGAGATGAGATGAATGTTTTGTATCGTGTGTGAAAAATGCCATGCCTGACCGGGATTCGAACCCAGGACCTCCGAGTGAAAGGCCGAGTTGCTACCACTCGCGCCACGGAGGCCGGCAAGGGTGTGAGACCTAACACCGAACCGCATACGCCAAAACTGGACCGATTACTATACTTTCCCTTCTGTAGTTATAGCTCTGTTATAAGCGCAAGGCGGGAAAGTAATAGTAAATATTTATATTTTCAGAAAGTGGAATAATTAAAACCTTTCGTATCAGTTTAAACGCATTAAATAATCCGAAATGTTTTTCTCTTGCCAAAAACTGATGCACCGATCATATAAACAGATTTAAAGAAATCTCTATTATAAATACTTCTTTTATTTATTTCTTGTAACAGATATTTCTTGTAAAAATGTTTATAATTTTGTTATTTGCTGTTCAATTACGCAAGAGATAAAACATATTCGTTATCAGAAGACAATTTCACTACGACTGAAAGCTTGTAAATTCTTTTACCCACCTACTCGACGACACCACCATGACCACGTTATTTCCAGACTCCGCCCACATCACCTCTTGGACGCCAAACCTAATTGTTCCAAATACGATTCAATTTTTAATGTAGAGCGTTTTTCTAAATATGTTTGTCTATTATTCAAGATTATAGAGAGCGAAGTAAGATTATAATAAATAATTGTATAATAAAATCTTAACTAGAATTTTATACAGAAGAATTGAGAGGAGAGTGGAAGAAGTGTTAGGAGAAGACCAATTTGGTTTCAGGAAAAGTATAGGGACAAGGGAAGCAATTTTAGGCCTCAGATTAATAGTAGAAGGAAGATTAAAGAAAAACAAACCAACATACTTGGCGTTTATAGACCTAGAAAAGGCTTTCGATAACGTAGACTGGAATAAAATGTTCAGCATTTTAAAAAAATTAGGGTTCAAATACAGAGATAGAAGAACAATTGCTAACGTGTACAGGAACCAAACAGCAACAATAACAATTGAAGAACATAAGAAAGAAGCCCTAATAAGAAAGGGAGTCCGACAAGGATGTTCCCTATCTCCGTTACTTTTTAATCTTTACATGGAACTAGCAGTTAATGATGTTAAAGAACAATTTAGATACGGAGTAACAGTATGAGGTGAAAAGATAAAGATGCTACGATTTGCTGATGATATAGTAATTCTAGCCGAGAGTAAAAAGGATTTAGAAGAAACAATGAACGGCATAGATGAAGTCCTACGCAGGAACTATCGCGTGAAAATAAACAAGAACAAAACAAAAGTAATGAAATGTAGTAGAAATAACAAAGATGGACCGCTGAATGTGAAAATAGGAGGAGAAAAGATTACGGAGGTAGAAGAATTTTGTTATTTGGGAAGTAAAATTACTAAAGATGGACGAAGCAGGAGCGATATAAAATGCCGAATAGCACAAGCTAAACGAACCTTCAGTAAGAAATATAATTTGTTTACATCAAAAATTAATTTAAATGTCAGGAAAAGATTTTTGAAAGTGTATGTTTGGAGTGTCGCTTTATATGGAAGTGAAACTTGGACGATCGGAGTATCTGAGAAGAAAAGATTAGAAGCTTTTGAAATGTGGTGCTATAGGAGAATGTTAAAAATCAGACGGGTGGATAAAGTGACAAATGAAGAGGTATTGCGGCAAATAGATGAAGAAAGAAGCGTTTGGAAAAATATAGTTAAAAGAAGAGACAGACTTATAGGCCACATACTAAGGCATCCTGGAATAGTCGCTTTAATATTGGAAGGACAGGTAGAAGGAAAAAATTGTGTAGGCAGGCCACGTTTGGAGTATGTAAAACAAATTGTTGGGGATGTAGGATGTAGAGGGTATACTGAAATGAAACGACTAGCACTAGATAGGGAATCTTGGAGAGCTGCATCAAACCAGTCAAATGACTGAAGACAAAAAAAAAATTTAAGAGTAATGTGTTTAATTTTTTTTTTAATTTCTATGTTTTAGGTCATTTAATATAACACTGTTTTTTAAAAAAGTTGTTTTTATTTTTTTTTCATTTCTATTTCTTAGTCTTCATAAGTTTATACTTTACAGCTGCACTAGCGCACAGGTTTGAGCGATTATATGAAATTTGAATTTTTTTCTCGGCGGTAGATAAAATACGTTCATTCAATCTAATCGATTGAAACGACAATATCATGTTACGAATTATTCAGGTTTAATGGATAAATTAAACACGGATAATTCTTTCACTAAGAAAATATGCATGTATACGAGGTTGCGTAAGTTCGGGAGGCATTTTTTTTTCAGTTAGCAACTTAGGGGCGTCTTAGAGACTTGTAAATGTTGTTAAAATATGTCATTATCAGGAGCAAACCTGTATGGAAAATTACAGAGCGAATGGTTAAGCGGAAGGGCTTCAAAATTCGATCGGAAGGTTCCGTACCGTCGTGAATTTCACGTATAGTCGAAGAGCGAGTTAATATAACAGCGGTAAAAAATAACAGTAGAATAATTCATATTTTCACAGAAAACTAGTTACAATCAAATTTTTGTGTCGTACCTAATATACATGTAAACATGTCTGTGTATTTGTACCGATATTTGTTGTGAATTATATGATTTGAAACGATCTAAATGGTTCTGTAAGTACGTATTTTTTACGACCTAAACTGCTTAATTTTAAATTTATTTGGATAACTTCATAATTTTTTAAGTAGTAACTTAAATCGAGATAATCACAAGTTTTAAACGTTTATTATTCGTGCAGTGATATTTTAAAACGCCGAGTAAATTACTTTCTCTAAGAAAAAAGTCAATGATTACATGACTGTCATAATTAATATTTACAATACAATCTTAAGCTTTTCCTTTTTGCATTGTTACTTCAAAAAAAAGCTATCCGTTCTGAAAATATAATACAAAATTAATTATTTCTATCTTCATAAGTAACAGGCAAGCGAGACGGTTTTTGTAGTCGACTCAAATATATTTATTCGTATAAAACAAAAGTTTTATTTTTCAGTAAGATAAAAACCCGTAACGTAAAACCGTAATGTAAAAGTCCATTTCCTCGACTTTCTTATTAGGGATTATGGACGAAAATTATTATCATTCGAAAAAGTTGAAAATACATAAATACATTCACGTACATCCTGACCCTCGTAGAGGAAGATCCCGGACGCCATAACACCCCTTACGTTCCTAGTCCTGATGGGCTTTACCGGAGATCGTCTTATAGACCCTCTGACTTTGATTACGTATCGCAGTATTAGTTTGGCCTCTGTCGGGATACCATCGATGCGAATTCCTGGGCAGACATTTCCAGTGTTTTAATTCAACTTTACTATCCCTTTCGTTACTGGCTTTTCCAAATTTTTGCTCATCTACTCTTATTTGTAACTCTCAACTAATTATATAACCGTTTCGCGGAAGCGTGATCCACGCGCCTAACTGAGTTATGGGAAATTTTGATTATATAACAGGAAAATGGTTATTTTGTGATCGAAGGTAACAAAATAACCGTTTCCATAACTCAGGTTCAAACTAGACATCGTTATCTAATATATAAAGTTTTATTCGACTTTACTAGAAACATCTAAATTTTTATTCTTATACTTCTTTAATAATGATTATTGCAACAACGACAGTTTTGTTCAACATATATCCAAATCCATCTCAGTCTGTCAAAGACAATTATGAAATCTTAACAAGAAACAAACACTAACTTACTCTGTTCTGATTCGTTTTTGGGAACGAGGAAACCTTCACCCTCCCGCAGTTTAGCTCCATCACCGAATTTCTAACTTATTCTACTTCTGTATTGAAGACGAATAACTAAACTAACGGTGGCTCGATGCCAAAACGCCTACCTTGGTGAAGTAAACGCCCAAACCGGCCCCTAGCCATCCGAATTTCACTCTGTCTATTACAGCAACAAACTCCTTTAGCCATCCTCTGCGAGGCCAGAAACCTAAGGAAGCGAGCAACTTTATTCTACACCCTTTGGGGTTTTCATTTGACAAATCTAAATTATAATTAATTCTCGGAAGTTCTCTTAACTATTCTAGTTCAGATTCGTATTTGGACAGACATAGAGAAAACGATTACTTATTTAGAACATTTTAACTTTCTTTTTCCCGTTTAGCATCCGGTAATTACCGTTTAGATAATACTTCGGAGGATGAATGAGGATGCTGCTTATGAGTTTCAATGGAGTGCAGTCTTGTACAGTCTCAATTCGGCCGTTTCCGAGATGTTTGGGTAATTGAAAAAACCCAACCGCCAAAGAACACCGATATCCACGATCTAGTATTTAAATCCGTATAACAGTAACTGACTTTACTAAGACTTGAACGCTGGAACTCTTGACTTCCAAATAAGCTGATTTGGGAAGACTCGTTCACCACTAGACCGACCCGGTGGGTTACTAACTTAGAACAAAATGAGGTAAACTGTTTTTGTTATACAAATCGGTTACAGTTTTGAGATTATATAAAATCTAATTTCTGTTAGACATCTAGTCATAGATATCAGTGTGACTTATTTGTGAAAAAGGATAGGGCTATATATGAAAACTTTACAAAAACTCTTCTGTTGTTACGCATCTGGTGACTGACGATTGGCTGTTAGATGGGAGAATGTTTAGGTCAAGTGACGGTTTAAATTTCGTACATGGAGTCGATGCATCGCATGATGTTACTGTTCGCGACTCTGAGGTACGTTTTGCGATTCGTTATCTGTGACCTAGCAGAAGTTGTTTAATTACATAATCTGTCGCAATCACAATGCGGTGATGCATATAAAGCACAACAGATGCAAGAGATAAAATTGCTTTCGCTTTCATTAAGAATATTGATTTACATACGCGACCGGTCCCAGTGTTGAACAGAGTGAAGGTGTCGCTTGTACAGGTGAAAGATTTCCTGCGCTTTAGTGGGGTGGCCTACTCTGGGTAGAAGACAACGGGTAATCGCTTCAGCCCTCGCTTTCCTTATTATGCCCGTCGTGAAATCCTTTCTTCTTGAGAACGGCAATGCCGTTTTGTGGGACTTGTATCACGTATCTTGTCGCATTCGATCCTTTGTTTACGGCAAATGAGCAAATGGACATGTATAAATGTCTATAAATATTTTATTGACTTTTTTCAAACTACAATTTCTTCTTAAGCAATTAGAAATAAAAAAAAATTATCGTATCGGCTGCGGTTCCTCTATCGCGTTTTAAAATAAATATCTAAACTTCAATCGGGTTTAATGTAATTCTTAATTACAAAAAATTGTTCGGCTCTTCTTATGCGATGTTAGGACAAACGGATAAAAACCGGCAAGTTTTACTTTAGTAAAAATCTAATGCTATCGTGAAAAGGCCTTTCTCCTCAATGTATAGACAAATATAGCATGTTAACGATTTCTGGTAATAAAAAAACAAAAAAAAAAAAACGGGGTCTAAATATTTTGTTATTTGGATCGCTATATCTTACAAACATATCTGTACTAGACTTTCGTCTAGTCGCTTTCCACTCTCGGGTACTTGTTGCACCGCAACACCGACTTTTGTAGAAATGAATTTTGTAATCCACTACTAGTCCATTTCTGAGCCCATTTCTGAACGACAGGAATTCTGTGTGAACGCATCTTTAAACGCTTGTTCCATGCCGTGCGGGCGTTACCAAAAAAGATCGGACCGGTTAGATAGACGTCGCACAGATTTCTGGGGACTAACAGAATATAAAGCTTGCACGTCGATCGACTTTTCTGGTGCTAGCGTTTTCGGTCGAGCGCTTTTGGCTGCGTCTGCCGCATTCCCTGTCTCTTGATTCTGCTGTTTGATGGAGAACTACTTTTCTGTGAAGGCGTTCTGGGTCTGGGCCTAACTGGCTCATCTAATGTATCGGGAGGCGACGAATATAATCTGCTGCATTCTGTAACCCGTTTTACCTCGATTAAACTTGCAAAAAAAGAAGAAAACATTCTTCCGTGAGATTGTGTCGCTCTTTGAACCGTCTGTATTTTAAATAAATCGGCGCTAAGATTTTTTAAATCGTTTGATAATTTATTAAAAACGGCAAAGTAAACACGTATGAAGTATTTTATAAAACTTTACGCTTGACAATTATTAAATATGTACTATACTTATGTATATTGAATTTTAAAGTATAGTAAACCTCTTTACGGTTTCCCTAAAAAGTTAAAACAAATTTTCAAAATGCATAAATAGGCTGTTAGAAAATTGTTTGGCGACGATAAATATGAATCGTGTAGATTGATATTTAGAAAATGAAATATTTTTAGTTATCCTTGAGTTTATATTTATGAATGTGCATTCTTTTCCAAAAATAGTCCCTTTTTAAAAAAATAACAATATCCATGCTATCAAATCTGATAATAGAACTCTCTTTTTCTGTTTAGCTTCTGGAACTACTGTAAGGTATTACTTCAGAGGATGATATGTATGAATGTAAATGAAGTATAGTCTTGTACAGTCTCACATCAACTATTCCTGAGATGTGTGTTTAAATGAAACCCAACCATCAAAGAACACGGTATCCACAATCTAGTATTCAAATCCGTATAAAAGTAACTGCCTTTACAAGGGTTTGAATCGTAGAACTCTTGACTTCGAAATCAAATGATTCACTATGATAAGTTCACCACTAGACCCCGACCGGTTAATGCCGATAAAGAACTTCTTTCTTTTTCTGTTTACCCTCCAGAACCACCGTAAAATATTACTTCAGAGGATGAATGAGGATGACGTGTATAAATGTAAATGAACTAAAGTCTTTAAAGTCTCTGGTCAGCCGCTCCTGAGATCGGTGTTAATTGAAACCCAACCACCAAAGAACGACGGTATCCATGATCTCGTAATCAGATCTATAGCCGATATTAGAACCGGTTTCATGTAACTCAGCGCAATACTTTGGCTTACGGCAAAGGGCCTTATGCTTCTGTTGCATTTTAAATAGATTACCAAATCGTTTAAAAACTTCTCCCGACAATTTATTTTAAACAGAATTAAAAGATTTTGTTTTACTAACACGTAATATTATTTCTGAAAATGAAATTCTAAATAATAATTGAAAATGTTTAAAAAACTCTGAATTTTCTGCACCTTATTCAGCTTATTATTAATATGTACGTAAATAGGGAGTAAAATAATTTTCATTATGCCTTCTAAATTGTTAGTTATTTTTTATACTTTGTATCTCCATTAAAATACCATAACATTATTTCATGTTTTTATTTTTTGCATTTAGGCCGACTACAAACCACACAAATGTCATTTCTTCCGCTTTCTTTTTCATTTCCTTCAACATTCTTTTGTTCTTTATATATGTTTGGCATTTATTTTTTTTGACCGTTTCACTTTCGTATGTCTTTTCCTTCATCGCACATTTTTAACTCAATTTTACGTATTTTTTGTCAGATTAGCTTTCTATCTTTCGTTTCCTGTTCACGGATCCCTAAGTTCTGTAATTCTTTTTTCATCGTTGTAGGTCCCAAAGTCGCTCTTTTGTTCACAGATTTTAATGAAAATCTGTTTATTTAGTCGTTGTTCGTCCATTCTGTACACACGACCCAGGAATTTCAATCTCCACTTTCTTATTAATAAACTTAAAATATAAATACATGTAAACGGTTATTTTGTGACGCTAATCTGGATGGTTTTACCTTGGCTTTCTACGATTCATCCGGCAAAGGCTGACACAGTTCCTTTTCTTTTTACACGGAATAGTATACGAGTACCGTTTATGAAATCATCTATATAATGTGTTGTTATGAATCGATCAGGATAAAAATTTTATTTAATTATGCTTCAGTTCAACAGAGGATTATTCCGTCTTTTTAACAAAATTTCTACAAAAAAACCTCCTTAATATTGCATAATTACAATGCGCGTGTTAAATCTTATAATTCACAATATATTACAAACAAACTGAATTATAATCTTTTTTTTTCAGATATGTTTTTTAAAGAATGTAATTTAACTCATCTTAACGATTGCTTTATTACAATGTAATAATTCAGATGAGGATATTGCAGTCTGGTATGGAATTGATATATTTAAATGTAGAATAGCTATGAAAGTACGGTGATCGTTTCAAAGACGGGGTATCGGTATTTTATTTTTTTGCAAATCTTTATTTTTTAGGATCCGACTAGTTCATCTAGATCAAAATAAAATATATATGTGCATACTACGTAGGTAATGGCACTCCTTTTAGCCTTAAATCTCAGGATCGACCAAACAAACGTCTGGGGCAAAATATATCGGGTTTGATCGTACTAATTTATTCAAGATTCGTTAAGGGAGTGGGGATATCACGAAAAATCCGATCTTGATTTTCTTCAGAGGAATTTTAAAAAAAGCTTATTATTAAAAAAAAACAAAAAAAACGCTATGAAAATTTATTATTTTTATTTTTTTAAATTTTATCAATTTTATGAACCGGAAAATAATTTATGTTTAAAACCCGTTTATAAAAAAAGAGCTGTGAAAATATTACTTGATTTTCCCGGCTACGCGAATCAAGCGATTACCAAAATAATTGAGTCCAGCATCAAAATTCACAAATTTCGAATAAAAAAAATATTTTGTATTTAGGATCTTCCTTAATCCGTGAGAAAAATTTAGGAAAAATTTATCTATAAAGTTATCCCTAATAAAAAAATTAATTTAAAAGAAAATTGTTTAAAAATATTGAGGAAATAAAGTATAACTTTTATGCGAGTAACGAAAAAAATTGCTTCTCATTTTGGATCTGGAATTTAAAATAAATGCCAAAGTTACTTTAATTTTAATATAAGCTAATTTAATTTTTAACAGCTCTTTTTAGCCCTGAAGAAAAATACTAAAGAAATATTTAATAATAAAAGTAAAAAATGTGTATCCAAGAAAAAAAAATTTAAAGGAGGGAAATAAATTTAAATTTTAAGAAAACAGAGGTTAAACTTAACTTATTTATTTATAAAAAAAATTTGTTTAGATATAACATCCGCTTCAGTAATATAAAGCACAAAATAAGAAAAAAAAAATCCGTTTCGGCACGCCGGAAGGCGGAGGAAGTTTCAGTAGTTCAGATACTTTTAGGAAAAAAGTTCACTTTCTATTGGTTATTGCTTAAAATGTATTATTTGTTTGAATAATTTTACTTTTTTTTAAAGCCATTGTTAAAAAACTCTTTTGATAGTGGGTTTTTTCGTTTTTATTATTTCTTCTCTTTTCGCTTAATTATTTTACTTATTATCTTATGTATACTTTTTCTTAGTGTTTACTGATGATGATCGTTTATAATCGAAATGACTATGTAGTTTTATTTTTATGAAAGATCTTTTTCTGCAGTTTATTTCAATTACCATTCAGTATTATTTGTATCTGTGTAGTTATTATTATTATTCTTTTTGTAAACCTTTTATTTTATATTCTTATCTTTTAATTATTTCAAAAAATTGTATAAAATGTAACTTTCTAGTGAATAAATGAGAATAACTTTTTCTTTCTGTTTAGTAAACGGTATCCCGTTGCGTTAAAATTGTAATTTTCCGTAAAAAAACAATTATCCATTTGATCTGAATCGATATGTTTTAATAACAACTTATCGATTCAGATCAACCTTTTTATATTTTCTAATCCGTTAAACTTTCGATCAAAATGCTTACGTATTATAACCGGTGAAGCTCTTGATAAGGACCATGGTGAATGATAAACACCTAATTCATGATTTAGACAGGGCACATTATCTTCTAAAATGACCCCTCGCAGACGGTCAAGAAGGAGTAGAAACCATCTCGACTAATCAATACATCAACGTAAACACACGTTTCCTACCGTGCGTGTCAATATATTATATATGTTTTATATCTCACGGAAGTCGTACTGATGAAAATGTTGTTTTCCTGATCTCATTTCACGTTATCTTGTCATCGCATTCGTTTTAATATTTTGAATGAAATAGTTGTACGTAAAAATAGGAAAGTAATAAATGTAAATGTAACCGATGTCAAAACGTACAGTTAAATGTTAAAAAGTAATACCGGCTTTATCGGTTCTTTAGATGA
Source organism: Lycorma delicatula (assembly GCF_047948215.1). Lineage (NCBI taxonomy): Eukaryota > Metazoa > Arthropoda > Insecta > Hemiptera > Fulgoridae > Lycorma > Lycorma delicatula. The sequence continues at coordinate 389,951,822 of NC_134455.1, forward strand.
TGAATTTATAAGACGGATTAAAAACTTAGCTAATCCTTAGTTAACCTTTTCCCATCACAATGCTCCGCGCTTCATAGCGCTCCGCAAAAATATGTTTGTATCTGATTGCCTCTCTTCATAGTCTTATGCTACCCTCTTGTGAAAAAATTTTCAAAAATTACAGTATATTAACGAGATTTAACAGATTCTGACAAAAAAAACCTTACGATTGGATATTTTTTATGCCTGTAACAACAAAAAATTGAAACCGTACAAAAATTACGATAATTTAATTGCAGAATTTTTTTGCGCATTTCTACCGCGTTTCTTATTAGCGAAAATTTTTTTTTTTATTTGTGTTTATGAAACATAGTTTGCTGATTAAAAAAAAAATACTTTCAAGCAAATCGGTTGAAAGTTGGGCAAAATATGATGAAAAACCCTTGTCATAAATTACAGATTAATTAGCATATCAGTTTCGAGAAATTTTTATAGTTATTTATTTTTTCTTAGCGTTACATATAATGTAAAATTTATTTTAAAAATTATAAGACTTCCTTAGAGCATTTATAACGTAAAAAAACTTTTTTTACAACAGAGTATTGCTGTTACACGCCACGGGGGGGGGGCAATAGAGTTCATGAAACGCATAATAATTACCCCAGTAATTACAAGCTATTCGGTACAAACAACAGGTATTTTTTATGTTACTATGTATATAAAATCGTAATATATATTATATATATATAATATATAAAATAAGAAATTACGAGCGCGCACTAGTTTTTACACCAACATATAAATCGCAATATGGGAGATTCCCCAAAAAAACAAAAGAATGAAATAGAAGACAAATAATAAATAACCTAAACAAATAAAATGAAATAGTAAATTCATAAATAAAAAGCCCTTACCCCTAGTTGGTGATATTTTGGCATGTGTGATACACGAGAAAGCATCCGTCTTTACAGAGTGGTACCTCACAAGCTACACACCTCCAGGCTGATCTTACGCGAATTCCGTTTGCCGAGCACACAACGCATTGTCTAAAACTGTTTGTTCCCTCACGTTTAGGAAAATGTCTTGCTTCACAACTTTCAAGACGTAAAAATTCACGATTTCTTACATAAGATCCTCGTGCAGAAAATCTCGTAGGAGATGATGAAACAAGCCCTTTCAAAACCTCATTTCGAAACCATCTGAAGGATTGGTTCTTCTTATCTTATTGACTGACTTGTAAGCCGTATAAGCATTGACAAGGAGCATATCAAAAATGTGGAAAAAAAGTTTTTTCGTCCATTTTGTCATGCGTCATGTAAGTAATAGCTTGAAGACAGACGATCAGATAGATCAACAGCCCCCATATAATTATTGTAATCTACAATCATTACAGGTCTCACGACATTTTCTGTACCGCGAATTGTTACACTGTATTTACCCTCTTCAGCAGGCCCATGAATAGAAGACAGAAGTGTTACGATTCGCTTGTCATTGAATAGAATACAAGATATTCCATCCAGTGTCGTACGACAGGCTAACCGGTGTCTGGTCAAACCTAATTGTTTACGTCTGTTTCGTGTGAATTCAGCTGGCATTCCAGCACGATTGGATCGAGCTGTTCCACAAGCTAGAATTCCCACATCTTTCAGTCGTCGATATAATTGCAGGGATGAAAAAAAAATTTCCATATACAAATGATATCCACAATTTTCATAACCTGCAATTAGATCGATAACTGTACGTTCAGTAATCGTTTCGTTCACATTTTGTTCCTCTCGTTATCTCCCGAGATATACATTCATATCGAATGTGTACCCAGAATTATCGCAAAGTCTGTAAACCTTTATCCCAAAGCGCTTTCGTTTACTAGGTATATACTGCCGAAACAAGACTCTACCCTTGTAGGCGCATAAAACCTCATCAACTACAATTTTTTGTCGTGGATTTCAGAGTTCACGAGATTTCTGACGAGCAATTTCAAATATTTCGCGTACTCTCCAGAGACGGTCATAGTTACCAGTTTGCATTTCTGATTCTATCGGTGGATCCTGGTTAGCGAAGTGTAAATACTTCAAAATATGAAGAAAGACAGTTCTCGGTAATGTATTCCCAAACCAAGCGAAATGTGAAACCTCGTCAGTCGACCAGTATTCTTGTAAAGTGTGTCTTACAGTATGACCCATTTCCAGGATGATTGCAAAGAAACGTTTCATCTGGTCAAGACTAACGTCACCTTGAATTCTGTCCTTAGGTAACGGTCTATCAGGTCTACGGCTTTGAAAATACAAATTAGTTTGTGATGTTACTTTTTCAAGGATAGCCCCAAAAAACAACATAGATACGGCAAACGGCGTCTGCCCATGAATACGGGGATCAGGAATATATTCAGGCACATTCTGTAAATTCCTACGACGCTTCTTAGGCCGACCTCTCTTATGAGGAGCGGATTTAGCCAAAAGGTCGGGATTCTTTACAAATGCACCTGGTTCCGGACCCGTAAAAGGCAAACTGTTTAGTGTGTCATATTTACACCTATCGGTACAAACTAACCGGGGATTTCCAAGAACCGGCAGACGACCTTTCAACTCGTAACCTTCGTCATCTGTAACTGTTTCGTCATTTTGGGCCCGGTCAGTTGGATTTTCTTGTAACTCCGCCGTGTCAAGTTCCTCATCTTGGAGAGGAAAATCAACAGCTGGTTGCATTTCAACATCCAACTGCACTGGAGAACGATAATGGATTTCATGAAATATATTACCGTTTCCTTCAGCATGTGGATGTAGAACTGAACCGGCTACATTTATTTTCTGTTCCGTGTCAGTATCACTAATCGAATGACCTGGATCATCATCGTCGCTACTAAAATTCAGGAGATGCGGTTCCGAAAAATCGTTACTCCTAATTTCAGTATTTTTGATGTCGTCCAAGCCCTCAAGGTCGTCACTGTCATTTTCGTCATAATCTGAAAGTCCTTCGTCAAGAGCAAACCTAATGTGTTCGTCATTCATTGTCTCGATAAAAAAAAAATTACGGCAAATAAAAAAAAATCACAAATTTAAAAAAAACGCCCAATATGTGAAAAAAATCGCACTGAATAAAAAAAAAACCGATGTATTTTGAAAAAATAATGAAATAATATATTACCAACGGAACGCCGGTTTGCGATAGTAAGTTACTTACTGCAGTTCACTCGTACTCACTCGCACAATAAAGTAACATATGTTAGTATAAATGAAAGAGATTCAGTAAAAACTACGTTTTATAAAAATCCCCTCACTTAAAAGGCTATTCAGATTGACAAAAAACTATTTTTACTGTATACTGTTATTCATTACGAATCGATATGTGTTTCATTGATGCCGATATCTTTTGTCAGAAAAAATTTATTAGGCCTCAAATAAAAGTGAAAAATAGAGTGTGTGTGTGTGTGTGTGTGTGTGTGTGTGTGTGTGTGTGTGTGTGTGTGTGTGTGTGTGTGTGTGTGTGCGTGCGTGCGTGCGCGCGCGTGTGTGTGTGAACAAACGAACATTTACATTTTTATTTATATAGATAATTTATATTTATGCATTGTTTAGACAGTTTCTAAGCAACTGTTATTTAATTTTTAATTCAGTTCTATTAGAGTTATTGATAGAATTACACCTGATCTCCTGATCTCTGCTACCCGATTCAAATCTATTAAAAACTACATCAAAAGAAATATATAGAAGAAAAAAAAGAATTCCAGAAGAAAAAGTTCACAGATAAAGAGAGAACTGAAATAACACCAAAACATCCACTGCAATTTGAACTAAAGGGGAATACAATCAACAAAAAGAAATCCTAATCGAAATTAAATAAACTCAAGAAAAAAAGAATCGTTAAAGATAACAACAAAGAAATAGAATAAGGAATAATAATAAAAGGTATTTATATAAAAGTTAGATAACTTAAAAAAATAATAACAGTAAAAATGGTTGAACCATAACAATAATGGTGGGGTGCGATTAAGTGAGGTGGGGTGGTGGGCCCCCATCTCAATTTTTTGTTAGTTTTGAAGATATTAGGATGAAGGATAAAACGAATCGCTTCGGTTATAATTCAGACTTTATAAAGTTGACCGATATATGGCATGTTTTAATTTATAATATGACATATTTATTGACTATATGTAATATTTATTATAAGAAGAAAGAAGAAAGGAATTTTTATCCATCTAATTTGGAAAAAAATTGATTCATCTTGTTTTTATAAATTATTAATACGGTGTAAAAGTGTATGAATTGCTACCTATTACGAGGCCGGGACGAAAGGCGTTGAATTAAATGCTTTTATGTTACGAAGAAAATAACGGTTGAACTATCACTTTTGTGACATAAATATTTATAAAGTAAACTATCATTCAAAATGTAACAGTTAATGTTGATTACAAGCGACTATTATTTCTGTAATTCCTTGTACGATATTATATTAAAACTGTTATAATGATTAATGTATACAAAGTCATAAAAATACGCTAATAAATTTTTCGTATTTTTGTAAATTTTAAAATAGTTTTTTTATTTTATAAATATTTTAACATTAAATAATTAATTAAATAAAAAATGGTTTAAAATCAACAAATTTCACTATAATTTTGACTTTTCAAATAAAAAATAATAACACTACCGACTGTTGATATCAAAAGTAATATTAAACATAAGCAACAGTTTACAACGTGATATTCACGTTGAGATGGTGGGCCCCCATCTCAATTTTTTGTTAGTTTTGAAGATATTAAGATGAAGGATAAAACGAATTGCTTCGGTTATTATTAACTGATAATTCGTTAATGATTACCAACGACAAATTAAAACATGCCATATATCGGCCAATTTCATAAAGTCTGAATAAAAATTTACAAAATGACCTATCTATAAATTATATATAATATACATTATAAGAAGAAAGAAGAAAGGAAATGTTATCCATCTATTTTGGAAAAAGATTGATTCATCTCGTTTTTATAAATTATTAAAACGATGTAAAAAGATGTTCATGCTACCTATTAAGAGGTTACGAAGAAAATCATTGTTGGACTATCACTTTTTTGATATATTTATAAAATATCATTCAAGGTGTATTAAAATAAAAAAACAATTAATGTTGATTATGAACAACTGCTAACTATTTTTGTAATTTCTGGTACAAAATTATATTAAAACTATTATGATGATATTAGTGTTTTCAAAATCATTAAAATATACCTAATAAATTTTTATTTTTGCAAATTTTAAAATAGTTATTTTATAAATATTTTAATATTAAATACAAAGTTATACTTAACCCTGACAAGAAATGCTTCTTTCTTCATCTATTTGCCGCAATACCTCTTGATTTGTCATTTTATCCACCAATCTGATTTTTAACATTCTACTATAGCACCACATTTCAAAAGCTTCTAATCTTTTCTTCTCAGATACTCCGATTGTCCAAGTTTCACTTCCATATAAAGCGACACTCCAAACATACACTTTCAAAAATCTTTTACTGAAATTTAAATTAATTTTTGATGTAAACAAATTATATTTCATACTGAAGGCTCGTTTAGCTTGTGCTATTCGGCATTTTATATCGCTCCTGCTTCGTCCATCTTTAGTAATTCTACTTTCCAAATAACAAAATTCTTCTACCTCCATAATCTTTTCTCCTCCTTTTCACATTCAGTGGTCCATCTTTGTTATTTCTACTACATTTAATTACTTTTGTTTTGTTCTTGTTTATTTTCATGCGATAGTTCTTGCGTAGGACTTCATCTATGCCGTTCATTGTTTCTTCTAAATCCTTTTTATTCTCGGCTAGAATTACTATATCATCAGCAAATCGTAGCATCTTTATCTTTTCACCTTGTACTGTTACTCCGAATCTAAATTGTTCTTTAACATCATTAACTGCTAGTTAATTATTATTTTATTAACAATTTATTAATTATTAATAAATCAATATATTTAAATTAAAAAAAAGGAGATGAAGTCTGATTCGAACCGATGTGCCTTCCCCTAAGATTATTAGTATTTCATTAATTAAAATTATCTTTAGCTATATAACTCCCGAACCAATGAAAATAAGTGTCACTTATGATATATCGTTGAAAAGCTCTTGATGAGGGCTTATTACTGCAGTTAAGAAAAAGTCCAAAATCCAAACTGTTCTGAATTTTTGGCTTCTTTGAACACTCTTTGTCTAGTCGATTGCAATCAAAAGAGGTGATGCCAACCAGTTGTTACAACAGTTCTAAATCCAAAATTTCAACATTCTACGGCTAATCATTTTTCACTTATGGGAGATACTTACGTACGTACAGACGTCACACCAAACTAGTCAAAATGGATTCAGGGTTGGTAAAAATGGTTATTTTCGTTGAAATCTGGAAATCGGAATTTTTCGCGATCACACAATACTTCTTTTACTTGGTACAAGGAAGTAAAACGGGAAGTATAAATTTAAGTCACACGTAACCTACGCTTGGTTCGCTCGCTAGCCTCGTCTAATTAAGGTTAAATATACAAATTATATATGTAATTCTCCAACGTTGGAAGCGATTAATCAAATTCACCGCATTTATAAAACAATTTAATCAAATTTTTGACATTTCATAAATTGAAAGAGCCAATTAGGATATATAGAATACGTTAACTGCGTGGATGAACTGTAACGATACAAATAAATGCTCAGGTGGTTTATCCCTATCGTCATTAAAAATATTTTTATTCAGCTTTCACCATCTGTGCATGCTGAATGCTGTGAATTTGATAAATCACCTCAAGTGTTGGAGAATAACATACATAATTTGTATATTTAACCTTAATTAGACGAGGTTAGCCACCGAAGTAAGCGTATAAGTTATCCTTGGCTAAAATTTAAATTTCATTTTTTTACGAGGGTTCAAGTAATCTATTTACCTTAGAAATTGGTGTTAGGCGATTTTTTTTAAATTCTAGTTGTCGTTTTGATCCCCGAAACACGTTTAAAACATGTTTTTAAATGTCAAACGTTTTCGTTTTACTTCGGATATTATAAAAACTACTGAAGATATGGTTCTGGAATCTATTTTTTCAATTTGTCAGGTCAAAAGCCATAAAGTTTTTTCCTTAATTTGAGTTACTTAGAATTTCAGTACGGTTTTATTTCGCTCTTTGTCCAAGAACCAGGGCGAGATTTTTCGCTAGCCGTAACTCGTTAACAGAGCGTTTCATTACCCATGTTTATATGAACTTTTTTTAATTATTCTCACTAGTATAACCACTCACTAGTATAACTAGTATGACCACTCACTAGTATAACTAGTATGAGCTCAACCCACCGGGTTGGTCTAGTGGTGAACGCGTCTTCCCAAATGATTTGGAAGTCGAGAGTTCCAGCGTTCAAATCCTAGTAAAGCCAGTTATTTTTACACGGATTTGAATACTAGATCGTGGATACGGGGGTTCTTTGGCGGTTGGGTTTTTCAATTAAGCACACATCTTAAGAATGGTCGAACTGAGAATGTACAAGACTACACTTCATTCACACTCATACATATCATCCTCATTCATCCTCTAAAGAATTATCTAAACGGTAATTACCGGAGGCTAAACAGGAAAAAGAAAGAGAGAGAGAGAAAGAAAGGAAAGTATAATGAGATCAGAAAGCACCGGTAAAAGTACATGAATCATTCTGAATGTAAGGAATGTGATGATCTCTTCATCGAGGGGGTGGGGTTAAATCAGGTAAAAACTGAAATATATATAGCAAAATACTATTTGCCAAATTTTAACTCTTTTTTTTTGGCTCCGGGTTTTTGATACATTAGACAAAATCTATTTCGAAATAATCTTGAATATCCCACTCACTTCTAAGTCTGATTAACTTAAAGTTTGGAATTTCAAACAATTTCATTGTAACAAAGATCAGTTTTCTACGACTACTATAAAAATAAAAAAATAAAGAAAAGGGAAAACTATCAGTTTCTTTTTTACTTTCGTGTTTGAAGTAAAGGAAGTGTTGCGATCGCGAAAAATTTCGATTTTCAGATTTCAAAGGAAATATCTATTTTGACCATCCCTGAATCCATTTTGACTAGTTTCGACGTGACATGTGGTACGTACGTATGTATCTCGCACAACTCAAAAACGATTAGCTGTAGGATGTTGGAATTTTTGGATTTATGACTGTAGTAACATCTAATTGTGCACCTCCCATTTTTATTACAATCGACTGAACCAAACGTGTCCAAAAAATGCCCAAAATCCCCAAAAAACTGGATTTTGTACTTTTTCTTAACTGTAGTAATATGTCCTCATTGAGAGCCTTTCAACGATATACATAAGTGGTATTTATTTTCGTTGGTTCCAGAGTTATAGCCGAATAAAATTTTAATTAATGAAATATTTGGATCTTAGGGGAAGACACATAGGTTCGAATCAGACTTCATCTCCTTTTTTTTTTTAACTTTTTTTAATTTAAATATATCGATTTAATAAGAATTATTAATCTCTCATTCTAAATAAAGGTTGTACGATGAATAATAATTCAATATTAACAAAAAAAGAAATAAATATCAAAAGTTTTTAATGAAGTTTTATGTACTTTTCCTATTAAAAAATGTGTAATTAATTTAATAGGCGTACAAGGAAGTCACTTCAGAATTTTTAACTCGTTTCAAAATTTAATGCCATCACTTTATACCGTATACAGAAATTTGTTGAAGTTCTTATAGTGAGCAAGTCCAAAGATGTTAATAAAAATACAACAGACATACACACGTAAGAATAAACATCTACCGGAAATTTCTAATCTTTTGTGTTTTTTGGATTAGGAGAGCTCTTGAAACGTCGACATTTGAAAAAATCGCGGTACTCAGAAGTTTTTTCTGTTACTTCCGTTCATTACATTTCCGGTCACTATTATTTTTTCTTACTGCTGCAGCATCAATAGTGTGTGAAACTGCAGCAGTCACACTATAAAAATAAAAAGATCGGACTTTTTTTGTATTCTTTTTATTTTACTTATCCGGTATTTTATTTCGTAAAATAGCGCAAAAGATTAACATGTTTTTAAATATATATATAGTTTGTGTATTTTAAAGGGTATTAATTATCTTTTAACGGGATTTTTTTTATTATAAAGAATATTGCTTATAAAATACGTAAAAGTGGTCTTTATAACGTATCTTTTAAATATTCTGTAAGAGTTTTTGTTCAGTAAATTTATAAAAGTGAACATTATTGATTTTTGCGTTCATTAAGTTTAATTAGAAAGTAAAGATTCTGCTTAAGTAAATAATATTACAAAAAAAAAAATGTAAAAAGAATCTATTTAAAAAGATTGCCTTCTCTGTAATACTTTTGAAAGTAATACAAAATCCCTTTAGAAAGTCGTACACCGTTTTTTGAGGAAATTACATTCATTTTTGAACAACTGGATACGAATTATATGAAAAATCATATACAATGCATTAATTTTGCAAGGTGAAAAATTCATACCGATACTCGGGCAGTATATCTGAAGTATTCAATCCACGCTATTTAAATTTTTAATCGGTTGTGAGAAATGCTACCAAATCTAATTTGATTTCTGTTCGCAATAATAAAATTGAACAGAAGGACACCTAAAAATTGAAAATAATAAAAGAGCTAATGCGCTCACAAAAGTCAGGAGTAATAGGACTTAGCCTATTTGTGGTATAAACTCAAATTTAATTTTTAAGCGGGGCTATAATGGGCACATTAATAACTGGCAGAAGTATCATAAATTAATCTGAAGAAGATCAAACAAGATTAATAATTACAAAAATAAATACTAATTTTCATAATTAGTATTTAGTTATTCTATAATTAAAAAAAACCCTGGACTTGTTTCTTTACCAGAGTCTTTAGAGGACAAATACCACAACCATTAATATTAAAATAAAAATAAAATAAAAAATAGTATGTTCATTAATTTCTTAAAACTTTTTTCAAAATTTATATTTTTTATCAAATTTTTTTTTTTAACAACAAAGGAAATGTTCCAGTGTCAATAAAAGTTTAACTTCGAGGAGATGTCATAAGTAAGAATTTGCATTTAATCTTCTAAGATTGAAAAATACATTATACTTAAGCACGTTTGAGATTCTAATGGCCTTGAAAGAAATCTTTTCCAAATCGGTGATACCTGTTTTTCGAGAAATGTGGAGATATCTGATTTTGGAGGAAAAGTTAGCTTCTTCAATAAATAAATATTGAAGAAGCAATATTTTCAATAAATAAACTTTCTGATAACGATAATGAACTTTTTAGTACAGTCAATTTGTATTTTTATTTGAAAATCCTTACTTACCGATCGATGTTTTTTCCATATGTTAGGGGTGATGAGGGAAGCATAACCCACATTTTTAACATCCCCCTCCAATAGATTTTTGAAAAATCAAAAGGTTTTTGAAATGCGTTTTTCTCTGAATCTATGCATTTTAAAGAAAGGTTTTAATTTCTTTGGTTTTAATTTCTTTCCTAAGAAAGGAATTAATTTCTTTGAAGTTATGCCGTATAATTTGAAATTGAAATACTAGGTGGCGCTGAATTTGTAAAAAAACGTGTTTTTTCGGTTTTTCACCGGAAAAATTGTTTTTCGTCTGTATTGCATTTGAAAAAGTTGTTAATCTAAAAAAAACATACAACTTTTATTATACAATTTTCTTGTACGACTTACCGTTTTGGAGCTGTAGCTTGTGAAAATTTTGTGAATTGGGCACGTGTTCGAAACCGGTGTAGTCGTTTACTTTTTCGTCTAGGTTTTTTTCAACTTCCTTATAACTATCGGAATAATGATAATTTTGTTAGTTTTGAAACAAATCAATCGTTTGTAAAATAATAGATTTCTTTTTGGCTTGATGATTTCGCCACGTAAGCTCGAAGCTTGTCAGTGGGATATGGAAATGGAATTTTTGTAGAGTATGAAAAATGCCATGGCTGACAGGGGTTCGAACCCGATAAAACCCAATAAAAGGCTGGAACGTTACTACTCCACCCTGGAGATTGGTAACTTCTTATACATTTAAATAAATTTATAAATTCTACTCGTTTTTTATTATTATTTTAACCGGTCGATTTGATATTTTTAATTTCCGGCTATAGTACAATAGATATACAGTAGCACAGGTATTTATTTATTTAGCGTATGACAACAAAAAATAACACCGATTACAGTCAAAATTACAAACAAAGATTTAACAAACTAATATATGCTACTGATTCTGAAGTCGCCATCAGGAAATCTTCAGGATTCCCTTCGTAAGCTGTCCTAGGACAAACTTCTGTGATGTGTCTGACAGTTTGGTTTTCACCAAACCCCGGTGTTTTACCCCATTTATGCAGGAAATAGGCGCACAGGTATAAAGGGAAAGTACAGCGATCGAACAAAATTTAAGTATCGGATTTTTTGAAAATTCAACGTTTCAACAATCTCTTAGTCGAAAAACCACAAAAAAAGTTATAGAAATTTCCGGGAGATGTATATCCCACATGTTCGTACGTGTGTTTTGATTAATATCTCTGGACTGGCTCGATATAAGTTCTTCGAAAACGGCTCTAAAGATTTACGTATATGAAATATTGATGGCATTAAATTTTAGAAAAAATTAAAAGAGATGGAGAAGTAGTTTTTCGTTTTGAATTTTTTATTTTTTGTACAGCGGTCGTAGAAAATTGAGCTTTAATACGATACGATGAAAGTACTTAAGTTATTTAAAATTTAAAAGGTTTAGGTCGTCCGATTTTAACCGTGGGGATATTTAACTTTATTTCTAAACAGTTTTTGTTTCATATCTCGAAACTAGGATATATACGTATATATCCTAGGTTGAGTCTGACTTTCAACTCTGACAATGGAGCATCATGGTAAATATATATATATATATATATTTTTTAGTAAACTATAATACACTTTTAAACCTCCAAAAACAACGGGGCTGAATGGGGTCCATAATTAAAATATCAGTATTAAACTTAAATTTCTAAAACAGAAAATCCAACTGTATCTAATATTAATGACAACATATGAACTTTTTTAATAAAAAAAGTGGATTCCATATTACCCGGTTATGAATTAAAAGTTTAAATTGTTTTTTTATTTTTGATGCTGTACATATTTTAAAAAATATAGGTATTATTAAAAATGTTATACGAGGTACATTTGAGCAAGGGAGTGAAATGGGACCTAAGATTACAATGTATTAAAATAATTAAAAAATTAAGAAAGGAATTAAGCATATTTTCTGTTAATTTTTTAATCATTTCTGGTATTTATCTTTTTCATATTGTGACCGTTATTAAAAATATTTAATGAGTTAGCTGTCTTTATTATTATTGTTATTTTTTTAACAATTATATTCTAAATACAGTAAAATTTTGATGATAAAAACATCATTTCGTTAAGGGAACAACCAGGATTTATTGCTAAGAATTTCGTTTTTTTTATCAACTATACTTTTAATGCTGCATCATTTTTAAGATAAAACCGTTGTTTGATATAACGGTGGTCATAAACATTGTTTTATTATTAGATATCTGATAATAAATTAGAATTTAAGGATTTTATATAATAAACTTAAAAGAAGGTCGAATGAGACAAATTTTATTATTAAACATTTTGATCTTTTTTCGTAATTTTATTCTTAATGTTGAATAATTAAGTAATTAATATTTAAAAATCTTACGGTGCTTATTTAAAATAAAAATCCATCTAGGGAAAATCACATCTTTTTCATCTTTCTTTCTATGTAAAAAAACAAACCGTTTTTCATATTTTATAGTAATTTTAATTTTTACTGAAACGATTCTGAAGTTAGTTTGAAGTAAATTTATATGTAACTTCCCTAAATATATCATTTACGTTGATGAAGATGACGTTGTCATTTTGTAATGGTTATGAGTCCTACTCGTAGTATTTCTACCTTGGTAGGAGAATGTTACAAATTGTAACGGAAGAAGTATAAACGGTTTGAAATTAATATTGTAATACCTGACGGATAAAAATAATTTTTAATTTAAAAAAATATAAAATTAAAATTAAAATTTATATAATTAAATAATAATAATATAATAAAATCTAAATATAATATAAAAATACATAATAAATAAATATAAATATAATAATTTAAAATAATAATACAATATAATAAAATTATATAATATAGTATTATCATTGACTTTGTTCAAAGACCGAAGTGCAAGACATTAACGAAGATGTTACATCCAAGAATCTTCTAATTCTTTGAATTTGTAAAAAAAAACTATCGAATTATTTATGCTAATACATGAAATTAAAAAATTACATATTTTGAAATTTTATGCTCATTAATCATTATCGATTAAAAATTATAAAAATATTTTCCTTAATAGTCTAAGGCAATTTTCATATTTTTAAATACATTTTTTTAAATGTAATATTTATAAACCTTAATAAAACTTTCATTAATAATTAGTTTCAGTTGAATCCAGCTAATTTTAGATAGATTGATCGTATAATCGTCATGTAAATTTAATTTAAATTTAATTAAAATGTTAAAGACAAAGTAATTGAGTTCACATGTGCTCATAACCACCATTCATTTATAATTTAATTTATTACAACGGTTTTAATCGTTCAAATATTCGTGTGCGTGTGAATATACATATATATACGAGTATATATACATATATATATATATTGTATTTGTTTATGTTATGTCATAATCCTAATAAATATTCATGTATCTTTATAATTAATTAAATGATTCGATACAACTGTTTTCAGTTTTAATTTACACCTAAGGTTTATTAAAAAATTTAATAAACCATTTTTTTATTATTATATTTTTTGCTATGTTTTTTGTAAAAAAAAACCTTTACTTGATAAATAAAATATAAATAAATTTTAATCTGAACAGGCATTCAACCGTATTAAATAATAAGATAAACTAATTGAAATATTAAGGAGAAAATAATAAATTGAAAGAATAATTGAAAGAATTGTACTCGAATCAAAATGAAAATAGAAATGAAAACTGAATGGCTTGACTGAGGAAGAGTATTAATCCAAGAGTGCTGCCTATTACCCACCATATGTTAAAGATGGGATCAAAATTCTCTATAAAAAATAAAGGAATCAGGTAGGAGGATGGAGAATCGGTTGTATAAGTTTTGCAAACGATATGGTTTTTTTAAGAGAGGAAGCAAAAGATAAATTCAAAATTAGAAAATTCTATAACAGAATATGCAGAAAGAAGGAAAACTAAAATAAGGAGAATAGGAGATACTATTCTAACGAATAACTGTTAAAATAAGGAATGAATTATAAATGACTGAGATACCATCCGGTCTTTCGTAATTTTCTGTTACTAAATGTAACAGAAAATTTCGAAAGTGAAAAGGAAATAAAAAACAAAATAACAACAGCTAAGGAAGCCTTTAATAGAAAGAAATAGTTTTTTTATGAAATAAGCCGGAGTTGAGAATTGAAGAATTAAGGTATTATGTTCGCAGTGTAATCCGATGCAGATTTAAACACTAGCGCTAAGAAAAAGAAATACTAATGGTTGAAGACATTTGAAATGTTTAAACGGACAGAAAAAAATTGACAAGTTATGAAGCGAGTTAAAAACAAAAACTCTGAATAATTTAGAATAGGAAAGTTAACTGGTTAGACGTATTAATATGAATGGAGAAATATGGATTAAAACAACGCTACAAGGATCAGTAGAGGGAGTAAGTGGAAGAAAGGGAATTAAATTTATAAAAATTAAAAAATTTAACTGAAAATACTGGAGGATGTAGACGATACTAGATGAAATGCCAGATATCTGGATCTTGATATCTTAATGATTAATGTACACCTTTACAAATACATCTTTGAAAGATCATAGTAATTTAATTTACGTAGCCTAGAAAAAAATAAAGGATATTCATAACAGTTGGGCTATAATATAGTATATAAATTAGCCGATGGTTTTCGGTGGGAGATATATGAACTTATGGCGTAACATGAGAAATATCCCCACCACCAAATACACCGTCTCTCCTATTTCCAACAAAAGAGATAGTACGGCACGTTTAATATTAAGAATTACTTTCAAGAAAGCCTTACTAATGAATTAATGAGACACTTTAATGTATGCTGGAACACATAAGCATTCAACAACATTATACTAAATCAACACACACACGCACAAAATTTTCGACCAAATTATTAATTCTTGTATTTCCAAATAAAAAAATAATCACCGTCATAAGTAATATTAATTGAAAATATTTTTATACAGTTTGTTTCATTTTGTCGTTACAAAAGATTTAAACTTTAAATGATAATGAACTATTTAATTACCTATATAAACAGTGTTCATTTTAAATGTGCCATCATACAGAGCTAGTATACTTGAAAAGTAGTGTAAGTAGTACAGTATAGTATAAATAAAGTAATATAAAGTGTAGAAACTGGGAACTTTTCCTCGATCGCTGAGTGCATTTAAAGTACGTTATCGAACCGTTTTTATAATTTGATTTCAAACTTAATATTTTATTAAAATAGAAACCCTACGTTTTTTGTAACATTTTTAGATCCGACACAAATTGTTAGAAATTTTTATTTATGAATTTTTATCGATTTATTTTTAGAAATTTTTATTTTTATTTATCTTTCTCTAAATGTAACTGTCCAGAAATTTACACCGTATTTCCAGGCGTAGCTATCAACAAAGTGTTATGTTGTGTAACATAATATTTGAAAAGTGAGGCTTGTCTAGATTTTCAGGAAAAGACTGTGAATTTATCTTCATAAATTTTAATCGAGTAATAATTAATTTTTTTCTATTCTAAATTGATTTTTTAAACAATATTATTTACTATTCCTAAATAATTATAAAAAATTATTGGCAATAAATAAAGTTTTTGGTGTCTAAAAATGTTTGTTTTGTTTTCGTGAATTGTAATGAAAAATAATTTGTCAGTTTTATTAAATTAATAATTAATTTTCTTAATTGAAATGAAACGATATTATTTTGTCAATTTTATTTATTTTCTTAAGTTAACCAAAATAATAAAATATTAGGAAAATACAATTTCATTGAAACAATAAAACATTAGATGTGGACACCAACAATTAGATTACATATGCACATTTTCAAAAGTACATAAAATTTTATTTCACCAAAACGTTCTGATTTTTTTTATTGTTATTATTGAATTATTATTTATTGTACAGTTTTTTTTTTACAATCGGTGGTTAATAATTGTTAATAAATCGATATATTTATATTAAAAAAAGTTAAATAACAGGTAATGAATTCGGATTCGAACCGATGTGCCTTTCCCTTGTAAATATAAAATATTTAATTAAAATTTTATTTGGTTATAACTCTGGAACCGATGAAAATAAGTACCGCTTATAATATATCGTTAAAAAGCTCTCGATGAGAACTTATTACTGCAGTTAAGAAAAAGTTCAAAAGTTCAGCTTTTTTGGTCAAGTCGATTACAATCAAAAGGGGAGGTGCACAATAGTGCTAAATCCAAAATTTCAGCATTCTACTGCTAATCGTTTCTGAGTTATGCGAGATACATACGTACGCACATGCATACGTACGTACAGAAGTCACACCGAAACATGTCAAAATGGATTCGGTGATATTTCCGTTGAAATCTGAAAACCAAAATTTTTCGTGATTACAATACTTGTGTATACTTCGTACAAGCTTGTAAAAAGGGTACATTTTTTCAAAGTCAATCAAAATAATAAAATATTAGGGAAGTACAACTTTATTGAGATAAAACAAAAGTAAAATTAAAACATTATGGACAACTGAAATTATAGGGTACACATTGTTGATCGATACAACTTAGATGAGCTGTAGCTGCTGAACGGTTGCGTTTAGGAGAAATTGTTAAAGGATAAAAATATCTTATATGTTGTATTGAATTATATATTGTATCTGAAAATGTTATAAAAATTTGGAGTTTCTATTTAAAAAATGAATTTGTCCACCTCTTTTACTTCCCCGACTGTAACTCTATTAGTAGCAGTATAAAGAGAAAGTATATATATATATATATATATATACTTTCGGTCCAAACTTTTTGTTATCGGGGGATTTTGCAAATGTCAACCAACGATTCGAGGCCTCCTCAGTCTAAAAAACACAAAAAAGTTGTACAAATTTCTGAAAGAATATATTTATGTAATGTTATTGCTTATATCTTTATACCACTAATATCTTGATAACGTATGATACTGATATCTTGATACTTCTTACATATATTGATACCGTTATCATTATTACCTCCCGACTGGATCAACATGAAAATCTATGAAAATGGCTCAAAAATATTGTTGAAAATGCATTAAATTTTGAACAAAATTAAAAACGAGATACTTCTGTAGTCTTGACATCTTCTTCGAATTCTTTTATCGGCAGTAAGCTCCACAACCTTCGTAGCGTAGTCTTTGCCTTCCATCTTCTCAAATCTATTCTCGGGTGTTGACTGCCTTGCCACCTGAAGTCGATCATGCAGATTGAATTCAAACGTTCAGTCGCATCATTTGCATCAATTTCGCCCGTATTCTTTCCTTAACCGAGATCCTGTAAGAATTCTAATCGGTTCTATTATTCTGAACGATCGGGGAATTCCTTTTCTTTACGACCATTTTGCTTACAGTCAATGCTACAGGTTGACTGTAGTTAACTACAGGTTGACCCTACAGGTCGGGTGCAGAGTAAAAATTATTTCTCACGTCAGTGTAGGAGGAAACTCCCATCGATATATAGAAATCAAATAAGTCAGGAACCTTAGTTGCATCTGTAGGCCGATAACTTATTTCCAATCCAGAGATAACTTTGAGTCGTAGACTCGTGATACACGTCTTCAAGATTCTTCCACCGACGGTTACTAGCCTGGAACCCCGGCTGAAAATGAAAACGTATTGCATTTCAGTCACCCCCGCTAATAAAGCAGCAGCCTAGTGTATTGAAGTACTCAGAACATGTCACCGGTGATTTCATGACGAGGGGGACAATAAACTGCTGAAAGTCTTAGGATTCCAAGCCGGTCCAAAATTTCATGGTCTTTTCAATAATAATCTAGGCGATCGTTCCCGATTATTCGCCGACGCAGTGGTGGGTTCCAACGGTGATAATTATAGTTTTGAAAATAAGTTCCAGAAGTTAACGTTAAACGTTGAAAAGTTTTGTTGTAACAAATCAGGGACCTTATAAATCTTCTAACGAAAGCGGTTATTAAGCTCTTCTGATCAACAGAAATGTGAGAATGCGATGTGGAACGTAAATGGCATTATACACCGACGAGAGGAACTCGAGGCATTGATCTTAACTGAACAACTGGATGCTGTCTTTGTGTCTGAGACTCATTTTACTAAGCGGAAATATTTACGTGTTCGGGACTATTAAGTATATGCAACCGACCGTCCGGATAGCAGAGCGCATGGTGGTACTGCAGTCATAAGCAGGAATGAGATAAGGCTTATTAAGCTCCCAACATTCAGCACCGACTTCATCCGAGAATATTTGCTATTGAAATTTTATAATCTTTGATCTTTATCTCTTTTTCAAGTTGTGGCTACTATTAAAAATATTTAATCAGGTAGCTGTCAAGCAGTAAGTGAAACGGGACCCAAACTTTTATACTAAAAATTTTGATTGTTCTTGACTATTACACTCTAAATGCAGTACAATTTTTATGATAAAAATGTCATTCGGTTGAGGGAAAACGTAGACTCAAGGTTATACGGTAAGAATTTTTATACCTTTGTTACAATTTTATTTTTAATACTATTTAATTTTTAAATTAAACTGTTATTTTATCATGTTGGTCAAATCGGACCCAAATTTTGTTACTGAACATTTTGATATTTTTGTAATTATGCGTCAATATGCTTCCTATATCCGGCCAGCCAAACCAATAATTACACTATTTCACTATTAATAATATTAATAATAACAAACGATATAACATAATATAAAATAATAATAATTATTATAATAGTAATAAAATTACAAAAAGTTGATAGAAAATCAGGAAATCAATGATGAGTACAGAATATGCCACCGATCATCAGAAACAATTGATCATTTGATAACTGGATGCTCCAATTTGGCTAACACGGAATATCTGCATCGCCACAATCTTACAGAAAATGTTGTTCATCAGGCATCGGCATTAAAATTAGGACTTGTAGATGACAGGGAGCATCGTCCTTGTTATGAATATAATGCCAAACCTACATTCAAAAATGAGCATTATGGACTGTATTATGATCTCCCTTTACTTACTGACAAATTTATTGCTGCAAATAAGCCAGACATTGTTCAACACAACCTTAGAGAAAACACCGGTATAACTCACTCATCTGCTCGCAATATTAATAAGGCTGAAACAGATAAAATAACCAAGACAACCCTCTGGCAATAGAATATAAAAAAATTTACAGACTGAATTCAATAGAAGTTATTCCCATCGTGATTACAGCAAATGAATTAATTACCAGAAATTTAAAGCGATACATAAAAAAGGTTGGTTGGCTTGGATCCTAAAATCATAATTTCAAAAGCCCAAAAATCAGTAATTCTGGAGACGTGCAGGATTGTACGAATTGTGTTTAACGCACCACAGCACTGAATGAGGTATGCCCCAATGACCCCTCATATGAAATTCCGGATGTGAAACATCTCCGAGACACTTTAATAATAATAATAATAATAGTTATTAAAATTATTAAAAATCTTACATATAATGATAATATTCAAAAGTTTTATTTAATTAAAAAAAAAAAAAAAATTATCTTCTTGCCACTAAATATTGTTTTTTTCATGATTATTTCACCATATAAGCTTCAAAGCTTGTACATGGCAATATGAAATGCAAATTTTATAGCGTATGAAAAATGGGATTCGATCCCGGGACCTCCAGATAAAAAGCCGAGATGCTACCACTCTGCCACGAAGTTGTTTCATTTCTGCATTTGCAGAAGCTGAATAATAATTACATTAATAACAATATTTACAATTTTCATTTTAAATTATTTCTAATCGGCGGAATTTAAAACAGATCATTAGGGTATTTTTAATTCCCTAAAAAAATTATTGAAAAGTTTTCCATTTATAATTATTTGTAACTTTTCTGAATTACGATATCCCAAGTCGCTCACAAATCGACACTATTTTTAAAGCAAACCTCTAATAACATTTCGTTGTTTTCATATTTTAATTTGGGCTTCTTAATATGTTTGTTTATTCCTCAAAATTCATGAGTTTAGTTGAATTGAAATTTATTTTTAACAGATTATTTTATTTTTCATAATAATAAAAAAATAATAATATTTTTTTTTTAAACTGAAGTTATATTCTTATAAGGAGTCGATAATTTCAACAAATATTTTTTCTAACACATGTCCTAAATTTCAGCTTAACAGTATCAAAAAATAAATGTACTTATTTTATCGATAAATTCGATACGTATAAGATATCGTACTTTTAATATTTGTATCTTCTATGCTTTAAATAAAACCCAGAATTTAATATATCTATTAAAAATACAGATCAAAGACTTCGTATATAATATAATATTTATAAAATGGGGATAATGTTTAGAATTTATTTTGTGTATTACCCAGAAGTACAGTAGATTTACAATGTGTTAAGTTGTAAAGCAAATATTGGAAACATTCAGAACTTAACACCTGGATTACATTGAATTAGGAGTTTACCGGTTGAGTTTAACCGAAGCTGGTATTAGAGAGAAGAGAATTGACTTAATCCTGCTTTAGTGTGTCCGTTTTGTGTACCTTGCGTTCGTTTATATTTCCCACGTATCTATGTGTACTCGTGTTAAATTCGATCCGAACGTAAGGGAAAGCCAAACATCTTTAAGTTTACCACCTATCCTTTTGTTAAACATTATCCATTCCAGCTGTTAGTTTCCAAATCCTTTACAATCAATATTTCCACTGTTAGAAATATATCTGATATACTGTTGTATTATCGAAATATAAAAATATTTGTATCAAAATTATTTAAATAATGTGAAAAAAGGTTTGTTGAACTTTAACGGTATTTAAAATTAAAAATTTTCTAGGATATAGAGTTATAATATATTAACTTAAGATTTAATAAATATTTTTTCTTAATAAAATAAACATAATTTTCAGCCAAATATAATAAAGATCACGTTACGAGTGGATTGGCATTTCACTCTAGGGGAAATATCTGCCTCAAAATTTGCCTGAATATGTCAAGGGAAACGCTAATAAAACTTTTATCTTATCAGAATTTCACGATGCATAATTTAATATATATATATATATATATGTATACATACCAGCGTACTCCGTCGCGACTTCGCCCGCAATATAAATGTAGCTTTACTCGCAATGCTTTTTTAATAGCAAACTTATTTTTTATAAATAAAAAATATTTAATCGACAATATTATACTTAGATTTTCATTAAATCCTGATAAAACGGGAAATAAATATTTTTATGAAAAATACTAAAGGAATATAAGATAAACAATGAATTGTTGCCCAAAACTTAAATAAAGGAAAACAAAAAAATGAAGATAAGAAAATTGAACTATATTTGTTAAACCGATCCATTTTATGAATGAATTAAAATAGTTCAATATAAAAGTACGATGAAGATAAACAAAAAATTTA
The DNA here is from genome assembly GCF_047948215.1 of Lycorma delicatula. Taxonomy (NCBI): domain Eukaryota; kingdom Metazoa; phylum Arthropoda; class Insecta; order Hemiptera; family Fulgoridae; genus Lycorma; species Lycorma delicatula. The sequence goes on from NC_134455.1 coordinate 389,973,475, forward strand.
TTACAATCCCAAATCTAGCATCCCCATCACGGCTTAGCCCGTGCTCTGTGGTTATTTGCGCTTCCCGTCACGATAAGAGGGTAATGGCTCGCTTCGCTTTCCCTTCCCATTTTCTCCCGTTTCTCTTTCCCTTTCCCCTTCATCTTCCCCAATTTCCCTTTTCCCCTACCTCTTTCCTATTTTCTGTTTTCTGTTTCCATTTTCTTTTTCCCTTTTTCCTTTTTAAAATTTTCCCCTTCTTCCCTTTTTTGATTTTTCCCTTTCTCCCTTCTTCCCCGCGCGTAAATCGGTCCAGTAGTTTTTTAGCGGGTATACATATCGGTAACATTGTAATGGAATCGTAAAATATTTAGTATAGCGTATGTTGCTTTTACGTCCAACACATGACGTTATTAAAAAAAAAAAATTTTTTTTAAATATGCGTAATTTAATTTTTTATCGATTTGAACCTCTTAAAATCAAAATTTAGCAAAATCCATTCTTAGTGCACGCCTACTTAAAGATACGAAGGTACCCTGAAAATTTCAAGCCTCTATAATAGTTTTGGTTGTACGTTGATTACGGGTCAGTGAATCAATCAGGACATTCTCTTTTATATAAGATATATATAATCTTATCTTATATAATAATTAAGTCCTAATTATTGAGCCGTAGGACTTTGTGAGTATTCTTTAATTTGTTTGTAATTTATCGATTAGAAATTTCTTTCTAAAAGTCAGACATATAATATTTTGCTACATATAGTATATTTTTTCATCTTTTTAAAATTTATTTAAATATATTTATTATATTATATTTATTTATATATATATATATATATATATTTATATAGTCTATGGCACTTCGGTAACGTAAGGATTCCAACGCGGGGTCATACATCTAAGTCGGTTTGGCCGTTGAGCTGCTACGGTGGAACAAACATACATACACTCTAAATATATTACACTACTTTTTACGCAGTCGTGTATTAAGGACGTATTGGTAAATTGATTTTAGGAAAATCAATTAACCATTACGTGGGCAGGTGTTACTTGATTGTTCCAAGCGGCTTTTGACAGGGTTAAGATCACTAACTCTTCTTATAGTATGGCGCCAAAGAAAGAAATAAAACAACTAAAAATGTATTATTTTTTATAACTTAATTTTTTTAAGTAAACTTTTCTTCATTTAATTTAAATCATATTTGATACGTACGTATGCTGTTGAATGTAATGTTTGATTGGAAATATCGTTTTTGTATTCATAAACTATCAGAGGATAGAATATCGATTACAAAATTTATTATTTTTTATAAATATTGAACATCATTTTCAATTTATTTGACAAGTTTTCCCTTGATTACTTGGCAGTTACAATTATAAAAAACAGCTTATTATAAAATCTGTTGTCTATATAAAGGAATATTATATAATCCACGTGAGGGTTCTGTATGAAAAATTATTTTGAATAACTTTTGATCGATCACAGAAATTACCATTAATTAAATTCCCAAAGGTTTTCGACGAGCTGTTGGATGGACAAAATAATAACAAAAAACAAATCATTTTATTTCATTGGATTCTGCTGAAAGACAGCTATCAATTTTAACTATATTTTTTTATTGTCAAAATCTCATTCAGTCGAGTTATGCTAAAATTTATAGAAAAAATCTCTTAATAGAAAATAAACTTGAAACATCATACCGGTACAGTACACAAAATGAAATAATTTTTTTAAAAATTCAGTTTATTTTGTTTTAGCTGTCAATTCCAGTAAATTTTTACCTCCAATTTCATAACAGAAAGATAAATTCAAAATTGAAAATAAATATGTTTTTTTACATATGTCGTATTTTTATTAATTAGCATTTACTAAAATAATTTATAAAGCGTATTTTATTCTAATGATTATTCCTTTGTATTAAGGATTATTAATTTTTTTTTTAACTTAAATTTAATTATTAACTACCAATAAAATCATGCTTTGCACGGGTTTTCTGAAATGGTATGCTTTTTAGTCATTTTTTTTAATGAAATAAGCCAGTTTCAACTAAAACCGCTTCAACAAGTTTCGAAAAAGTGAGATATGATATGTATTCATCAACAAATTTAATAGAAATTGATAAGAGTGATAATGAAGAGTCATTGAACAAATATTATATTGATATTTCTTTCATCATGATGTGGTGTTCTGTCTATTGGCAGGTCCCTGGTACCTTTGTTGTCTCCATCTGTTTCTCTCCCTTGCTTTTCTGTTTGTCTCATCATAATCTTTACTACCATTTAAGTCATTTATTAACTTTCCAATTTATTTAGTCTCTTCCTTCTTATTTTCTCATCTTCAACAGAGTCTTCAAGTACTGAATTTATTATTCATTTTCTCCTAATTATATGCTAGATCCAGTAAGACTACAAATATTTATTAAACTAGAAATGATATATCTGTATTCAATTACAGTCTATTTTTGTACTGTAAAACTTCTATCCAAAAAAATTACAATGAAATTGTAAACCGTACGGTAAGAGTCTCGTAGATATCATTTCTTCCGCTCAAAAAACAAAGTTTTCTGTAATATAAACAAAACTGTTTTTAACAAAACGATACTGATATCAAAAAAGGTAAGATACTACACATCTATTATCAAAACCTGTTATTAATTTAGAATTTTGTTTAAAAAAGAAATACATGTCAAACATACGTAATAGACAATAAACAATGTTTAAGCGTTCCATATATAAGAAAAGTCAAATATAATTTGTTTACATCAAAAATTAATTTAAATGTCAGGAAAAGATTTTTGAAAGTATATGTTTGGAGTGTCGCTTTATATGGAAGTGAAACTTGGACAATCGGAGTATCTGAGAAGAAAAGATTAGAAGCTTTTGAAATGCGGTGCTATAAGAGAATGTTGAGAAGTGACAAATGAAGAGATATTGCGGCAAATAGATGAAGAAAGAAGCATTTGGAAAAATATAGTTAAAAGAAGAGGCAGACTTATAGGCCACATACTAAGGCATCCTGGAATAGTCGCTTTAATATTGGAAGGACAGGTAGAAGGAAAAAATTGTGTAGGCAGGCCACGTTTGGAATATGTAAAACAAATTGTTAGGGATGTAGGATGTAGAGGGTATACTGAAATGAAACGACTAGCACTAGATAGGGAATCTTGGAGAGCTGCATCAAACCAGTCAAATGACTGAAGACAAAAAAAAAATATAATAAAAAAAATAATAATTTGCTACAACACCCTTACCGGCCCCGATTTCATTTATTAAACATCTAATAATCATAAAAATTGTACTATTTATGTAAATCTATGTATATTACATATAAATGAAATCGGGCCGGTAAGAGTTTTGTACCAACTTTTTCTTTTTTTTTTTTCTTATTATATGGAACGCATTGTTCCATATAAAAACATTGTTGATTATCTATTATTGTATATAAAGCCTATTACATATATTTAACATGTATTTTTTTTAAAGAAAATTCTAAATTAATAACAGATTTTGATAATAGATATGAAGTATCTTACCTTTTTTGATATCAGTATCGTTTTGTTAAAAATAGTTTTATTTATATTACAGAAATTTTTGTTTTTTGAACCGAAGAAATGATATCTGCGAGACTCTTACCGTAGGGTTCACAATTTCATTGTAATTTTTTTTGATACCACTGCGTTTTGTTAGATTATTCTTTTATTTTTAATGAATTACTGATTGTTATCTTATGGATTTATTATTAAAATTTACTGCCTTACAACAAACAAATTGAATTACACGGCCAATTTTTGTTTGTTGATATTCATATCATTCACTTCATGTCATATTTTTCCTTTTTTAATAAAATTAGTGTAATGACCTTTACGAATCGAAAATCCGTGATATAATATTGCACTTATAAATTTGTAAATGTAACTCTTAACTTCTATCGTTAAATTTGATTTTATCAATCGAATTTATTTTTGTTTTATTTATCCCTTTTTAATAAAACTAGTATAATATTTTGTAAACTAACACTTTTATTTTTTTTTAAAGAAGTGATGGAAGTTAAAAAAAAAATGTTTCATCTTCAGTATTTCATTTACTTAATAGCAGTTACTATTAAAACAAGCTGTAGTATATTTTCTTTTAAATTTTATTATTTCAAGTTTTTGTACGCTACCTAGTATTATTAAGTACTGCTACCTAGCGACGCGATTTGTAAATTCACCTTTTTGAGGAAAAGTGACATATTCGAATCTCACGGTTCATCAAATGGAAGAAATAACGTTGTCTAACAAAATTCGAGCTCTCTTTTGTAAGTAATCTTTATTGCAAATCTAATCGAATGGAAATGTAATGTTTTCACGCTTATTTAATTTTTTCCCTATTTTCATTTCACCGTTAAGTTAGGTCATGTTTAGAACTGTAAACGTAGTTTGTTCACTTCGTTGCCTCTTACCGACGAAGTTGTAACAAACTCTGTGATAATGAAAAATCATTAATGTGCTGATTCTATCTAACTCGGATGAAAATACTCCCAAATAATGATGGATAGGATGAATGTCAGCTGCATGAAAAATACTTGGTGGGATACTTCTTTGAGTGGGGAAATTTTTCGCTCGCATAAGGAAATGTAACGATAGTTACAAAAGTATTTTGTAATTTCTAATACTTTGTCTGTTTTTCAGGTTATAACTGCTACTACAAAGCTTATGCGTGATAACAGTCGGGAAATAGGTTCAAATAGTGCCTAAATGTTTTTACTAAAACTTAGGATTTTTTTAAACAATTATACACTAAATACAGCGTAATTTGGATGATAAGTTGGATTTGAACTGGAGTCGGACATTTTTCACTAAAAAAATTTATCTTTTTCTAAATTACACTTTAACATTGTATAATTTTGAATGTAAAAAATATGCCGTTCATGGGGTAAAATTGGCCGAAAATTTCTTACTGAAAATTTTTTATTTTTTCGCAATTATATTCTAAATATTACATATTTTCGTCATTAGTATTAAAAAACCCTATTTGAAATAAACATTTTTCAACAGGAAAACGGCGAATAGTGCAACCTTTTGCTGGTTTTTACCTTTTAAATTTATTATCACCACTTAGAGATTATTAGTTTTTTAAACTTTTTTATGAAAGACTCCAAAATGAAAAAAATTTTTTTTTTTTGCAATTTCAAACTTTTAATGTTGAAACGTATTTTGCTAAACAATAAAATCACTAAAATAACTTATATCTTCATCTGACACGGAGCTCCAAATTTTACAAAAATTTAAAAAAAAATTTTTTTTAAATTTCGATTTTAATTTATTTAAAATCAGTTTTAATCATTAAAAAAAAACCCTAGTGCATGAGCTCTCAAATTTTCAAAAACTCAAAAACATATTTTTCGGAAATGTTATGTTAAGTCAAAAACATATTTTTCGGAAATAACATGTTAATAAATTATTTAATTAAAAAAAAAACTATTACCCCCCTCATTATACTAAATATTTGTTTGTTGTTGCATTCGTACAACTTAATTTTATTGTATTATTTCCATTATAAATTTTGTTGAATATAAGGTATACTTCGGCCGTTTATTATTGGCAACCGAACAGTAAATCGTAAAATTACCTCCTTCATAAAGTACGCATGCGTTTTCACAAAAAAACAAAAATTCTGTCGGCTACAGAGACGGTAGTCGTAGTCAGAATTATTAAAAAGAGCTTCCCAGTCGCATGAGTTTTTAGGAGCATATTTACAATTTCATGTAAATAGAATACATTTATGTTATAAGACGCACAGTATTAACGCAATATAAATACTTATGATTCACGGTAATTCGCATACCCCTTCTGCTGATTGTACACGTACTGATGTTGACAGCACGAACCCAGTTACGGAATGAAATTCGCACGCGCTACTATTGCTAACCTCTAATGAACGCCTTAAAGCAAACTGTCCGTAGCCATGCGCCGGGTGTCTGTCTAAAATTGAGTTGCCAAAATCGAACAGCCGAAGTATACAGCGCCGGGAAAGTTTTGCAATCTTTTTTCAGTTTTTTTTCTTTTAATATGCCGAACTATATTAAAGATAAGAAGTCGATTAAAGAAAACAGTCGATAAGAAGATAAGAATTAAAGATAATAAAGTATAAATATATTTGTAGAATTTAAGAAGAAATATGTAGAAAATAAGTATTCTGATACCTCTAATTAATATTAAAAATCAGTCGTGAAATTTATGTCGTCTATGTATTAAAGAATAGAGGTCGGTTAAGTCGATATGGAAATATGTGTGGTAAGTTAATATGGAATGTTTGACTCCCGTTTTTTTATTTCTCGATTTTTGAGATGCTCTATTCAAAAATATTAAAATGGTGCATTCAAATTTGGCATCTTTTTGGTTTAACATTTTTCTAGGAATGTAGTAATTAACCACAAAATTACGTAGATGAGGGAACGGTCATTTGTAGCCAAAAGGGGGATCGATTCTAACGGTTTAAATGTTAAAAACATACGAAGATAATAATCACCACCAAAATCATAGAATATAATAATGGGAACTAAGTCTCAAGGAAATAAGAATTTATGAAAACGTCTAATTTGTGATACATATATACCAAATGTAAAGGATTTATAATTAAGATTTTAATATTATTATTTATTTGCCTCCAGAATATAAAATATCGAGAATTATAAAAGTTCAAGAAGTTAATTTTTAAAGGATATTACTGCTTTTCTTTCTTTATTTATTTTAATAATTTGAAAGCGCATATAGAATAAAATATTATGTCATTTTAATTGCCTCCATTACGGAAAGCTTAAGGAAATTCTTGTAGTATATTCCAGTGATTGTGACCACCACAAAACACGGTTTCCTTTGAGGAACCACATTTCATGAATTGAGAAAATTTTAATTTAACTTTTAATACATTGAGTAAAGAAAAAGTTATTTTATAAAGTTCTGATGTATTTTTTTGACAGCTGTAAAAATTTAAAAGTGATTTTCTGAAAGAAAAATATTTTTCTAAAGGTTAACTCTAATATTATACATCCTCGTATGTTAATATTAAACATAAGTAATATAGAAATTTTATCAAATATTTTATTTCTTGTGTTTTGTATTTAATTTATTTACAATTGAGTTATAATTGTATTGTATGTGCGCGCGCGTGCACGTACATATACTAGTATCCCCGTCGCGGCTTCACCCGTGCTATGTGGTTACTTGCGTTTCCAGTCGCGGTCAGGGGATGTTTAGCCGGTCAACTGTATTTGTACCCCCTGTGTTTATTAAACTCGTGTTTGTGAGAATATTAATGATAAATAATAATTAAACCCTGTTCAATTTATAAAAACTATCAGTGTATTGTAATTTTTTCAGAGTAACAGTTTAATCAGTACAGGACTCGCTAATTGGTTTTTAGATTTCCCGTCGCGACTACTCGCGAATACATAATCAGAATTACAATAATAAATTATCACAGTATTACAAAATATCATAAAGATTGATACATTAGCGGTAGCATAAAATGGTAAAAATTAAAAAAAAAAATTTTTTTCAATTAAAATATTAAAATTCAAAAATCCAAAAATTGTATCAAATATTTATCTGAAGAATATTTGCAAGCCGAAATCTACTGAATATCTCGTTTAGTATAGTCGGAAATGAGGAAAACTTTAAATCATTGTTCGAAATTTTTTAATTTTTTTTCATCCTTTCAAGATCGAATCTAAAAAAAAATCTAATAATTAATTTTGATATTAACATGAAGATTATACACACCAAAAAAAAGCTGATATTTTCATTTGTTACCGAGAAATTAAAAGAATAGTAATTTCATTGTTGTTCCATTTTAACTTTTTAAACTTGGAATTTTAAAATTTCTTTTCTTTTTGTGTACTTACACGAAAGAAAAACGTTTATAACAATTTTTATCAGTTTATCTTCAGTAGATTTTGCTGGGCTTTGATTATGAATCACTTAGGACATGTTCTTTTATATATATGGGTGTCTCAAAAGAACTCTCGGGTTTCAAGAACGAATGTAGTTTATATTTGGCATTATTCAATAATGGTTTACGCTTAATATTAAAGCGATTAACTTATACATTCTCCATTAGATAGCAGCTGTGTTAAACTGTTGCATAGGCCAAACTGTTATGAGCCCGGCTTCAGTACCACGGGCTTTGCCACAATAGAAAGCACAATACGAATACTGGTTTTCAGATAGAAAATCAATGAATGGCATACAAAGAAATTATATGAATCTATCGAAGATAAAAGCATACGTAAGTGGTGTGAGTAGTTTTTGGAAACCGAAGGCGTTTTGAAAGGGCATTTACCAGATAGGCCTAAAACAAGTGCCGAAAACGCGGAAAGAAGTTTTTCCAACGAAGCCAAAAACGTTCAGTTCGTAATGTTAGTCGTCAACTAAACAGTCATAAAAAGCATTTTTCTTATGTTGTTCGAAAGCAGTTAAAACTTGGAACTTATAAACTGCAGTTATCCCGTGAAATTAAAGCTAACAATAGGCCACAGACCGTTCAATTTGTAACTACCATGTTAGATTCTATTTCTGTTGATGAAAATTACCTGCAGATCATTTGATTTTTTGATTATGAAACGAATCACGTTCATCGAGTGAATTGCTATAATTCTTGCGTATGGGGTTCATATAATCCCCACGAATTGGTGGAATTCATCCGTAACTGTCCGATAGTGAATATCTGTGTGGTATCATGCGTAATTGTATTTTTAGGCCACTTTTTTTACTAGCAGACTATTTCGGGCATAATATATGGGATATATTAGAAAACTTTGTGTTTCTGTGAATAGGAAATATGGAAGGTCTAATTTTCAATAAGTTGAAGCCGCCCACTTCACGCTTAAGTTGTGCGGACTCAACGAATAGGTTCCCAGAAGGCCGTATAGTTAGAGAAGCTCCCATCGCTTGGCGATCGTGATTCCCGACTTGACGCCGATGAATTTCTTCTTTTGGGGCTACATAAAAGACATCTTTTACCAAGAAAACGTTTAGCCACTTAAACCTGCTCCAAAGAATAACAAAAGTTGTAGAAGCGATTTCTGCAGACATGCTCGGCAGAGTGTGGAATGTGGAGGATTGTAGTTTTAACGACTGGAGGGCTGTAGGCTAAATGGTAAACATGTTCAGTTAAATTAAGAAGTAAAAATATTTATTTTTTTGTACTTTCATGTAATAGAACACACACATTTGTAAATAAATGCAATAAAGTAAATTTATTTTAAAACCAGGGAGTTATTTTCAGACACGCATATATATATATATATATACATGCACACGCATATATAATATGCATACTGTAATGTAATGTAATTTTAATTTTAATTATTATGAAGGCTATTTATTTTTTTTTTAAATTAAAGAAATAATACAATAAAATTAAATTAAGTAAAATTTATCCAATTTTTAATAAATATTATTATTATTACTATTATTCAGATTGTATAAATGAAAAAAAATCTGATATGGACACCACATAACTTTCTTGTACTCATTAAACTACAATACACATTTTTTTTTAAATGAAAAGTACATAACTTTTATTTCATTAATCTGATATTTTTTAATTATTATTAAATGTAAAGATTTTTTACAATCAAAGGTTAATAATTATTAATAAATCGATATATTTAAATTAAAAAAAAAAAAAGTTAAAAAAAGGAGATGAAGACTGATTCAAACCGATGTACTTCCTCTTGTAAGATCCAAATATTTAATTAATTAAACCTTTATTTGGCTATATCTCTGAAACCAATGAAAATGTATACCACCTGTGTATATCGTTTAAAGCTCTCAATGAGGGCTTATTACTGCAGAAAAAATCCAAAATCCAAATTATTTTTGGATTTTGGGCTTTTTTGAACACTTTTTGTCCAACCGATTTCAATCAAAAGTGGAGGTGCACAACTAGATATTACAACAGTCCTAAATAAAAAATTTCAACATCCTACGGCTAATCGTTTTTTAGTTATGCGAGATACACACGTACAAACGTCACGCTAAAACTAGTCAAAATGGAAAATGGATGCTTCCGTTGACATCTGAAAACAAACATTTTTCGCGATCGCAATATTTCCTTTACTTCGTACAAGGAAGTAAAAATCGATTTAAAATTCCTAAACATCTAAAAGAAAGGATTCAAACAATTTAATATCTAACATTGTTGTTTGACTAAAAATTAGTAAACGATTACTGCAATCAGAGTGAATTTAATCATGTTATCTTCTTTTTAACGAAACATTAATTTGATAGAAATTTAACCGTTATTCTAACTGTATAAGACTAAATATAGTTGCAGAATATAATCATATATATTCGTATGCGGAATACTTTTCTAACCGATTAACTTTTTCAGTTTGTTTCTTTACATCCCCATAGGTTTCCGGTGTTTCTCTGTCCAGGTTTCCTCTTTTTTATCTTCTGTCCAGTATACGTCTTCCGTTGTTTTTGGTTTTTCTAGGAAACCTGAGATATTTTGTAATTTCTTTCTCAGCGGTAAACGTTCTTTGATGTCTTGTTGTATTATTTTCAGTTCTTCCATGTCTCTTTCAGTTTCTCTTATCCCCTTGTTAATGATTTTTTCATACAATAACTGTAAAATAGTATTTTTTCCAGACTGTTTGGGGTTCATTATTTTGTAGGCGACAATAATAAGCGATTCTTTTTACTGATTACATCTCGTATTTTCTTTGTTCATTTACACTTCTTTATTGTGCCTTTCTTCTATAGTGTTCTCCATCATTGTTAAGCTCTAAGACCTTTGTGAGTATTCTTCGTTTTTTTTTGCTTGTAATTCATCGATTAAAAACTTGGAAAAAAAAATTTGAAAATAAAAGAAAAGTTTGAATTTCTGAACATTCAGCTTCTGGACGAACGACTAGCGTAGAGTCTTTGAGCATTAATTGGTTGGTATTGACTTAAAATTGTTTTTATAAAGATGATAGTTACTATTATCTTTTCTGCTAAGATCACTATAGGTGCTACCTTTCTTAGCTTTATTGTTTTATCACTTGTTGACGCGTTTTGGAACCACTCCATTGTCAAAATTTATTGTACTAATACTTTTAAATTTCTGTTAATCTTTCTATTGCGTTTAGTCATCATCCTTCCCTATATTTGACATAATTACTTATCTGGCCTTCTTCTTCTTCTTCTGATATGACTGCTTATTGTAGGAGTTCATAGTTAATTGACAGGCTAGTACCATTTTATTTATTCTTGATCTGTTAATATGCTTTTTTAGGAGCATTAACTTCAATTATTCACCCCTAAGTATTTGAATTTTTTGGTTCTGTTAATTTTTCCATAAAAATTTTTTAATTTTTTTGGCTGATTTGATATTTGCCATGGATTCTGTTTAATCCTAAGTAAAATTTAGATTTTCTTCTTCATTTTTTTTCCGTATTTTTGAAATTTCTATTTTACTACAAATTTAACAGGATTATACAGAATTATTAGTTAAAATTGATTTGTTAAATTTATGATTTTTATAATTAGTCTTTAATGGTTTTTACCGATTCATCGTAAGACACGGAGCGATTTTTACATGCTTTTTTACTTACAATGGTTCAACCGTGTCCTCAAATCTAATTTCCGACGTCACAATATTTATGAAATTTTACACAGCTACTATGTCAGGTGAAAATACAATGCTCCATTGTTAATTTCATATATTTTATATATATATATATATATATATATATATATATATATATATATATGAATATGTACATATTATTATTATCTTTTACGACCGCATAGGATCACTTTATTCGGTTCATTCTCCAAATCTAGCTGATTAGACTGTTTGGGCATTGCAATCCTTAGTACTTTTTCATACGTTCTTATTAATAGTATCTTATTTATGCGTATATCGATAGGCATTTTTTATTGAAATTGTACTAGGTTAATTTTTGAGGTTTAGTTAATTTGGATCGAGGTTTTTTCGTTTAAGTTTTTTATTATTATTTCTCCGACTGTTTAAATTGGGGAACTGTTTTGATTTAATTACCGTTTACGTTTACTTCTTTTAATCGTAATGGATTTTGGGGCATAATCTCTGTCTTTTCGAATGAAATTTTGAAGCAAATTTTATTTGCAATATTTTGAAGTTATAACACATGCGATTTAGCTTCATGGATATCGTTTGCTAGCACTGCCAAGTCGCCGACGAAACCAAGACAGTTTGTTTTTTTTTTGGCTTTTCTTACTTTTGGGGGTATTGTTTGAGCAATTCCTTCATTACCATTTCTAGAGCGCAGTTAAATAATAGCGGTAAGAGCCCATCGCCTTGGCGCAGACCTGTTTTGATCTCAAATGGTTTCGAGAGCTCTACCTGAATTTTACCTTTGACTTGGTGTTTGTGAGGGTCAGTTTTATCATGTTTATTAATTCGGTATGTTGTCCGAGGTGTCTTAGTATGTTTTATAGGATTCTGTGTTGATGCAGTCGTAAGCTTTTTGAAATCTACAAATGTTATCACCACGTCTCTGTTTCTTTTCCCATTGTAATCCATTATTAGCTGGAGATTCACGATCCGGTCTGGACAGATTGTCTAGGGTATATAATGATGTACATATAATATAAGGAGAATATCTTGAAGAAGGGAGCCGAGTCGATAAGATGTATTTATCGATCCGACTGATTTTAACCGTCGATTCAGTACGAGAGTGGCTGTAGAAATGGATTTTAATATAAATAGTGTAAATTTACCTTCTATATTTTTTTTTACGCTAATCATTTGGTTTAGTTATAAATATTTACAATAATGGAAACTAATTCTTCAACTATTATTGTAGAATAAAACCGCATATAAATATCCGTTTGTTTGCTAATGAATTAAAACTAATAAAAAAAAGAAAAAATGTAGTGTAAAATTAACACTTCACGAAGAAATTTTATAACTTAAGAAAATTTAATTTGTTCAAATATGATCTCAAACAACTGTCTTGTATATATACATAACTAATTTAAAATTTGATAGTAGAAAAAAATATTTTATTAAAACAAGCTTTTCTTTTAAAAATAAAAAAAAAATTTGTTTTCAAGAAAATACTTTTAAAAAGATTTCCAATTTATATGACTAAAAAAAAGCGTGGAGTGCGCTCTCATATACAAAGATAGAGAGCGCACCAAGTTGTTTTTATTTTAAGTCATAGATAAATAAAAAAATAATTTTCTTGAAAACAAAATTATCTTTTACTTTTAGGGAACGATTTTTTTCTTTTTGTATTTATTTATTTTTATTGAAAACTTTTTAGGTATTCTCGCAGTTAATGAGTATTTTGTATTCGTTAAACCCGACCAAAAAAATTCTATTTTCCTTTTTGAAGATATACACACGTATTTTACGTATTATAATATTTGTTAAATTTTGCATATTATTTCCTTCAACCGTTAATTATAATTCTGGATATATATAATGCGATTCGAATTTTTTTTTAGCAGTGTAATTGTGAAATTATAGGATTAATAATAACCTTATAAGTCACTTAAGTTGTACAATGGACGCCTTTGAAATACATTACGAGCTACGATGGTCCATTGTAGAGTGATTTATGTCAAATATATGCAAATTGATCCCGCTTCACTGAGCTTAGAATTCCGCTTGTTGAACTCTGCCTGGTTTACTTGAATAGTCTTCATTTAACAATTAAACAAGCTAACACAATTCTGCAATGCATAGCTTGCACAAACTCGCACTACGTATAAATGTAATATTGCTGCATTCACTCGGAATATTATTATTTCCCTATTGTTACTATTATAATGCACAAATGAGTATAGTAATGGTACTTGCACTCAAACTATCACAATATAATAATAATAATTATAGTTACTCGCTTGAACAACGTTGAAATTTAGATTACTAAAACATCTTTAATAATTGAAAGGCATCAATATCTGTTTGTAATTATGTAATATAACATAAAGTTGATAATTTGACATCACAAACAGGAAAATTTTGAACTATCTCTCGTAGCACGCTTAGATACTAATTTTTATTTTTTTAATAGAATATATCAATTCTATTAAAAAAAATAAAAATTTAATTTTATAAAATTGTGCAAGGAAATAAAAGAGGCTGTTATTTTTTAAATTTCCAGCCACGGCTGTCCTTACTGTCGGGACTTAGACAAGCCGGAGCACGTCATATTACAGTGCCCGTGATGGTACGAGGAACGTCGCGACTGTGTTGCCGAAACTGCACCGTTCGAGGTAGGGATCATCGTTAGAACGATGTTACGCAATCCAGTGGACTTCGACACTATGACGGGTTTTGTGTCGGGAATACTTCAAATAAAATATCGGGAAGCGAGGGCCTTTCCTTTATGTGGTGGCTATTGGCAAAGGCACCTCCAAGAACCGTGTTTATCCTTAATTGGGGGTCTGGTTTAAAAAAAAAAACCACTGCTGTTCACATGTATGTAGGAATATTCGGAATATTCGCGTAGATTTTTAATTTGTTCTTAACAATTATTCGGTATTCTTAGCTTAATACAAATATTTTCAGTCTGTGTTCACTAAATTAACTCTCACACACACACACACACACACACACACACACACACACACACACACACACACACACACACACACACACACACACACACACACACACATACACACATACATACATACATACATACATACACACCAATGAAGGAATATTTGCCTTAGTTATCAATAAAAAATATTCGGCTAAACAAGCGCATGTATATACAAATAGTGATCTGTATTTGAACAAATATTCGTCGATTATCAAAAATTTGTCAAGGCGACAAGATTGGCTAGAGTATTGTTCATTCGTGTTTGTTTGTCGGTCGATTGAATTACTACGGTTGAGTATAATTACAATCGGTGTGAGTTTTAGTAAGAAAAATACTGTTTAACTTTTGCAAAAGAAGTTGTTCATTCATATTGTAAAGAAGTGTGGGGATGGAGATGATATAAAGTTGTCATATAATAATGCAATCTTATGACGATGCAGTAAGTATGAAATAATTCTCGATGCTCGATCGAATAAATGGTTCTTTAACAATCGATTATGTGAAATTGGAAAATTGCGAAATTCATTTATCGATGGATTAAAAATTATGAATCTGCATCGTAAATTTAATGCATGTATTCATGTAGATGTAGGCATCTAGCGGTATTCTTACCTTCGGGAAGTTTGTGCCAGCTAGTAAGAAAATCCCATAGCGATCGCGGGACCCAGAATGACAGTGGGAATTGATGAAAGTTTGTTTAGCAGGAGGAAAATTAATCAAGGACGTGTTATCTCGTAACAACAGGTATTTATCTGGATTTTTTGAGAGACAAAGGATATTTTCCTATTTATAATAAACCTTTCATCTAAATTTTATTTCCGTTTTTAGAACGGTATGTGAAACCAAGATCCACTGTCATCTCAGACATGGAAGGAAAATAATACAGTTAGCAATGAAGAACGACGGAATACTTACTGTACTAACTTAATTGTTATCCTTAACTGAAATTTATCGACCTGGAAACGCAAGCGCATACTTAGAACGTGGAATGAATGTGGCATTTGAAGTAGATCAAAAACCAGGAAATGTATCACGTTTACCGGGAAATACTCTATAGTTATTTATGTGAATTTAAAAAGATTTTCAAAGTTAAAAGTCGTGACTTGGATGAATTCCAAGAGATATTAAGGGATATTTTACAGTTCATGCTGCCAGATTAAGGTGCAAATTATAAAACGCTAAAAATATCAATTACATTTATTACTGTTAGTATTTTAAACGGATATTCGTCAACTCAACTTGTTTTAACTTATACTTAATGTTCTATATCCTTGCCGATAAGTTTGAAGGCTTGTTAGTCGCTTTAAAATACCGTTAAAAATAAGCTGGTTGTCCTAGTTATTTCCCCATTTGTGTTTATTTACACATTCGGTTTTATTACTAACATTTATCTTGAAATATCATAAAAATTAAACAGTTGCACTCTTTTATCCTTGATTTATAACCAAAGAACTTTACGCAAACAAGAATCGCGCAAAAAGTCAAAATATTTGTGCTACATTCCTAATAATTAAGCTTTTTTCATTTTCTTGCGCAATTTGAACAATTTCTCAGTTGTAGGTTATTTTTTCTAGAGATATATCTCAGTAGGTAAGGTTTATTTTTAAAAATTACGAAAATTGATACGTCTGTTTTGAAAATCTTAATAAAAAATATTTTAATTGTAGTAAAAGGAATAGCAAGACGGGAGTAAAGTAATGCTTGATAGGAAGAGTTTTGCATAAATACCATATTCTAATAGTATTAAACTGATAATTTAGTTACTATATTCAGGTATCGATCGCAACGTCAAACCGATGAAACTGTGATGCCATCTTAACCTATCGGGCTTGTACATATATATTATACATTAAATAATTAAAATATAAAACCAACTTATCAACAATCTTTTAACGCATCCTAGCGATTTTGGAAACGAATTCTATCTTCAGGAACTTAGTTTTTTTTTATTAATTAAAATTTTGTCTTCACGAGTAGAATTTTTATGAAAAGTATGAAAAATATATAACACTGGTCGTCATGTGTTAAAATTGCATCCACTTAACGTCCTGTCATAATGAATATCTCCACCGTTATAGAACGGTGATACGGTGTAACGATAGATAACAAAACGGCAAAAAAATATATATATTCATAGCCAGTGGAATTAATAAATTAGGATATTAAAATTAGGAATCAAAGAGAACAACAACCAAATGACTTGTAGCGCTACTCATTAAAACATATGCAGGTTGTGAAACTAATTAGAATAATGATCGCCGGTTTATTAAAAACAAAAGCTGACAACAGATTTGTAGGATTTTCCCGGAACGGGGCTTTAGGCGCGTGACGGGTGGTTTCTGATGCACGGCTTACATACACGTACACACACAACTTAATTTAAAATTAAGTATTTAATATTATTTAAGTATTTAATATTAAGTATTTATCGTTATTTTTTTTTATATAATATTTTTTCGTTTATTTAATTAAATGATTGTAACTAAAGCGCGCGCGCGCACACCATTTTTAATTCGCGCGGCAACGGTCGGCATTAAATAAACTAATGTAATTTCACAACTTACATACAACAAATTTCGCTCGTACGGTCAGTAAACTAGTGTAGCCGCGAGCCTTAACACACCAGACACAGAGTCAACCGGGTGATCGATTTCGAGACCCAGCCAGACTGAATTAACTCTTTTACACTTTAAATATTCATTTATTTAATTATACAGTTCGCCTGTGACGTCAAAAGATAGTAGACCGATTGTAAAAGCATTTTCTGGGGTGGAAGTACGATTTTACAATTTTTTTTTGCAAGTTTTATCATTTTTTTAATCGTTAACAAGTGTACCAAAGAAATACTCGTATATGATCTTAATTAGGCGAAATCTCGAGATACTGAGAGCGACCTTGCTCTTCAGCCTTTCCCCCTTGACCCATTAATTTCAAAATTTAATGGCTTCAATCCCTCACATGTAGAAGTAATCTGATGAAAGTTTGGTCAAAATCGTAGTTTTGGAGGTATGAGGTGATTTACAGGCCACCACCGAGCAAATACATGTACATACGAACATTAACATTTTGAAAATTTTCATCCAGTTTTTTGGGTTCCTTAAAACCGCTAATGCCCACATTGAACCGATTACAATACTTTCCCTTCTAGAGCTATAAGTAAAAGTAAATAAATAAATAAGATATAATAATGAAAAAAGAAAAAAAAAATTGAAAACGTATAAGTGAAAACGTAATCTTAGTTAAAGCTTTAATAGGTGTTAAAAATTTACCTTAAATATTTCAAAAATATTTTTAAGACAACAATTAAAATTAAAATTTAGTAACCTAAATTTTTATTTAATTTAAAATCTAACCTGACTGTTTAACAAAAAAATTACAACAATATTTCACACGATTTTAACACCATCAGTTTTCACTAATCTCCTAATAAAAATGCACTAGAGTTAATCGTATACTTAAATACATGTAATCTTAGATAAAATTTATTACTAAACATCTTGTAGTAAGTTTGCAAGTTATTAAGTGGATATAGTCATAAGTTAGTTTCCGAATCGTCAGTCAAACTGACTCGTTTAAAGTAAAATCTCATCTAATTCTCATCACAATTTCAACTCGATATATATAGGTTAGATCTAACCTAATCTATTTACAAGTAGATATAATTATGTCATGTGTATAATTACTTTAGTAATGACAAAACTTCAACTCGTAACTGCACCTGAGGCAAATCGATATCACTGCCAAGTCTTCATGAATTGTTAACATTCTCGTCTTCAAAATAATGAGACAACGTATAGATTAGTCGATTGCTTTATTATACGTAAATATTTGATCGTAAATATTTTGTTTAATCTTACTAAGCGTTTAAGGAATTTTACTAGGAACATGTAATAAATTAAAAAAAAATTGGATATTCAGTATATCTATTTAATTAAATTTAATAAATAAATGTCTTTAGCCGGGAAGGTAGAAGTACTTTCTATTAATATTTAGTCGACTATACCGTTTAACTGATAAAATCTTATTTTTTTTATAAATAAATTCAATTATGTTTAATCGCATAAAGAAAACAATATTTTTTTATTCTGCAACACTATTACATTTTCTGCTCTTATTACATGTAACAGAAAAAATTTGGGGTGAATGAATGAAAGTTGTGGAGTAAAGAGTAAAATTATTAAATACGATCGTGATTACAAAGACAGAAGAATTCCGAATAACGACTGAAAAAATGTCAAATGAAAATTAAATATTAATATAACAAAAATTATCTGTATCGTTGAAGAAGAGTTAAAATTTGAATATATGGTGGCGGGAAAGAAACTCGAGCTAGGAAAATTATTTAAATACGTTGAAAGTATAATTTTCTCGAATAGAAGCTTTATTTAACAGATATCAAACAAAACATAAATGGAGGAATAATATTTGGAAGAATTAATAACGGCGATTATCGGTTCAAAATATGTTTAAAGGGAAAAATCAAAGAGAAAATAAACCGGATCGATACAGTAAGAAATGATGAACGGGGAAACAAAGATGTCTGTTCAGATGTCATAAGAAGGAAGATATCATTGATCGGGCATATGTTGAGAAAGGAAAGCTCAAAAAATATATATTAAAAATACGATATATATTTTTAAATATATCTGTATTTAAAAATACGTTTCACATTTCTGGGCGTAGCTAAATCGCTACTGCAGCATCATGGCCTGCCTGGGTGCTTACTTCGCCAAGATAGGCGCGTTTTGGCATCGAGTTTCGATCAGCTGAGGTATTTACTGTTAGGATATGTTGAGATTTCTCTGATGGAGCTCCGGTATGAGAGGGTGTAGGCATCGATCTCGTTCCCCAAAATGGACTAGGACAGAGAGAGAGATAGGGTATGTTTTCATTAAAAGCTTATTAAATTTGTGAATTTGTTTCTTTTTTTTTTGAATAAATCAAGAGGACGTTGTGATGCACACTTGTTTTGTTGGTATGAGAACAGTATTTTTGGTGTTTAAAAACTCAGTTAAGTAATTACCTGAGAGCGTAGTCTAATTAAAGTTAGATGTGGAAAAAGATTTGGTTTGAAACCCTTGATGTTAGAGGAAGGTGTTGGGATCGCGCTTCCTTGAATCGGTTATTTGAAAGTTGAGCGTTTTCAGTTTTGTTAGACGGTTGTAGTTTGAAGAAGCCATAAGTAGTTATTAGTAAGTGGTATAAATACATTTATGGAAATGATCGCCGAGAGATTTGCATCGGTGGCATCCTGATAGAGGCCAAACTGATGACTGTGATGATAGGCTTTTTCGGTAAAGCCCATCGGTGCAAACGGTGTGGCGACCGGTATCGTCACAAGGTCGGAGTCTTCCTTTGCTGGAGTCCAAAAACACAAAAAAAATTAATATAAATTTCCGAAAGATGTATAAATTTCCCGGAACATGCGTCGGCTTGTAGTTTTTTCGATTATTATCTCGGGACGTGCTCGGTATAAATTCTTTGAAAATGGCTAAAAAAGTTAATGTATATGAGGCGTTGATGGCATTAAATTTTGGACAAAATTAAAAAACGAAAGGAATAGTTTTTGCCTTTAATATTTTGTATATTTTTATAGGTCTTAGAAATTGAGCTTTAGAGCTATGAAAGCGATTAAGTTTTTCAAAATTCAAAAGTTTTAACTTATCGGATTTAGGTGTGTTTAGGGGATATTTAACATTTGTATAAATTTTTCCTTATGTCTCGAAAATCCGTTGGTCAAAAATATTGAAATTTTGCTATATATGAGTATATACTATACCCTTTTGCCTGATTTTCGAATCATCGGACAGTTTGCAGCACAGTTCAATATTTTGTGTATAATAAACTAGTATTTTTTTTTTAGCCTTATTGAATTAAATTGAACCGAATCGGGTCAATTTATTGAAGTAAATAAATAAATACTCCGATAAATAAATTTGTTGCCCCCTAAAAAAGGGGTTGAATGGAACCCCTTAATATGTTAATATTTTTTTCATCGAAAACCCAATTGTATCTTTTAAAAAAGGAATCTCATATCGCCGAAATTAATTTAAAAACGTTTATAATTTCTAAAACATATATATTTTCAATTGTAGCTGTTATTAAAAATGTTAAATGTGATAACTGTCAAACAAGAGGGTTAAAAAGGTTAAAAATACCTGATTTACTTTTTAGGTTTTTATTTAATTTTGAAGCTGATTTTTAATATATATATTTAATATTAAAAGTAAACTGTGTATAGGCTGATAAAGAAAAATTAAAAATTAAAATATAATTACATCGTTTAAAAACTTTTTATTTTATTTTCCTAATGTGTAAGTTCCAATCTGTTCAACTAGTAAACAATAAGCAACCCCACCGCTACGACCGATTGAGATGAGGATGATATGAATCACATGTAAATGAGGAGGGATAGTCTTGTACAGATTCACCCTGAGACATGTGATTAATTGAACTCCAACTTTCAAAGTATACCGGTGTCTACTATCTAATATTCAAATCCGAATAAAAGCAACCGAATTTTATTACTTAGGTTCAAATCCTCAGAACCTTCGACTTGGAAAATCAGCTACTAAACGATTGATTTTTGAAGAGTTAATCACTAGACATCCCGGTTGGCGAAAATTTTAAAGATTCTTTAAAACCGCTTTTTAAATTAACCTTTGCCGACGGAAAAAATCGGTTGAAAGTTTTCTCTAATCTCGAAAACTCTATCTCGAAAACTGCTGGCACTTTTTTACTTCCTTGTTTACGAAGTAAAGTATTGTGATCGCGAAAAATATTGGTTTTCAAATTTTAAAGGAAACATGCATTTTGATTATCCCTTATAGCATTTTGACGAATCCATTTCGGCATGACGTCTGTACGTACGTACGTATGTATCTCGCATAACTGAAAAACGATTATCTGTAGAATGTTAAAATTTTTGATTTAGAACTGCTGTAACATCTACCACCCTGAAACTGAGAGGTCAAGGGGAAAATTGGCCATTCACAATCGGCGAGTCGATGTGGCGAGTCTCGCATTGTCGGACCGTGTGGAAGTTCAACCGACGTCAGTAGTTTACCTAAGGGAAAAGACCCTGCCTGACTGTTGTGGGAAGCTAACCTACAGATATATATGGCTGACCACTAGCTAATTAAGGTTTCAAGCGCTTTAACATGGTGGACAGGCACTTGCTGGCATTCAGCGACCTAGGCCTGGCAGCGAATTGCTATCTAGACGAAGTAAATTTTATTTTGGATGTCACATATATTTTTAGTAGTTGACGGGATGCGCTTCCCTAATTTTGCAAAGATATGAAAAGTGAGAGGCGGTGACACGTAAGCCGCTGGTGTACGGTACCGCGCTTAGTCCGCTCACGCTGTTAGGTAAGCTCTAGAAGCTATTTAGGATACTGGTCGCTTAACTGTTCGAGGGTCAGTAGTAGTTTGTGGCATAGACATTTGGTCGAATGGGGTGGTGGCGGAAGAAGTGCCAAGCAAACCGATTGTTGTAATATCTACTTGTGCACCTCCCCTTTTGATTCAAAAAATCCAAATTTTTTCCAATCCAAACAAATTTGGATTTTGGACTTTTTCCTAACAGTAATAAGCCCTAATTGAGAACTTTTCAACGATATATCGTAAGTGGTACTTATTATCATCGGTTCTAGCGTTATAGCCAAATATAATTTTAATTAATGATATAGTTGGATCTTACAAGAGGAAGGCACATCCGTTCAAATCCGACTTCATCTGCTGTTCTTTAATTTTTTTTTGTTGTAATTTAAATATATTGATTTATTAATAATTAATAATAAATTAATTATTAATAAAAAAAAAAAATGAAAAAATATCAGAAGTTGTTAATGAAATAAAATTTTATGTACTTTTCATTTAAAAAAAATATTAATATGTAATTTAATAGGTGTACAAGGAAGTAATTTGGTGTCCCCATCAGATTTCTTTCATCGAACTTTTGTACCGTACTCTTTTCTAATGGACAGTATCTTTCTGCACATTTCGCTTCTATTGTTATAGAAGCGAAAATATTTTATTTTTGTTCTCAAAGTATTATCGATATTTAAATATATATTAATTTTGTTCTTGAAGTTAGCGCGCGGAAGATAAAAAGATTCTCAGTTAGGACAAACGACGTAATAAGTCAGGTCGTAATAACATTATTTTATATTTTTAATTATATTCGTAGAAACAAAACTATTTAACATTTTTATGGAAAAGATCCGTGAAAAGTATTTTGGACAGGAGGAAGCAAAAGGAAAAAAATTAAATCTTCTAAAAAATATATTTCTATTAATATTTACAAAACGAGGATTATTTCAAACGATTTAACATGTTATTTATAGGAATTGATAACTGCCAATCCTGTGTAAAAAAAAGCAGTCTAAACAATAATTATTAATTACAGTAGTAATGATAACGTTAATTCAAATATGACTCGAACTGTGAATACAGTTAAACGGTTGAAGTACATGTTATAATGTTAGAAACTACACGGCTAATGTTTGCTTACTAAGTTGTGATTAGGAGAACAAATTCAATATTGAACTGAATCTGTCGATGCTCGTAGGGAAATTACCGTACAGTCTACAAGATGTATTGAACGCGACATCAATCTCATGAAATATGTATGTAAACTCATATTACCTGCTGTTGTACAGCGATTTGTTGGAAGTCAGACGTCATATTAGTGCTAAAATATATAGATCCTAAATAAGGTATTAAGTTAGACATAATTTTATTTTAAAAGATATAACCTTTTTTTATGAATGTTCAAACATTTTTTTTATAAAGATTAAAAATAATACAATTTTTTTATATACTATTATTACTTCCTTGCACGAACTAAAGGTAGTGTTGCGATCGCGAAAAATTTCGGTTTTCAGATTTCAACGGAAATATCCATTTTTACTAGTTTTAGCGTGACGTTTGTACGTGTGTGTCTCGCATAACTCAAAAATGATTAGCCGTAGGTTGTTGAAATTTTGGATTTAGGACTGTTGTAACAGCTATCATCTCTCCTTTTGCTTGCAATAGACTGAAACAAAAATGTCGAGAAAAGTCCAAAATCCATAAAATAGGGATTTTGGGCTTTTTTTAACTGCGGTAATAAGCCCTCGTTGAGAATTATTCAATGATTTATCATAAGTGGTACTTATTTTCATTGGTTACAGAGTTATAGCCAAATAAAATTTTAATTAGTGAAATATTTGGATCCTACAAGGGGAAGGCACATCGGTTCCAATCAGTTTATCCCCTTTTTTAACTTCTTTTTTTAATTTAAATATATTGATTTATTAATAATTGTTAACATCTAATTATAAAAAAAATTAGGATAAATAATAATTTAAAAATAACAAAAAAAAAATAAATAAAAAAATATCAGAAGTTATTAATGAAATAAAATTTTATGTACTTTTCATTTAAAAAAATGTGTATATGTAATTTAATAGGCGTACAAGGAAGTCATCTGATGTCCACACAAATTTTTATTTTAAATACGCCGTAGGGCTTTTTATTATTATTTATGACATTATTTATTATTTATTTAAAGTAAAATTTCAAAAGAAATCAAGATTTTCAGTAAAAAATTTGGGTCGGATTTGATGATCTTAACCTTAAAATTATGTAGTATAAAAAATATATCTGAGAAAAAATCAAAACTTAAAATAATAAGTTCGGGTTCTTGTCGACCTTCTGGGCCCGATGTTGTTTTAGCCATCAAAATTATATTGCATTTTAAATTGATAAAAAATTTGGGTTCATTTGATCCCTTTGCTTGGTAGCTCACTTCATACCTTAGGTAACATTCGTAATAATAAACTCAATTTTAAAAACAGATGAAGTATCAGAAATTATAAAAAAATAAAGTATTTACTCGAGTCCCATGGGGCCTCCATTTTATAAAATAAAATTGCACTGACGTCTAAATTAACATTAGTTACCAT
Organism: Lycorma delicatula; assembly: GCF_047948215.1. Lineage (NCBI taxonomy): Eukaryota > Metazoa > Arthropoda > Insecta > Hemiptera > Fulgoridae > Lycorma > Lycorma delicatula. Next base: position 389,997,977 of record NC_134455.1, read on the forward strand.
AGGATTTTCAATCTTAAAAATTAAATTAAAAAAAAAAAATTAGGTATGGGTTACATTCAGCCTATCTCTTTTTTGTTTTATTCAACTTATTTTATATGATTTTGTTCAGAGTTAAATTCTCTATAAGTTTTTTTAAAAGTTTTATGTGTTTATTACAAAATTATTGTACGTCATACATAAAAAACAAGGGTCTTTATCCAAATTTATTGGTTTTCATCCAAGATTTCTGAAAAATTACTACAGGTACATTTTAGGACCTACTTTATTCGATATTTCAGGTCAAAAACCATAAGAAATCACTTATTCTGTCTCTTAATTAACATCTTACAAATTTCAGTACGATCTCATTTCACCGGGATAGGTGAAATCCGAGCGAAATCTTTCACTAGCCGTAACTCGCAAACGAAGCACTTTAGAACATATGTTTATGTGAACTTTTTCCGTTATTTTTACGAGAAGAATAAAATATAGCAGTACCAGATAACTTTGTGATAATATAGCCAAATATTTGTGCCACATTTCAAATTATTTGATATACAGATTTTCGAGATATGAGACAATAACGTTTTTTTCTGTTTAGCCTACGAAAGGTATTACTTCAGAAAATGAGTGAGGGTGATAAGTATGAATGAGTTGAAATGTAGTCTTATACAGTCTCAGATCGACCACTCCTGAGATATGTGATTAACTGAAACCCAACCATCAAAGAACACCGATATCCACGATCTAGTATTTAACTCGAATAAACGTAACTGCCTTTAATAGGTTTTGAACCTTAGAACTCTCCATTTCGAAATCAGCTGATTTGCGATATACCTCTGAATCTGCAGTACTAGTATCCAATTCAACCCGTCCTGATTGTTCTAGCGTAGTAATTTCCATTATCTACATCTTCTACACTTTTCTATCTAGTCGTTATGGAGAAAGAATCTATTTGTAGTTTCTTCTAGATTCTTCTTTCTTCATTTTCTCTCTGTTTCTTCTTTCTGGAAGCTTCTGTACTTGTTACAATGTGATAATATATCAAATAACCAAATTACTAATTATTTAATAATAAAATATCAAAAAATATGGTTGCGTCGTCAAAAAAAAAAAAAAATCATATACTCTTAGAATTATCATTTTCTGTGCAAAATATACAAAACAAAACTTTTCGTGAAAATATAAAAAAGCAGTTATTTTATGAGATTTTTGGAAAAATATAATTGAGATAGTTATAAAAAAGGTACTTTTTGAAATTTCACAGCCAAAAGCTAAATAAATTTTTTAATTAACGTAAAATAAGATGTATTTGAATAATTAGGTAATAATTTTTTTTGTAAGAGGTGGAGGAACCCAATTTATGAGCGCCAAGTTAGTATCGGGTTCGCCAAGAGGTTCCGCGAAATGTTATTAAGTGCGTATGTGTTCCTGCGCACTACCGACTAAACCTCCACTACTGGCTTAGCTACCCTTCCTGGAAACGGCTTATGTGGTATTAATTCAGGAAGGGGGAAATACCCACACACACAACGGTCACTGCAAGCAAAACAGGAATCACCCAAACAAACACGCACTCGCTACAAAACGAAACACAAAATTAACTAATATTAAACTGGAGAAATGATGACAGAATAAAAACTTCCTATCAGTTACAAAATATATCATCCAAGCAAAACTAGGATTATTACATAACACGCAAAATATACCGTGTAGGCAAAATTAGGATCATTCGACCCGAAAAACTCACTAATGTGTTGAAGCGTTAACACTTGAACAGCTCTTCCTCATTTTCGTGTCTCTATTGCCATATGAATTCATCGATGTAGAAATCCATTACTTCTTTTGACGTCCTCTTTTCTTTTTTATTGCATTGTTTGAGACACATCCACAAATTTTCAATGTACTCTAGTCTCGGGATTCACAAAGTTTTCCGAATGATTCACCGTCAGATGTTGAAAGTTGTTTAGCTTTCTAATTTGAAAATATCATCATAAGATTTCCATTTATCAGGATAATCAACGAACCTTTTTCAACATAAGCTTTAATGATATCAAGCAAAGGATCTTTTATCCGATCTGAAACAGCTTACATAAAATAATCTCTTGTCTATCCACTGATTCGGTAAAACTCTTCCTTTATTATATTTTCATTTGGAAAAACAGAATTAATCAATAATTTTTACAGTGATGCCGGCACTTTCTAGTTTTTCATATGGTTATACTATCAGTTTGCATGACAAATTCTTTTAAACAGAATCTGGTAGTAGTGTATTCATTAACCCGACAATATTATTTCTGCAAGAGTCAAATTACTACTTTCTACCTAAGAATTGTTTTTCAAAGAGATTTCCTCGCAAAAACTTTGCTGATGACACATCCAACGAATTTTGTTTAAATGGAAATTTAAAGTCATTTAATTTTTTTTTACATACTTTTGTTGTGTCAAGTATATTCTTTTTTTGTAAAAACTCAACAGTTTTTTTTGGTACTATTAATATTGCTAAGAAGCGAAGAAAGAAAGTGCGGTTCCATTACTAATACTACTACAACTGTAACCTCTACAAAAAAATGATCAAATTTATCCAACAGCTCTTAACCTGGTAAAATAATTGTAAATTAGTTTGTAAAGTACAGAGTTTTCTATCTGAATTCCACGTAAAAATACACTGATTCCTGGGAAAAACTAGAAAATGATCTACATTTCGACTGTTTCTATCTACCATTTTTGAGGGAAAGGGGATAAAATGCATTTTTCCAACCGAATTTTACTCGATAAGTAATATGCTTAAGAATTCTTGAAAAAAGTTATGAAAAATTTTACCTGTGAAATTTTGAAAATGTATAAAAATACTGATGTGGGAACCACATGACTTCCTTGTCCGCCTATTAAATTACATGTACATATTTTTAAAATGAAAAGTACGTAAAATTTTTTTCACTAATAACTTCTGATATTTTTACATATTTTTTTTTATTATTATTAATTTATGAATTATTATTTATCGTAAATTTCTTTTTACAATCAGAGGTTAATCATTAATAAATCAATATATTTATATTAAAAAACAAAGGAGAAGAACCGATGTGCCTTACCCTTCTAAGATCCAAATATTTCAATAATTAAAATTTCATTTGTCTGTAACTCTGGAACCGATGAAAATAAGTACCACTTATGATATATCGTAGAAAAGCTCTCAATAAGGGCTTAAAAGTACCAAAATCCAGTATTTGTTTTGATTTTGGGCTTTTTTTGACACTTTTGGTTTGATTGCAATCAAAAAGGGAGGTGCACAACTAGATGTTTCAATAGTTCTAAATCCAAAATTTCTACATCCTTCAAGGTAATCGTTTTTGAGTTATGCAAGATACGAGATATGCGAGATACCGACGTAACGCCGAAACTAGTCAAAATGGATTCAGGAATGGTCAAAATGGATATTTCCAGTGAAATCTGAAAACCGAAATTTTTCGTGATCACAATACTTCCTTTACTTCGTACAAGAAAATAAAAATGACGTCGATAACAATTTTACATTCTAGCATTTTATTCATTTAACCCTAATCTACACAATATCGATTGGATTATACTGTTTTTAAACAACTATAACGTTGTTTTTTTTGGTTTTTTTTTGCAAAAGAATTGCCTTCTAGAATCTGAAGGGGGTATTGTGATAATTTTTTTATCAATGGAATCGACCGTACGAGACGGATTCGACTGAATGATGGAGACGTTTAGTTAATATAAATTATGTAACGAATTATGTAAAATATATGCGAAGAACAGTAGTTTTCTTATTCTATAACATCCATAATTTTGAGGAGAAATCCATGATATCAGATATCTATATAACTGTTACAATTACCGCAGTTTCTGTGTACGTATATAATACTCGTACATACACAGAATATTAAGCATTTAAAAAAAAAATTATTACTTTTATTGTTGTTACTGTATTAATGAGTATTTTTTTTTTTGGTTAGGCTGACTGTGTATCACGCAAACACCTTTTTTTTTGGTTTCGTTTTCTTTTTTCTCAATATTCTTTCATTTCTTCCGCGTGTTTGATGTTTCCCTCTTCCGACCCTTTTACTTTGGTGTGATTCTTTTCTTTTCTCTTCTCACCATTTTAAACTTAATTTCGTGCATTTTTGTCTGAATAACTTGTTATTTTTCATTTTATGTTTCTTAGATTCCTACATTCTTTAATTTTTTCTTCATTTGTTGTAGGTACCCATGGCTGTTATTTTTTTACCAGATTTTAATAAATATTTATTTATTGAATCTCTTTTCATCAATTCTGTACACATTGTCCAGGATTCTCAGTATCCTTCTTCTTATTACTTTTTCGTTATCCTCTATTTCTTCATACAGTTCTTGGTTGTATTGCAGTCTGTTGCTACTTTTGTTTTCTTGGGGGCCTAGGAGTATTCTCAGTATTCTTTTATTTTCTTTAACAGTTTTACATCGATATGGTATAACGTTTCAGTTACTAGTAGTGTCCTTATATACTTATTTTATATTAAGTTTTTTGTGTTTATTTTTACTTTGCACTTATACTTATTAATAATGATTGCTTAACATTCAAAAATTACATCAGGATTTAGATTTTTACAAATTATAAGTTAGTAGTGACAAAGTAGGAAGTTTAAAAAATGAAGTCTGTGAGATCAGTCCTGAGAACGATAAGAAAAAAAAATTAACAAAAAATATAAATTGCAAATAGTTTATATTTTTTATAAAATAGGAAACAATTTATATGAACTAAGTTACAAATATAATAATTTGATTTTCGTAATATCTTTATAAATACTGAAAAGTATTAATTAACATAGAGTATATTTAAAGCTTCCTCCATTAGTGTTTATTAAATTGTAATATTTAAATATTCTCTCTCGTTCTGTACATATAGACAGACAATTAATATTAAATCTGCATTAATTTAATATCACATAATTATTCATTTGCTAATTAATTTATATGTTATACAAAATATAAATCGTATAGTTAATATATATATATATATATATTTCTGGAGAGATGTTGCTTATATTATTCTGATTTAACACTTCAGCTACCTTATTTGTAATCATGTACTTCCCAACATATCCAACTCTAACGTCAAACTAAGTCTGTTACAAATTTCGTTACATGACGTCTTATTTGAAAATGATTGTTTAATAGACTTATTTTATTTATCCTATATAATATTAAATAATTTATACTTTCAGAATTTCAGAGTTCAAAAAATAGATTATAAATACAGTGTTATTAAGTAAAAGGAAGTTTTGTAATCGCAAAAAATTCCGGTTTTCAGATTTCAACGGAAATATCCATTTTGACCATCCCTCAATCAATTTTGACTAGTTTCGGCGTGACGTCTGTATGTACGTATGTATTTCCCGTAACTCAAAAACGATTAACAATAGGATGTTGAAATTTTGGATTAAGGACTATTGTGATTTTTAGTTGTGCACCTCTCCTTTTGATTGCAGTCGACTGGACCAAAAGTGCCTAAAAAAGCCCAAAATCCAAAACAAATTGGATTTTGGACTTTTTCTTAACTGCTGTAATGAGCTCTCATCGAGGGCTTTTCAACGACAAATTCATAAGCGGTACTTATTTTCATCGGATCTAGAGTTATAGCCAAATATATGATTAATTAAGAAATATTTGGATCTTTGAAGGGAGAGGGAACATCGGTTCGAATCAGACATCATCTTCTTTCTTTTTTTTACCTTTTTTTTTAATTTAAATATGTTGATTTATTAATAATTATTTACCTCTGATTGTAAAGAAAACTTTGATCGTAAATAATAAATTCAATAAAAAAAAAAAATAAATAAATAAAAAAATATCAGCAGTTATTAATGAAATAAAATTTCATGTTCTTTTCATTAAAAAAAAATATATGTAATTTAATAGGTGTAACGTCCTGTGGTGTCCACATCAGATTTTTTATAATAACAAATATCAGCAATAAATTTATCGCTGAAATTTATTTATTTATAATAAGTTTTTATATTATTTTTATAAACTAATACGAGATGTATAACAATACCAAATATCAAATGCGGTAAAGGAAGGGAAAATTAATCAGCCAACCTTATAGTTTTTTCAAGTCAACCTTAAACTTAAAAGCCAACCTTTAAAGTTTTTTAGAAATTTTTCGCATAATCAGAAGCTCGTCGGTTCATTTAAATATGAAATGTAATTTTAGTGCTCTTTACTAACCACCAACGAAATGGAAACATTCGAAGTACGAGCGAAGTGTAATTTCCTTCTACATTTTGTTCGTTTAATTTTTTTTACACTTAATTGTACAGCTTTTTTTTAGTTCATATAAGAAAAACTATATATGAGCAAAATAATAATAAAAAAACAAACACAACGGAAATAAATAACTTAAAAACCCAGCAAATATCCTTGCAAGCTTTACTAAAAATCTTCTTTTCGTTTATAGTGCAGCGACTTTCATCATTTGCCTTTTTTTACCTTACAACAAAATCCTATAAAAAAAAAACAAAGTTAAAGGGGGAAGTGTATACACATGCAGACATACAAAGTTGCAAAGGATTTTGTTATAAATCTTAGATGAAAAAACATAGCGTAACATATTTAATAAAAATACCTGGGAAACAAAGATACATAAAAAGAGCATCGAAAGAAAAATACATTTTTGTTTTAGTTGTTTTAAGAGTGAAGTAGTTAAAGAGAATCCATTAGGATTGGTTGACGGAGTTTGGTAAATTATACAAAGTAAACAAACAAGTTGCTACATTAACCTATATGGTTATGCTTAACTGCACATCAAAATTCTTGGGAAAAAATCATTGTAGTCATTCTGATATATTTGTGAAAGAAATTTTTAATAATAATAATAATAATAATAATAAATAACAATCTTTTTTTTAATTAATTGATTTTTTTGCATTACTATATTCTTATCTCTCTAGCTTAAAAGCTATTTGAGAAAAAAAACTAATTAGCTGACATATGTTTAATAATATCAAAAATTAAAATAATCTATACAGTATATTTAATTCTTTTTACTGCTATAATCATTATATTCCGATAAATTCGGAATTTTTTTTTTAACCTCCCAAACCACCGTTAGGTATTGTTTTAGAGGATGACATGAATGACAAGCGGCGTGAAAATGCCATACCCGACTAGGGATTCGAACCAAGGACTTCCGGATGAATAAATTTTGAATTTATCCTTACTTTTCATTTTCACAATGATAATCTAATAATCTTATATAATAAACAGATAAAATAAATCGTATTTAGTATGAGAAACGATACGTTTTCTTTCCTTTTTCCTTTAACCTTATCGTATTTTTATAAAATGTTTAAATCGATGTTATAAAATAATTTCGTTCGACAAACAAAAATCTGCTATGAAAAGTAATATTAAAATCAAATTTTAAAGTATCAAATCGTATTAATATTATTATTAAAATTATACCCGATATGAAAAAAAAAATTAAAAGAATACAAATTCGAAACTTATCTAAATAGATGGGTCGTAAAACATCGACTATAGTACAGTATTGTAATGGCTTTCGACTGATCGGCATTATCTCTTCTATAGTATATTAGAATATTCGTAAACAATATCTGTAAAGAATCTATATACCACACCAAATAATTCATTTCATAACCGTTCTGCATTTTCCATTTGCCGGTTTCAGTAAAAACAAAGCTGAAAACACAGTTGTAGGACTTAACCGTCGCGCGTTATTTTTCTGATACTCGGGTTCTAACATAAACACGATATTTATCATTTTATTTATATAAATATATATATTTAAATTGCGCACGCATACCGTATTTCATTCGGACGGGTGTGGTGGTAGGTACTAGCAGGTACTCTAAATACTTTTATAACACTTTAAATATTATTCATTTATTTAATTCGGTCACTCACCTCTGACGTCACAAAATAGCAGACGACTAAAGCAACTGTACGTCAATGCTACACTAGTGCTCCTTATGGTTTGAGAGGGTACTATTGACGCATTATACCTACTTAGTAACTAGTTTATTAAGAGCATCTTTGTAATGGGGTTGCGATTTTTCATACTTTTTTTGGAAATACTATTTTTAAATTAACAAATATCGCCTAAAAAAAATTCACTCCCAGAAAATTTCCATACGGTTTTTTGGGTTGCTTAGGTGTCAAGATTCGGTGAAAACAGTATATGCCTAAACCGGACCGATTACAATACTTTCCTTTCTAAAGCTATAGCTCTGCTATAATGTTAGCCGGAACTAAATGACTGTGTGTGTCTGAGTGTCTAAGTGATCTCAAAGCAATTATAACAAGTACATTTCTTATGTTTAGATAAGTCGATACCCGTATAAAAATTCCTTTCCCGGTAGTGAATTTAATAACTCAGGAATTTTATTTTCACTGACTAACTTGCCATAATAATTTGAGTGTCTTTGTACAATGAAGTGTATATTTCTTAGATTATAATTTATATTCTGTATAGATTTTAATTCATGCTTAAAATAATTTCATCATAAATCAATAAATTTTGCTAAAGATTTCAAAGTAATTATGCCTAAAATACATTTTGGTATGGAATTAAATAAAACTTTAAATATCCTTTCTACAGTATTTTCTAAAAACCTTATTATATAATCTGGAGCCAAAAAGTACAAAGAAATCTCATCGTAAAACAGATCTGAATTAGTGGGAAATATATCATTCTTTTTAAATACGCTGGAAAATAAGAACGTATTCTTTTTCATTTAAATAAAGTGACTCGTATAATTCTATTCGATGATTTTATATGTGTCCTATATTTCATATTACTATCAAAACAAATATTTAATATTTAATATTATCATTCGAATCTAAGATCGCGTCAGGAATGATTAGATGTGCTATTCCTTAGATAAAAAATAAATTTTCCTAGTCCCATTTTTTAAATATGTGACATATTTTAACCGAAAATTACAAAACATATTTACGATATATGAAAAAAAAAATGTTATCTAATCCTTATCTTTGTAATTTAGAGTTTAATGGATACAATACGAATTAAAATTGTAAAGCTTCCTAAGAGATACTAAAACGTATATAGAAAAGTTATTCGATTCTGAGTAAAGTTTTGAGATGCGGAACCCTTGAAAACTATATCCCCGCATGACCAAAAATAAATAGCATCCATGACCCGCTTGCAGAAGTCATCCTAAAAACTTTCTTAAAAAATCGATTGATCCAGAAAAACTATGACTGACAAAAAATAATAGACTTATTAACTCTTAAACTCTTAATGAAGTTACTCAAATAGATATTAATCGATGTGAAATTGTAATATAATGGAATCATCTAATTAGTAAATGACTGATTCCACAAACTACGAAAAAAGTATTTTTTTTTTTTTTGATCTGATCGTTTTATAGAGGTTTATAGTTTAATAAAATAGTGACGGATAAGGTTTCTGGATTTTATGGATAATAGCAAACATCATGAAAGAGCTACCTAAGGGGTAGTAAATTAAATGAAAAAATCTGATGTAGACACCACTTGATTTCCTTGGGCGCCTATTAAATTACATATACACATTTAAAAAAAAATGAAAAGTACATAAAATTCTGATATAACATTTGATATATTTTCATATTTCCTTTTATTATTATTATCGAATTATTATTTATCATAACGATTTTTTTACGTTCACAGGTTAATAATTATTAATAAATCAATATATTTAAATTTAAAAAAAAAAAGTTAAAAAAAAGGAGATGAAGTCTGATTCAAACCGATGTGCCTTCCCCTTGTAAGATCCAAATATTTCATTAATTAAAATTTTGGACGCTTTTGGTTCTGTCAATTGCAATCAAAAGGGGAGGTGCACAACTAGATGTTATCCTAAATCCAAAATTTCAACATTCTAGGGCTAATCGTTTTTGAGTTATGCAAGATACGTACGTACGTACAGATGTCACGCCAAAACTAGTCAAAATGATTTAGGGATAATGAAAATGGATATTTCCGTTAAAATATGAAAAGAGAAATTTTATGCGATCACAATACTTCCTTTACTTCGTACAAGGAAGTAAATAGAATAAAAATTAATACAAAGTTAATATCGATTTAGGAAAGAAACAATTATTTACTTAAAAAATAAATTTCAACAGTTCTGTTTTTTACTGTAAGATACTTTATCGCATGTTCCACTAAAAGAGGAAGTGCACAACTAAATGTTCCAACAGACCTAAATCCAAAATTTCAACATCCTACGGCTAATCGTTTTTGAGTTACGCGAGTAACGTTGTCTTACGTGCGTACAGACATTACGCCAAAACCGGTCAAAATAGATTCAGGGATGGTCAAAATGGATATTTCCATTGAATTCTGAAAACCGAAATTTTTTACGATCACAATACTTCTTTTACTTCGAACAAGGAAGTTAAAAGAGGGGTGTACTAGTTCAGGAATAAATCAATTTAACCGTCCTATTATTTGCTTGGAAGAATCAGAGGAAACCGTAATAAAACTTTGATCAAAGCAGCATTAAAGCGTATAAAAAAAAGTTACAGAAATTGTCCGTATCAATAAAAAATAGATCTGATAACGGTAAATAAATATTAAAGATATTAACTAAATAAAATTAATTACGAAATAAATTGAACTTACAATTTGTCAATGAAAATTATCCGAGTACGCTGGTTATATTAAATGAATACCATGAAAAAATAGTATTTTATCACTATTATCTAAAAACTCACTAATAATCATTTTGCTTATTTAAAAGAAAATTGTGTAATTTTATTTTGCATAATTTAGTGAAATATCTTGTAAATGGGTGAACAATTTATTAATATTTGGCCTAGAACTTTAAAAACACCTTTTACACTAATTTTATATATATATAAAATTATATATAATTTATATAATTATATATATATATATATATATATATATATATGTTTTCAGTAGTTTTGAAATAAAGTTAAAGAGCAACTGTAACACGAGAATTGTTAAAAATATATATTGAATTAAATAAAAGAAAATATTGAGTAATAAAAGAATCATTTTAACTGTTTACCAAAAATTGAAGTTTTGAAATCAGCTTTTAAAATCGTAATTTTAAACACAAATCTTTTTAAAATCAACATTTGTTTTGAAAATCATATTCTTTTAACACTCACAAGTTATTTTGAATAGTAATAATATTGTAATTTAAGAAGGATTTGGCTTTATTCCATAGTTATTTCAGGATTACGGTTTAATATCTGGACAGAACAAGATTCTTCAAATAAACATAATAAAGAATACACCGGTTATATAAATCCCGGTTTTTTCAAAAGTATCCTACGGGATTTAAATAACATCCAGGGAGAAGCTAAAATGATAAAAAAGGAACATGAATGGAGTAAAAACGATCTATCAACCGCAACACGAGATAAAAAACTTCACTCAAAGGGTACCTTAAAGTCCCCTCCAGGTTTTAGATCGCCTAATCTACCAAACCCCTTCCATAGCTTGTAACTTTTTTCCAGGAAGGTAGCAAACATTATTAATACACAATTTTGTATTGAAAAAATCAAACATATGATACAGTAAAAAATATTGATTTTCCTTTAGAATTCAAAGGATTATCCGTGAGAATAGGTCTGGTTTTCTACAGGAACATCTTTACCGGGACGTTTGTAATGTATGTATGCACGGTTGCAAACAATAATCTATTCGGTCGTACCGATACATTATAATTAATAATTATTTTCAATCGATAATATGTACGATGTAACTCTTTTAGGTAACATGACAATCGATTTAAATCGGTAATGAAAATGGAATAGCCATTCGTAAAATAATTAACAATGTATCCTGTTAGACTTGTTTGAGAAAATAAGAAGTGAAGCTTTTCCAAATATCTTTATCAGGCTGAATATTTTATTACGTGCCAAGCCTTTCAAGATGTGAATGATATACAGACGTAAGTGAATCCTTTATTCTATCCATCACAGGGAACGGGTTTATAATATACCGTATATTTATTATTATTAATAACATCATTACTTTCATAGAAGACACTCTTATATGTGCAAATTGTAACTAAGGTATTTTAGATGCATTACAGCGATAAGTAAGAGTGAGATATATAACGTAAAACAAAAATCACACCTAAGAAAATATTTTTTTATCGATAATGGAAAAGTTTAGTTAGCATTTTTTTTTTTTAAATTTACTGTAACCATAAAATACTAAGTTAGGGTAAATTAGAACAGTTGTCATGCTTTTCATGGAAAATTAATACCTTTTATGATGTACGCCTTATACAAGTCTGTTGTCATTAAATTATTACGATAATAAAATAGAAAGAGGTGTTTCTTTAATAGGTTCTTACTTTTTGTTTTAATACTATTTGTTAATCTTTGTTCGATTATATTCATCTAATGCTCAAATTATTTTATCGATATTAATTCTGTTTATTCAATCTGATTATCGCTTAATATATTACATTTTATTATACAAGCTATATTTAGAATATGATAATGGATTATTGGAATAATTTTTTCCAGTCCATTTATTTATTATAATATAATATTTTTTTTTTTTTTTGTAAAATTTAAGGATAAAATATAACATTTCAAAATCCAGCTGGGCTAAATTTAATTAAATTTTATGAATTACTATTAAAAAAAATTTAATATTAAAAATTCTACTTGATATTGGTCCGCATACTAAATAAATCAGTTTTTACTTTCCCGGTCAAACTGTACATGCTGTTAGACCAGCTGTAGTTATAACGGAAAAGTATATAGATCATAAAAAAAAAATCAATTCTTTTGTTTTGTGCCTTAGGGAGACATTTTTAAATCTGTTAAAAACACGATTGCAAAAAAAAATAGGATATCCAGCCAGTGCGGAGTCCCTAAATTTAAGAACCATTGACATAAGATCCGTAAAGGTTTTTGTCAATATGATTTGTTTAAAATATTTAATTTGGTTAAAGTGCCCAAGAACTATAAACTTTCTGTTGCCTATATCTTGGAAATAAAATTATTAATTTCGTTTAACGTATTGATTTTGTTGCGTTAGTTATATATAGCATATAGTTTTTTATCGTTTTATAAATTTATTTTAACATATATATAGCCTACAACGCCTCCCGGTAACGTAAGGATTCTAACGCGGTGTCATACGTCTAAATCGGTTCGGCCGTTGAGCTGCTACGGTAGAACAAACATACATACGTGCATTTAGTGACACGTACATACATGTATTTAGTGCCTAAATACATTAACTTCTTTTTGGGCGGTCGTGTAAAACCTCAACTGAGAAAAGTCAACCCCGAGTCCCGGTAGGGAATCCTCTTGGGACCCCTCATTTGAGGCATAAGGTACAGACAAGATTCGTGACCTGGCCTTCGGTGTGGAGATAAAGGTTGCAGCTTAGCTGGATTCGGAGTCTTCTTGCTGAGGGTTAGAGGCAGGAACGATAAAAAAGATCTGACATCCTATCAAAGGGGTTTCAGCCCAGAGTTCCGGTGGGGGATCGTCTTGGGAACTACTCATTTGAGGCACAAGGCACAGACAAGACGATACCCGACCTTCGGCGTGGTCATAAAGGTTGCAGCTTAGCAGGATCCGGAGTGTCCTTGCTAAGGGTTAGAGGCTGGCACAATAAAAAAGATCCAACCGGCGGGCCGACCTGCCTTGCCGGACGTACAGCTGGTGGACGGGAAGGCCTGTTAGAATTAAAGGACACTTCCCTGGGCTGAGTTATACATAGCTGTGGGACCGACTCAGGGGAGGGAAAAGAAAAGAAAAAAAGATAACTTAAAATTATCCGGAGATCCAGGTTTCGAATCCCGATCAGGCGTGGCATTTTCACACGCTACTAAAATTGTCACTCGTCTCTTCACCTGAAGTAATATCTAACGGTGGTCTCGGAGATTAACAAAAAAGATAACTTAAAATAAGCATATACTGTTAGGTACCTCTTTGCTTTCTACTTGGACTGCTTTTAGCGAAATTTTATTATTATTTTTACATTCCTGCCAAAACCTCTATTTTCTACAGCAGTAGCAGCTAGGAAAGGAGCTATACTTTCCCTCCAGAAGACAGCAGAGACGGTGTAGCGGTTGGCCAAAATTTTATGTGTCTTTGTTTATGCAAATGTCGGCGTCTCGGAATGTTTTTTGTCAAAAATGTACAAAAAATGTTATATAAATTTTTGGAAGATGCATTTTCGTACATATGCTGGCTTGTATTTTTATTAATATCTCCGAAAATGGCTCAACAAATTTCTATCTTATATGAACATAGAAGTATATATTAATACGAACTTACGTTTATTAATTAATGTTATATGAGATAGTACATGTAACACTGATTGCAAAAATGAACAAAATTCTTATTAAAAATTGTTGGGGCCCAGTTCTTGCTCATCAAAATTATCATATATTTATCGTATAATTGCTACAAAAAAAAAAATTAACAACAGCCACAACTTCCAAAAAAGGAATAAAGTATTAGAAATTATGAAAATTCAATAAAACTGAAAAAAATCAGCCCCCTTGTTTTTTGGGTTTAAAATCTATTTATCGGAGTAATTACTTGTTTAAATAAACCTGCCTCGATTCGGACCAGTGTTATTCAACAAGGCTAAAAAAAAAAAAATGTTACTTGATCCCACCTTGGCAGATGGTGTCGTAACTTTCTGTCAAATTTTAATTATTTTGGTTAACGGGTTTCAAGATAAACAAGGTATAAACTATTTAGAGATATTGTTAAATATCCTCCAACCCAAATTCTGATTACATAAAAGTTAGGAATTTTAAACAACTTAATAAGCACTTTCATCGCGCTAAAGCTCAGTTATGTACGAGGTATAGTCAAAAATTTAAAATGGTGAAAACTACCCGTTCTCTATTTTTAATTTTGTTAAATATTTTATTCCCATCAATGCACATTTAAAGAATTCTTTTTGAGCTATTTTTGAAGAACTTATGTTGAGCCAGTCTGGACTTATTGATAAAAAAAAACCAATAAAACAACAAAACAGGCCAACTATGTACGGCTACCGGAAATTTCTATAACTTTTTTTGAGATTTCTGGAGATAATGGGTCTTGAAACGTCGACATTTGTAAAAACCCCGACACCCAAAATGTTGGCCGATCACTATATTTTTCCTTTATATTGCAGAAACAATGGAACAAAAGTACGGAAAATTAAAAACGTTAACAAGAGGATTTCAACTTAAAAAAAAAACTTTATTTTGAATGTATTTTAAATTTTATATATATATATATATTTCAACCAGTATTTCCAGCTTGCTGCCAAATTCGGGTGAGTGTGTGTGTGTGTGTGTGTGTGTGTGTGTGTAAAAGCAAATGCAACTACTGCTACCGGCTTGCCAGACCTGTAGCTGCAAATGTAAGTGTAAATGTACCGTTAAAAGTGTAGTCCTGAACAGACTCTGGTCGACCACTCCTGAATCGTACGGTTAATTGGGTAAAACCCAACTACCAAATAGCTCACCGGGCTGGTCTAGTGGTTAACTCGTTATCACAAATCAGTTGATTTCGAAGTCGAAAGTTCTAAGGTTCAAATCCTAGTAATGGTTACTTTTACGCGGATTTGAGTACTAGATGGTGGATACCGGTGTTCTTTGGTGGTTGGGATTCAATTAACCACACATCTCAGGGACGGTCGATCCGAGATTGTACAAAACTATACTTCATTTACATTCATAGAGTCATCCTCATTCATCCTCTGAAGTAATACCTTACGGTGGTTTCGGAGGCTAAACAGAAAAAGAAAGAACTACCAAATAACACCAGTGTCCACTGTTTAGTATTCAAATCCATATTAAAGAAATTGGTTTTACAAGGAGTTTTAGAACTCTCGACTTCGAAAATCAGCTGATTTTGAGATGATGATTTTAACCACTAGACGGGTTATTTTAATTTATAATAGTATAATCATTCATAATAACACGTTGAAAATATTTAATTAAAATTGCCAACCTCCTGAAAATTATAAATTATATTAATAAGTATTTTTTTAAATTTATATACTTTCAATTTAAAAACTTTTTTTGTAACAAAGATATATGTACATACCATATATAGATATAATAATCATAATTATTATTATTATATATCACATAATTATTTATAATCATAAGTAAGATATATGATTTTTGTATACATATATATACTCTGTAATACGATTAGGAAGTAATTTATACCTCCACATTTAAAAACCCTAGTTCCATAATAACAAATAATTTTACTAATCCAATTAATACACCAGAATTTTTAAAGTAAAAATTTCTTTACGCGCACCCCGCTCTTTTGGATGGCATTGAAAAAGTCTGATTTGAAGAGAAACGCAAATTCGTTTAGACTCGGGTGAACCGAAAAGACCCGACCGCAAGAGAGTCTGCTGCGTAGTGAATAAGTCTGGTCTGTCCAGGCTCTGAGGTAAAACGATCATTCGGTTATTATCGGGGAAGCCGAGATTGTCCGAGCGAGAGAGAAGTAGTTGTGTGCGGTTTCTGTTCTTCGTTTTACATTTAATACATTTGTATATGTTATTCGGTGTAAGTGTAACTAGTATAACTATCTTTCAGCGTATACGTTTAATGCATCATCGTTCTAATACTGAAATTTATTATTGAAGAGTCATTCAGTCATTGTGTATGTAAGTAAATTTATATATTTCTTTTATTCAATTTATATATTACGTATTATTATACACACAAAACTAATTTCCATTCCTACATTAACTATTATTTTAAAAAAACGACACATACTGTAGATCTAATGATTATACGAATGAAAATAAACTATATATATATATATATATATATATATATACAGTAATATCGTTTATAGTGACATTGGATATAGTGACCACATACTTATCTCATGGTTAGTTTGGTATGCTGTTAATACATAAATACAGTATGCACATTGTTTATAATGATATATCAGTTATTATGACTTATTTTTTCTACTGTAATGCAACATTTTATAGTGTAGCTTCAGAAATATTTTGACGGTTAAAATGAGTCACTTTTTTCCTTTATTCCTGCATTTGTGCTATAGTTCTTATTTTTCTTATCTTCTTCCCGTACTAGATTCTTGTAAACTGAAGCAGCCATATTCAATTGTTATTAATCTTTCAACTGTGAGCGTGTCATATCGTACGGGTACAGTATTTTATTTTACTTATCGTAATTCATTCAATAGAAATTTTATTATGACTGCAAAAAACATTCACGATAGAGGAAAAAGCGCACATTTTCTAGCGGCTACGAAAATGATAACGACAATGACGAATGTAATAATGACAATGCGTCTTCAGAGCTGCAACGAAAACCGTTTGCCAGTTTCTCAGTTTTACAGAACTTGTCAATGAAGAAACAAAGAGTGTTGTTTTGATTTAGAAAGGACCTTCAAAAATTATATTACAACACGAAATGTTCGAAACAACAAAATAACCAACACCTTTTGCACAAAAAGTAATTTTTACAATTTTTCTCAATTTTTTTTACTCTACCATATTTGTGTTATTGTTGCGTATTTTTTAATAATATTTTGTTGCGGAAATAAATTATTATTATTATTTTTAATGATTATTACTGTACTACAATACCCGTTTAGATGGGTATTAAAGTAGTACCACTAAGCTAAAATATTATTACGTACCACTATTAATATATTAATATATTATTAATAATATAATATATTAATAATATAAATATATTAATAATATAAATATACTATTAATAATATATAATATACACTATTAATAATATAAATATATTAATATATTAGTACCACTATTAAAATATTAAATATTATTTAAAAGCTAAAATCGTCGGTTCCTTGCAGGTACACTATACACTATATTTACTTATATATTGTTATGTAATATATTTTTTATTAATATTAATTCATGTCTTGTTCTCTATTTCGTCCAAGTAATACCATTCGTAATATTAAGATCATTAATATAATATATATTGTATATTTATTACTTCAAAATGATTACGATCGACATAGAAGCATTTCATTTTGGCCGTTCGATCTTAAGCACTCTCAAACTTTTTTTTCTGTTATTTTTTTATTTTCTTACATCCTTTCTCTACACCGGTAAAAAATAAATTATTATTTTTATTTTTTATAAAATAATTAAAAATTTTACAAAAAATAAATAACACGAAATAAAGGTATTTTTAAGTACGTTTTTCTATCGTTTAACCGTTAATTCAGGATTAAATTTTAGTTAATTTTTATAATTTTCCTTAATCGAATAGATCATTACAAAATTTTTTTATTTAATTATATTTCTACGGATAAGCATAAATATGAATATTAAGTCAAAAAGAAAATAATATTACAGGAGAAATTTCTTTGAAAATCACATAAAAATTCAGAAAATATGATTTTTTTATTTTAATGTTATTGTTTTTATCTTGTAATAAAAAAAGTAATTTTTTATGGCGATGGTGATGATTAATCTAGCCTCGTGTTCGCATCACCTCACCGCTCTAGCCTCACACGCAGTCTACACGGGAAGTTCTTAATTATTAAACAGAAATTTTTATTAATTTTCAAATTTTCAAATTTATTTAATATTATTTTATTTAATGTAAATTTAATTCTATTATTTTTGTAATATTATTCATCAGTTTGATTTGGATCATTCAGTTCAAACCCAGCTCTTACAGCGATAGAGACTCACAGTTAATTAATTCAATTCATAAAGTTTGTGCTCCAACCGGCAAATCTGCACTACTGATAACATATACATATATAAATATTTATATAGCCTAACATTCTCGGTAACGTAAGAATTCCAACGCGGGGTCATCGAACTAAATCGGTTCACCGATGATCTGTTACGATGGAACAAACATACATATATATGTTACGGTAAAACCCCGAATACCGGTAAATCTTAAGTTTTACCGGTAAATTGTAACATTTACCAAGTCGCTTGGTAAAAGTCCGAAAAAATCTTAAAACACATTTAATTCGGACTTTTACCAAATAGTTTTGATCGTTATTTACTTTTACCATAGGCTGTTGGTTAAAGTTGACAATTCTGTAATGAAATCGCTCAAAAGTATGAATTTAGAACGGTTTGAACGAACAAAATGACTGTATTTAATGAAAAACGTTCAGTCGGGATTAAAAAATTTTTTCCCGTAACAAAAATTGAAAATAAATTGGGTTAAATAACAATTCGAGTGTTAGACCCAGACTATGTATTTAAGAGTTAACTATTAATTGATTATTCTCACGTTTGAAAATGATTAATTTTAATTCAATTTTTGAACTGAAATCCCGAAATTGAGAAGAGCATTTTTAAATTCACGGTCTTATCTATTTAGAAGTGATTTCGTTACAAAATTGTCAACTTTTACCGACAGAATATGGTAATTGTCCGCAATAACCAAAACGATTCGGTAACCACGGTGGTTCGTTTAGATGAAGAAATATTATTTTAAAATCTATGTTCTTGAGATCTTTTTCATAGGATTAAAATTAAGGCATTATTAATAGTATCAAATTAAGAGAATTTATTAATAGTTTTATTAATGTTCATCCACTCTAAAGTACATTAATCGAATTAAACGTACTTGTATACTATATAACATATCTATATATATTTTTATATGTACCTATGAAACAGATTTATCTGAGAAAGCGATTAACGGGGAAAAAGATTAAACAATAAGCAGAAAGTACGACGTATTAATCGTTTTAAGAAAATAATTACATTTTACCATACTTTTTAAAAACTGAAATTATATTGTATTTTATCGGATCGTTTAGAAAATTTGGTGCTTACGTATTAACGCCACCGCAGCTACAGCTTTATTTAAAAACAAAGTAGTCGATCGGATTTCGGTGGAAAATGGGCCGATATAGAGTTTAATATAAATTCAAAACAGTCTGTTTATTAATTTTAATAAACGGTTATTTATATTTATTTATTTTATAAATATAATTGAACCAAACTTAACCTACGCTTGCTTCGATCGCTAAACTTGACTAATTAACAGGAGTGTTTTGATTATTTAAATAATCATATTTAAATAAATAATAATAATAATTACTGAATTTATTAAATAAATACTAAAAAAATTACGGTGTTAATTAGTCACCAAGGTTAGCGAGCGAAGCGAGCGTAGGTTAAGTTTGGTTAAATTATATTTATAAAATAAATAAATATAAATAACCGTTTATTAACATTAATAAAGAGACTGTTCATTTTCCACCGAAATCCGACCGTCTACTTTTTTTAAAAATAAAGCTGTAACTGCGGTGGCGTTAATACGTAAGTACCGAAAATTTTAATGTTTTAATATATTATGAGAATGAGTTTATAACAACGTATTAGGAAAATTAAGAATCTCATTGGGTTGCGCACGGTATATCTACGAATGACAAATCGTAATTAGAATAGTAAATAAAGATAATACTTTAAATCCTCTTTCGCTCATTAAAATTTTAAACTGTGTTCACATACCACATTTTGCTCTAGAAATTAGCCGTAAATAAAACTATTTGTATCCCGTAGGAAACTAAACAAATAGTATTTATACTTCTCCATTTTCGCTTTATTCCTTATTTTAAAACTAAATTTATATATATAGAGTATTCTCCCTAGACTTTAATAACCTATTCCACTGACATCATAACATCTCGCTTAGACTGATGTCAAATGGTCTTCCTCGGAGTATTTATACTCCTACCCTCTTTACAAGTCGGACCGGACCCATGATAGTCCGCCCTCACATATTCCCATGAAATTCCTAACCTGGTCCGGTAACTCTTCTCACCGAACAGCATTGTTTAGGTGTGTCGGTACCAATTATACCGATCCAAAGGGTTTTAATTTTAAAGTATTTATTACGATGTATTTTCATAGGTTTCTGACTTATCGCTAATATATAATGTAATTTTTTCTGTATATTAATTTTGCATCATGGTTAGCAACTTTTCATAAGTCGGTTGCTCATTTCTATTGTTCGTTTTTGTTTTAATATCGCAAAATTAGTGCGGTATTTTATTAAAGAAAGCTGAACGTAAACGTAATAATATAAGTTAATATTTTCAACAACATTACTCAACCTGTATCACATTTATTATTATAATTATAATTATAATTATTACACGGTGTAGCAATACCGAGAGTATCATATTAAAAATGATAAGGTAAACATGCACGCATGTACTGAACTTAATATAAAGTGGGGTTACGTTTGGAAATTTCTAGAAAATGAACCCCAAAAACGGTCCCCCACCCCCTGGGGATGTTGAACCCAAACCTTTGCTCCATACACACGAGTCTGTACAAAATTACATCAAAATCGGTTTCTCCTTTCAAAATATATTAAGCTTCAAACACGCCAGTACACGTACTTACAACTTTTTACTTCCTTGTAGGAAGTAAAGGAAGTATTGTAATCGCGAAAACTTTCGGTGTTTAGATTTCAACGAAAATATCCATTTTGACCATCCCTGAATCCATTTTGACTAGTTTCGGGTGACGGTCTGTACGTACGTATATATCACGCATAATTCAAAAACGATTTGCCGTAGGATGTTGAAATTTTGGATTTAATATCCAATTAATATCTAATTTTAGATGTAATAATTATTATATTTTGTTGTAATATCTAATTTTGCACCTCCCCTTTGATTGCAAAAATGACCAAAAATGCCCAAAATCCAAAACATTAGGATTTTTTACTTTTTCTTAACTGCAGTAATAAGCCTTCGTTGAGAGATTTTCAACGATATACAGAGTTATAACCAAATAAAATTCAATTAATGAAATATTTGGATCTTACAGGAGGCACATCGGTTAGAATTCGACTTCATATACGTTTATTTTATATATATATATATATATATATATATATATATATATATGTGTGTATTTTTTTTAAATTTAAATACTCGTATATTGATTTATTAATAATTATTAACCTCTGATTGTAAAAACAAATTTAATAATAAATAATTCAATAATAACACTAAAAAAATCTAAAAAAAGTCAGAAGTTATTAGTGAAATAAAATTTTATGTACTTTTCATTTTAATTCAAAAATGTTACAATCATAAATTAATAATTATTAATAAATCAATACATTTAAATTAAAAAAAAAAAAAAAAAAAAACGTTAAAAAATATATGTATATGAAAAGTCAGATTCGTGCCGATGTGTGCATGGTTACGGATCCGACATGTTCTCAGTTACACCACATAATTACTTATTGACGCGAAACAAAATTAATATATAAATTAATATAAATTGCTAACGAAATTTTTAGGGTCGTTTTTCTTGAGTGTAATTGAATACTGCGTGTTAGTATTTTGTGATGAAGACACGTAAACAAGTGAAGACAACTATTCACGCACGCAATATGTTTCAAATCGGTGTCCCGAAGCCCGTGCCTTCCCCTTCATAGCGCTACAGTAATATTGATCTTAGGTGATTTTTACTGATTTAACTTTTTAAGAAAAAGGTCACTATAGTTATTTTCTTTCAGAGTTAGAAATAATTTTCTTACGTAAAACAATTTTTTTTTAAACATTTAACATTATCTTAGTATATTAGAATAATTTTATTTCCAAAGCCTGTCATGTTACCTTATACACATTCTCAAGTGAAAAATTTGAAATTTTGTATTTAGGACTGTTGTAACATCTGGTTGTACACCTCCCTTTTTGATTTCAATCGACATTTAGAATAATTGAGTCTTTTTGTTGGTAATAACCGTGTATATTAAATCTGATTATTTATTATTAATTGAAAATTATAATTTAGAATCGTATTACTTTTGGATTTTCTTAGAAAAATCTTCTAAAAATTGTATATTTATTTAAAAAATCATTTTATTTAATTATTTGACAGAACAATAAAATACAATGTTATGCTAGTATTAACTGTACGCTTTTCAATTGTATTCAATTTAAAATGATTGTTGAAAATTACTTTATTAATTACCGTTAATATTTGAATTCAAATAATATTTTTTTTTTTTTTTTAATATTTGTATTTACTTACTAGAAAAATTATCTTAATTTATAGTAAGAATGATTTATAAATTATTAATTTCAAAATACTTATTCTATCTTTCAAATTTCTATTTCTATTTAATTAAAATGTATATTTCAATGACATTTTTTTGTTATGGGTTTTTTGTGATTCTGGTCGTAGAAAAAGTATAGTACATAACTCGATTTGTAATACATATTACGCACTCGTGAAAATACGTAACTTTATCGATTGTGAGTAATATTCTTCTTACAACTCTTGGTACATAATATATACGCTATTCTAGATCAGCACTAGTCCTATCTTCGTGAGTTGCTGATTAATAAGAGTCAGATCTCTGGTGTGTCGTATAAATGATAGTTAATGATAATTAAACAATTATATTTAGTTAACTTCCTGTATACCGGTTAAATAAAGTTTAAATGAAGTGCAGCAAAAATGTATATATGTAATTTAATAGGTGTACAAGGAAGTCATGTGGTGTCCAGATCAGATTTTTTTTTTACATACTTTAAGAATAGCATGTAATGGGTTCTACAGATACCACATGCAATTTCCTCCGCGAAGGGAGTGCATTGGTCTCCCCAAAAACTAGGGCCAAATCGGTTACATTCCTACAAGACGGAAAGGCGCTAGTACGGAAAGTGGACGGATTGTCGGGGGATTGCGTAGAGAGAAGGACCGAAACATTCTGTTAATATCCCGATGAATAACTCAAGTAAAATACTTGGAAACCCGATCTACAAAGAACCGGAATCCCAAACTCCTTCCATCTTAAACTAAAAATAAATAAATAACCGTCAGATAATTAGAAAGATTCAGCAGCAAGGAACTTATATCCAGGCTCTGCGATGAATAAGGGAATAAAATACCCTTCGATACTCTTCAGTTTGGGGAACAGCTAATGTTCTTTTTCACAGCTAATGTTCAGGCAACATCGAAAAATTAAGTTTTCCATAACGGGTTATTCATTAAAAGATGTCATTTTGAATTTAAGACGTTATGTTTAAAAATCACACGTAGATATTATTTATTAACAGCTATCAAAAACAATACAAATTGTAAATGCATTGATATACTCTCCAACAGTACAAAGAAATTATGAAAATTTAGTAAAAAAGTTATGAACATTTCACGGAGAGTTCTTGATGATTTTAGTCGTAATCAAGCACATCTTATTGAAAAAATAATTTCTAGATTTGAGAAAACTGACCAAGTTACTGATACGAAAACCCAAATCTGTCATTATAATCCCAGGTTATCAGAAAACATTACCGGTCGTAGCTAAAAGTGTCGGTAAAAACCCAAGTTAATTAATTCAAATCGTTTCACAACAATTAGCCATTTCAAAGATATGGCTAAATACATCACATTTTGTATAAAGATTCTGGAGTACGTACTTACTAAGGGCGTTTGATGCAACAATTACAACCGTGAAATTTTACTCAACGACTTGGCTTTCGTCGATCGGGTAACGGAAAAGAAGGTAGATAAGAATAAACAAAACTACCGTGTGTGGGGCCTCGAAAGCCCTAGAATTATTCTTACCGATTGTTTCTATACACAGATCAGATTTATTAGTGCTACTTTTGAGCCGGAAGTATGATCGGGCCGTATTTTATCGAAAAGATGAAGTTGCTGCGGTTGCAGTTACGTTTGCGCTAAGCTAACTGACTTCATGTGTCTTAAATTGGAAGAACTGGACGTGGTTGCTCTTATTTCCAACAAGATAGCGCTTCGAGCAACACGAGCCGTCAAATGATTGCATTATTACGTTAGAAATTCCCAGAAAGGGTGTTCTTACGAATCGGGGACATCAGAAGATCCTTCAATCTAACAGTTCTTTACTTTTTGTTTTGGGGTTTTGTGGAGAGCAATTTCTACGCCATTAATCCATAAATAGCTAAACCGCTTAAATAGAATGTCAAACTATTACTATTATTCGATGAATATTACCACAATTATATGAAAAAGTTATACAGAACTTACTTCACAGGATTATCATTTTTAGCAGAACTTGAGCCGGTAGTTTATGATATATAAATGTGTGTTCCACATTTAATTGTAAACATTTCGTACTTTGTATTGAAATAAAGTTATTGAAAATTTAAAAAAAAGAAAATCTTATTATTAATTTAAAATGACACTTTCAGTGAAAAACCGTTTCTTTAAGTACGTAAAAATATTCAGCTGTAACATATAAACATGTGCTTGTAATATTTTATTAAATAAAATTGTAGGGTTTTATAAAAGTAATTAATTAATTATAAGGTACATTATTTAGTATTCTTTATAGATTAAGTTATTTAATGAAAATTATTTTTATTTTAACAATAAATAGTATACAAACCTGAGACGTTAACCATATGTTCACTGATTTCATTCGTAATGTATATTATATACATGAAAAAAAAAAAAAAAAAATTATTGCATTAAAAGAATGCGTAGTATTAGAGGTTAGACATATAAATAGTGTTTAAATATTTTCCAAATACTTTGTACAAAACGAACAATTTATGTTATAAAAATTAAAAATGTTTGTCGCCAAAATAAATATTACCAGTTAACTGGAAAATAATAATGAAACAAAGTTAATATTGATGTTAAATTACAGGTAATCAACCAAACAATAACAACATTACGTACGATTAAAGAACTAAATCAATCATCAAAATAAATGAGAAAACAGAATTGTGTTTATAACAGGTGTTTATAAAAATGTTCCT
Source organism: Lycorma delicatula (assembly GCF_047948215.1). Lineage (NCBI taxonomy): Eukaryota > Metazoa > Arthropoda > Insecta > Hemiptera > Fulgoridae > Lycorma > Lycorma delicatula. Next base: position 390,023,740 of record NC_134455.1, read on the forward strand.
ATGTGTTTTAATAATAAAGTAACTTTATTTTAACCGTGTTTTTTTTAGTGTAATCTTACTTTTTGATTTGTAATATAAAGGTGCACCATCTATGGTCATAAAAAGCAGAAATGTTTCACAAAATATTTTATAGAGCACAAATATATATATAATAATAATATACATATATAAACAACCGTAATGAAATAAATTTAAATTTAGTGTTATTTTTAATATGTAAAAACAAATAAAATATTATAAAAACGTAGAATTTCTCAATTTTATCGATAGGAAATATGTAAAAAAAAATTTATAAAAACAAGGGGCCATTTTATGTAAATAATAAAAAAGTAATTAAAATTTAGATATAATAGTTTACTTTCAAAAATCGTTTGAAATTGAAAGTTACAAGGAAGGATTAGCATAGGGTAGAAGAAATTTAGAAAATAATAAGGAAAAAAATTTAAGAAAATATTTAAAGATCTGATGAATTTAACATTGAAGGCTAACGTTTTAACAGCGTGTATTATTCAGGAATATTGTACGAGTCGCAGATGTGGACAACCGCAAAGAAAATAAATTACAGTTCTTTAGTTATCAAAATTTAGCTGTTTAGTACTTAGGGATTAGAAAAACCGATATAAGGGAAACGTAGATATAAAGAGTGCGAAGTCAGTAAAAAGAAGCTCATGTAAATAAATGGAAACGGGCGGGTAGTCTTGAAAGTTTAGATGATGACAGATAGGCTAAGTTGTTGATAGAATGCATCTCAAGAGATATGAAACGGAGGATGGGAAGACCGGTGACTAGATGACGGGATGAAATGGTGAAAATGATGAGGACGAGTGGTGGTGGTGCTTGGTCTCTAGAGATAGAATGATGCGCAAGAGAGTAATAAAACAGGCTTTTGGTTGAAGCGGTATCGTCTAAACTTATGTGAAAGACTTTGTGAAGTGATAAATGGAATGAAACAGTTTATGAACATTTTTAACCCGTAATAAAGTTAGATATGATTTTTATTCGAATAAATTTTATAAATTTTTGTTACATTTGTATATAAAATTCAATAGTTTTAGCGAAACTTAAGTTTTTGACAACATTTCTGTCACTATTTCTCCATAAAGTGGATGACAATAAAGCTGTTATTATTATTAAAATATTTGACCCCGGTTTATGATATTAAGTGGAACCAATGTGAATACATTTACATAAGTAAAACCAATACGTCATTTAATATAAGACTTTTAGAAGAAAATGAAATAAAAATATATAAGTCGTATATATAAAACCTTTTAAAATATCTTAGCAACATCATAAATTATATATTTTTTTAAAAATGGAAATTTTATATGTAAATAATAATATTAATTAGACAAATTTAAAAAAATAAAAATTAATGAATTCATAGATAGATTAACAAGAAGGGTTTTTCGTTTACTTGATCGATGAAAGGTTAATAACGTCATGTTGGCTACGTTATTTAATAAAATACTTATTCTTTAATTAAATTTGAAATGAACAGAACACAGCCTTTTAAAACTTCATTTTTATTATTTCATACAGTAATAAAAATTTAGTAGTTATAGTATAAAACTGCTTATATAAAAGAAGGTGTATCCAATAACGCATCTTTTAATGTAAAGTTTGAATCTATTGTTAAGACAAATACAGAGTGTAAAAAATGAATATCGGGATTTTAAGGCTATTTTATTTCTCTTACATTTGACTTACAGTAATGAATTACAAATAAAATGAAAGAATAAATCTTACATTTTTTCCCTACAGGTGATAATTGTGAGCATCCTGACTCGGTCGCCACGCCACTCCCACCGTACCCTTATGGGCTTTTCCGGTGGTCACCTTCATTACCTCGGTACCGATGCGTTTGCCACAACTGACATTCCCGTCGGTGTACTACTAACATAATTTCATAAAGAAAAAAACATCATGACAAGTCTTAAATAAGACTGAATGGACTACACGGTAATGAAGGAACTGATCTACCTACTGGAAATAGGCAAAAACACGAAACGTAAAACATAAAGCGTAAAACAAGAACACTAAATCGCAATAACAGTAACAAAACTAACACTAAATACAGAACAAAAATATGAGCAAAACATAAATATTATAATACAACAACAAAACTTAAAGCGGGAAAACCCAAGCAGAACCCTAAATCCCCTCAGCAATTCTTTCCTTTGCAAGATAAGTTATGAAATTCTCCACAAAAACCGATTCGGCCCGGTTCCCCCGATTAGCGCGGGGATCTAGCGCCGACCCGATAATATCAGCAGCGCATCAGCTTGCATTTCACACATTGATATAACATATGGTAAGCGTCATCTAATTGTCCACATTGCGGACACATTCCGGAGTCTACTAGGCCGAATTTCAGCAGTCTGTCCCGAAAAGCGCCATGTCCAGAAAGAGATTGCATTACGTATTTATTAGGGTGTACCCAAGAGGCGTCCCGCAAACTAACAACATTTGGGAAGAGATCACGCATATAACGCTCATTTGCCTCATCGCATCTGGCTTGCCGCACGGCATCGCCATGTTATTCAATTTCTTGAACTTTCTCTGAAGTCAGCTCACCGGACTTTTTTGCAACATAACGCTTTTGCTTCTCTGAAGGAATCAAATCTATCGGTTTCACGCCTGCAATCACCAAGATCGCCTTCCGTGAAATTGTACAGTAACCGCCCGTTACCGTTAACGATATAAGGAGTTGAGCCCTCGATAAAATATCCCGATAACTTTTAAATTTTAGACTCTCCGCCCAAACAGGCGCCACATATAGCATAATAGCCTCGCACACGACCTCATATAGGATACTCATAGCCTTGAAATTAAGACCCCCTATCAGAATTGATCACACGTCGAGTACCAAAGAAGGCATTACAGGCCTTCCCCGCGACGTATTGAAGGTGCTTCTTAAATTGTAATTTCTCATCAAAAAACACCCCGAGATACTTTTGAACCTAAACGTACTTTAGCCTGTCTCGAAACGGACTCGCTGATTCACTGCCAAACTGCCTTTGGGGAGCATCATTGTGGTCTTCTCCGACGGGTTGATAACACAGCTCAAGTATCCTGCAAGACTGAGTGGCTCGGAGCTCAACCTTCCTTCGACCAGGAAGAATCCATCATCGGCATAAGCCACGATGCGACCTCAGCCGCATTAATTTGAACGATATATTTAGATACAATATTTACGATAAATTAAAAAACGAGGTATTGAAATAAAGGAAGCAGATCTATTTAAATTTTAAGATAACAAAAAAAAATACTGTTTCTAAATAAAATATGAATTTTTCTAACTTTTCTTTATTTTATTCGACTTATCTTACAGGATTTTGTTCAGAATTAAATTTTCTACAAATTTTGTTTAAAATATGTTTATCACCCGTTTAACAAAGTTATTGTACGTCAAACATAAAAAACAGGAGTTTTTACACCAATTTATTGGATTTCACCTCATATTTCTCAAAAACTACGGCAGATACGTTCTGGAACCAAATTTTTTCAATTTTTCAAATCAATCACCATAAGAAATCACTAATTGTGTTCCTAAAAATTTCAGTACAATCTGATTTTATCGAACTATCTGAAATCTTTTACTAGCAAAATCTTTCACTAGCTGTAACTCGCAAATCAAGAATTTTAGGAATGTGTTTATAGGTTTTAAAAATTTAATTTATATTCAATTTTTTCCGGTCAAAAGCCATATGAATTCATTAAATTTATCCTATAATTTTAATTCCAAGAATTTCAGTAATACTTAATTTTACTCTTGAAGCAGAAAACAGTGAAATTTTTCACAAGCTGTAACTTGTAAAACGAAGAGTTTCTGGATACAAGTTTACATAAACCTTTTATTAATTTTCATCTGTAGAATTGCTCTGAAATATTTTCCATTTGTTTGTGAGCTACTCTGTTATATTAATATGTATATAATATAAATGCTAACGAATTCAGTGTTTTGCTAATTTATTTGAATAGAACTTTTTAAATAAATTAGAGTTTAATATTTTTTAATTATTAAATAAAATAATTATTTAATAAAAATTTATCACAGTAGTTACACTGCAGGAGGTAGGATATATATATATATATATATAAAGAAATAATTTTCCTAAAACATTCCTCAAAGCAAAAACATATTTTCCCCTCGGTTTATGAATAATACATTTTTCTATGAAAAGAAAAACGCAGATATTTTTAACATGCGGTCAAGTTTTATCCTATTGAATACTGGTATCTCTTTAAAGTAAACTGATATTTTCTTTTCTGTACGAAATACTTTTTTCATTCGTTTCTTCATTTTTTAAATTAAAATATATAAAGAGATATGATACGGTATATTTTTTTCTTCTAACTTCAAAGAGAATGAGTTATGAGGAAAATCTATTAGAACATAGCCTAAAATAATAATAAATAAAAGAGAACGGTGTTCAAGAAATTTTTATAATAATTTAAAGGAGAGAAGTGGATTAAGAAGATGTGAGGAAGAGTTGAACAAGATGCACTTTTCACCAAATTTGACTTAATAACGTAATCGTTTTTAGTTTAAAAAAATATAGGAACAAAGAAAATTGCAAGATATTAAAAAAACTTCTTAGATGCAAATTGGTAAAACAAGGTATGATGATGTATGATGTAAGAAATGTAGATGTAACTGATCTCACAAATACAGTGTCTGTTATACAGAATAATCTCTTGTAAGACTAAAACAGTTTGGATTTCAGAAGAGAATTAGGGAAAAAATTACAATCTTGGAAATGTTGAATCGGGAGGTAAGTGAAAAACGGTCAGTAGCAAGAATAATAAAAAAAAAAGCGGCTAGATAAATTGTAGTTTGGATTAGGGATGTGAAAGTAAACAAATTTACGGTAGCATTGTGAACAACAGACAGAAAAAGATAGCCGTCTTGATCCACCATCCGACCAGGATAATGGAGGATTTTAAATATATCTAGGATTTTTCAAACCTCTGAAAATCTATTGCATACTATTTTATTAGCTTTTTAAAGGAATTAGGAACTCTGGTTTTACCTTATACGTCTTTAACGATTAACAGCCGGACAAGAAAATAGTTTACAGGAGACTGTTCCACCGTTAACCATTCCCTGCCTGATAGCACGAATGATATAGTCTCTACATTCTCAGTGTGCACCTACCGGGTAGCCTGTATTACACCTACCGAACCCAAACTGAGAAAGGAAGGATCAAAGAAAAGAAAAAGCTATAGGGTGGTAAATATAGTTTTATATGTGAACGAAACGACTGTTATTTCTATCTACCAAATCACATTGTTGAATAAAAGTAATTATTTGCTAACATAAGACGTTTGAAATAATACAATTTACGGTACATAATACAGATTTCACTACCTTGTCTTATTATTCTAGTACAACTAGAATAGTTGTACTAAAATCTTTGTCTTCTGTACTTTTACTTGTCTTGCTCTTCAGTTTCAAATTTTTATAAGATAAATCTGTTTTCCGTTCCATGGTACAGAATTATGAAACTATTAAGTTTTCTTTGTAGTTACCAGTATAAATATGAAGTTATATTTTTTTAATTAAATAAATTTATATATGTATTTAATTAAAAAAATATAACTTCATAATAATAATAATTTTAAATTTGTTTTATTAATATATATATATTTATATGTATTAATAAAACAAATTTAAAAATGTTTTTATGAAACATTAAATTAATAAATTATGATGTTGTAGATGTAGTAATATTAGAAAAATGTAAGTAGTAGAAATATTACAAAATAATCTGTTTTTTGTTTTTTTTTAAATTTTAACCAAATACGAACTATATTGTTGTTCGTCTTATTATTCTGATCATAATTCCTAATAATAATACGTAATTATAAAAAATATTATATTTTTCTTTCTTAATGTGTACGTTGTAGCTCATGATCCAATTGATTTTGACTTTCGATTGAGTATAAATAAGGGGATTGTTGAAGCGGATTTTAACATAAATAGTTCAAATTTACCTTCGAAAATTTATATACGATATTCATTTTATTTAATTATATCGTTTAACCGGTATAATTATAATAATGAAAACTAATTCTCCAGGTTATAATATAGAATAGAATTGCATTAAAATTTTTTTTTGTTTGCTAAAGAATTAAAGGTAAACTAGCTTTTTTAAAGCTAAACTTAGCTTAAACTAAAACCTTACAACAACGAGTAAAACCTTACTTTAAGTTTTGTTTAAATAGAAATACAATTAAAAAAAAAAAAAATAGCGTCAAGATGAACTATTCGAAGAAATTTTATAGCCGGCTTCTCTAGCTAGTACGTGGACCCTCAGAACCCTGGTCAGCCCAGGCAAACCCCGCAACCAACTCACTGGATCCTCTGGGCCTCCCGAGGCCCGGGGTCTACGCTAGGGCCACAGAGCTCGCTTCGTTCACCATTTCCGTGTTGCCAGGAGGACTGACGCCCTGGACACTCGTAGAACTCGCTTCGGTCACCGTTCTCGTCTATCCAGAGAGAGCTCCACCTCGTTGACCCCTGCACTGTGTTTTACCCTCAGGGTTGTGAAAATAATACTGATAAATAACAGTTATGGTATTCAGGCTTTATAGAAACCTAAAAAATATACTACATTGCAAAAGATTGGGTAATAATAAGTTTTTGTTTTTCCTGTTTACCCTCTGGGAATTACCGTTCAGGTATTACTTCAGAGAATGAATGAGGATGATATATATGAGTGTAAATGAAGTGTATTCTATTATAGTCTTAGGTCGATCATTTCTGAGATGTGTGGTTAATCGAAGCCCAACCACCAAAAAACACCAGTATCCATGATCTAGTATTCAAATGCTTATAAACGCATTTAAACTGCCTTTACTAGGACTTGAACGCTGGAACTCTCTAATACCAAATCAGCTGATTTGAAAGACGCGTTCACCACTAAACCCACTAAACCCGGTGGGTTTGGGTAATAATAATTATGGTAATTGAAGTACACACCTTTTTGACGATGAAAAATTCATAACTTAAGAATATTTCTTTGCAATGGAGGCAGAAATATAATAATGAATGAAAGAATTAATCTATTCTTTCCTTAATAAAAAACATTAATTCACAATTTCACCTTCTCGGGGGTAAAGAAATAATGAATATCTTTTAATCTTAATCTTCAGGGGAAAGGGCTTCTGTCAACGGCTTAAAACCTTCTCAGGGGTAGCACAAATGTATCCTGCAAATTTGCAAGCGATCGGTCGGTTGGTTTTCGCGTGATGCGGTAACAGATAGACGAACTTTATATATGGATATTACGTCTAGCCTCCCACGAGATTTTTTTTTTGTTTAATTTCTGGGACCACCGTTATGTATTGCTTCAGAGGATGAGATGAATGACTTGTAGCGTGCGTGAAAATTCTGACCAGGATTCGAACCCGGGACCTCCGGATGAAAGGCTGAGACGTTACCACTCGCACCAAGGAGGCCGGCAGCCTCCCAAGAGTTGGTAGCATATCTCACCAATCCCGAACAAACCAAAACCTCTTCCTCTGTGTATAATAGTATATATGTAAATATATATATATATATATATATCAAACTAATGTAAAGTTTGATAACAATTTCATTTAATTATGATTAAAATGTAGAAAAAAGTATTTAAAAATTAAAAAAAAAACATGCTTTTCTTTAAAAAAAACACAAGCAAACAATTCGTACTAAAAAATAAAAATAATTTTGTTTTCAAGAAACTTGCTTTTAAAAAAAATTTCTATTTGTACGTGACTAAAATGAAAGCGTGGGGTGCGCTCAAATTATGAAGTGGTTGTATGTGAGAGTGCGCTCCATAATTTTCTTTTTAATCTCTGAATAAATAGAAATTTTTTTTTAAAGTTAATTTTCTAGAAAGTAAATTAAAAAAAATAAATTTCTTGAAAACAAAATTAGTTTTCTTATGTTTTTATTATGGTATATATATAAGGTTAAATCTTAAAAAAACCATTGAAGAAATTCCACATCCCATTATGTAGTAAAAAAATCTAAAATTTTGACTTTTAAGAGTTGACGCCAAATTAAAAATAACAATTGTCAACTCTTTAATTATTAATTAAACATTTACAACAATTTGTCATATAGTATTTGTATACATAATACTTTATAATCATACAATATTTCACTGCATAAAGTGGTTGTTTATAAATTAAAGATATTAAAATATTCTTTTAACAGAACCACTAGGTAAGGAGTTTGGATCGTAATTATGTTTATCAATAATTATAATTTTCATAATTTTGTTTTATTTCAGCAAAGCTCTAAATTTATATGTTTAAAAGGAATTAAATAATATTTGTGTTAATATATAAGAGCTATTTCTTATAAATGAAGTAGTTACAACTTATTTCTATATACATTTACCTTCCTATTGTTACAGAATTTTATTTACTCGTAATTTTTTAAATTCACTTTTGTCCTGAAATTTCATATCCCAATGGAAATTACTTTAATAAAAATTTAAAATTAAAATTAAATAATTTATTATTAAATTACTATTACAATTCATTGTGTTTAAAAAAGAAACAAACTTTCTTTCTTTAATTTTTCTAACATTTACAGGTGAGTAAACGGGATGTCTTTTTTATTTTCTTTATAAAAATTGTAGTAACTTTCTCTGTCAGAAATTTCACTGCGTTGAAAGGGCTTAATTGTACTGTTGATGGCGGTTCTGACCGAATTCCCCTAGGCAGTAGACGATGACAATAGTCGTGTCACCTGGGAGAATGTACCTCGAAGGCAACATCCCTTTCCGGTCTGGTAAAAAAAAAAAAAAAACACAACTGTAGTCCCTTTGATGATGACGTAACTGTACTGTGATTTTTATCAGCTAACAGCACAGTATTTCCCAATTCAACAAAGTAAAAAGCGAAAATCAATTCGACTGATTTTTCTTTTTTATTGTTATTACTTTTTACTTGGTTGTGCGCCTGTAAACGATTTATTTAATCGTATTTACAGAGTATGTTTTAAACACTTTTGAGTAACGTCGTGTACAATGTTTTCTAAAACAACTATTATCAAATAATTTTATTTATTTCTCTTAATTACCTATTTAATACCTCTATATTTAATAGATATATACATATATAGATATATATAACAGATATATTTAATAGATAATAGGTATATTTAATTACCTCGTAATTGCCGATGTTAATTAAGAGATGAATTTATTAGCTTGTAAACTATATTTATTATTAAACTATTTTAGACGATTGTACAAACAGTTTTTATCTTTAAATTTTGAGAATGTTATTCAAAATGTCATGCGGACTATTTTTATTAAAGAAAAAATCTGATGTGGACACCAGATGAATTCCTTGTACGCCTATTAAATTACATATACATATTTTTTTCTGCACTTATATTAAACTTATTTCATATGGCAGTGAGATACGATCCTCCAATTCTTTAATAAAGTCGACATTTACACAATCGCACTGCGGTAGACACCACATTGCATCACATTTTTTTGCGGTGTCCATTTCAGCATTCTATATTAGTTTGTAAATTAATTTTGTTTCACGCTAAAGTAGTTATGCGATGTAAGTGAGAACGTGTCGTATTCGTAACCGTGCACACGTTGATTCGAATACGACTTCATATACATATATTTTTTCTAAAATTTTTATAAATTTAAATATATTGATTTATTAATAATTATTAATCTCTGTAAAAATTTTTGAATTAAAATGACATAAAATTACAGTACATAAAATTTTATTTTACTAATAACTTCTGAATTTTTCATATTTTTTTTTAATCGGAGGTTAATCAAATCGATCAAAATATTTAAATTAAAGAAAAAAGTTAAAAAAAATGAAGTCTGATTCAAACCGATGTTCCCTTTCCCTTATGATCCAAATATCTCATTAATTAAAATTTTATTTGGTTATAACCGATGAAAATAAGTACCGCTTATGATGTTGAAAAGCCCTCGATGAAAGCTTGTTACTGCAGTTAAGAAAAAGTCCAAAATCAATTTTTTTTTTTTTATTTTGGGCTTTTCTGGACACTTTTGATCCGGTCGATAGAAATCAAAAGGGGTATAACTAAATGTTTCAACAGTCCTAAATAAAAAAATTCAAAATTCTATGCGTCATCTTTTTTGAGTTATGCGAGGCACATACGTACGTACGGACGTCACTCTGAAACTTGTGAAAATGGATTCGGGGATGGTCAAAATGGATATTTTCGTTGAAATCTAAATACCGAAATTTTTCGCGGTTACAATACTTCCTTTGCTTCGTACAAGGAAGTAAAAAAATTGAAAAAAAAATTACGATAATAATTTGTTCGAAAAACAAAACATATCTCACGTTAGTTTCAAACAAGACTGAGTAAACAAAATACGGGAAAGAACTGAAATCTAGTATCTACCTGAAGGGAAAAGAATGAGTTCAACACGCGATTACAACAAAACAAACCGACAAAAAAAACCAAATGCTCACAACCTTTTCTCATAGGAAGTTTACCTTGGCCTACAAAATTGAAAAACCGATTTTCCCCACCTTTGAGTGACCGCTATTTTCTCCAGTTAGTGAAAATTTTGTCCAGTCGCATATAAAAAAGTTATACTTACCCTAATCTGCAATCCCGTGTAATTTCCTAAACTCTACTAATGTTTTAGAGAAAAAAATTTGCATTGACTGGACTATAATTGGAAAATATTGGTTACTATTGGTGGGAATAATTTTTATTTTTTAATTTTGATAAGGGCCTCAACGCTTCTTTGGGAAGTATGAAGCTTAAAAAAACAGTTTTTCTCTTTGTATTTAATGTCTTTGTATGATTTAATGATACATGATCTAGATGATTCACAAATTATGAAAGAACTTAGTTCGTGAACAATAGCAATATTAGTTCATAACAATATTTTTTGTTTAATAAGCCGATGATAAAAATCAAAAAATATTTTTAAATGGTTTTTTCAAATAACATAAAAATTGTTCGTCGAAAAGACCTATTGGAAATAAACATCCTCATTAAAGGAATGTATTACATTCTGTTATTAGGGAATTATTGGAAAAACTTTATAAATCTTTATATCTGTAAGTGAATATAGTTCAGTCTATCCTTGTAGTATTAATTTAAAACAAATAATGAAATTTAATTTATATATTTCTGGGTACATCAACGGTATTATTTTGCTAGTTTGTCATGATGATTTTGTGATTTTTGGTTGCGGTTTGAAAGCGACAAAGAAAATATTTTTCCTGAAGATGTTTGCAGTTTTGTATGATAATTGGTTTATCTGCGATTAAATTTTTTTTCTGATTTTGTACTTTCTTAAGTAGTATGTTGGTTATAAGTGAGGTTAAATAGCCATATTAACTTTTGTAATTTTATTAAGTTCTTAAATTTAATATTTGGCTGGCAAATATATATATATATAAGGCGGCGTAATTTGTAAGTAAACTATATATGTCAACATCGTATTACTTTTTATGGGACCATTTAAAAAGTATAAGCCCCAAGATATCGATGATTTACAAAGTATAATCAGCAAAAAATATCATTAGGGAACCATTGAATAGTGCAATATTATCCTTTTACAACTGGCACGCTGTCAAAATAGAATGAGGACATTTTGAAAATTTATTAAAATCAAATAAGCAAACGTTACGCTTAATAATTTGTTTTTTTCCATAAATTTATATGACTGTATCAATTTAATCAAATATTTATAAATTTATTTAAAATATTTGAGTTACAACCTCTTAGCCACTTCCCAAGAAGAGGTTGAAATTTTATCTATCGTCAAAAGGTAAAGTAGTTGACAGTATCTTAACCTGAAAGTTACAGTATTCCATCTGGAACGGTTTTAAAGTTGTTAAGTAGTTTCCGTACTTTAGAATCACTCTGTACTGATTAACAAAAGTTATGTTTCTGACCTTATGACCATTTCTTCTGACCCGTTACTAAACCGTACACATTCTACTTAGGCTATGACGTTTAATTACGGGTGATGTGTTAAATGTATCCGATAATATTGTGAGTGAAAAATTTTAAGTAAGAGCACATCCAGTTTATTTAGTACTGTCATAATTTATCGCAATGAAATTTTTCATTGGTATAGATTTATATTATTTTGTTGTTTATTTGAAACATAAGTTTGTACATTTCAACAAATGTAGCTATAATCAGTTGCTCTAATAAAAATAACAATTCTAATAATAATAAAAATATTATTACTCACAAAAATCAAAATAAAATTTGAGTTATTTTGGGTTTTATATTTTCATCACGATATGCACCAGCATACTAAAATTAATCGAAAACATATTTAAATTGTCATTGCTATATGTTTGAATACATATTTCTTAGAAAATTTAGGATTAGAGAATTTAGAAAATTTTATAAAAATTTTTATAGGACAGTATTTAATTTTCAACAGCTCTATATAGAATAATTAAATTTTACAGTAGCTCCTACGTCAAAACGGTCTACTTTTTGGTATGAGACCAACAAACCCCACATTCCCAGGGAGCTTACAGAAGAGGCAACAAAAGAAATCACGAGTGGAAAATAAGATTGTGACAGACCATTTTAAAGAACACTGATAAAATGACGTAAACAACTTCGGACTATGAAAATCGCAACCAAATTGATGACCGTTTAAATTTTTTCAAAGCTAGTTTGAAAAGTGGTTTACACTATCTTTTTTTGTAGTTTTTTTTTTAACGAGATGTTTGGGTATCGACTGTTGTGGTCATTTAACCCGAATGGAAATTTGTAGTGTATGCCGTGCCTGACTGGGATTCGAACCCAGGATTTCCGAGTAAAAGGCTGAGACGATACCATTAGCGCCACGGAGGAACTGCACAATAGTGAAATTATTAGATTAAAAAACAATCAAAACAATCCTACCAAAAAACAATATATTTTATGAGATTACCAAAAGGAAACGTTTGAAACCAGCTATAAAAAAATGTAAAATAGTCGCCATTTTCTTTTTCAATGCCCTAGTGATATTTCAAATATATTGCCAAGCGATATTGCGCTATTCTACTCTTTCCATTTAAATATTTTTAGTTGCTTTCTTTTGGGAGTTTTTGTGTGCGGTAATTTTTCGGGTATTAAAGCTACTTGATGCAGTTCAACGCAGTTTTATTAAGGTAAGCCTTAAAAAAAGTAAAATAAATTTAAGTTCTTACACTGTGTGCTTTTAATGATTTATATATTCCATAATTAATAAAAAATAATGTCATTTAAAACAAATTAAAATATAAAAAAATTTTCAATAATTATTTAGTAAATGACAAATCCCCCCCCCCCAAAAAAAAAAACAAATAATTAAGTGAAGAAAAAAATTTCTACGGCCAAATAAGTCTATTTTTTCATTCGAAGAGTATTACGAAAGGTTATGGTTGAAAATAATTAAGTTGGCTGATGTGTGTAAAATTTAATTTAATTTTCCCTATGTTTTTGGCATATTTTTAAATTTCATAAAAATAGTGGAAATCTCCGAGTAAATTTTTGTTATTGTAGTTTTAGAGATTTCAGTGGCCATTATTTTGAGTTTATCCAGTATGCACGCGTATGTTTACAATAATTCATATTTAATTAGCTATCTATACACTTTTATTCTACTTACCTTTGTGTTGCAAATTCTTTAATTTCCCTTTGAATTTTAATGGAAAATTTGTAAATGTATTGAGTTGAATTGATGGATTTATGTTGAAAAATACAGTAAATAACTGTATAAGACAGAAACAAATAATTCGGTCAAATTTTTTCAAATCCTTTCGATAAAATTCTATAGGTAGATTAAAAAAAAAATAATTGAAAGTAATAAATGGACATTGTTTCAAATTTATATTAATATTAACTTTTTACTTCCTTGTACGAAGTAAAGGAAGTATTGTAATCGCAAAAATCTCGGTTTTCAAATTTCAACAGAAATATCCATTTTGACCATTCCTGAATTCATTTTGACGAGTTTCAGGGTAACGTCTGTAGGTACGTATGTATGTATCTCGCATAACTCAAAAACGATTAGCCGTAGGATGTAAAAAGTTTGGATTTAGGAATGTTGTAACATCTAATCGTGTACCTCCCCTTTTGAAGAAAGACAAAAGTTCAAAAAAGCTAAAAATCCCCCAAAAAATTGATTTTCGACTTTTTTAAATGCAATAAGCCCCCATGGAGAGCTTTTCAACCATATATCATAAGCGGTACTTATTGTCACTGGTTCCAGAGTTATAGCCAAATAAAATTTTAATTAATGCAATTTTTGGATCTTACAAGAGAAGGCACTTGATACGAACCTCCTTTATTAAACTTATTTTTTAAATTTAAATATATCGATTTATTTATAATTATTATGTTTGTAAAAAAAAAAATTATAATAACTAATGATTCAATAAAAACAATAAAAAATGTGAAAAAATCAGAAGTTATTAGCGATATAAAATTTTATATACTTTTAAAAATGTTTACATGAAATTTAATAGGCATTATTACATATGCGTGTGATTTGGTAAAACATCTAATTATTTAATATTAATTGAAAATTATAATTTCGAATCGTACTATTTTTGGATTTTCTAGTTTAATTCCGGTTTAATTTTATTTAATTATTCTGGAATTTCCCTTTAATTTTATCTACATTAATATTAACTACAGAGCGACTGATAAATACACCCTCACAAGAACAACATATACACTGAGGCGTACATGCCCGATCTTTAATAAATTGCAAAAAATTCTTATTTTGTAGTTCATTATTCCTCTGATATTGTTGGACAATATACTCCCTAAGTCGGAGTCGATCATCATTTCGTTTATCGTTTTTTGTTGCCGATCATTTAATCGCTGTTTGGTTTTATATAATTCTTCTGTTGTCAGTTTGTGTACAGTTTGTCCAGTTTCAGCAATCGTTTAACTTTCCGCTAAAGAATTTGAGGATCGTATCTCATTTTCAAACGAAACAGATTTAAATGAAGTACGGAAAAAAACGTGTATATATATAATTTTATTTTATTTAGTGGCCGAACAAGGAAGTTTGTTTCCGAAAAAAAGAAATTTACGAAGTATATAAGAAATATATACGAAATATAAGATTCTTGAAACCGATTTTAAATATTTACTGCTTCATTGTTTTCGAGTGTTAATTATTTTTAACCGACTTTAAAAAAGGAAGAAGGGACTGTGGGAATCCTGATATTCTTTTTATATCCTTAAAGTTAGATGATGTTATACGGTCTTCTGTAGGACAGATAATATGAGTTTCTGCACAAGATATGTAGCATCGTTAATAAAATCATAAAAAATCGAGATATCTCGTCTTAAACTTTTCAGACCCAACATAGGTTATATACAATATAAATCATCAGTAGGGACAGTAGGAATCTTATAATTATATATATCTGATCACACTATGGATATCGGTTCCATTTAAAAATAAAATAATTATTATCGATGAATATATATACTTGCGAAACGTATAAACTCTTTTTAAGGTAAGGTTCATCTTGTTTTCTTTATGTTTTTTTTGTGGTAGTGACGATTTAGCAGGGTTTAATTTACATATCCGTACGATGAAAATTTTCAGTTTTCATCAAAAGTGGTAAACGATTAATTAATTGAGAATAGATCACCCTTAAAACATTTAACTAAGTATACTTTTAACTACAGTTTTACTTACCCGGTTATACAGAGCGATCGACTCAAGACGGCCATGAATGACATCTCACCAACTATAAGTTTTATGAGAAACTTTAAATAGGGAACCTTTCCTAGATTTTCCCTACATTAAAAATACAGTATTAACCGTTTTTATATCTTCGCTCTTTTTTCCATTACGGTGATGAACTTCATTATTTCAAACGGACACCTCATGTTTTTATTGTAATTTTGGGTAGAAAGTAATATCTTAAGACTTTTTTATTCTTGGGTATTTTTTTAAAACCTTTACGGGGCTACGGGCTAACAATTGTAAAATCAAATATCGTGGCCATCTAAACCTAATGTATTAGTATTTGATTGTCAAATTCCACTTGTGCCGTCGGAGCTGCTATCTAGCGGGGGCTAGGGGTCCCACGGCAAGCTTGGTCAGGCGATCTGATCTCGCCACGTCCTACCTCATAATGCTGCAGGGAGTGGACATTATGAGCTCGAATCTGACCCTGAGCGGTCGTGATCCACATTCCGTCCGGGTGGACATGTTCGGATGAACGCTTAGTTTATTACTATAGTTATATGTTATTAATTTTAATTATATGTGTTACGTTATATGTTAAATAAATAGTCGATTAAACATTATCGAAATGTCAAAACGACAAGAAATTAAAGAACAATTTAATAAGCAACAAGGCGTTGTTTCAGTCGATCACCTATGAAAGTCAGTCCAACCTCGCTCTAAAATATACCACAACGTGTTAACGGTCTTCAGGCGAGATCGTTCATAACAATTTTTAAAGTTCGAAAATAAAGTAAAGATAAGATCGGAAGACTTTTACTACGACAACTGTGGTACAGACATTATTCTGATAAGGATTTTTTTTGTAGCGAATCTATCAAAGAAGGAGCATTTTTATTTTTGTTGAAAAATGGCATCTAACTTGTTTAACCGATTTCATGTTGACGTCAGTAATACATCAAAACCGATATACTTGTAACCAATTATAATGCGCAATTTCCTCGTTGTTTAAGAAAATCAACAATAGACAACTATTTTTCTTTACGGGAGACGATTTTGTATTGTATCTAGAGAAAAAAAATAATTTTACAGAAATAAAAATAACAAAAACAAATTATATTTTTAATATTTGTTTTCCTATTTACGTTCGAGAAGATAGCTGTACTTTATTCGAGAAAGTACTTGTTGTACTTTATTAAAAAACCAGTGGATCAGTTAAGAAACCCTTTTCATAGAATTTATTGCGACTGAGATTTTGGAGAGAATAGTTTAACAAAAGAAAGCCTACTGTATAATACGCTGATAAATTAGTCTACCCTTTGTAGTAGGTTAAAATACCGGGCGATTCAAAAAGAGATTTACAACTTTAAAAGCGTATAATATTTATTAACTTACAGATTTGGTTATCGTTTCATATTAAAATGTTTTGACTCACGGAGTTGATTAGTACCGTATTTGGCCACCGTTGCTGTCATCAGTGTTGTTAAAAATGGATACGTTTACTGGTGCCGAACCGTTCGCTGTGCGTTTTGGTTTCACGATTTGCAGTCGGCAATTGCAGTTCAACGTGATTTTCGTAGCAAGTATGGTAGCGTGCCTTTTAATAGGCGTACGATTTACTCTTGGCACCAAACCTTCGTTGAAATAGCTTGTTCTTCTTCCAGGATACAACCGTAAATGCTATCGTCTATCTGGACGTGCTTCAAAATTCTCTTATTCCTCAGATGGACGATGATGACCAAGATGGACGCTGTTACTGTCAGCATCATGGGGCATACCGCCTTGAAGTCGAGACCTTCTTGATATTCGATTCCCAGGTCGGTGGATCGGTCGTGAAAGTCCAGTTGCAGAGCAACCATTCCTGTGTTCTTCTATGATGTGATGTGTTCTTCTATAAAATGAGACCTCAACCGAATCTGTAAGTTATCTCAATAGATTTTTATATTCATGTAAAGTTGTGAAATTCTGTTTGAATTGCTCCGTATTTATTATATATATATATATATAGTAGGGTGTGTATTAAAACAAAGCATATACGAAATTTAAAAAAAAAATAATTTATTTCATACAAGTAAAAGCTAATAAATTGTAAAATATAAAGAACTAGCTGATCGGGGCTCGCTTCGCTCACCCAACCGGTCAGAACCCAGCCAGGACCCTCGCAATGTTTGTTACCTTCATGGTTGTGAGAATAATACTGTTAAATAGCGAAGTGTTCAGGCTTTATAGAAACCTGAAAAAAAACTAAATTACAAGACAGAATAGTAAGTAGTAACAGCGGTAACTAAAGTACAGAGACTTTTTTTTATCGTAACGACACAGTAACTTTACAATCTGTTCAGAAAGATAATCGAACAATAAGTAAATAAGATCTATTTGAACTAATATTAAGTAGTCACAGACCCAGCGGCAGGTGACTTAACGATAACAATGAAATGTAAGAGATGAAATAGAAGAGCACTCCGTACAGCCAAACCATCAAGTCACCTAATTTAAACAATCAGGCAAACCGAGAATATTGTTTCTCAGCGATCTTGAAAAATCACTGATCGCGTTATCCAATAAATTGACCGCCAAATAATTCAGGTGCCGATCCAAACGATTTTGATACCCTAGGCTGACTACAGAAATTTCCTGCCGAACGGTTCGCAACTTAACATCATTATACATAAGTCTATCGCTTATGTACCGGGGTTTGTTTAGCATTTTTCGCAGTGTTTTTATCCGGTAGTGTTCAAGTAAGTCAATACCGGAATTGCATGCTGTTCCCCACAATTCAAGCTTGTAAGTCCAAACAAGCTTTATAAACAATAATTTATTTTCTACTGAAAGCCGAGATCTATGTCCTATCAGCCGATACATTTTTTTAAACTTGAGATCCAACTGTTTCCGCTTAGATTTGATATTTTTCGTCCAAGTAATTCGCGGCTCAAAATGAAAACCCAAATATTTACAGTCCTGAGATCTCGGAATAGGAACACTGAAGATGGAATACAGACTTTTGATGAGGAAAACTTCGCAACTAATTTCTGCTGTCATGGTGACAGAGATTAATTTAACGTTTAATTATTAATTCTTTTCTTCTTTAATGAATTAGCCATAGTCCGAGGCTCTAGCCTCGGACTATGGTTTAAAACCTTCCCTGAGATAACACGAATGTGCCCTGCAAATTTGATAGCAGTCGATCGGTTGGTTCTTGTGTGATGCGAGAACACACAAACAAACAAACTTTCGGCTTTTTATATAAGATATAAGAAAATTTCATATACTTATACTATTATATTCTCCGATTGCTACCATATCATAAGCTTTTGATAGTGGATAAATGATAATAAATTAGACTACTGATACAAAAGAAGTAAATAATCGAACCTGGAACCACAACTATACTAACCTCTGATTTTCTGAGACGAAAAAATATAGTTTTATATAGTATTAATTTCTCCGTAAATATCTTAAATTGTATATTAGTTAAATATAAACCTAGTGTTATAGACCTGTACAAACTTAGACTCGACAATTTGTAATATTAATCTACTACAAAATATTTAAAAAGCAGACTTCAGTTTGGCTGAACAAAAACCAACGTTGAAAATTATAAATACCCAAACTTACCTTATTTATTTTTTTATTAAATAATAAAAATTAATCAAAAATTTCTGGTAAATTATTAAGTTTAATTAGTACAAATTCAATCTGTGAAAAAATATACTGTCTTAAAATAAGCCAGCAATAAAACGTATCTAAAAAAAGAGTAATTTGGAATATTTATAAAATTAATACATTTTAAATAAAAAATGAATCAAATATAAACCTTACTTGTGTCTTTGTGATTTGCGTAGGAACATGAGTGGACTGTTGAGGAGGGATTTTAAGTTGTTTTTTTTACAGAAACTGTATTATTCTGTCAGGGATTTTCAAATAATATTAACTAAATAGGTAAGAAATTTATTTTTTATAAAAATGGGCTCGACTAAATCTCATTACGACATTATGCATCGCTATATAATTGCTTTATTACCGTATAATTTGTATTTACAAGTATTATTTTATATATATATTTTAACAACACCGTTAGGAATTTACTGATCGTGATTTTACCATGATTTCTTTTAATCTATCTGATTAAATGTTACGAAAGTTCCCTTTTTTCATCTGTAGCGTAGCACATCTACTCTCTCCTGACATAAACTGTATAATGTATTGTTATATACAGATTAGAATAAAATACTTATTTTGGGATGTGAACAAAGTCGTTACCTGCTTTTTTGTTTACTTTTTCAAATGAAGATAAAATAATTAATTTATGTAAACTGTTTCCAGTAAATTTCATCGACAAAAACTAAACGGTTTAGTTGTAATTTACCGTTTAAACACCGGTTCGTACGGCGTGTTTTTGTAGTGTAGAGTTAAATGAAAATTTTCCTTATCTTACTACCGTTAGGAAGTTGCCGATAGTGAAATTCTTTTCTTTCGGCAAACTACTCCCGTGTTGTTAATTTTTCAACTTTTTTAAATTAAGGATCAGAAAATAACATTCCTCATAATTTTTATTTTTAATGTAAAATTTCCGAAAAGGTCTACTGAACTTTGAAAAAATTTACATATTATATATCTTAATGTCTTTTTTCAAATAACAGAACCGTTTTATGCGTTTAAATGACGATTTTTTTTTTTTGTCTTCAGTCATTTGACTGGTTTGATGCAGCTCTCCAAGATTCCCTATCTAGTGCTAGTCCTTTCATTTCAGTATACCCTCTACATCCTACATCCCCAACAATTTGTTTTACATACTCCAAACGTGGCCTGCCTACACAATTTTTCCCTTCTACCTGTCCTTCCAATATTAAAGCGACTATTCCAGGATGCCTTAGTATGTGGCCTATAAGTCTGTTTCTTCTTTTAACTATATTTTTCCAAATGCTACTTTCTTCATCTATTTGCCGCAATACCTCTTCATTTGTCACTTTATCCACCCATCTGATTTTTAACATTCTCCTATAGCACCACATTTCAAAAGCTTCTAATCTTTTCTTCTCAGATACTCCGATTGTCCAAGTTTCACTTCCATATAAAGCGACACTCCAAACATACACTTTCAAAAATCTTTTCCTGACATTTAAATTCATTTTTGATGTAAACAAATTATATTTCTTACTGAAGGCTCGTTTAGCTTGTGCTATTCGGCATTTTATATCGCTCCTGCTTCGTCCATCTTTAGTAATTTTACTTCCCAAATAACAAAATTCTTCTACCTCCATAATCTTTTCTCCTCCTATTTTCACATTCAGTGGTCCATCTTTGTTATTTCTACTACATTCCATTACTTTTGTTTTGTTCTTGTTTATTTTCATGCGATAGTTTTTGCGTAGGACTTCATCTATGCCGTTCATTGTTTCTTCTAAATCCTTTTTACTCTCGGCTAGAATTACTATATCATCAGCAAATCGTAGCATCTTTATCTTTTCACCTTGTACTGTTACTCCGAATCTAAATTGTTCTTTAACATCATTAACTGCTAGTTCCATGTAAAGATTAAAAAGTAACGGTGATAGGGAACATCCTTGTCGGACTCCCTTTCTTATTAGGGCTTCTTTCTTATGTTCTTCAATTGTTATTGTTGCTGTTTGGTTCCTGTACATGTTAGCAATTGTTCTTCTATCTCTGTATTTGAACCCTAATTTTTTTTTAAATGCTGAACATTTTATTCCAGTCTACGTTATCGAAAGCCTTTTCTTGGTCTATAAACGCCAAGTATGTTGGTTTGTTTTTCTTTAATCTTCCTTCTACTATTAATCTGAGGCCTAAAATTGCTTCCCTTGTCCCTATACTTTTCCTGAAACCAAATTGGTCTTCTCCTAACACTTCTTCCACTCTCCTCTCAATTCTTCTGTATAAAATTCTAGTTAAGATTTTTGATGCATGACTAGTTAAACTAATTGTTCGGTATTCTTCACATTTATCTGCCCCTGCTTTCTTTGGTATCATAACTATAACACTTTTTTTGAAGTCTGATGGAAATTCCCCATTTTCATAAATATTACACACCAGTTTGTATAATCTATCAATCGCTTCCTCACCTGCACTGCGCAGTAATTCTACAGGTATTCCGTCTATTCCAGGAGCCTTTCTGCCATTTAAATCTTTTAATGCTCTCTTAAATTCAGATCTCAGTATTGTTTCTCCCATTTCATCCTCCTCAACTTCCTCTTCTTCCTCTATAACACCATTTTCTAATTCATTTCCTCCGTATAACTCTTCAATATATTCCACCCATCTATCGACTTTACCTTTCGTATTATATATTGGTGTACCATCTTTGTTTAACACATTATTACATTTTAATTTATGTACCCCAAAATTTTCCTTAACTTTCCTGTAAATGACGATAGAATAGTAATATTTGTCTTTGTTGAAAAATTTACAATATCAGTATTGTGCTAAAAATGATAGTTTCTGTTTAGTAAAACTATATTTATTTCGGTAACAATTTTCCATTTTTATTACTTTTACTTACAAATTAATGAAAATCTTGGCGATACATATTACGAATACTATACATCATTGTTTTTTGACACTGGTGACTATAGGGCCATAAAGCATCGTTATTTAAAGAATTTTTTTTTTAACCTTCGGGACTACCGTTATGTATTGCTTCAGAGGATGAGATGGGTGATTTGTAGCGTGTGTGAAAATGCCATGCCTGACCGGGATTCAAACCCGGGACCCCCGGATGAAAGGCCGAGACTAGTGCCACGGAGGCTGGCCATAAAGCATAGTTAACTTCTGGCTAATTGTTTAGCTCTCAAACACTCCTTCATTCTGTCACTGCCGATTCCTCATCCTCCTTTCTCCCTATCACTTTAGGTTAGCGCATTCTTTCTTCTCCTTCTGGATCCCTTTCAATTCTGTGTTTTTTCATAAGCAGCCTTCTGTCTTTTTAATCCGTCACGTTTATGTTTGCTACTTTAGGTTCCCTTTAACGGGAACAAGACATTCGTCTTGAGAATTTGTGAATTTTCGTCATTCGTGAAGACTTTTTTTCATAAGGCTGTTTGAATCCATTCTTATCAGATGTCCGTAGAATGCCAGTCTTCGCTTACATATTGCTTCCTTGATTCTATCTAACTCCCAGTAAATTTCCTCGTTCTTCCTTAATTTCTAACAATTGTTAGTTTTTCATGGCCCTAGTATTCGTCTTTCAACATGTTCCATATTTCTAATTCCCCTTGCTACAAAGCTACGCATTCTGATGTATATAAAACTCCTAGTCGGATTACCGTTGTTGTATAGCGCCTATCTTGCTAATCCTTGAGATCTGTATCTTATTGTGTACGTCCTTTGTGAGACTGTACGATTTTAAAATCTTATTAATCCTGATATTAACTTCCTTGTGTATTTCATTTGGTTGGATAACTTCACCCGATTAGCTAAATTTGTTCGTCTTCTAAATTCTTCCGAGTTCTGTCCGCAACAATTTTGGTGCGTTCTTAATATTTGTCGTATACTCTGTTTTTTCTATGGAAATTTGTAAACCTGCCTTTTGGCCATTCTACGTAGAATATTTAGTCATTGTTCTGTCGTATCTATATCTTCTGTCAAGACGGTGAGACATCTGCAAAAGCTAGAGAATCAATGTTCAGATTCTTCCTCGCATATTCCAGTTTGACTTGTTTCGGCCTTTATCTTGGTAAGTTTTCCTCCATTTTCTTATGATCTTTTCCAAGACTACATTAAAGAGAAGAGGAAAAAGTCCATCCCCCTGCCTGACTCTTGTCTTGATTCCAAAAGGATGAAATATTTCCCCTTTAAATTTAATGTTGGATTTTGTAGATTTTGTTCTGTTGAGAGTCGGCTTGATGAGGTTTATTAGTTTTGGGTCTATTCCAGATTCTTTAAGAACGTTAAAAAATGTTTTCAACTATATTATAGGCCTTTCTAAAATCTACAAAGGTGATCACTATTCTCTTGTGTGCAAGTTATATTTCCTGATGTCTCTTTTCAGGTTAAAAATCTGTTCTGCGCTAGATATCCCTTTCCTGAATCCATCTTGATACTCTCCAATTTTTGGATCAATTTCATCTTCTAATTTGTCAAAGAAAATTTTAGAAAGAATTTTATACGTAATTAGCAGAAGAGATATTCCTCGATAATTGTTGACCTCTGTTTTTCCTATTTTTTGTGAAGTGGATGAATTAGTGCTTTTGCAATGCGATTAATTTTTTGCAATTTTTTTGCAAAATTTAATTTAATCTCTGGGAGTTGTTATTTTTCCCAAATCTCTGTAAGCACTCTGAGCAGCGAGCAGATTGTATTCTGATTGGCATATTTCCACATTTCTCCTACGATGGTGTAATCATAGCACGTTTGATATTTTTGAGGCTTTATATTATGCTCTCTATTGTAGCGTTCTTTATTCAACAATCTAACATTATGTACTAATGATCTTAAGTTTATCGAAACCCATTTCGGTTTACGTAAAACTATTTATAATTCTAACTTTCAAATAAAATATGTTTTTATGTATGTTGCCTGAAAGTTACTAATTTTTATTTTTTTTAAATTTCTTTAACTACGCTTATATATCTTAATTCTGACTGAACATGGGGCAAAAGTAGTAGATTGAAATGTATTATACTGATAAAAACTGTGACAATTATTTAGCATTCTAATAAAAAATATTGATTCATAAATATGGGAATTCATAACATAGATTTTCGGATTTTAATCCAGACACAAACACAAAAAAAAATTGTAAAATTTGAATGCGTTTACAATATTTTAATTAATCGATAGAAATTTTAATTTAAATATATTGAATAACTGTCAAATACACTGAAAGATGTGACAATTTTTGTTTTATAAAAAATATAAATATCAACAAACATTTGTATAGCGTTACGACTTCTGCATATGATATGACATTATTTACTAAAGAATAATAAAAAAAAATATATAAATAAAATTACAGGTTTTTAATATGAAGTACTACTAAGTTGTAGTCTATTGAGCGAACAAACTGTTATTTTTCCTCCTAAAGAGATTATATTCTCTGGTGTGCTTCATAATAAACAGATATCTATTTATTAACCTTTATTTATACCGGGTATTCATGAAGTATTGTAATTCTTAAATAACTTTTTAATCATTAAACATTGAAAAATGAAATTCAGCGACCGTTTTTATCTTGAAATGAACTATTTTTACAGTATAAGGCCATCTCACCTCATAAGTATAAGTCCCCATATAGGGTAACTAAAAAAATTATAAATAGAATACGGTCGTCACAAATAATTTTAATGGATATTAAAGAAAAATTTTAGTAAAGAACAAAAGAGTACTACTACCTTACCAAAATGGCGGTTATTTAATATATTTAACAGCTAATTTTAAAAATGGGCTGCAGTACACCCCAAATAGTTATCATATTTCGAAAAACAGATTGCTTTTAAATTGGAGGATTGGATAAATTCAATTTATCTATTTTAATTTGTTGTAAAGTTATTTATGGATTACCATATTTTATGCACATTCTTAATATAAATTCATTAAATTTATTAAATTCTAAATAATCTAATAATAACCTAAACTAGATATTTTACTCTTCATATGTTCATAACTGCATTTAATGGCTCCACCCTCTCGTGTTTTCA
Organism: Lycorma delicatula; assembly: GCF_047948215.1. Lineage (NCBI taxonomy): Eukaryota > Metazoa > Arthropoda > Insecta > Hemiptera > Fulgoridae > Lycorma > Lycorma delicatula. The sequence continues at coordinate 390,049,070 of NC_134455.1, forward strand.
TGTTGTACTATATGTACAGGGTGAGTCAAAAAGAGTCGGGAAACTCCTCAAGAATTTTAAAATTGTTCCAGGTAGAATATTTTAACTTTCATAATAAGGTATCGGTCAACTACTTTACTTTTTGACGAGAAAAAAAATTTCAACCCCTTCTTGAGCGGGTGGCCCAGGGGTTGTAACTCAAATATATTAAATGGCAACACCTTTTGTGTGATACGTAATTTTAACGTTCTCTTTAAACAAGAAAAATGTTACAGATAAAAAGTTGGTACGATGTCTGTGAAGTAAAATCACTCTCTCTGTCTATATAACTTATACAAATATGAATAAGTTAAGTTTTTTCTTAACGAATTTTGTTTTTTAAAAAGCAAACTTTCATCTCATTTACGTATAAAATTTGCACATAATAGATATTCGTTCTATAATATTATCTTGGATGTACCTTCAAAATACAAATTTAATTAACAATGTTATGCGTGCATGCTTTCAGTGTGAGTTTTAAAGAACGACTTTATATTAATCTTCATTGTAACAAAGTGAGGGCAAGATTTACATTAGAGGTTCATTCTAACGATGCAAGACAATGGCTTCAACATAATAACATTTATTAGAATCACTACATTTCCAGAAATACATTCAAGTAATAATGCTTACATGTACTAAATACTATATTCTAATTTATATATATATGGAATTCATTTTTTAACATAAAAAAAAATCATTAATTTTTTCGTTTATGCTATTTTTCCCGATCTTTCTTATAAAGAAAATGAATGTAAAGTATCTGAAGTACAAGAAGTATCATTTAGAACTGTTACTTTGCGTGTCATGATTTTTATTATGCAGTCAGTCTTACGTTGTGCAGAGTGCGGATGATCTGTACAACAGTGTACTGAAATATGATGATTTGTTCAATAATATTACTTTAAATCTGAAGGTAACAAAAAATTACTTCGCTCTTTTTCTAATAAGCCTAGCATTACCATAAATATTCTTGTTTCCTAGAACACATATGCTTCTTGTTTAGAAGTATATTATTATTATTATTATTATTATAGTGCTATTATTTAAGTAACTCTAATTTCCATTTCCCGCTAAATTTATACTTTCCACCCATTTCTTTCTAGGTTTTTCACGCTTTCTACGCCGAATTAGGATACATAGGTTAGGGATTATTTCATAAATATTCTTTGCAAATGACAATACTAGAATAACCGTCGTTCTTAAATTCGATTTAATAATGATTTCGTGATATCAATTCTATTTCGAATATTATCATTTCGTACACGAACCGTTATTATAGTCGACATACTCTCCTCCAAAATCCCATCGCCATAGCTTTTTCTTGTCTCAAAATAAGATTTACAATCGGTTATAAAGTTAAGAAAACCTTAGGGTAGGGCGCTCAATAAAAGTAGGAAGTCAGATATTCAGATTACCGGCGCCGACAGTCAGCGTGCGGGGTTCGATGCGGGTGTACATAGTAAAAGTCAAATTTACAAGATCGTCATAGCGATAAAATTACACGTTCTACACATGCCGGTACTAACTGCGGAATCGCTTAAAAACAATGCAGCAGAATTTGAAGAAGTCTGGAATTTCCCTCACGTTGTTGGTTGTTTATATTGGAAACACTCCTTGTTATTTGTCCAGATAATACCGGTTCTATGTTCAATAATTAAACATTTTTTTCTCTGATTCTTCAAGGGCTTGCGGGTGCAAAAACAAGTTTATCGCTATTGACGTTGGTGATTATGGAATAAATTCAGGGGTTGGAATGGAGGGGGTGGTGTGACGACCGGTAACGTCACAAGGTGGGTATCTTCCCCCTACGGGGTTGGGATGGTGATATGGAAAAAAAGCGACGGGTGTAAGTTTTTGGTTTCAAACTTATTTTAATTTTAACAATGGAAAACAAATAACTTTAATTTAACATTGGAAAACAAATAACTTTTTCAGAACCTGACTTTCTCTGTCACAGTAATGCGAAAGCTTCCTACGTTATCTTAGCAGATCAGGCTTAATATTTGCTTCCTTACTTTACGAAACCATATAAAAGCAAATATTTGACAAAAAAAGGCCAACTTTAACAAACGCTTGTCTAGGACAAGAAATCTGTAGAGTTTGCTTTTGGAATTTCGAATTGAAAATGACGTATTCTCTCCAAAGCCATTGAAACAAAAATCGATTTAGCTAAAAAAATTGTCAAATGCGTTTGTGTTTTACATATTACCATTACAGATAAAGAAGGATTTCACAGGCAACGCCGAATTACGATACATATCTAATATAAATTAGGAATTATTTCATAGATATTCTTTGTAAATGACAGTACAAGAATAACCGTCGTTTTTAAATTAGATTTAATAATGATTTCGTGATACCAATTCTATTTCGAATATCATCATTTCGTACACGAACCGTTATGATAGTCGACATACTCTCCTCCAAAATCCCTCTCCGTAATTTTTTTTGTCTCGAAATAAAATTTACAAACGGTTATAAAGTTAAGGAAACCTTAGGTTACTGTTCATGGTGAATCAGTAACTTGAGAGAGACGTGGAAGACTTTCAACCGAGGTCAAAGGTATAAGAAACATTTTTAGTTGTTACATGGAAAAATTTCCCTTGTCACTGATGTCATTTCCCTTATACGATTACTAAAAACGAACAGAAGATACTGTATTTTTTAAAGTAATACTGAACGGCTATTAATATAATATTTACTGTAAGTAACTGTTAAAACTCAGGTATTTAATCGAGTTATTAATTGAGGTTATTTGAGTTATTTAATTTTTAAACGAAGGTTTCTCACTTTTTTGTTACTCCCTTTTAAATGAATTTTTAACTATGGTCTAACGCTCTTGTTGGTGAACGTAGTATCAGCCATCAGAGACTCAACATATATTTAACAGTCACGTGTTATTAATCTATAACAAAGTGTTACATATATGAAGCATTAGCTTGAATATTATAATAAAAATAATTTGGGATATAATCAAAACAAACACGTTTATTTATTTCAATGAACCTACGAATAAAATAATACTTAGAATAATTTAAATCCAACCGCAGTATTAAACCAAGACAGCAATTGATACTCTTTTATTACTTAACAAATAATTACACTTAGGATTGCAGAAATATTACTGCAGCTACTGTCGTATTTAAAAATGATTGAGTTTTTTTTTATTACTTATCTTCAACACTCATATTTTTGGCTATTTCTTACCAAAATTGATCGATAACAAATCTGCTGGAGTGCAATTTAAGCCTTTTATTCTAAATTTGCGGTTTTAAAATTATTTAAGAAATTAGATTTTCAATACGCATTATTTATATTGGAACAACAATATACAATTTATAGTTTTTGAGGTAGATTTCATAAGAAAGTTACCTAAAAAATGGGTGCCATTATTATGAAATTATAATGGGTGCCGTGATTCGAATTCCGGAAAATTTCGACATAGCTTCGCGTTTCACATCCCGCACACCCCAAAACAGCTCAAAAGATTATATATATATTTCACTTTCTTTTGGACACGATGACTGCCATAATTTTGCACCAATCACTCGTCCCAAAATCTCGTTCGAGTTTGTTAACGGCCAAAATCGGACCATGGGGTGTAAATGGAGGGGGGCTTTATCGAAAAAAACAAAATATCGTTATAACCTTCTTATTACGTAAAATATTGAATGTTCCTACTATTCTTTTGTATAAGGGCCTAAAACTCATATGTAAAGGTTTTTGATATCATCAACCGTTGGCCCAGGGGGGTAGAAAAAATGGAATTTTGAAGATAAAAAAATCATACCTCCCTTAATAGGCACTGTATCGAATCTGTTTAAAGCGGTCGTTAGTCCTTTAAACATTACATAAAACCTTTATCTGAAACAATGTTTGATATGACCAACCCTTACGGCAAGGGATGACCAAAATGTTGCTGAAATTGCAAGAAGATGGGGCTCGTAATACCCTAAACACGTGAACCTCACAGTTTCTTACGATGCAAGGCGCCTTTTTTATGGTCCTCAGTAATTTGTTTTGGAATTGTTGTTTAATCTAAAAGTCGCTTCTGCTTATAGTACCCGTATCTGGATCCCATCCGTCATAATTGATTTTAACATTTTCGTGTGCAACAACTTGTTAGATAGTGAAATCAGCAGATAGCGGCTCAGCAACCAGTACATTTCCTCAGTTTTATACTCATTTGCTTTTTCTTTTCTCTTACATGGGTTATCAGCACTTGCTAATAATCCTCGTAATGGATTACTTGCTGCAATGGTTTACTAGCTGTAATTCATTACGCAAATTCTTTTAGTAATTTTAGATGATAAAATACAGAATTCTTTGCTGTACTTGGTACTACTCTCAACCAACGTATGTATCAAACAATCAAATTTCATCTTTAAAGTTGTTTTCTTGTTTAAAGAACATCCGCTTTACGGCTCTTCCTTTCCAATTTCATTAAAGATATGTTGTGATCCCTTTTAATCGATAAGGGATAAAACCACGTCCGTTTTCTAAGTTAAATTTTGTTAGTATTAATATCTGACCCCCATTTGTATTTTTACTGCATATTCATACTACAGAATTTTCTGTTAGGTTCATTGTACTCAAGTTTAAAAAGAGTTTTAATAACAGAGATGACAATTAAAGTAATCTTTAGTAATGATTTCCATGTTAAATTTCAAGAATTAGTTAAAAAACCTACGATTTTCGCTGTCATTTAGTAATTTCTTTTTAGTATTTACACCACTGTTAAGCTCTTTCACTTATATGTTTCTTGCAAATGGAACTTTTGGATTTATGGTTTTTGTAAGCGTATGGATTTCTTAAATACAAGTAAAAGTAAAAAAAATAAATTGGAATGAATAAAAAACAAAATCGATTTCAACAATCATACTAAAAGTAAAAGGTACAAATACTTTTAAAGAGAAAAACGCAATAACAAGTAAACATTATTTTAGTTCTTTTAATTTTTGTTTTTTAAAATCTGTGCTAAATTAAAAATTAAGTATTATTTAAATATGCTAATTATTAATTTTGGACTGACTTGAAGAATCGAAATTTAGAGACCTGAAAAAAATAGATTTTTTGCCATTTTAAATTCCGTTTTATTACAACATTTTAAGCAGATTTTGTCTGACTTATAAAGCATCCTATTTTATTAAAAACATACTAGAATTGTAGGAAATGAGGTATTTATATTAGCCCACCGGGTCGGTCTAGTGGTAAATTCAACGTCACAAATCATTTATTTAACAGCTAATTTTCGGTAATTTACCGGGAATTAGAAAGAATTGAGGAAGTAATACGTAAGCAAAGACTGGCATGCTACGGACATCTGACAAGAATGAATTCAAACAATCTTATGAACAGAATCCTTGAGAAATGTAACGGTGATAAGACAAACGTTAAACGGTTCATACTAGTTAAAGGGAATCTAAGGGTAGCAAACATAAACGTGACGGTTTTAAAAGACAGAAGATTATTTAGAAAAATCTTAGAATTCAAAGGAATCCAGAAGGAGAAGAAAGATTGTGCAAACCAAATCGAAGATTTACTAGGTTTTACTAGGTTCAATTCCTAGTAAAAGTCGGTTGCTTTTTATGTAGATTTGACTACTAGACTGTGGTGATACCGGGACATTTCAGAAGTGGTATGCCTGAGTCTGAACAAAACTAAACTTAATATACATATCATCCTCATCTCGTTTGGGTGGGAAGGAGTTACTTATTGTTCAGTAATTGAACAAATTGCAACATATTAGGAAATGTATGTACGAGGCAAAAAAATGTTTAAAAATAAATTAGCTCTTATTAAATAAACAAAACTTTCGTTTTTATACCACTTTTTTATTTTACTGCTATTTTTTGCTGTTTTTCTTTTTAATTTAAATATTCTGAATAAAATACTGTTTTATTGCATTTAAAAAAATATATTACTAGCATTATTTGGATTTAATTGTAAAAAATGGTTTACTTTTTATTAAAAATAAAAATGTTAAATGTAAAGACTTCTTTTTGTTTGACTCGGCAAAAAGCTTTGTTTGAGTTCCTTTCTGTTTTCACTTTTTTTTCTGTATTGTTAGGAACTCATAACAATTTAAACCGCTTATCCGCTTATTGTTTTTTTTAATTGCGGCTTTTATCTTTTGATTTTTCAACCGGGAAAAGTCACTACTATAATATATATTAACAGGTATTTATTTTAATTAAATTACATACAAATTAAATTCCAATATCATATGCGCATATGAAACTGGAACTTTAATTTTAACAAATTTATAAATTTTTAAATTGAGGAATTTCTATCTAATATTCTTTTACGCTGTATATATTTATTTTATTTATAAAAAGATTTCTATTCTTAAAATTTAAAAGATTTGTTTTCTTTTTTAATGATTTTACTAGAATTCTTTTTTGTGACACACTGCGCTATCATTCTACATTTTTATGTTTGAATATAAAATGCTAAGAGAGAAGTTTTCTTTGAAGAATAATTTCCCTTGTTTTGTTTTTAAAACAATAGTTTTTATAATAATAAAAAAGAGAGAAAAAACCGCTCTGAGGTAAATAACACACATTTTTTAAATGGAAATATTGTGTTCATTTTACTTTCGTATCTAACAATACTTAATTTTGTTATTCTACAATAGAGTTATTTCTATGGGAATAAATTAATATTTTCAGTAAATTTTTTGTTACTTTTTTCTTTAAAAACTGTATTTTATTTATTATTTTCTTTTTTTTATTAGGATTTAATATAGTTTAAGAAAATTTAAATTATAGTTACCGGCTTTGAACATATTGGTACATTTAATTCCAAAATATGTTTTCTTTCTATAGAATTATAAATCGCTAAATATCCAGAAAATTAAAAATAAAGGATTTGCCTATAAAATGCACGATCAATCTCTCAAAACTATTCATATAATCTTATTAACCTAAAAAAATTAAAACGTTTTTATTTTATTATCGTACATTTTGTTCTAGATCTCGAGTAGGTATTTCGACAGTTTTTACCTCTCCTTAGAAATTTTGGTTAATCAGAGGTTAGATTTTTAAGGCGGTTGATTATAATTAGTAGAAAACTAGAGGTAGCTAGCGGGTTATAAGCAAATTTACTTTCTCTAATACTCATTTTCTTCTATAATTATAAATTTAAGTAGAGAATTTTAATGTTTATGCCGGATTGAGAAAATTGAATATCCAAAGGTTGTATTTTAGGTTAGTTGAAAATCCAACAGAATAGCAGAAAGTAACAGATAACGTAACAGATAAATATAAGTGATCGGCATGCTTATATGCCGCTCGCTTACGTTTTACTATCCTGGTAGGTTGAAATAGAATATCTAGAAAAATAGCTCACGTGCTGCCAGGAATAGAAAATAATGTTTAATAAACAAACTACTTGAAAATCTGTCAAAGTATAGATTAAAACCTAAATATGCTTCTCCATATATTTACAGCTCTCGGATTGGTAGCTTATTCTACCTATACTGAATTCTGAATTTAATAGACTGGGACAGTGCAGGCGAGGAAGCGATAGATAAATTATACAAACTGGTGTGTAATATTTATGAAAAATTTAATTTAAGAAAGCAGGACCAGATAAATGTGAAGAATACAGAACAATTAGCTTAACTACCCACGCATAAAAAATCTTAATTAGATCTCTGTACAGAAGAATTGAGAGGAGAGTGGAACAAGTGTTAGGAGAAGACCGATTCGGTTTTAGGAAAAGTATTGGAACAAGGGAAGCAATTTTAGCGCTCAGATTAATAGTAGAAGGCTAAAGAAAAACAAACCGACATATTTGGCATTTATAGACTTAGAAAAGGCATTTGATATCGTTGACTGGAGTAAAAGGTTCAGCATTTAAAAAAAATTAAGGCTCAAGAATAGAGATAGAAGAACAATCGCTAACATTTACAGGAACCAAACTGCAACAGTAATAATCGAACATAAGAAAGAAGCCGTAATAAAAAAGGGAGTCCGACAAGGATGTTCCCTATCCCCGTAACGTTTTAATGTTTACATAGAACTAGCAGTTAATAATGTTAGAACCATTTAGATCCGCATTAACAGTGCAAGATGAAAATATAAAGATGACACGATTTGCTGATGATGTAGTAATTCTAGCCGAGAGTAAAAAAGATTTAGAAGAAACAATGAACGGCATGGATGAACTCCTATACAAGAACTACCGCGTGAAAATAAACAAGAACAAAACCAAAGTAATGAAATATTGTAGAAATAATGTAGATGGACCGTTGAATATAAAAATAGGAAGAGAAAAGATTACGGAGGTAGAAGAATTTTGTTATTTGGGAAGTAGAATTACTAAAGATGGACGAAGCAGGAGCGATATAAAATGCCGAATAGCACAAGCTAAACGAGCTTTCAGTAAGAAATATAATTTGTTTACATCAAAAATTAATTTAAACGTTAGGAAAACATTTTTGCAAGTATATGTTCGGACCGTAGCTTTGTATGGAAGTGAAACGTGGACGGTTAGAGTACCTGAGAAGAAAAGATTAGAAGCTTTTGAAATGCGGCGCTATAGGAGAATGTTAAAAATCAGATAGGTAGATAAAGTGACAAATTAAGAGGTGTTGCGAAAAATTGATGAAGAAAGAAGCGTTTGGAAAAATATAGTTAAAAGAAGAGACAGACTAACGGTCACATATTAAGGCATCCTGGAATAGTCGCTTTGATATTGGAGGGACAGGTAAAAGGGAAAAATTGTCCAGGCTGGCAGCGTTTGGAATATGTAAAACAAATTTTTAGGGATGTAGGATGTAGGAAGTATACCGAAATGAAACGACTGGCACTAGATAGGCAATCTTGGAGAGCTGCATCAAACCAGTCAAATGACTGAAGACAAAAAAAAATGCTACCTATTAATCTTTGTTTAAGTTTCAGTAATATTTCATAAATTTATAGTGCGTGTAGGCGCGCATTCGCGAGCGTATGTGAGAATGAGGGAGAGAAAAAGAGAGTGTAGTGGAATAAAAATAAATTTCTAAAATCTATTTTGAAATAAATAGGAAATTTATATTTTTATAAACATTTAAATTTAATTGACTTTTTTAAGTAAAAAACTTTTACTTATATTAATTAATAAAGTAATTTAACTAAATTAATTATAATAGAGATAAAGTAGCATTATAATTTTACGCGTATCCATAAAAATTATCCTAAATTACATTTGTCAGTTCATGTGACCACAAAGTTTACAAGAAAACCGTTTATTACCGGTTAACTAAACTCCAGAACTAATTTTCATATCTAAAGAGTATTACTACTTAGTCTGATAGTACGGGTCTCTATAATCTCCTCCGGGATTCACTCCATTAACAACGCAAAAAATTTCAGTATTATTCCTATTATGATTAAACCGTTAGATTACAAAGAGTGTTCTACGTTTGGAGTCCAGCATTAAACTCAATAGTAATATAGCTGTATCCTTCTTTCCTCCTGGAATCTGTTTAATTTAAAAAACGTTTAATATTTCAAAATTATAAATATTTATTTTCAAAAAAACAAATTTGATTTGGGCACTAGATGACTTACTTGACGCCTATTAAATTATATATACAATATTTTTTTTTTTTAATGAAAAGTACTTAAAATTTTATTTTCTTAATAACTTCTGTTAATTTTTCATATTTTTTTATTTATTGTGAATTTATGGTAAAAATGTTTTTTTTTTTTGTTTTACAATAAAAAGTTAATAATTATTAATTAATCAATATATTTAAAATTAAAAAAAAGTTAATAAAAAGGAAATGAAGTCAAATTCGAACCGATGTACCTTCCCGTTGTAAGATTCAAATATTTCATTAATTAAAATTTTATTTGGCTATAACTCTAGAACCGATGTAAATAAGTACCACTTATGTTATATCGTTGAAAAGCTCTCGATGAGGGCTTATTACTGCAGTTAAAGTAATCCAAAATCCAATTTTTTTGAATTTTGGGCTTTTCTGAACACTTTTGGTCCAGGCAATTGCAATCGAAAGAGGAGGCTCATAATTAGATGTTACAACAGTTCTAAATCCAAAATTTCAACATTCTACGGCTAATGTTTTTTGTTATGCGAGATACATACGTACGTACAGACTTCACGCCGAAACTAGACAAAATAGATTCAGGGATGGTCAAAATGGATATTTTCATTAAAATCTGAGAACCGAAATTTTTCACGATTACAGTACTTCCTTGTACGAATGTATGAAAGTTTTCTTTTCGGTTCAGAGTACAAGGAATACTCTCAGAATTAGTAGAATCGTATATTTTAAATAATGAAATTCTGAATCGACTCGTAATTAATATGGCACAGATAATAATTAGTTAATGTTGAGGAAAACAGGACGTTATCCTTCGTGGATTACTTTTCTTTATATTTACCAAATAGAAAATAGTCTCCATATTTTTTTCTTAACCAATGTCACTCCTGTTTTAATCATACAAACAATAAGGATTGTATATCCAAATTTTACGTACATTTATAATTAGATAAGTTTTTTATTCAGATCAAAAAATAATTTAGGTTGTATAAATCACTCAGATTTGTAGATGTATTGTTACATGAATAACTAAAAAGGAACTGTTTTATCTTTGCGTGGAATGATCAAGGAAAAAAATTTGTGAATGCAGCATTTGCCGAGTACAAAATTATTGATTAAAACAGAGTAGTGGTTATAATCCATATTAATACATATGAGTAATAATTTTATGAATTAATATTGACGAAAATATTTAAAGATATTAAAAAAAAAAAGAAATAAATAAAAAAAAAAAATTTTTTTAAAACTTTGAAGGGTATATCGAAGTATTACGTTAAATATTCAGGTATATCTATTATTTTAAAATTGTTTATAAACTATTCAAGAGAAAAGTATTAATTAAAAAAGTGAAACGTTTTAATAAACTGGTCCGTAGATAGGTTTAAAATAATTTATTAAAAAAAAAAACAATAGAAACATGAAGTTTATTCTCGTTAAAGTACACAACATTCTATAATTCAAAAGTAGTTTTGTTATCTACCTTGAAAAAGTTTTTTTATAGGAATAAATGATTTTATATATATTAAAGGAAAACTTGCGTACTTTTAAATCGTTATAATTTATTTAGAAAAAAAATTAATTTTACGTAAATCATAATTATCGATTTTCTGCCGTTAATTATACAGTACGGGTTCGATGTGTGTCTTGACAAAACCCATTATATGATGTATGATTAATAAGTAATGCGAAGAAAGAAGGATAAGAAAAAAATATTATAAAGAAATGATAATCTAATGAATGTTGATTGTGAGATGAGATAAGAAAGATAAGCAGATCCAAAGAAACAGGCACATTAAAGTCCTCTTAAAGAAGAATGTCTCCATTTCACTTACATGATGTAAAATATCGTGATATCTTTAGTTAGTGCGCAAACCGCGCACATTGTTGAACTTTTTTTGATTATCATACCCCGTTTATTGTACGGAACGCAAAGGAAGAGTGAGTTTATTACTTCCCAACTAATCGCAGAACCTGGACAAAGTCCCTTGCTTCTGCGTCTTTCTTTTTATCGGTCGGGTTATTGGTTATTAATGGCGGTTATAGATTCTCATGTTTCATTTATAAACGGATTTGGTTTTTACTGTTTCGGTCCTTTAGATGAATGCGATATGATTTACCGGGGCTGATCGTGGAAGACTAGGCGTATATGAGCCTTGTACTCCCGGCGTAATTTCCCTTCAGTCCGTCCGCTGGACGGACTGCACTTTCTGGCACCCCTTTCTGGCTAACAGGAATACGCCTACAGGGGCTCTAGTTTTTAGAGGAAGCAATGCGCTTCCTTCTCCGGAGGGAGTAGCATATGTTGGCTGAAATAAAATTGTAAGTTAGGAAAGGTAGTTGGTAAGGAGGAACTAGGGAACTTCTTCTTGGCTGCCCTTCGTGCTGCTGCTCTGCTGGGCCTCGGTCTGCCCAACTCCAATCCGTGGCGATGGGTCGCGTTCTGGTTCTTCGTTCTCTTTCTTCTTCTTTTTCTTCTGTGTTCTTCATTTTTTCTTTGTCCTGCCTGAATGTTTTCATTCTCCGAAAATCAAAGAGCAATTCAAGAACAGTTTCGGGAAATAAACACACTCACCGATTCTAAAAATTTGTGATAAGTTGAAGCATCTTATTAAACAGTAGACCTGTAAGCTGGACTTCATATTTGTAGATATATAAAATAATATTCCTTTTATATACGTGTATATTATAATCTCATAAGTATCAGTGGAAGTTTTTAAATAAAGAGGTCATATGGAAACTCTTTTTTTTAGGATTACTACAATAATAATTGAAATTTGTAAGAAGTTTATCGACAGTTTGACATCAATTTCGTTTTTCCCTCGGGATGAGTTACCTTATACTCTTCAGGTTTTGTTATGTTACTCTCTCAGAAATCGCTTGTGCTAAGAAAGTATAAAATGTTTTAAAAAAACAGATACATAGTATCTACGGGCTATACACGTACATAACAGGCTATATAGTGACTACAAGCAAATTATATATAACTATTATTTGAACTTATTACATTACTATGTTCAGACAGTTACTGAATAGTACAGTTGCAGAATGCCGCAATGAATCTTGAAGTTTTAACACCTATTCGCATTAAAAAATGTGAATAAACAACAGCAGTTGAGTGTCGCTACTCGCTCTTCCAAGTTCAAAGAATGAAAAAAAAGCGGTTAGAAAAATTAGCCGAAAATTCCTTAGTTTAGTAAAACATTTAAATTTTACATAATTTATATATAAATACATTGAGGTGATAAAATCTCAAAAAAATTGTGTTCTGCGATCCAGTATGACACCCCAATATATCTTAAGAAGAGCCATTCGGTGTTAGATAACGAAGTAAATGTTACGATAAAAGGATAGCGGAATGATTCTCGGAGTGTAGCTGACCCTACCGTGGCACCAACATAAGGACTGGTTGCGCCACATGTTTGAATCATTTTAATCAGGTACGGGCATATCACGATTTAGATATTGATTCCCGGGATATAAATTGTTTGAATTGATCTCGTTTCCTTCAAATAGTTTATTAAAATATTTACACCCTATTATACGTGTACATTTTTAATCTAGAATAGGGCGTTAAAAGATTTAATTTTAGTTAGGTGTATGGCCATGAACATCCGAATTACATTTTAGACTTTCTATATTATATTTAACTTAAATTATCATTTACAGCCATAATTTATGAAAATATATATATATATTTTATACATATATATATATATATATATATATATATATATATATATATATATATGTATAGAGAGAGAGAGAAAATAAAGGCTCATAATTCTATTAAACTTAAACCAAGGTTTATAAATGGATTAATGCAGGCACCACTGATAATTCTTACAGCTTTCTTTTGAATCAAGTTGAATTCCCGAAATCTTTAATATGAACGCTAAAATAGGATAAAAGAAGTCAAAATAGGCCATTCTTATTGATACATTAGTCACGTACTCTTTAAATGTTTAACATATAAAAAACTGTAGGTAGCTTCCTTGCAACAGTTCCCGTTTGGCGATATCACGTCTATTTCGTATCTAAATTAACCCTTAAAAAGATTTACAAATGAGATGTTAACTACTGGTCGAAGATTAAAACGCAATTTTCATGCCTTGTTTCAATTTAAAAATTAATCGTTAATTGAAATATGTTTGTTAGATCGTATAATTTTTTTTTAATATATCGATATTACATTTAATAATAATAAACATTTTTATATCGATAAAACAAACATAATTACGTTAATAAATCGTATTAATCAAATTGAATTACACAGTTTAGATATCTCATACACATATAAACCGTTCCGACAATTAATTAAATTGTATCAATTTCATTTGTTAGCAACAATTGCATAACCATGTACTTTAATTTAATCTGTATTTAAACGATTATTCCGAACGTACAATTTATAATATACTCGTATTTAGCCTATTTATTTTTAAAACTGTTACTATATTCATAAATAAATAATTGAAAAAAATTATTTTAATGAATATAATCGAAGACCGGCAAGCTAATTTATAGTAATAAAAAAAAAGAAAGATTCATCTATTTTTAATTTATTCTACTTTTTTCTAGGTATTTTTCATAGATGGATTACGTAAGAACCGCAAGAAAAATAATTTATTTAATTAATTTTTTCATCCGCTAAAACCATAATTAATTTTTTTTTTACTAGAGAATAATTTATGAAAATTTTTAACAAAATCATAAATAGGTTGTTTTAATTGATTTTATTTTTTTATTCTAATAATTAAACTTAATTTATTTTTTCCTAACGTGTACGTTGTAATCTGTTCAACTAATGAACAATAAGCAACCTCCCCGTGTCCTAATGAGATGAAGATGATATGTATCGATTTAAATAAACTGTAGTCTTGTACAGACTCAAGCCGACATTCCTGAGACGTGTGGTTAATTGAACTCCGGCCACCAAAGTACACCGGTATCCACAGTTTAGTTTTCAAATTCGTATAAAAGCAACTAAGTTTTACTAGGATTTGAACCTTATAACCTTCGACTTTGAAAATCAGCAGCTGTTAAATAACTGATTTGGGACGGGTTAACCACTAGACGCCCGGTAGGCTATTTCTATAACATGTACGTCATTTTTTATTTATTTTTTCCAATACTGATATGATGACCTGCTAAGAATTAATAACCCTTTCTTATGTTACATTTGTAGTTATGTATACTATATTAGTGTCCACACATACATGTACATAATTTTTAACCAGATAGTTTACTATAACCCACTGGGCTGGTCTAGTGCTGAACTCGTAGTCGCAAATCAGCTGATTTCGAAGTTGAGAATTCGAAGGTTCAAATCCTAGTAAAGGCTGTTACTTTAATACGGATTTGAATAATAGATCGGGAATACCGGTATTCTTTGGTGGTTGGGTTTCAATTAACCACATATCTCAGGAATGGTCGTCCTGAGATTGTACAAGGCTGCACTTCATTTGCATTCATACATATCATCCTCTGAAGTAATACCTTACGGTAGTTCCGGAGGCTAAACGGAAGAAAAAAGGTATTTTACTATGTTGGAGTGAACTATTTTTTTTAATAATCTGTAATAACTACCCGTTATTAACTGAAAAATATATAACCGTACCCGACTGCAATACATTATTTTTTAATAATGTGTTTATTACGCGTCATGAAAAAAATATTTATCTTTAAAGAATATATTTTCACGAATCGCTAGATGGGAAAACATTGAAGTTTCAGTCATATTAAACCGTATTATTTTTTCGTTATTCTTGTAAGTTAAGTTGAAAAAAATTTGAGTTGTAAATCCACGATGGATGCTCTCACCAAGGTAGTGAGGTAAATAGAGACGAGTAGAGCAAGCGGCACCCGGAGGACCAGAAAAATACAATAGATGGTCCTCCTGGATGACCGCAATACTTTCAATAGCTTTTCGTGGAGACACGTCCTGGAAGAAATGCGTAGGAGGAGTAGAAGTTCATACCTGAGAGCCTCAATAAGTAATTACCTACAGAGTAGAGAGCTACTAACAGCAGTAGAAGGAGGAGAAATAAGTTTCTGAATGTATGCGAGGTCCTCCAAGGATTTGTGCTAAGCCACCTCTTGTGGAACCTAGTTATTGACGCAGTCTTGAGGTTGGGGTAACGTACGCCGACGATTTGGCGATGCTCGTCGATGGCTTCACAGAAGATGAAGCGGAGGAAAAGGCGATTAGGGCCATAAGACAGATAAGCATGTGGTTGGCGACAAGGGGAGTACGACTAGCTCCACAAAAAAAGGTAGCTCGTAGTTGTGGCAGCCCGACGTAAGATTAGAAGAATTCGAGTTACAGTCGATGGGGTTAGACTAGAAAAATGTTCTTTGCGAAATATCTTGGAGTACGGTTTGATCAAAGCGGGTTACACAACCGACACCTCAGTGAAGTATACAGTAAAGCGGACCGGATCGTCAACGCTATGATTAGACTGATGGGCGCCAAGTGGGAACCCAGACCGGTAAAAAGCTATATAATTAGAAAGATATACAAATGTTTACGATAATTAACAGCCAGCCGGCCTCGCCTACGCTGTACGAGTACCGGCCGCAAGTATGCGTTCTGAAACTGTTGAAACTGTACCTCCCGCTTAAGTCCTACAACACCAGGTTGGGGTACGGTATTAAAAATATTTGTATTGCAGAATTGACTATTGATGCCGGCGTAAAAAAACTCGTATTAAATTATTAGAGGTGTATCCAAGAAACGCCGGCCACATAGACGTTTCGTACAAATCGTACGTAGAACAGGGCGGCTTTACGTCGCACGTACAACGGCGGTCTTTTGCTGCCTACAATACATGTTGGCATCGTGCCAATTAATTCATACGTAAACGAAACGAACGACAGTCACGTTCAATCGTACCTGTATTTTTAAAATCGATGCTGAAGTCGAAATCGAATACAGTTTCGATTTACTTTACGACAATAATACTCGTACTTACGGTACACCTCAGAACAACGCCTTGGTAATAAATCCTTTATTAAAACCTCTTGTGATATTACAAACGCGTTTGGTTATCGGGCTAAGTACGACGGAGATAATTTAATTACAGATGATTTATTTAAATTATCTAGCTGACAACATGATGCGGGTCAAATATTGTTACACAGTCTGTTACATTGTCCGACTTTACTGATAAAGACAACGCTAAATATAGACTAAATTATTTATCGAACATAAGTTCGCTCTATCGGTAAAGGTGAAATCACAAATAAAAGACTTGTTTAACAAAGACAAAAATAATTTTAAAACAGTATTAAAGTCCACCGATAATATAGACGATATAAAAAATAATTTTCAATCGTATTTATCGATGGTGCACAAGTAAATATATAATTGTGTTTTTTTATTTATTATAACAAATTCATTTTACATTAATTTTTTCAGGACGCTTCAAAAAGAGATCGATTCAATTATTAATAAAATTATATTTCAACGGTACGCCGTTTTTCAAGCCTTTAACCTTACCGTCTCAACACATTAATATTCCTACTCTGACCGGATTAGGTTTACGGCGACAACGGGCAAAAAACTGACACGGACGCCAGGCGTATTTCTTGTAGTGGATTTTAAACGCTCGCTTTTCGGGGAACACCTCCCGGTCGCTTAGTACAATAAGCGGTGTTTTTTCCAATATTCTAGGAGGATGGTTTTTAACCTGCACTTCTGATCGGTCTCCGGCCATAATTTGATTTATGTCTTCCGTATAATACGGATCGAGCCGGGCCTCGTTCCAAATATATATATACGACGGGCCAGATCGCCCGTAAACGGAAAACGTTCGTTTCGACTGGGACTGATAATAAAGCAAGGTTTAGGAAAAACGAAGCGTGCGAATGAAAGAAATAATTTCTGCCAGAATTTGCAGGGGGGGGGGGGGCGTGTACGTACAATGTATTGCACTTATTATACTGCTTGTCGCTTATCTTATCCAAGGTGTTAAAAATAATTTCAATTTCATTACATTACTGTCGAATCGGAACATTAACAGGCCGACAAGGGCGTACACGCTGTCCACCGCATCGTAATATACGTTTTCGAATTCTGATTCGATTGAGCGTTGAACAGCAGTTGATTTTCTTTATACAAATACATAAAATCTAGAATAGAAAACGACTTGTATGATTTTTTTACTTTTCTTAACGCCAATTTGACAATTTTATCGGAATCGTCCAGCTCCTCTGTAACGGTCGAATCCAACCGATAAGAAGCGGTCTGCAGACGTTCCGGCGGGGAGATACTATCGTTTACAAAGAAATTAACCGGCTTCTCTGGATTTAACTTTTGGCGTTTTTGTTTTTTAACATTTCTATTGCTGACATCACCGCGTTCAGAAAGAATGATTTCATCGGACTGTCCTCCGTCAGGAATATCTTTCCCTTTGCGGTAGCAAAGTCGGTTGTATCTAGTCCATCGGATACAAATCGAATTTTAGGAGGCGAGAGCCAGTGATCGTCTCCGAGTACCAGGAGTCCGATTGACCGGCTCTCTGAAGATAGATACTGGACGAAACGGATCCGGTTTCGTGTTTGGAGCTGGCTGCACCGAACAGTGTGTCTATGTCTAATCGCCTGTTCGTAATGTTTTCGTATGCTACATCTGCAGCTTGATCTCTGGTAGCTGCAGGTGTGCAACACATGGAGGTGGTCCCAGTATGGATTACAGGCGACATGCTTGCTGACGAGCACAAATATGTCGTCGCCTGGCCTGTACTTTCTGACAAGGGTGAGCCGGTTCGAATTCCCGAAAGAATCCGCTTACATTCACCATCGCTTCATATCGCTGAACGACAATACAACAAAAACGGCTTGGATGATCCACGAGTAAGTCGCTCAATAACGTTGTACCAAGGGGTACCGGTCTGAGCGACTGACATGACATTTTGTAAATTATCTGACTGGTATCGAACGACACGTTTTTCATTCGAACCGCGTATGTGTTCTTGATCGTTCTCGATTAATCGAACGCGATTTGGAGCGGTAAGGTTATAATACTCACCAGATCCAACAGCTGGACGACCGAAACCGGTTCGGTCTTCCTTCGTTTGGCTTCGGCGGCTGTCGTGTGATGAGCGGCCGCGGATCGCTTGGAAGATTTGGAAGAGGTCTTCGCTTTCGTCGTCGTCGAACCTTTTTCCCTTCTTGCCGACGGGCTCCATCGGCGGTTGCAGGGCCTTCAGTCGGGCTATCTCCCTCGATCGGTCCGGATTGGAGTCGCTCAGATCTTGTCGTATCTTGTAGTATTATAACGGTCGGGAGCACGGCAGCTGGGTAGCCTCTTCGTCGTTCTGTTCGGAGATTATGTTTTCTCGTTCGCCCAGGTCGGTCAGATAGTCGACCTGGTCGCGTTCGCCGGATTCGTTGAACGTAACCCTTTATCTTTTAGATGCGGTCGATTTCTTCTGATTTTCCGAACGCTTGTTGAATATATCTTCCCCGATTCTTATTTTATATATTGCGGTTTCAGTTAAAATAATTTTTAACTGCTAGCACGTACGGCGGTATATAACTGTTTCATAAGCGATATTATCTGCAGTGTACACGCCTCGCGCCGACGAACGTTTATTTATACCGAGTCGATGACGTTTGAACAGCCAGAGAGGAGTTAAGAGAGCAGAATAAAGATGCAATATATACGGAGTGTTACATTTATTCCTGTCTCCGACTTTACACGTTCCCGTCTTGATCACCGCTTTCTCTACCATTACCCTCACCGCTATAACGAACCGGTCACTTGTTCCGAGGAAAGATCCAGCTTCAGTCCGAATGACCGAGCCGTACAGGCTAAATGTATCGGAGGTCCCGGAGATAGTGAGTGTGTGAGTGCGCGCGCACAATGTGTGAATCTATTTGGCTAAACTTATGAGGATAAATTTTCATACAAAACCATTTCTGCGAACATATTCGCCTTAATAAGTATATGATCAGATCTAAATATATGTATTTTGATCTGAAAAACTGAAAACGAGGATACTTGAGGAAACAGACGAGCATTCCTTGTCTTTACAGATGAAGTAGTGCAGTATTTCAACTACCGACCCCGAGTTGACGGCAGTATTTTGTTCGACCTTTAAGATATGGAATATTGTCTGAGGTACGTTAGACTTAGAGAGTACATCCTCAGTTTTCGAGTAAAAACTCAGTATCAGGCGGACGAAAGACAAAGCGCAGGAACAAAGATGATTTTCTATCAAAACAGCAGTGTGAACATTGGCTTTAATATTAATTTTCTCTCTGTTTAGCCTCCGGGAATTACCGTTCAGGTATTACTTCAGAGGATGAATGAGGATGATATGTATGGTGGTATATGAAGTGTAGTCTTGTGCGGTTTCAGTTCGAACATTTCTGAGATGTGTGGCTAATTGAAACTCAGCCACCATCAGTTGATTTGGGAAGACGCGTTCACCACTTGACCTACCCGGTGGGTTGAATTTAATATTAACTAAACGTAACAATGTTTACGTCACATGGTGCATATGATAATATATCGCTTTCAATGATATATTTTCAATATGTCATTGAAAATGTTAAAAAAACTTGTCGCTGGTGGAGCGACAAGTGTTTTTTCGTGCGCTTGTTTAGCAGTAAACTTATTGCCGCTCGAAACTCTAACTGCCACGTCGCTCCACCTAAAAAGTGCAAGTTTGATTGTACCTAATTTTGGATAAAATGGAAAGAGCTGAATTACAATTCGTCGCATGATTTTATGAACACATTAAATATCAGATATCGACTAATGTGAAAATATTTTCAAGCAGTGCGAATAAAAGAACTTAACAGACCTTCCGATTTCGTATAAATATGTTCTAATAATAAATATTCATATTTGTAAATAACTTTCTTACTACGGAAATCAAAAATAATTAAAAAAAGAAGAAGAAAAAGAGAAACCCGATTAAAAATGAGTCCCCTAATAAGTAGAAACATTGTACTTGATACACTGTTTTTAATTAAAGAATACCGTTAATTAAATTTTGTATACTTTATGTTAGTAACACTTTAAATACAAGTGGTACTAGTTAAAAGTTGGTCTCTCTGAAAATAATGCTACTCACTGTACAGCCGATCGCAATGGAGGAGATGGATGTGTAAAGATCATCTAGTCTTCTTCAGGTCCTGGCAACAGTCTAATTTAGTATTTTTTCTTTCTTCATTTTAGTCGTCGTATATTCCATTTTTTTTTAACATGAACGTAATAGTAAAACATAAAAATATAACTATTTACATATACATAATACTTTTAACGCAGCAAAGTCTAGAAAATTTACTTCTATCCATAAAAACAATAAAAATAAAACTAAATCCGTCGGAAGAACGGGGTTTTATAAACGATTTGTAAAGATTAGCTCAATTTAACATAATTAGCACAAACTAAAGTAAAATGATACTGTTTTCCTCTACATTTAAATTCTATTCGTGGGTGGTGATATCTATTTAACTGGTTAAGGTTTATCTTATCTTTGTCTCTTAATATTTAGATTTTTATTTTATCAAACCTAAATAAGTGTCGTCCGTTAGGTTGCGGTGAGTAATTTCAGTTGAAAATGGTCAGTGTTTTAGATGTTTTTAAGCTAAATTTACTTCAATTTCTATTGGATTACTTAGAAAAACAGTTATTTGTGTATATATATATATTTTTTTTTTTTTCTAAAAACACCCGTGATAGTACTTATAATTATTTTACTGTTTATAGATCAACTAATATTTATCATTATTTCTTTTTTCATCTGTATATTTATTTTTACATATGTTTTGCTGGGTGTTTACTGAAGATTAATGTTGTTCATTAATGAAAACGAGCATTTATTTTAGAATTTAAGTTAAATATTTATAAACGATTTTAGAAGGTAATTTTTTTAACTGCATCAGATAACCAATAGCTATGTTAATCCTGAAAAATATCATTCAAATGGCCAAAAAATACAAACATACGTGGACAGTACTAATCTTCAAACCATTAATTACTCATCTGGATAGAGGAACATAAAACTATCTGTAAAATATCTTCAAGTATTATCCTTTCAGTCAAGCAGAAAAAATATCAAGAGATAATTTTACCATCCGCTCTTCCATGTGGTTAGAGTAATTTTATTTTCCAAATTATATTAATAATATTAATATATATAAGCATTGTTCAGTCAGTTTCTAAGCAACTGTTATTTAATTTTTAATTCAGTTCTATTAGAGATATTGATAGAATTACACCTGATCTCCTGATCTCTGCTACCCGATTCAAATCTATTAAAAACTACATCAAAAGAAATATATAGAAGAAAAAAAAGAATTCCAGAAGAAAAAGTTCACAGATAAAGAGAGAACTGAAATAAAACCAAAACATCCACTGCAATTTGAACTAAAGGGGAATACAATCAACAAAAAGAAATCCTAATCGAAATTAAATAAACTCAAGAAAAAAAGAATCATTAAAGATAACAACAAAGAAATAGAATAAGGAATAATAATAAAAGGTATTTATATAAAAGTTAGATAACTTCAAAAAAATAATAAAAGTAAACATGGTTGAACCATAACAATAATGGTGGGGTGGGATTAAGTGAGGTGGGGTGGTGGGCCCCCATCTCAATTTTTTGTTAGTTTTGAAGAACATGCCATGTAGCGGTCAATTGCATGAAGTCTGAATTAGGAAGTTGAATGACATATGGCATATTTATATATACATAATATATATTATAAGAAGAAAGAAGACAGGAATTCTTACCTATCTATTTTGGAAAAAAAATTGATTCATCTCTTTTTTATAAATTATGAATACGATGTAAAAAGATATTCATGCTACCTATTAAGAGGCCGGGACGAAATTCGTTGAATTAAATGTTTTTATGTTACGAAGAAAATCATGGTTGGACTATCACTTTTTTGATATAAATATTTATAAACTATCATTCAAAGGGTATTAACATAAAAAAAAACAGATAATGTTGATTATAAACAAATTTTATAATTTTCTGAAATTTTTTGTACGAAATTATATTAAAACTATAATGATATTAGTGTTTACAAAATCATTATTAAAATATAACCTAATAAATTTTTATTTTTGCAAGTTTTAAAATAGTTATTTTATTAATTTTTTAATATTAAATGTCAAATTTAATACAGTTATATTTAAAATCAACAATCAAATTTCACCATAATTTTGACTTCAGAGTTGCCATCAAATTAAAAAAAAAAACGTAGCCAAGTGCTGATATAAAATAATATAATAAATTAAATTTTTTTTTTTTTGTCTTCAGTCATTTGACTGGTTTGATGCAGCTCTCCAAGATTCCCTATCTAGTGCTAGTCGTTTAATTTCAGTATACCCTCTACATCCTACATCCCTAACAATTTGTTTTACATATTCCAAACGTGGCCTGCCTACACAATTTTTCCCTTCTACCTGTCCTTCCAAAATTAAAGCGACTATTCCAGGATGCCTTAGTATGTGGCCTATAAGTCTGTCTCTTCTTTTAACTATATTTTTCCAAATGCTTCTTTCTTCATCTATTTGCCGCAATACCTCCTCATTTGTCACTTTATCCACCCATCTGATTTTTAACATTCTCCTATAGCACCACATTTCAAGAGCTTCTAACCTTTTCTTCTCAGATACTCCGATTGTCCAAGTTTCACTTCCATATAAAGCGACACTCCAAACATACACTTTCAAAAATCTTTTCCTGACATTTAAATTAATTTTTGATGTAAACAACTTATATTTCTTACTGAAGGCTCGTTTAGCTTGTGCTATTCGGCATTTTATATCGCTCCTGCTTCGTCCATCTTTAGTAATTCTACTTCCCAAATAACAAAATTCTTCTACCTCCATAATCTTTTCTCCTCCTATTTTCACATTCAGTGGTCCATCTTTGTTATTTCTACTACATTTCATTACTTTTGTTTTGTTCTTGTTTATTTTCATGCGATAGTTCTTGCGTAGGACTTCATCTATGCCGTTCATTGTTTCTTCTAAATCCTTTTTATTCTCGGCTAGAATTACTATATCATCAGCAAATCGTAGCATCTTTATCTTTTCACCTTGTACTGTTACTCCGAATCTAAATTGTTCTTTAACATCATTAACTGCTAGTTCCATGTAAAGATTAAAAAGTAACGGAGATAGAGAACATCCTTGTCGGACTCCCTTTCTTATTATGGCTTCTTTCTTATGTTCTTCAATTGCTACTGTTGCTGTTTGGTTCCTGTACATGTTAGCAATTGTTCTTCTATCTCTGTATTTGAACCCTAATTTTTTTAAAATGCTGAACATTTTATTCCAGTCTACGTTATCGAATGCCTTTTCTAGGTCTATAAACGCCAAGTATGTTGGTTTGTTTTTCTTTAATCTTCCTTCTACTATTAATCTGAGGCCTAAAATTGCTTCCCTTGTCCCTATACTTTTCCTGAAACCAAATTGGTCTTCTCCTAACACTTCCTCCACTCTCCTCTCAATTCTTCTGTATAGAATTCTAGTTAAGATTTTTGATGCATGACTAGTTAAACTAATTGTTCTGTATTCTTCACATTTATCTGCCCCTGATTTCTTTGGTATCATTACTATAACACTTTTTTTGAAGTCTGACGGAAATTCCCCTTTTTCATAAATATTACACACCAGTTTGTATAATCTATCAATCGCCTCCTCCCCTGCACTGCGCAGTAATTCTACAGGTATTCCGTCTATTCCAGGAGCCTTTCTGCCATTTAAATCTTTTAATGCTCTCTTAAATTCAGATGTCAGTATTGTTTCTCCCATTTCATCCTCCTCAACTTCCTCTTCTTCCTCTATAAAACCATTTTCTAATTCATTTCCTCCGTATAACTCTTCAATATATTCCACCCATCTATCGACTTTACCTTTCGTATTATATATAGGTGTACCATCTTTGTTTAACACATTATTAGATTTTAATTTATGTACCCCAAAATTTTCCTTAACTTTCCTGTATGCTCCATCTATTTTACCAATGTTCATTTCTCTTTCCACTTCTGAACACTTTTCTTTAATCCACTCTTCTTTCGCCAGTTTGCACTTCCTGTTTATAGCATTTCTTAATTGCCGATAGTTCCTTTTACTTTCTTCATCACTAGCATTCTTATATTTTCTACGTTCATCCATCAGCTGCAATATATCGTCTGAAACCCAAGGTTTTCTACCAGTTCTCTTTATTCCGCCTAAGTTCGCTTCTGCTGATTTAAGAATTTCCTTTTTAACATTCTCCCATTCTTCTTCTACATTTTCTATCTTATCTTTTTTACTCAGACCTCTAGCGATGTCCTCCTCAAAAATCTTCTTTACCTCCTCTTCCTCAAGCTTCTCTAAATTCCACCGATTCATCTGACACCTTTTCTTCAGGTTTTTAAACCCCAATCTACATTTCATTATCACCAAATTATGGTCGCTATCAATGTCTGCTCCAGGGTAAGTTTTGCAGTCCACGAGTTGATTTCTAAATCTTTGCTTAACCATGATATAATCTATCTGATACCTTGCAGTATCGCCTGGCTTTTTCCAAGTGTATATTCTTCTATTATGATTTTTAAATTGGGTGTTGGCAATTACTAAATTATACTTCGTGCAAAACTCTATAAGTCGGTCCCCTCTTTCATTCCTTTTGCCCAGCCCGTATTCACCCACTATATTTCCTTCCTTGCCTTTTCCAATGCTTGCATTCCAATCTCCAACTATTATTAAATTTTCATCTCCTTTTACGTGTTTAATTGCTTCATCAATCTCTTCGTATACACATTCTACCTCATCATCATCATGGGCGCTTGTAGGCATATAGACGTTAACAATCGTTGTCGGTTTAGGTTTTGAATTTATCCTTATTACAATGACTCTATCGCTATGCGTCTTGAAATACTCCACTCTCCTCCCTATTTTCTTGTTCATCACGAAACCTACTCCTGCCTGCCCATTATTTGACGCTGAGTTAATTACTCTAAAGTCACCCGACCAAAAGTCGCCTTCCTCTTCCCACCGAACCTCACTAATTCTTACTATATCCACGTTTACCCTATCCATTTCCCTTTTTAAATTCTCTAGCCTACCAACCTTTTTTAAGCTTCTAACATTCCACGCTCCGACTCGTAGAATGTTATTTTTTACTTTTCTGGTGACCCCTTCCTTAGTAGTCCCCACCCGGAGATCCGAACGGGGGACTATTTTACCTCCGGAATATTTTACCAAGGAAGGCGCCTCCATTATTGCTTTTGAAAATGCAGAGCCACATTTTCTTGGAAAAAAAAAACAGCTGTAGTTTTCCATTGCTTTCAGCTGCGCAGTACTCAGAGGACTGAGTGATGTTGATACGGCCGTTTAAGTCGTCCTGACTCACGCCCCTAACAACTACTGAAAGAGCTGCTGCCCTCTTTCAGGCATCCATAAATTAAATATAATTAAATATATAATATATATATATTATATATATATTTTATATATAATATATAATATATTATAATCTAATAGATTATAAATATATTATATTAATCTAATATAATAATAATATTAACCTTTTAGATTTTTTAGATTAACCTAAATTAATATTAACCTTTTTTTTTTAGATTAACCTTTTTTTTATATTATATATAAAATATATAATATATATAATTAAATATAAAATAATTACAACAGTCTGCAACGTGATATTCGCCTACATAATATTTGATCATTCTACTGTAGAGAATGATGGTTCAAAAACTGAGCATGTCAAACTATTCTTTAAAATCATAAAATTTCATAGCATTTTTTTGTTGACATTTGGGTGCTGATCCAAATTTATTGTTTTAAGGTTATCCAAGGTGCATAAAAATTTATTTAAATCTATTTTACCATAATTTGATTCTAGTCTTCTACGTATCAAACTTTATTCTCACACTTTCTTTCTGTAGTTTTGATTCGAATTCAAAGTCAGATCTCCACTACAGACTCTCACAACAGGGCTAATTCCTAGAAGCCAGAACCTTTATTGTGAGCTAGTTATGACAATCGGCCGCTAACTTTCTCCACGAAACTGGGAAAAGACCTCTAACTGGAACGTCTGACCCGAGGCTACCGTAGAAATCATCAGCTTATAATCCATGAAATAGCACATGTATTCATCATCGGTTTATAAACCGGATTGCTATCCCTCATGGCCATTGCAGATCAAGAAAGGCTGATTGCCGAGTACGACCGCCAGATACTAATGCGGTGTCCAAGCTTAAGGAGAATGAGATAGCAGCTTCGATGTTGACTCCGTCATGCCCATTTGCACTCGGGTTCTGGTGAAAGCATTTTTGTGAAGTCGTAATGAACAACCAGGTCTGTCTTCTAACGGAATAGTAGAGGATATGGAAGATAATCCTTTGATTTGAGCATGCAGTATGGAAGAATTGGCGCCGCTATTTTATTTTACATTTTCACTTTTTAATAAAAGTTGAACAAACATATTTGAATTTATTTTATAAAGTATTTTTCGTCGATCGCTTTATTATTTCAATTTTTCCGTAAAAATACCTACGTTTTTCCGTTACAGATAAACACGATTTAAAATTTTGTATTTCATGAATGTTATAGCACCCTAAGACATAAATTCATAACAGAGATTTAAAATATTAAAAAAAAATAAATAGAAGTGTGTATTAATAATTTTAAAATAAACCAATAAAAAATTTTAGGAAAGAGTTATTATACTTTCATTGCACTGCTTATTTATTCTTATATAGTGTAAAAGTAATGATACATGAAAAAAGTGTAAAAAATTCAAGGGATCTAAATTTGTATATATTTCCTCCCCCACCTTTTAAATTACTCCCAATAAAAGTTGTTGGAAAAATCATTTTTTTAAATTTTACTGTAAGAAATCCAATAAAAACTTGTGTAAGATTTTTCATTTTCAAAAAAATGAATAAGATTATTTAAACCAAAAAAAAGAAATAAAAGTCTTTTGGTTGTATTTAAAACTTCACATAAGTTTACAAAGACACGAAAGCTGATATTCACCACAAACATTTTATCGTTTTTAAATTATCTCATAAATTTTTTATGAGACGTGTAGAGAAATGAAGTGAAGTTGATTAACTGCCGATTAAATTCAGCAGTTGAAGAACTTATTAGTATTTCACAAATCATTTACATCTATAAATTCAATGTGATCATTACGGGTACTTTTTATAAAATAATGAATCATTACTTTCAGAAAAAGCCATTCTCATTAGTTTCCCTTAGTACCTCAGAATGAATGATTAATTCCTACATACGGAATTTGAATGCTTATATATTCAAATATATATTTATATATATATTCTTTAAAGTTTTTCGATAATTTTCTACTGGATAAACAAGTATTTAGAAACAATTAAAAAAATATTGTAAAATACATTCATTAGATGATTAAAGATTTGAAAAAGTTTAGTACATACGAAATGACAACTGTCTACTACTACTACTACTACTACTACTACTACCTTATTATTAAGACTGTAAATTAATAATTTCAGTGCCCATGTGTGTATTCACTTTTAAAACTAACCAAATTAATGAATTATTAAGCTCACAAGAAATTGTAATTTTCCTTTTCTGCAGTAAAATATTTAGCCTTGTCTTAATGTTTTGAGAAACAATTAAGTTTCGAAAACTACTCATTCTCCATTTCGCAAAAACTGTATGCGTATCTAAAATTTCCTTAAAAGATTTTCAACGCTTCTTTTGTGTGTATGTATGTGTGTGTATGTATATATATATATATATATATGTCGGAGAATAAAGTACAGTGGAGTATCTTCCGACAAAACGATGAGAATATTCTTTAGAATGTCTGTATTTTTAGTAGTTTTAACAAATGTATTATTGCTAGTAATATTTTGTAAAATAAGGTTTAAATTGTTTTATTGCGGTAGGCTTAGGCTAGGTAGGCACATGGTTGTTAACATAGTCGGGATCCCAGGACGATAGGGGGATCATAAAATTAATAAGGAAAAGGAAATATGCAGTAGGTATATTATTTGAGAATATGGAGAAAGAGTAGTCTTGCTTTGGAACCCAGATCGAACAGACGTCCTGGTGATCGCGAATTCGTTATTTCCCTGAGCCTCGGTCTATCGCAAGTTGTTTTAATATTATTTGAATTCTAAATTGAATTAATCTTATATTGTAATTCGTGTGCTACTGAGTTATTGATAAGTGATAATTATCATTTGTAATTATTTCATTGTACGAGTTATCTACTCATTTTTATTAATTGAACTTTATTGTAATCTGATATATTCTCCACTTGTAATGGTGGGAATGAGTGAAGCACAAAACGTTGAATCCCTGACAAATCTCCTCGCCTCTCCGACATATATATATATATACATACAATGTGTGTGTGTGTGTGTGTGTGTGTGTGTGTGTGTGTGTGTGTGTGTGTGTGTGTGTGTGTGTGTGTGTGTGTGTGTGTGTGTGTGCGTGCGTGCGTGTGTGTGTGTGTGTGTGTGTGTGTGTGTGTGTGTGTGTGTGTGTGTGTGTGTGTGTGTGTGTGTGTGAACAAACGAACATTTACATTTTTATTTATATAGATAATTTATATTTATGCATTGTTTAGACAGTTTCTAAGCAACTGTTATTTATTTTTTAATTCAGTTCTATTAGAATTTCTGATAGAATTAGACGTATTGAATCTCTGCTGCTCGCTTGAGATCATATTAAAGCTACATCAAAAGAAATATATAGAAGAAAAAAACACAGATAAAGAAAGAATTGAAATAACACCAATAAAACCACTGTAATTTGAAGTATAAAGGAATACCATCAACAAAAAAAATCTTAATCGAAATTAAATAAACTCAAGAAAAACTAGAATCATTAAAGATAACAACAAAGAAATAGAATAAGGAATAATAATAAAAGGTATTTATATAAAAGTTAGATAACTTAAAAAAATAATAACAGTAAAAATGGTTGAACCATAACAATAATGGAGGGGTGGGATTAAGTGAGGTGGGGTGGTGGGCCCCCATCTCAATTTTTTGTTAGTTTTGAAGATATTAGGATGAAGGATAAAACGAATCGCTTCGGTTATAATTCAGACTTTATAAAGTTGACCGATATACGGCATGTTTTAATTTATAATATGACATATTTATTGACTATATGTAATATTTATTATAAGAAGAAAGAAGAAAGGAATTTTTATCCATCTAATTTGGAAAAAAATTGATTCATCTTGTTTTTATAAATTATTAATACGGTGTAAAAGTGTATGAATTGCTACCTATTACGAGGCCGGGACGAAAGGCGTTGAATTAAATGCTTTTATGTTACGAAGAAAATAACGGTTGAACTATCACTTTTGTGACGTAAATATTTATAAAGTAAACTATCATTCAAAATGTAACAGTTAATGTTGATTACAAGCGACTATTATTTCTGTAATTCCTTGTACGATATTATATTAAAACCGTTATAACGATTAATGTATACAAAGTCATAAAAATACGCTTAATAAATTTTTCGTATTTTTGTAAATTTTAAAATATTTTTTTTATTTTATAAATATTTTAACATTAAATAATTAATTAAATAAAAAATGGTTTAAAATCAACAAATTTCACTATAATTTTGACTTTTCAAATAAAAAATAATAACACTACCGACTGTTGATATCAAAAGTAATATTAAACATAAGCAACAGTTTACAACGTGATATTCACCTACATAATATTTCATCATTCCATTGTACAGTGGTGGTTTATGAATTGAGCATGTCAAACTATTCTATATCATAAAACTTGATAGCGTAGGAAGATAAAATTTTGCCTAAATTGATTTAACGTTTTCATGAAAATAATTAAATTTTTTTGTGTGCCGATTCAAATTTATGGAAGGTTGTCAAGATGCATAATAATTTATTTAAATCTACTTTACCATAATTATTTAAACGGTCTTCTCCCACTTTGTTCCTGTAGTTTTGATTCGAACTCAAAGTTAAGTTTCTGAGGATCTCCACTAACAGACATCCTAAGAGGGCTAATTCCTAGAATCCAGAACCATTATTGAGGGCAAATTACGCCAACAGACTTCTAACGTTCTCTAGGTAACTGGGAAAATGTTATATTGCCATTACTCTGGCAACAGGTTATTAGAAGTCATCAGCTTATAATCTATGTAATAACGCGTGACTTCATCCAAGGTTAGAAAAATGATCCGGGTTGCTATTCCCTCACGGCCACTGCAAATCAAGAAAGGCCGATTGCTGAGCAAGACTGCCAGATGCAAAGGGCTAATGTGGTGTCCAAGATTAAGTAAGGGGAATGATGTAGCAGCTTCGATCTAACAGCCGTCATGCCTGTTTGCCCTCAGGCTGTGCTGAAAGCATCACAACACACACACACACACACACACACACACACACACACACACACACACACATACACATATATATATATATATATATACACGCACACACACACACACTATAATGAAGGCGTAATGAACAACCTCTTCTGTAGAGGAAATGTAAGGTTGTCCGCTGATTTGACATGCAGCATGCAAGTGTTGGCGCCGCCATTTTAAAACATAATTTCTGTTTTTAATAAAAATTGAACTTAAACATATTTGAATTTTTATCTAAAATATTTTTCGTTGACCGAGTTTACTATTTCAAGTTTTTCTTTAAAATATCTACGTTTTTCCGTTAACAGATGAATAGGATTTTTCTGTATTTAGGGAATGCTATATCACTGTAAAACCTAATTTCATAATGAAAGAAAGAGAGCACAACATGCTAAAATAAACCACACCGACTCCATTTCAAATAAATCAGGAGCATAATAAATTGTTATAACAGAAGTCCGACAATTGTGTTCTTATACTTTCCTGGCATTGCTTATTTATCTTATACGTGAAAAAAATATAAAAAAATTAAAAAATCAATATTCTTTACTTTTTTGCAACCCTTTTTTCAAAATCACCTCCCGAGAAAACTTACTGATTAGTCTACATAAAAAAAAATAAAAAATAAAATACACTAAACTATTGTTAAATGAAAAAACTAAAAAAAAACGTTCGCTGTAAAACGTAGAACCGATAAAAATTGTCTTGGATTTTTCATTTTCGAAAAATGAAAAGCAGTTAAACCAAAAAAAAATGTAAAAGAAACAATTTTTTGGCTGGTTGTTTTAATATGTTTCTTTATACGTTTATAAAATAACATAAAAGCTGATATTCACCAAAAATATTGTATCCTTTTTAAGTTATGCGCATTTTTCTTGAGATATATAAAGAGGTGATTTATTATAAGAAATGAAGTAACGGAAAGTTAAAATATAACTGCTGTAGTTTTGATTTGCCGATTAAAATCAGTAATTGAAAAACTTATTATGACTTCACAAACCATTTGCATTTATAAATTCAATCTGATCTTGGACTTGTTCTACAATACTGAATCATTACTTTCAGAGAAAGCATTTCCCATTAGTAGCCGGTGTACCTCAGAATAATGCTTAATTCATGATTTCGGAATTTGAATGCTTATATACGGAAGTGATATATATATATATATATATATATATATATATGCACTTTGCACTTTAATGTTTTTCGATAATTTTCTACTGGATAAACAAGTATTTAGAAACAATTTTAAAAATATTGTATTATACATTAGCCGATTAAAAATTTGAAGAAGTTTAATTCGTACAAAATGACGATCGTCTACTACTACCTATTATTAAGACATTAAGACATTTAAAATTAATTAAATTAATAAACCTTAAGCTCACAAGAAGTTATAATTTTCCTTTTTTGTAGTGAAATATTTAGTCTTATCTGAATTTTTTTTAGAAAACATTTTAAAATTACATTTTTCAAAAAAAATTATTTACGTATGTAAAACTTCCTTAAAAGACGTTTAATCCTTCTTTTATATTTGTGTGTGTGGGGGCGCGCGCGCGATAACAAGAATATAAAATAAATATTTTTTTAATACATATACACTCTGCCGATCTCTGTGGCGGAGTGGTAGCGTCTCAAGCTTTCATCTAGAGGCCCTGGATTCAAATCCCAGTGTGGGATTTTATGAAGTAATCTATTTATAAACTAATAAACAAAAATAATAATTTATACTGTATTAGAAAAGTCGTATAAAATGCTAAACGTATTCTTATACTTATAGAAAAGCTTTTTAAATTTTACGTACTGATTTGAAGATTACACATTGGCACGTATTGAATCCAGTACATAGTATATACAGATAAAAAGCAATGACAAATTTATACGGGGCAATCTTTATACATTAAATCGAATAAAAAATTTTATTAGCTAAATTCATTTTTGAAAAATTAAATAAAGGAATCTATAATATACAAAATTTGTGACTATGTGTCGAAGGGGACCATTAATCTTAAAAATGTAACACGTTTTCTACAAAGAAAATAATAGGCTAAAATGAAATTCAACAATTTATCAATCTACGATAAATTATTATTATAATAATAAACTTGCCATCTAGGGAATATATAAACAGATCTCTTCACATCTTTTAAAAGAAGATAATTTTATAGTTACGGTCAAATAAATAATAAATGTGCGATAATATGAGTCGGAGATGATGGAACAAGGTGTGGTTTATACGCTCTTGGATTTTTTATTCATTCTCCTTCTAAGAAGATAAATAATTAAAACCCCTATATTTTTAATTTCTAATGAAAATTTACAATAAGTAACCATAGTTACCACTATAAAATAAGCGTAAATTTTTTACACTCATATTATGAAACAAGGGTACTTTAACGATTCTTTCTCTTCATTGTTTTAACAAATTCTGTACCAACTTTTATATTAAAAGGAAAAAAAATTCAAAACTATTTACTTATGTCACCATTTAATCAATAAATTACATATTTTATGTATAGCTGTACGAATATATATACAAACCTAAAATAACATTTTATTCATCATAATATCTTATCTTTATTGAACACGGGGTGTTAAACTTGGAAGGAACTCTATTAAGCTTAACCTACACACATAAATATTTTTAGAAAAGAAATTCCTAAAATTTATTCCTCGTATCTAAAAAGTACATATTCTTTTCTTATTTTTAGCTAAAATACTTTTAATTATTATCAAAATCCGGAAATTTCATATTATACATTGCCAGTTTTTTTAAATTATAACTTCCGATATTGTATTATACTTTAAATGGGAATACAAACTAGCATAATAAAGAAGTCACAAGGTATTTAAATTTTAAAAAAGTGTTAATTAAAGATAAACCATAAAAATTCCTAGTTCATCACAAATTTGTTTGTCATTTATTTTTTTTTTTTATTTTTAATTACCGTTTTTGTTTTGAAAGTACAAACTAATTTACAATCTTACTTTACGTGCAAGTGATCAAATATAAAAAATATGTACATACGTTTACGATTAAAAATAGTAAACAATTAAAAAGAAAACCATTTATAATATTGAAATTAAAAAAAAGCTGATGTGGATACCACATGATTTCCTAGTACGCCTATTAAACTATATATATATACACATTTTTTGAAAATGATAAGTATATAAAATTTTATTTCATTAATAAATTCTGATATTTTTTCATATATTTTTTTATTGTGGTTATTGTTGAATTATTATTTATTGTAAAATATTTTACAATCAAAGGTTAATATTTAAGGGATTATTAATAAATAAATATATTTAAAAAAAAGGGAGTTGAAGTCTGATTCGAATCGATGTGTCTTCCCGTTGTAAGATCCTAGTACTTCATTAATTAAAATTTTATTTGGCTATAACTCTGGAACCGATGAAAATTAATAATACACTTACGGTATGTTGTTGAAAAGTTCTCGATGAGTGCTTATTAGTGCAGTTAAGAACGATTCCAAAATCCAATTGTTTTAGATGTTAGAACAGTCCTAAATCCAAAATTTTAAAGTCCTACGGTTAATCGTTTTTGAGTTACGCGAGATACAAACGAACATACGTACCTACGTACGTACGCTGAAACTAGTCAAAATGGATTTAGGAATGGTCAAAATGGATATTTGCGTTGAAATCTGAAAACCGAAATTTTTCGCGATCAAATACTTCCTTTACTTCGTACAAGGAAGTAAATATTTAATTTTTTAAATTTTCATACAGGTATAGATTTTAGATGTACACAAATTTTGGAGATTTTGGTGTTAATACTATTTAATATTAAATCTAATATATCTTTAGCAGAGCTACTGACTACTCTACCTAATATTTTTTTCACTAATATCTTCGCAGTAAAGATCTATAGAAACTCTCTTGAAAACTATAGCAGTAAAATAGGATGGGCTTGGATTTCTAGTATAAATGTGTAGTATTTTTCCGTCTTCAAAAATGAAGATAAATGACACCGTTATGCCGAAGTTCATGCAAAAGTAATTTTTCTGCATGCGTTGAAAAATGCATAACATTTTATATTATTTATATTACATATATATGTATATGATTTAATAATATTTATTTAACAGCTCGCTTTTTTTATTTATTGTATATTAACCGTACTGTTATATAACTTCAATTTATTTTATATATACTATATATTTTTAGGCTATAAAATTAGAGTATTCTTCATAAATGAAAAAAATTTCCTTTGAATATTTTTATCTTACTATCCATTGCTATAAAAAAACTTATCAATATATTATAATAAAAGTTATAATTTTTTCAGTTTTTGATGCGAGGTTGTAATATATTTTTAAAATTGATCATATTCAGAGAAGTTATGTAAAATTATACGTGAAAAGTACCCTTAAAATTTGTTTCTCATTTAATGTTTAATGATTTTGTAACTAGATTACGTGTAATATTAGTTAGTCTTACATATTTAAGTATAGCATTTTATTTGGCGTTTAAATATTATAAAAATAAAAATTTTTTAATAATGCGATCATTTAAAAATATAATTGCCATTTTGGCTCCCTGTAAAGAGACGGATTTTTCTGCACGCTATTAAAAACATTATTATATTTTAAGACGGTGAACATTATAAATTTTAGAAAAATGAATTTGTTTAAAGAAATTATGAAAAATAATCCTTTTTACTTTCTTGTACAAACTATAGGAAAAGTTAAATTAATGAAATATTTGGATCTTACAAAGGGAAAGGCACTTCAGTTCAAATTCGACTTCTTATTTTTGACTTTTTTTAATTTAAATTTATCGATTTATTAATAATTATTATCCTCGGATCGTAACAAAAAATTACAATAAATAATTCAATAATAACAATAATAAAAAAAAATAAAAAAAAATAGTAGAAGGTATAAATGAAATAAAATTTTACGTACTTTTCATTTTAAAAAAATGTCTATATGTAATTTAATAGGTGTACAAGTAACCCACCGGGTCGGTCAGGTGGTGAACGCGTCTTCCCAAATCAGCTGATTTGAAAGTCGAGAGTTTCAGCGTTCAAGTCCTAGTAAAGTCACTTATTTTTACACGGATTTGATTACTAGATCGTGGATACCGGTGTTCTTTGGTAGTTGGATTTCAAATAACCACACATCTCAGGAATGGCCGAACTGAGACCGTAAAAGAACTACACTTCATTTGCACTCATACATATCATCCTCATTCATCCTCTGAAGTATTATCTGAAAGGTAATTACCGGAGGCTAAACAGGAAAAAGAAAGAAATAGGTGCACAAGTAAGTCATGTGGTGTCCCCATCAGAAGTTTTCATTTGTTTTGCAGGTAATGTAATTTTAATGTTCCGTAATTTAATTAAATTTTGTGTAAAAGTCTAGATTATTACATAAGGACCGCTACAGTCCTTACTGGATCCGAACCTGTTCTTCCTACTTTATGATAATTAATTTAAGATGTTTATCTGTTTAGAAGTAGAGAGGTCGTCTACCTATTAACATTTCAAGGAAAAAGTATGTTTTCCGGAAGAACAACGTTTAACGTAACGGCCGGTAAGTTAGATACGGTAAGGGTGGTTTGGGACGGCTGAAGTAATTTCCTATGGTAGGCGTTCCTCATACCCTTATCACCATGACCCCTCTTTAGGTTCATCATCACATCTACCCGGAGATAGATACCGTGGAAAGGATTCTCCTCTTTATTTATTTCTGCGTTTGCTTAAAATGCTTCTGGGGGTTGCAGGTCAAAACGATCGTTGTTGTGATCAAATGTTTCCTTTAAATCCTTTGATATTATAGACTCAAATTAATTATAGGTTGTTTATCACAGTCTACCTAATTAAAATTTGTTTAATTGTGATTAGTCTTTTTCGGAGTGAGGTGCGGGTATCGCGCTACGGCGATCTCGGTGAAATAGTTGTGAAGGTTACGAAGTAGGACAGAAGAGAGAAGATTTCCGAAGTAGCGTAAAGCAAAGACAAAAGCCGAGCTAAAATCACTGATGGAAATATCTACCGGGGCACGTTCATCGGTGGCATCCTGACAGAGGCCTAGCTGATGACTCTGATATGTAATTACTGTCTGAGGATCAATAAGAGAACCTCCGGTAAATGCCATCAGGGTTAGGAGCGGGAGCGTGAGCGGTAGTCTTGTTTTTTCCTACATTCCCGAGCCGGAAATCCAATTAAGTATACACGACTCGGGGACGTGTCCTTTCCGGATATTTTAATTGCCTGCCTCTAATCTCCAACGGAAGAACCAGGCCCGGCTATGCCGTTCCCAGCCCCCCCCCCCCGCCGGAGACCGGGTATCGGTCTTTCCTTTTGCCAGCCTCAAACCGACGGCGCAGGAGCCGAAGCCGCCAAAGCGTATCCTGGAACCCACACCACCAGCCGGGTCTCAGTCTTTTCATTCATTCACACCTAACGGACCCCAGGAGTCCCCGCTCCATCACGGGAACCCACACACCAAGGCATGTGAGCCTTCAGGAACGGGGCTATCCGCCCAGCCCTGCTATAAACTACAACCCTCAGTATTCCAGTCGTCTTGCCTCATCTTCTTTTATTCTGAGAACTGCTCTTGCAAATATTGCAAAATTATGCCGGTTTCCGGATATAGCCAAGAGCCACTCCGAGAGCTGCTCTGGCTGGGTATGCATCAGTCCCGCATTTATACGATGTTCCTCCCATCGTCTGCACACAAAAATAGTGTGTTCGGCATCGTCTACCGCATCGCAGTAACAACAGATTGGCGACTCTCTCCTACCAAACCTATGCAGGTATTGTTCAAATGCACCATGTCCCGACATGAGTTGCGTTGTGTGGTAATCTAATTCGCCATGAGTGCGATCTAGCCAAGCATCCAGGTCCGATAAGGTTCGGTACCCCAAAACTATGCCCAGAAGGGACTTCCTATGAGTGCTAGTTAATTTTCTTCTGTTGCGCTGGACATTAACCTCATCGGCCCATACCGGGGCGGAGTACAACAGAGACGACGTTATCACCGAGGTGATAAGTCGCCTGCTCGACGCACGTGGAATTCCTTGTCCCGCAAAGAGACCTCGCAAGGCACGGATTATTGTTTTCACTCTGTCGCAGATCATGGCCACATGACTGAAGTATTAGAGGTGTTTATCCAGTAACATCCCTAGATGTTAGATGAGCGATAGTCTAGTGATCGGAATCTTCACAAGGTGGGTGTCTTCTTCCTAGGGATTTAGGTCTCATACATCATGTTCGTTTTCATTTTATTATAGATTTTCAAGTTCTTAATAACATACATCTCGTTTTAGATTACGTATAATATCTGGTTTATCTTTTAAATCTTCTACCGATCGTTTCTTCTAGTATAGTTTTAATCAATTCACATCCTTAAACATTTTCATCGTAACATTTCATACGTTTTTTAAAGTGTAACTCCATCTTTCTATGTAATAACTGCTTCTTTCTTTTAAAATCTTTCTTAATTGTTGATATTTTAATTTTCAATGCATTTCACGTTTACAGTTTTTTGATAAATCCAACTAAATAGTTACATTGTTTTAATTTTTCAATCCCTCCTTCCTTCTTATGAAGAATTTTATAAAATTAGTAAGTCCTATACTTATTACCTCATACAATCTTTCTTATTCATTCCATTTTTTATCATAATATAATCTTCTTTTGAAATCATTTATTAATTATACAATGATTCTTTTTCTTCTAAAATTAAAACTCATAACATCTGCGTATCGTGTACAATTTATTTTCCTTTACTCTATGCAATAGGAAAAGATTCATACTATTAATTAAAAAATGAATAAACGATTTGGAAGGCAAAATAAGAAATTCCATTTATTGTAAGTATGCAAAAATATAATTATAATTTTGAAATGTAGTTAACTCTTATTTAACTGAGAACCGAAGTAGTAATTTTTAATTTTTAATCGCCTCGTTACTAAAACCCACCTCCGAAAATTTGTAAAAGTTAAAATTTCCTCTTAAATAAAAAATCATGTAATTTTTTAGTACAGACAATTTCTGTTTAATAAAATTATTTAACGAAACGTTAAAATAAAAAAGAAGAATAAGGAAAAATCGGAATAGTTTTTACGAGTAAATTTCCGAAACTCCTTTAACTCTTCTTTAAATAAATAGAAATTCGCAAAGATAGCACAGAAAGTTTAATACGGTATAAAACTCAATGTTTTTCTATCAAATGGTTTGTAAAATATATGTCTTCCAAGATAAATTTTTTTCCTTTTTAGACGAATATAAACAAAAACTTATTTTTTTGAAAATATGATTTATCTTTGTATAGCTCATCATAAATATTTTCGTTAACTATCTACTTCGTGCAAAATTAAAGCAAATAAGGCAAATTATCTCCTTCATTCGTCTCCTAAGAAAATTTAAATAATTTAACTAAAATAATTATTTTATTTTATTTTTATATTTAGGCTGTAATCTTTAATAGTGTTAAAATTCTGATTCGTCCAGTTTTCGTAATATTAGTCCTGAGATATTACGGTTAATCGAACCAAAATTATCAGTTAACTAAAATGCTTAGATATAAATCTAAACATTTTATTAAAAATACGCATTAAAAATAAATATTTCTTTAAATGGACTTGAACCAAAATCCTGCAACATTGTAGAACAATTTTAATAACAGATGATCAGTTATTATACTTACCGTTTCACCCGATAAATAAATTAATTAATTTATCCAATTTTAGGGGGAAAAATGGGTCTAAACCTAACATAATTTTTAGTTATTTTGCGGGTTAAAACATTCGTAAGACTATTTTCAGAATAATTCATTATATATTTTAATATAATCCATTTTAACTGGTTCTTGGTAAATTTATCATATCTTTTTGAATTTTTTTTTAGAGACTTATGATGCGTGTAGTGTGGTAACGTATACGTTAGGAATTTTTTCTGAAACATAAAATGCCTGAACAGGAAAATACGAAGGATGAATTGTAACACAACTACTCTTCCTTTTGAACAACTTTTATCGCATTTTCTAAACCCTACGCTTTCGATTGTTTGCGGATGTATTTTATCGAATATCATACAACAGTATGTCATACTTTCACAGGTTGCTCCATATACATATTTTTTATTTTTTTCAGAAACTTTACCTACACCGGTTTCTCTGTTACTGTATAACTCGACAAGATTATTTGACTTTAAATTAAAGAAACGGTTTCTACCGTTTTCTCACTTCAGTCGGTTTAGTTAAAAATAAATAAGAAAAATATTTAATTTTGGAAAATACTGAACGACTAGTAACTAAACTGAATTTAAAATTTCAGAATTATGTTTTTTTTTTTTGTTATCCAACATACAAGAAACCGGTACAAAAAAACATTATGATTATGACAACATATAAATAAAAAAAAGTAAATACACTATTTATTAGGAAATTAGATGTGCAAAAATTTTTGATCACCGATTCTAGATTCTTTTTTCATACATTTAAAAATTTAACTAAACCAATTATGTTACATGTAATTGTATTATTTTGTCAGCTGAACTTTAATACAGGATGAATAATTGATAGATATGGACAATGGACATTCAAATTTATGAGACGTGAAAGATTGAAAGATAGGGAATTAAAAAAAAAATGAAGAGCTAAATTGTAGTGTAACAGCGGTTTTTTTCTCATCAAAAAAACACCAGAACGTGATCCGACCTCGATTTCTAAGAAAACACTTGTTACATCTGTTGATTTTCTAAGTAAGATGTTTACTTAATCGATCTGTTTATAATTCACCAAAAAAAAATTGTAAAAAATACTTCTCTGTCTTTATTAATAATAACAAGTTTTCCACATTAAGTCGCGTAATCACATTTGTGTATGAAAATTTTTTAAATATATATTCATTCTAGAAAATTATACAATTTTCTAAGGAAAAATAAAAAATCGGTTCATTTCGTAGGATTTAAAATTTTATTACGTATACATTTTATTGTAGTATAAAATAGCGTTTTATTTAAAAGAGGTCGCTCTTTTACAGGATCAAAAAATGCCAAAATGAAATATTTTTGTTTTAATCCCTGCATAATATCAGTATTCTAAACTATTTCGACAGAATGATTTTGCGTAAATTATGTTGTAAACGACACCCGTTAATTGTTTTTTTCAGATTTACTACTCAAGTGCTTTAGAATAGTTATATTTCCTGTAAATTTGTAAGATATCTTGAAATACTATTATAAAAAATAAATAATTTTACTTTTAAATATATTAATACTGTCGCTTTTTACGATTATTTCAGTTTCATTTTATTTTATTATTCTATAAGAGGAGAATAATAAAATTTTATAATACGTTGAGGGCTTTTTTATACTCTAATTCGTATTTTTTATCGTGTCATTATTATTATTATTACCGTATATTTTTATGCGCATTTTCCCAAGTATCTTTTTAGCTCTACGGAGAGCGATTTCACATAATTTTTACGACCCTCACTGATTCATTATTTATTAGAAGTAGTTAATAGAATCATCCTGACGCCAAAGGAGGAAGACACCTACCTGCCTTGTGACGATCCCGGTCGCCACACTATCCTATCCGTTTCTAGCCCTGATGGGCTTTACCGGAGTTCTTCTCTAAACTTGATAATACAACACAGTCGTTAGTTTGGCCTCTGACAGACGACAATTTTGTCTTACGATTCGACTTACGCTAAGTCCACTTGATTTATTCAAAAATCAAGAAACAAATTCGTAAATTTAATAAGCCTCTAATGAAAACATACCCGTGGAAACATTCCCTATTTATCTCTGTTCTAGTCCGCTTTCGGGAGCGAAGTTAATGCCTATCTTCTCCCGCACCGCATCTCCATCGCAGAGAGAGTTCTACAGACATCCGTTTTCATCCTAACAGCGAATATCTCAGCTAACCTGGGCTAGATGCTAAAACGCCTACCGTGGCGAAGTAAACACCCAGGCGGGTCACCGGCCACCCGGGTTGCTATTCCTCTATTCGATAACTGATCGTCTGTTATTAAAATTGTTCTAAAATGTTTCAGGATTTTGGTTCGAGTCCGTTTAAAGAAATATTTATTTTTAATACTTTTTTTAATAAAATGCTTATATTTATATCTAAGCGTTTTAGTCGATCGATAATTTTGGTTCGATTAACCGTAATATCTCTGGAATAATATTACGAAAACTGGACGAATTAGAATTTTAACACGACAGACTCTCTCAGCCATCCCCTGCAGGAATAACAACCTCAGAAAGCCGGCGCTTATGTTCCTTTACCTTTCTGTTTTCTAATTAACTTGTAGTTTAAAACCAGAATTGACCCTCGCAAGCTCTATTAACTATTTTGTTACGTTCAGCTTCGTACTTGGGGAAGACATATAAGATATGTAGCTCATCTTCATAACCCTACACTCCAAACACAAGCCTGAATAATTAAAACCAAAACTGGCTGACCTATCTTAAAAACACTATGTCTAGAAAGAAACTGTGTAAAATGCCGATCGGGGGAAATCCACCTAACAACCTGCATACTTTTCACATCAGGAAAAATACCGTGTGTGTGTCGACCATCGGACGATTTAGTCGACCGATTTTTGTCTTTGTGTATTTTTTGTCTTAAGTGCTTTTTATCCTTCATTTCCTGTTCTTATTTCTATAGGTTCTGCGATTCTTTCTTCATTTGTTGAAGTAAACTGCGGTTCCTCTTTTGTATCCGGAGTTTAAAGAACGTTTGTTTATTTAATCTCTGTTCGTGAATTTTGTAAACTTGGCCCAGGAATCTCAGTGTCAGTCCTCTTATTACTTTTTAGATATCCTCTATTTCTTCACGCAGTTCTTAGTTGGATTTTATCCTTTTGTTGTTTTCTTGGGGTCTAGGATTGTTCTCGGTGTTCTTCTCTCTATTTTATTTAACGGTTCTAGGCTGGTAGAATTTAACGATTCACTTCCGTCTTGGAAGTCCAGTCGGTCCACTGGAAGACCATCGGTGGGAACAATGATCTTATCGCTTTGGCGTAATGTCGGAGTTTGATCCTTTTTAAAGGCTCTTTTTACTGAAAATGTCTTTCGTCAGGAAACGTAATTTATCCAAATTGTTTTTTCTTTCTTTATTACCGCTCTATCCGTACTGTTGTATTTTATTCTTTCCCTTAGATATTTGAAACTAGAACCGGTTTAAGATTTTCAGATTCTTTACTGATTTACTTTTTGGGGTGATTTTTGATGCCGATCATTATTTCTTATTTGTTAAAGGATATTTGTAAAATCCTCATCTTTTAGATCCTTTACCTGCCGAATCGCTTTTTCCTTGGTTTCTGTTAGCAAGCCCAGATCATACGCAAAGGCCAGAATCTGACTCGGGTAACGCTATTTTTTGCTCCTATCCCTTTCCCGTTCTTTTCCCAGAAAGCCTTTAATATTTTGTCCAGGATGAGGTCGAAAACAAGGGAGATAGTCCGCTATCTTAATCCGCTTTTAATTTAATTTGGAAAGGAGCACTTACTTAGATGTCTTCTGAATTAAAATTTGATATTGTGTTTGTGAGGGGTAGCTCTGTAAATTCCGGGCGATGATAACACGAAAGTTTTTTTCGTCCAAAAGAGAAAAAAGAAAAAAATATTCTTTCACCGTTTGCAGCAATGTTTCTCAGTCACGAAACTCTGTCAGGAAGGCCAGCTAAAACGATAAAAATCTGGTGATAAGCGATATAGTTATAATAATAAGAAAAATATTAATGACAATAAAATCTAGTTTTATTCATTTCTTTTATTTCGCTTTTATTTTCTAGTCTTTTGTACAGTTTCATTTCATAACTCAAAATTTTTCTTTAGAATAATTCGCTAAACAATTTACGAGTAGGTTTGCTAACCTCTTCGTAGACACAAATCCACATTGATTTTAACTTATGTGCAGAAATGCTCCGTGCCTTAACCTGATTCACGATTAAACATTATCAGTATATAAACGTACAACAATGATATATTAAATGAGCTATAGTAATGATTTACAGGCATAATCAAAAATCACAAGCGCGCGCGCGTGCATACACACACTCACTCACCTTCTCGCTCGATCACTCATTCGCATTCACACATTGGTAATATGTGCCCGCCTAATCTAAAAAAAGAACTGTCATCCGTACAATCAGTTGACGCTATTGTGAAAACTGCTGTATTAGTCGATGAGAGTGTTACGTGAAATTTATAGGTAGATTGCTAACTTTATTCTTCTAATAAATGGAAGCTTTTTTATCTTATTTTAGTATATAACAAATATCTCTTTATAAATTATTTTTAATTAGTCTATTTTCTATAAATATCAAATATTGCGAGATAATAACTGTAAAATAACATATCATTTTAAGGGTAGACAAGAAGCGAAATAAAAAATTGTTTCATATGTCAGATACATTTCAATTTGTCTACATTGTGGGAGTTTTACATCGGAGCATTTAAAATGTTATCGCCTTTCAATAGACAATAGCATTTTAGTTTCACTAAAGTTAGCGACATACGGTTCTGTAATAAATTTATTTATTTAAAAGCCGATTGATTTTCTATTGGTGAAAATGAAGTTAAACCATGTGATTATATCATTTACTTTTTGTATTGTTATACTGATATCTTTTAGTATCATTAAAAAAAGATGTTCGTACATAGGTTAAGAATG
Organism: Lycorma delicatula; assembly: GCF_047948215.1. Lineage (NCBI taxonomy): Eukaryota > Metazoa > Arthropoda > Insecta > Hemiptera > Fulgoridae > Lycorma > Lycorma delicatula. Next base: position 390,093,695 of record NC_134455.1, read on the forward strand.
TTTGAGTTGATTTTTTTTTCATTCAATTTGCTACGTAATTTGTTCAGTCAATCCTGTGATAAATCGAAAGAGACTTTATCTTAGGGAAGAGACCAACTTTTCCGTTGTTACGATTTAAAACACACACATGCGCACACACACACACACACACACACACACACACACACACACACACACAATACAGAATCAAACGTTTTCGGTATGATAATCTTCTTTTTTTTTATAGTTAATACACATTCATTTGGTTTTTCAATAACGTTTATACAATTTTTATTCAATGTATTTTATAAAGAGTTATTTTGCAAAGTGTAATGTTTCATTACAAGACAATATAATTATTGTTGAATTTGAACAAAAATTATTATTTGAAATGAAATTCACAATCTTTTCAAATCCCTTAAATGGAACAAAATCATTCTTTTTCAATATTCTATAAGACGACTTTATTAGGATAAAGATATTTAAGGCTGAGTTAGTGAAGTATTTATTATACGAGTAAGCCTATATAACCTACAAAGATAGATAGATAGATGGTGTGTGAGAGAGAGAGGAAGTAGTACTTATTTTCAAACGCATCAAAAAGATGAGAAAGAGATTAAATAAAAACTCCAACATCAAATGGAAGGCCGTTGATAACTTTTCGTATTATTTATATATATATACATATACATATAATATCTCATCGTTCCAGCCTTTTATGCATATAAATTAGGAATTCCTATAAGTATATACACCCACACACACACACACACACACATATATATGTATATATATATATATATATATATATATATATGATGAAGATAAACTGACGACAGAAAGTCTACTTTTACTAGTCTATTAAATGGAAATCTTGTGAAAAAATTTCATAAAATTTTACTTTGATAAATAAATAATAATCCTTTTTTCAACATAAGTAGTATAATGAGAATTTTTTCTTTTTCTTTTAAGAATAAGAATGAATATAGTTAATTTTTCATTTATTATCCACTGGATAAAGGAACGAAAACTAATGGAAGCCTTTTAAATATGTGTCCAACAAACTTTAAACCCATTGTCAGGTCAGCTGTTGAGTTTTTGATGGACACGGTCTGGTTTTTCTTGATCAGTGTATTTGCTGTTATTATTGCATTTTTTCTGTATAATTTTGAAATTTTCGTTTTGTTATTCGTTGTTTTGGGTTTCTTTTTAGTTGTTTTGATCCGTTTATTTTTGTTGAGTTTTTGTGTTTCGTTACACTTTGTTTTGTTTACATTAACCTTTATTTGGTTGTACGTAATTTTTTTCCGTGATTTTTAATCGCGTCTAGTTTTTTTTAATATTACATTAATTAACGTTTACAGTATTTAATTTCTGTTTTTTCATTTTATCTAAATTAAATATAGCGTTATACGAGTATATTTACCTTTTGTGTTTGGTCTGCAGTAACTAAGGTTTATTTAGTTAGCAAAGCAACCGTCGAATCTTTTTGATTAGGTGGCAGTACTTACCTTTTGACTTCTATCTCATGAGTTTCTCGATTAAGGCATTATTGGTGTTCGTTTAATTAATTTTGGTACTTACGTATTAACGCCACCGCAGCTACAGCTTTATTTAGAAACAAAGTAGTCGATCGGATTTCGGTGGAAAATGGGCCGATATAGAGTTTATCATAGATTCAAAACAGTCTCTTTATTAATTTTACTAAATGGTTATTTATATTTATTTATTTTATAAATATAATTTAACCAAATTTAACCTACGGTCGATGGGCGGATCCGTATTGGATAGGTGGCCTGTAGATTCACGGTGCACCTTAGTCCTATGTTTCCGTGCTAAAGTCCAGGCCGTAGGGCTCAGTTTTGTTGCGGCCCAGACAGGAGTAGCCACTGATTTATCTGTGGAGAGGCCGGCCACTTGCGGAAGGACTGCAAGCGGGAAGCTCGCTGTCCCTCTTGCAAGTTGCCTGGGCATACACCCGGGAGTTGAGGTTGTTGTAAGGCTTCAGCCGTGTCATGAGACGGCAGTGCCTGTCCTGGCGTTGTGTCGGTAGGGTACAGCCTCGTCCGAGAGGGGTGGCAGACTCCGGCGTCCCACCATCAATGATCGGCTGGGGACTCTCTTGGCAGCACCTTTGGGGGGGGGGGGAAATGTAAGACCGTAGTCCCGCTGGGGGATCCCTTCGGTGTTTCCTCATTAGAGGCGGAGGCATAAAAACTGGAGTCCCGGTGGGTGACCCCTCATTTGAGGCTCCCTGGGTTGGGCGTTGTTCCCGCCGAGGTAGTTTGAGGCGGTGGCACCCCTCAGAACTTAGTGTATGTTTTATGCAAGTCCGGCTCCAGTTGGCGGGGAAAATAAAGATGCTTTAAAAAAAAATCCGTCGTCAAAACTTTGTATTTTAAATAATAACAATTAAAATATTATTGTTTTCTTTTCAAAAAAAAAGTGTATATAGATTTTTTTTGTATTGTAAAAGTTAAAAAAATCAACTCGATAAATTATTTTTTACCTCTCATTGATATTTATAAACCGATTGCTAATAGACTCAATGTAATTATTTATATAAGACAAATGTTATACAAAAAATATAAAGTTTGACCAGGCTTGCAAATTGTTTATACAATTTAAAAATACAGATAAATACAGAGTGATGCCACTTCGCTACAGTAAATATTCTATTAAAATGCTTGAAAATCGTAAGAAAGGGAATTAATAAATATCAATTATTAATTGATATAGTTAAAATAATATAGCCTACTTAAAATTAAAATAATATAGTTTGTCTCGTCGTGATTTTTACTAACCGTTGAGAAACTACCTATCCTTACAAGCGACACATATAAACTATATACATTAGACAGAGTAAACGAATGAATATGTCATTGATTTATTAAGCCGATTTCTTTCCCTTAAATCATTTCTTTAGAAGATGTTATCGGTAGACATTTTGTGCAACAGTACAAAAGTAAACGTTCTGTAATACAAAAAGGTTTAAACGATGTTGTTTATAACGCTACCCACGGACAAAACTAATTTATTCCTCCTATAACAATATTTTAAACCGATTTATATAATAAATGGAAAGCAGAGTTGGTACTAAAAATTTACGCCCTACACGTAATATAAACTTATACAAGTATCTCAAAAAGAAACAAAAACCGTTTTAGGAAGTATTTTAGAAGTGAAAATAAAGAAAATAATTTTTATAAATATAGGATCAGAAACGCCTTGTTATCAGTTTATAGCATGCGAAAAATTTCGCCCTGATTTCTGATCAAATGTTAAAAAAATCCGTATTGAACTTAAAGGATAAACTACATAGTCTCATACAGTTACTTTCATAAAAAGTAATTAAAAGACGTACTAGAACTGTACGTCTGATAAGTTTTGAGAAAGTTATAAAACACAAAATAACTGGTATTACAAAACATACATTATTTTTAGATCTGTTGTTCAATAACTTTGTTAATTTTTTCATAAACAAATAAAAGTTTGTTTTAGAAATTTTTTATCTAAGAATATAAGTATACAATATTAACGGAAAACGAAGAAATTATTAAAAATAAACTTTTATTAACAAAAACAGGTAGAAACTTGACAAATTAATGTTGTGTTATCATTTTATCTAAAATACGAATCATTTTTGTGTTGGAAAATATTTTGAAACAAAAGCAGTAATTAAAAACCGATTTTTGACGCTAAAATAAAATTATAGTTTTATTCATATTGAAATAAAATATGTACAATATTTTTAACAAATGAAACAATTTCTTATAGTTTTCTACGAATCACTTGATAATTTCAAAGAGCGATTTCTGTGTAAATAATTTATCGGAATATTTATAATTTCAATCACTCATTAGGTTTTCACTGATAAATTGATTATTCGCTTAAAAATTTAATAATTTATTAATTCTATTTAATTCAATTAATTGTTTTAAATTGTCTTATTCATAAATAAGGAACAAAATTTGTAATTTTTTTCTGATGAAATTGAGTTGGAAGTTAAACAGACAATAATATGATTATTTTTCTGGCAAATTTGTTAAAACTGGATATTCGATTCATACGTAAAGTTAATCTTTTCTTTTTCCTGTTTAGCCTTCGGAATTACCGTTCAGGTATTACTTCAGAGGATGAATGAGGATGATATGTATGATTGTAAATTAAGTGTAGTCTTGTGCAGTCTCAGTTCGACCGCTCCTGAGATGTGTGGTTAATTGAAACCCGACCGGCAAAGAACACTGGTATCCTCGATCTAGTATTCAAATATGTATAAAAGTAACTAACTGCCTTTAGTAGGACGTGAAAGCTGGAACTTTCGTCTTCCAAATCAGCTGATTTGGGAAGACGCGTTCACGGCTAGACCAAGCTGGCGGGTTACGTAAAGTAATCTAAAGAGAGTATAGTTAACAAATCGTAGAAGGGATAATTCATTTTTATATCTTATCAATTTTAATAAAATTGGTTTTAAATACTTCTCTTGAACCGACTGAGTGACATTAATAAGCATTTATTATTAAGTTAAAGAATTCCAGATTATTATTAATTAATTAATCTGGAAAATCGAAAACATAAATTCTGTTTGTTTTTATTATTTACAACCTTTAGTAAATCGGATCACATCCCAAATCACACGATAAGTTCTCAGCGAAATTTTTCAAAACTACACATTAGTACAGTAAAAACATTTGTGCCAAGCACATACCATTTTTTTCGTTTTTTTTCACTTGCTCTCCTGAGCCGGATCCTGCAGTTAAGTATAACACAGCCCAGGGGAGTGTCCTAACTCTAACGGGCCTCCGCGTCTTGACCCGTCGACCGGATCTTACTTTGCGCCCGCCTCAACCATCCAGAGTAGGATCCATCAGGCTCGGCTATGCCGTCCCAGGGTTCCCATTTCAGGAGCCGGGACTCGGTCTTTAAGCCAACGCTGCTAACGAAGACACCCCGAGTGGGACATCCCCGCCGGGACTCGGTCGTTTTCGCTTGGGGGTTCGAGAATCTCCGTGCCTCATTGCTACCGCCCAATTATGCAAGCACGAGCGAACGGCAACTCCACAAAGGGCTGTTCCTCATCCCCGAGTTCCCCGATCCTGCTTCTGAAGAACCCTCGGTACGAATCCTGCGATAGTATCAAAATTCTTGGAGCCCGCAACATGGTGTCGATGATGTTCTCCGCCCTGAGCGATCAGGTAATCACCGAGCAAGCTAGGTGGTATTCATCCCACTGCGGGCACCAAAATACCACGAAGCTCATACAATTAGCAATTGTGAATGACGCTCAATACCACTTGAAAAATAGAAAGCAAAATACGATTGGAAGTAAAAAAAATGTAAAGAATGAACCAATGTAAAGAAAAAAAGGAATTGCATGCAACAAATTTCAGATTAAGAATCGAATAGATAATGCACACTACTCAGATCCGAGGTTACTATAGACATATAAGACTCTTAGGTCGAGAACGTGTATCCCCGTTGTTTAGTAGTTTCACAGACAAGTGATCTGTCAGGTAGTTAATTGTTGTTCGTACTTTGAACTGAAACGTTGTATCTTCTTCCGCATGGACCGTACTTCTAAATAATCCTGGATTTCATTGTTCCTTATAAACCAAGGTACCTCTGTTTTACACCTCGCTAGCTTATTCTGAAGCCACTGTAAGATATCAGCATTACTTCTGCTCGCGGTGCCTCATAGTTGACACCACAGGTCCAGATAGGTTTTAGAATTGTTGATTATACCAGCAGCTTATTAGACAAGGCCAAACGAGAACGTCGCTCAACAACCCCAGAACATTTCCTTGAACTTTATCTTAAGTCTCTTCATTTTTATATGAAATTTCTACGTTAGTCGATGGTCGAGGTTTATACTTAAGTACCTCACACATTGCAGAATTACGACATCATAAAGATGCACCCACGGGCAGGTCACCTTTCTTTATTGTGAATATCACACGGTTAGATTTAGCTTGGTTAACGCCAATCCATGTACTCGATCATCTATTGCATTGATTCTCAAACTTTTTCGTCCACCGCCCACATCGAGAATCAATAATTTTCTATCGCTCCCAAAATATTTAAACTTACCATCTGTTAAAAATAATAATTGCAATTGCCGTTTTTAAAATTCGCTGTTAAAAAAAGCAATTGCAGTTATTATTTTTCAGGCAAATCCTGTTTCTGAGTTGAAACTTACATTTTAAATGAGAACAATTTCTCGCTAATTTTTTTAATTTAAATTTGATGATTTTTCAAATCTGATGTATACTGTCAGTAAAAAGAGTATTCAAGCTTTATATTTTTTTATTCGTCTTTCTAAGCTTCTTGGCTGCAATGGTAAACTAGTTTTTATCATAAAATGCAGTGTCCCTTTAATTTTTTTGTACTAATGTGGTAGGTATTTAATTTTATTTTGAAATATCAGGAAAATATAATTTTTGTCACCTTCCTAGACCGCCTGAACGCCCCCAATTTTCTGTGAGCCTTATACCGTCCCCCCTGTGAAGGCCTCCAGCGCCCACAAGGGGGCGTTATCTCCCACTTTGAGAACGAATGATTTTATTGCTTAAATCCAACTCGGATTGTAGATTATTTGATGCTATAGTTCGGTTGGAATTAACCACGAGAACAGCCGAATCACACGCGCGCGCGTGTGCGTAAATTTTAAAATTTGAATTTAATATTAGTACAGTGATGATCACAATAGAAAACGATACAAAAACTTATATTTTGGACGAAAGCAGTACTTACTTTCCTTTTATTAAATATCTTAGTTCAATAGCCGGGAAAATAAATAAATAATTAGTTTGCATTTTTTGAGACCTACAAACCTAGTAATATTAGGTTATGGAGTTTCATATTTATAAAAGAAAACTTCCATATTTGCTAGTTCCTAAGAACGTGATTAAAAGTAAATTAAAAAGTTCAAATAATATCCATTTTTTAACTTCATTGTGTTTTTAATAATAATAAAAATATTATTATTTTTTTTAACGCTTTTATTTATAGTCGCATAAACGATTAATGTAATTAGCGACTTATCAGTGTAATGTAACTGTACCGGTAAATTTTCAGTCTTGAACAAACTCAAGTAGACTACTCGTGAGACGTGTGGTTAATCGAAACCCGACCACCAAATAATACCGGTATCCACCATCTAATATTCAAATCCGATTAAAATTAACTACCTTTATTAGGATTTGAACCTGAGAACTTGGACTTTGAAATCATCTGATTTACAATGACGAATTTAGCACTAGACCAACCCGGTGGCTTAATTATATTATTATTTATTTATGTTTTGTTTAACAGATATATTAATTTGATGAATATAAAGATCGGTAAAATATAGTATTACAAAAAAGACGATCCTATTAATTGTTTTTTTTTAATCGACAACGAAATAGATTTAAATTAAAATAATAACAGTTTTATTTTACAATAAATTAAATTTAATCGTTCTCTAATTATTCTGTCTCTGCTACAATAGGATAACTTAAGGGTAAGGGTATTTTGCAGATATTGCTATAGGATAAGTTAGCATTTACATTTTCCTTTTAATCCGGTCCCGGTCCCACACACCAGAGAGAGAGAGAGAGAGAGTGAGAGAGAATTAGTCCCATTGATAATTTAACTTCAGCTTAAGCTAAACAAACTTAAACTTAGCTAACTATACAAACATTGTGCTATTTTAAAGCGTGTGTATACATATTTGTATATATATCGCTATATGGTTATAATCGTTCACGTTCTTTATATACATAAATTTGTACACTAGTACATACACGTCTAATAAGTAATGTTGAATGAAGTTACATAACGTTTATATAGTCATTATTTTTCTAATCATTACGTTAAAATGAAGCCGTTGTACGGGTATTTAAAAGAAAAAATTTATATTTCGCCCTTTTAAAAAAATAAATTTTAGATTTGTGTTATCGCTTTTATGTTTCAAAATTTACTAGTATTTCTTATTAAAAATAAAATAAAATCTTTTGTTAAAAATTAAATTTGTTTTAAATAAATATATTTAAATATCTACGCATAGTGGTGTTTATTACTTCTTTGCACGAAGTAAAAAAAAATTCGGTTTTCAGATTTCAATAACCATTTCGACCTTCTCTGAATCCACTTCGACTAGTTTCGGCGCGACGTCTGTACGTACTAATAGTACGTATTAGCCGGCCTCCGTGGCGCGAGTGGTAGCGTCTCGCCCTCTCATCCAGAGGTCCCGGGTTCAAATCCCGGTTAGGCATGGCATTTTCACACACGCTACAAATCATTCATCTCATCCTCTAAAGCAATACTTCAGGGTGGTCCCGGAGGTTAAAAAAAAAAAATAATAATAAAAAATAAAAGTGAAGGCAAATGACGTGGTGGACATATTAACCGACCTTCAAGGTTACCTGATTTAATACCTTTAAATTACAGTCTGCGGGAACACTTGAAATTATTAGTATAAGAACAAAAGTGAAATACATGAGAAGAATTAATAATGAAATTTTTCAGTGGTTGTACAACTACTGCAAAAAACAACTTTATTAAAATAATGAAGGAAAGTTACCAAAAACATTGTTCGTCGGGCAGACGTATTCACTGTGGAGAAGGTCATTTTCAACAGTTTATTTTATTGTTTGTGCTTGTATTTGTTAATTCTATAATATATTTAATTCTTTTGTAATAATGAAAATTTTGTTTCGTTTAATATCAAATTAACATCTGTCTTATTTTGATATGTTTCGTTTTAAAAAAAATTTCGAAATTCTTATATTTATATTTCGTTTCTCGTGACTTTTTCGTACCGTTTTATTCATAATCAAATTCTCTACAAGTTTTGTTTAAATCTTTTGTGTTATCACCTATTTATATTTAACAAAGTTATCTTATGCCAAACGTAAAAGAGTGTGTTTTTCGACATCAATCTTTTGTGTTTTACTTCAGATTTCTTAAAAATTACTAAAAATCCAATTCTGGGAATTACTTTATCCTTTTTTTCCGATCGTATTTTATATAAAACGAACTACATTTTTTCCGTAATTTGTGTCCCAAGAATTTGTCTGGCTTAATTTTACCTAATGCGCATAAATCAAGAGAGAAATTTTTAACCGGCCGACACATGTTAACAAAGAATTTCCGAACCTAAGTTTATATGAATTTTTTTCTTCATTTTTATCAGAGCATGTCCTTAATTTTTCCGCTTAGCCTCCGGAACTACCGTAAGGTATTATTTCAGAGCACGAATGAGGATGATATGTATGAATATAAATAAAGTGTAGTCTTGTACGGTTTTAGATCGACCGTTCCTGAAACGTGTGGTTAATTGAAACCCAACCGCTAAATAAGACCGTATCCACATTTTAGTATTCAAATCCGTATAAAAATAACTGCCTTTACTAGGATTTGAATCTTAGTAGAACTCTCAACTTCGAAATCAACTGAATCGTGATGACGAGTTAACCGTTAGACTAGATCGCTGGGCTGAAGAAGAACATGTCCCGAAAATTTGTTCGTACTTCGTGAATCATTTTGTATAATGCGTAATAAAAACGGGGTTTTTAATTGCGGTTTAAAATTCGATCAGAATTGTTGTTTTATTGTATAAAAAAAGGTGATTATAAAACATCTTAATTTTTTTTTGTCTTAATTAATTAGTTTTTTTTTAATACAGATAAGATAACTGAATTATTATATATAATGCGGTAGGGGTGTTTTGGCAAAAATAAAATTTAGATTTTTTACTGGAGCGTTCTATCGAAACGTTTTTCTTATAAAGGTTGAAACCCTTTTTATCAGGATAACAAATTGCCCAAATCTTGTTTAATATTCATTCCCACCCTCAAATTTGACTTGTAATTGATTTTTTTTCGGTTTTAGCCATTTCTTGTTGCAAGAAAAATTTTTACAAGAATATTTTCTACATCGATGGACCATTAAATGATTATAATAATCTTTCCCTCATTACAGCTCTATAATCTGGGACAACAAAAACTCGTTTTTTGGAATTTTTCAAATATTTAATGGCTCATTATATAATACACATTATGTTTAAAGTGTGAAAGACTGATATTTCAATATCCTCAAAGCCTCGTTTATTTACAAAAAATAAAAAATAAATACGCATAACATTTTCAACTCCTTTCTAAAACATCTAATTTGAATTTAATTTAAAATTGTGGCTGATTCTTTTAATTTTTTCAATATTTTTGAAGCGATTTTTAAAAACCATTATTATTGCTACTTAGGGGCTATTTTTTTAATATTAATTTTACTCGGTTACTCCATTGGAGTAATAATTCCCAAAGTAATTTTTTTTGCAATCCCGAATTATATTTAAAATATTAAATGCAAAGATTTATTTTTAAAACAAAATCAGTGATAAAATAAGAATCTTTTAAAGCCGGGCTTTTGATTGTTAAAAATAAACAAAATATTTTTTGAGGATTTCGATTTTAATTTATTTAATGCTAATTTTAAAGCGCATAAGAGTCAATAAAATAGTCTCTTTAAATTGGAGCCCCGAAGTTCTGTCGGGGGGGGGGGGGGGGCGACTAACGTAGCCGGGAACATGGAGTACTTTACCAGCTTTTTTTTTGTAGTTATAATAACTAAAATAGTAAATAAAATATTCTATGATAAAACTTCTTAAAATACATCATTTTTATGCGGTTTCTTTAAAGTCTTTTATATATTACTTCTGTTTCTTAAATTTAGTTAATTATGAACAATATATGGTTATATTTTAATCAATCATCAATTAATTTTGTGAATTATAAGGTTAAAAAAAACTCCACGTTAACAAAATAGTAATACAGAAATTCGATCGGAACTAAAATCGGAGAAAGGATATTTTAACGTAGCTAATTCGTTTAATATCGTTTAGAAAAAAAATCATAAAGAAAAAGATCGTGGTCGATGTAAAAGATTAAGCCTATTGTTTTGTATTCTACAATGTTATTTTAGCCACGGAGGTTAGTTTACAATCAAACTGAACGGGCAGGCCGATATGATAGAATCATAATTGATTGATCTGTAATCTGGTCTCTGCCAGAGGTTTTACTTTTTTTTTATACTTGCCCAGAGGTCATTAAGGGCATAACAATGATGGCTGACTACCATTCTCTCCTCACTATATAGGGTAGCCTTACAAAAACATAAAGGATTAATACTACGTAACCAACTAACAGGGCTGCCAACCTCTCCAACCTAAAAACAATATGCTTTCTCTTTCTATCCATGTATATATATATATATATATATATATGTGCGTGTGTGTGTGTGTGTGTGTGTGCAGATCCACTTTATACATGCAAGTATAATTTACCCCATATAGGATTTCTCATTCATGACTACGTCCTCTGATTCTTTTGTAAAAGTAGCCATTTTGTTATTTTCCATACAAAAAAAAAAAAAATTTTTTTTGTTATTTTAATTTCTAAAGTATCTGGTGATTGCATGAAACCGATAATTACTATACAGTACAGTATAAATATGTGTGCTTTGTAAAACTGGTCAAATAGAAAGATTTAAACAAAACGAAATTTTTTTCATTAACAAAATTTCATAACTTAATTTTCCTCAAAAAGCGGAAATGTTAGTTTAAGTAGATTTTATTGTATTTTTTAAAATGTTTAGAATATTTTTCACTTTATTTCTATTTAAAATATGAGAGGAAATGCTGCCCTTTTAAAAATGAGCCATTTCATTAAAATATTTTAATAATAATTATAATATTTACCAAATATAAAAATTGTTTTTTCATTAAATTTTTTTTTTTCTTATGAAGCCTCCTACAGCTTCTGTATATAAGGCAATTTGTTGGTGAAATTTTGGGTCAATATCTAACAAGGATAGATAGTTTTTGGGGTGTGCTTAATATTTAATACTTTTAATAATACCAATTAGACTTAACACGTTTGACTTAAATTCATTGTCTTCCTCTTGATACTAGGATAAAAATAAAGTTAATTTTTTTTTTTTTACAATTTCCATCAAACAATTATTTTGCGATTTCAATATCAAATTGAAATGCGATTTCAATTTGATAACCTTCAGGTAAAAAACGGTTTTTTATGATTTGTTTGTAATAAATTTCACTGAAATATTTTAGAGCGACATTAATTAAATCTAAAAAACTTATAATGAAATTGTAAACCGTACGGTAAGAGTCTCGCAGATATCATTTCTTCCCCCCAAAAATTTAACAAAATTTTACTGATATCAAAAAAGGTTAAGAAACTACATTTCTATTGTCAAATTTGTTTTTGATTTAGTATTTTGTTTAAAAAAAATACACGGTAAATATACTTAATAGACAATAGATAAACTATAAGAAATAATAAAACACGTTTAAGTGTTTCATATAATAAGCAAAAAATAGAAAAAAATTATTACAATACTGTTACCGGCCACATTTCATTTATTAAACAACAAATACGATAATAGATGATAAAATGGTGATTGCAAATTTACAATTGTCAAATTTAACCGAAATTGTGGTAATGACTTTACTACCCCTGCTAATTATATAATTACTGCGAGACTTATCGTACGGTTTACAATTTCATTATAATTTTTTTGAATATTACTGAATTTTGTTAGATTATTCTTTTATTTTATTTTTTTGTAAATTACTGATTGTTACCTTATGGATTTATTATTAAAAATTATTGCCTTTCTAGAACAACTAAATATACATTTTTTTGAATTTTTCGGCCTTTTTTTGTTGATAGTCATATCATTTACTTCATACCATATTTTTCCTTTTTTAATAAGACTGGTATAATCTTCGCAAATCGAAGATCCGTGATGTAATATTGCACTTATTAACGCTCGATTTTTATCGTATCCGTGGACACACTTTTTATATTATTATTAAATGAACTTTGTTTCATTTCTAAATCGATTAATTCAAATAGTTCTAATTGTAGAATAAAAATTTAACCGATGGAATTTATTTCTATTTTATGTAACAAATTTTTGTTGCCACATTTGCCACACGTTCCTACCGTTCGTGATTTTAGTGTTTTATTACCAGCTATAATCTGTTGTAAACTAACCTTTTACTTTATTTTTTAATGAAATATGGGAATTAAAAAAATTGTTTCATCTTCAGTAGTTTCATTTACATAAGAGCATATACTATTAAAATAAGATGTAGTATATTTTATTTTGAATTTTATTATTTCAGGTACATTATCAATCGAGTTTTATTGTACGCTATCTAGTACTATCAAGTACTGCTATTTAGCGGCGCGATTCGGAAACCGACCTTTTTGAGGAAAAAGTGAGATATTCGAGTCCCACGGTTCATCAAATGGAAGAAAAAAACATTGTCTAACAAAATTCCAGGTATTTTTAAAAACTATTCTTTATTACAAAACTAACTGAAGTGAAATCTAAAGTTTCCATGTTTATTCTTTAATTTTTTTTCCATTTTCATTTCAATTTTAGGTTAGGTCATGTTTAGAACTGTGAACATAGTTTGTTGACTTCGCCGTGCCTTCCAGTTTTCTGCGGGTTCTTACCGGCAAAGTTTGAAAGAACTTCTTGATAAACATTGAAGCGATTTACATCGGAAAATATTATCTGAAATTTGTCCAAGAATTTTAGTGCGATACTTGAAAGCATATGTTTTCATGTTTTTAATCCGATATGTGATTATGCAAATTACCTGTAGGAACATAGGATAATAAAATAAAATGAAAATTATGACATATTAATATTATTATTTTAAGATTTAGCGGCCACTACCCTTCTCAGAATAATTAACTGGAGAACTATAAGGTTTATAGAAACGTGAGCGCAATTTTATTTTACGTGAACTAACAGTATTCTTATCATGTAGTCTCCTGAGAACCTACTCGGAGAGGGGGTTATGAAAGAGGTATGTTATTTAAACTGAACCGTTGAAAATAATGTGATACTTATTCATCACTATATGAATATTAATTCAGTTTTATTTAGCGCAATTTGTCTCTTTAATGTTAACAAGTACGATCAAATTAATTCTATCATGTAAGTAAAATATATTCTCTCTGAATTAAACATTTTGAACACGGTTCAAACAATTTGTAAACAAAGAAAAAAACAAAAAAGGATTTACCAAAATAAAATTTAGTCGGCTTAATTAATTTAATAATCCTTTATTTAATTTGAATGAATAAAAATTAATATATTTCTGTGTTTTTTAAAGAAATTTTTAAATTTTAACAAAATATGATTGTTTTACTTTCGCGGCAACACAGTTCTAAAGGTATGCTGCAAGAAGGAAAAAGTACGGTTATCAGTCAAACAATATTTTTTTTTATTTCTTGACGTTTCATTACCTAGGGACCTTAAAAAAAGCGGGGGGATAATATTTGTACGTACGTATGTACGTGTATTAGCGTGTTTGAAGCTTAATAATACTTGACTGGTAAAACAGATTTTGATGAAACTGTTGAGAGGTTTGTGTGTGTGTATATAAGCAATTTGTTATTAAAATTTTAGGGTCAATACCTACCAGGTGATAGGTAGTTTTTAGGATAAATTTTCTCAAAATTTTGCAAATATAACCCCAAATATAGCTCATTACATACTTTCATGCTTATATTACCGTATTTTTAAAAAAACTTTTCCCAAAAATTTTACCCCGTTTCCCAAAACTCGAAAAAGCTATCTTTTTATTTATCGCATATTTTTTAACAGAATTTTTTTGTCTCCCTAGGCGTAGTAATATTGCCGGCCTCCGTGGCGGAAGTGGTAACGTCTCGGCCTTTCATCCGGAGGTCTCGGGTTTGAATTCCGGTCAAGTATGGCACTTTCACATACGCTAAAAATTATTCAACTCATCCTCTGATAGAATACCTAACAGTGGTCCCGCAGGTTGAAAAAAAAAACAGGCATAGTAATAGCGGAAGTGACTCCAAAAATACAATTTCTGGGCAATATTGGAGGTAGAAACAGCCGATCAAGTTTAAAAATATCGATTTTTTTAATTTAAAAAAAATTTTTTCTTGCCTTTTTTTAACTCAAAGTATTTTTTTTCATGTTTGTCCTCAAATTTTGCATCTTTAAATTAACATACTTCCTGACATTTCCTATCGATGAAATTTAGCACTGTTACTAAAGTCGGGTGACAATACAATATTCCACCATTATCTTTGCAAACATCCTCCGTACGGGAGTAAGTGAAGGTTGGAAATTAAGGGTGCGGGTGTAATAATTTAACTCACTTCCTGACATTGCCTGTTGATTAAATTTTACAGTTACTATGGTCGGGTGACAATAAAATATTCCACTATTACTTTTACAAACATCCCCCCTATACGGGGGTAAATTTGTCAAATGTATATAAGCGACAAAAAACGTTTTGTTAATTTACAGTTGTATTTGAATAATCAAAAACTTCACTATTTCATTACTTTGTACAGTAAATGTTTGATTGAAAATTTGTTTGATATTTTATAAATTTCAATATATGATGTTATCTTTTGAAATCCAAATTAACCTACTAATTAAACTCAAGCAATGTTTTTTATTAACTTTATTAAAGTGTAACTAAAAAGTATAAAGCAAGTCTTTAAAAATTTTGTAATATTATATATGAATAATCTAAACAACTATATAGAAAATAATTTAGATGTAAACAAGGTAAGTTCTTTCAATAATAATATTTTGTAATAAGAAAAATAGGATTAATTACAAGAATCTTATTATCAGGAATTATGGGAATTTAATGAACTAGACGTCTTATCATTTGCACACTTTGTAAGGCTTTAAAAATAATTATTTTAATTTATTTAAATTTTTAACGTTATTAAAAGTTTAAATAAACTTTTAATTATAATATTAAAATAAATTTCATCGTAATTCATCCCTATCCTCAAAAAAGAAATCGTAGATAACTTTTTATTAGTTGCACATTTTTCAGTGGAATTTTTTTTTTTCAGTTTCTTCCATTTAAGATACTAAACTAGAATAATCAAAAACATGTTTCTCGATAAGCGATTCTGGAAATAGGGAAGCAGCAAAATTTATACTTTTTGATTTTTAAAACTCTTTTTGGTTTATTTAAACATATAATAATAATAATTTTACAATACAAATTCAACATAAATTACCCCCGTTGCAAAAAAGAAACTACAGGTAACATTTATTATGTGTCATTAGTTTTCTATTATTTAAAAATAAATAACCAATGCTAGGAAAGTATAACGATTTTATTGTCAGGATTTTTCTAAATACATGTTTTATTCCAGTCTGTTAATAATTTCGTGCAAATTTTAATAAAATCCACACCGTCCTGTATTATCAAAAATTGATAGTATTTAAAATTTTATGAAAAAATGTTCATATTTTTATGACGATAATATTTCCATTATAGATCAATCGAATAATTTTTTGGAGAGAGATTTTAATTTTTATCATTAATTGTAAATAAAACGGTCTTCATGAGTAGAAAAAACCAGTCCCCAATCTATGCGATCGAGTGAACTTTTTAAAATTTGACGTACAGTAAAAAATATTTTATTATATTTTATTTTTATTATTTATTTTATAAGATTTATTTATAGCGGGTGGCAAACGTTATTTGTTTTTTAAAAACAAGAAACCAACGTAATCGATGTCTCATCACTCCTTATAAGTCATGCAATCATTTGGGTTATCCGATCAAATTCTTGATATATTAATAAATATAAATTAGATTACTATCTTTAATATTATCCAAGAAAAATAATTTTTAATTCAAAATTATTATGAAAATATTTAAAAAAGTAACCGAAAGAAATTTTAGGTTTATTTAATTTAAAAACATTTAACATTTTTTTACGATTAAGCGGAGTCTGTTTCGTCATATTTATAAAGTATCCATAAAATATCCTCACAATAAAAAGGTTATTTTACCACCTGGAACTATTACTCTTTCACAGGATTGTTCTTGTATAACATTTACAAGCATATTATATGCACTTTATTGGTAGCGCCAACAATATCTACAATTTGTAGGGAGTAATCCCACTATTACGTAAGATGAAGCATATCAGCATTATCCTATTACTGAATCCAGTGATGATTCGTGCCTTATATGTCAGCAATCCAAGAGTTATAGAGACCGTTTTTCATGAAACCTCATGTAAAGAAATCGCAAGGAGTTAAGACTGTTGAACTCAGTGGCTAGGCTTTTGAACTATTGCGACTAATTCATCGATAAAGAATCTTATTATTTAGAATTGAATGAACGGAAATAATCCATCCTGGTGGGATACCATCTAATGGAAGATTACGTTCAGTTGTAGATAAAGCTAGACAATATTTTCCAACAAATCAAGGTAAATTTGTTACCGCTGCCGATAACTGTTTATTCATGAAAGAGAATCGGGTCTCTTTCGCTTTTTACACAACACTAAATATTATATTTCGGATTATCTGAAACGAAATCGATAATAAATTTCGTTTTTTCTTCTTCAGATATTGACGTTTAGTTTATTTACCTATTCTGATATATGGAAACTATCCTAATTGGAAGTAGAAATCTTATTACGATAATCGGATCATTTTAATCATTTTCAGAAAGATTAAACATGGTAACCGCAAAATTATTAGGAATAATCTTATATAGTAGTAATTAAATTTTGTGAGGACAAAATTTTAAATAGCTAAATATTATGAACGACCCAATTCAAGTGTTAATTTTAGTGTTGACTTCAGTGAACTGGGAATGAATACCTATTGAACTTGTTCGTTATTTTCGTTAAGATACTCTTGGCCGACTGCATCTTTTCTTGTGTTCAACACTTATCGTGAACTGAACATACCTTAGTGTGCCTAGCACAAATATTACAGTGTGACAATGATGATCTGTTTTATCGCGTTCTAAACTTAATTTAGCATCGCATACGATTTTGTTTCTATGAACTAATCAAAACCCTCCACCTTGAACATTCATTGCTTCTAGATTGAAATAAACATCACTTCTGTTTTTGCTACGAGGCAGCGACACGTATCCTTTCCGTGAAATCAAGAACGATTATCTGTGAATATTTTTAAATATTTTAATTCTTAAATAAGTAAATAAAATTATAAAATATATTTTGAAGCCGTAAGGTCTTCTTTGGACCGCGATGAACATTGTCTTGATGAGTTTCATTTTTCTTGCTTCCCAGATTTTCTTTATTCGCTCACAACTAGCCTTCTTCTGTTCGTCAGTCCGCTTTAAATCCGTCCCGCGTACCTGTTTTTGTTCCTTAAATTGCTTCCAATTATCTATCTATTTCCTGAAAAATGTTCTTGTCAGCTATCTCTTCATCCAGGATGCCCGTTTCCACCAGATTACTTCTGATTTCCTTAACCCGATTTGTTGTGTTTCTGAGTTTTGTAAGATGATCGAAAATCAATTTTTTCAGTCTGTTTCTGTCCGTTCTCTTTAGGTATTTATCAAATTTAGTTTTTCGTTTATTTTACCGTTGTTGTGAAAGTTTCCATTTTCTTGTAGAGTTCCTCGTCGCTTCGTAATCACCACTCTCCTTTATTTTTACGGGGTCGTAAAATTTTCTGTAGTATTTTTCGGTCTGGTTTTTCGATCTCCTTGATATCCCCTTTTCTGCTCACGGATAAAAATTCTACGACGTATAATCCTTCTGGCCTGATAATAGTGTTGTAATGTCTCGTATAAAATTATATGCAAGTAAAATATGATTTTTTTAAAAATCTTATAAACCTAAATAAAACCCGCCTGTAACATCTGGGACCTATATATTCACGCTGTATATGTCTTTACATTATAAGCGATGAGCTAGTAGTCGAACATGTTAACTGGACTAGGGAAATAGCACAGTTTATTTAAATTATTCAGATTTATATTTAAAATATATTTAAATTAGAATGTCGATAGACATTAATCCTATTATCTGCCGTAGGTTGTAACTACATAGTAGCAACAGAATAACTTCTTTTTTTTCTTTAACCTCCGGGTCCGCAGTTAAGCATTACTGGAGAGGATGAGATGAATGATTTGTAGCATGTGTGTAAAACGCCATGCCTGACCGGGATTCGAACCCGGGACTTCCGGGTGAAAGGTGGAGACGCTACCGCTCGCGCCACGAAGGCCGGCAGCAACAGAATAACTAATTTTATTTCAGCGATTGAGATTTTAAACACACCTTTCTATATTTTTATTTATAGCTATGTTTTTTAATTAAAAATTTATATAAAAGTGTGTTCTGACAAAAAATAAATTTCTAAGAAATTTTTTAAAGCAGAGGAAAAAAATAATAATAAACATCGAGTCGGTAAGAATTTATTTTTATAAAATATTATATTCTGCTGCTGGGCTGTAATTTCTAGACTATTTGTTAATAATAATTTAATTAATAATGAATGAACTTCATTCTGAATAAAGAAAGATTATACCAAAGTTTTTGGGCTATTGAAATTTTTTAACATCAGTTAAATCTAATCATAATATATATCAAAGAATATTATACACTATTATAAGAATTCCTTAAAAAGTTATTTAAATTTTTAGAAATACAAAGGGATAACTTAGAATATTTAATCCATATATACCGGGTATATACAAATTAAATAGGTAATATAAAATAAACTTAAATTAAACCGTAGAAAATTCTTTAAAGAAATAATTTTAAAAAACGTTATACAAATTTTTTCGCATATTAAAAATTAACTGAATAAATTAGCCTTTTATAAAATTTAAATAATTTTCACGAATAAGGTATCAAACTTTTAATCTGTATCTTACGTTAAACACAAACAATTTTCGGGGAAAAGATCCATATGACCAAATAAAAACAGATCTACAAACGCTTTAAAATATTAAAAAATCATTGTGAAACCCAAAAATAATTGCCGGCATGGTGAATCTAGATATCACAAATACGTTTCTTTTTCCTCTACTTTCATAATAAATTTAATTTTTCTACAGAACCACACGTATTTAAACAAGAAGACTAATAAAATGGTAGCTTAATAATATAAATGAGCCTGAAATATACGTACGATTTACTATAGTTGTTTTTTAGAATTAATATTTAGATTTTTTCTTTCTTTTTATTACGTATTATTTACTTTTTCTAATACTATTTGTTTAGTATTGCTCATTTTAAGTATTAATTGCTTTAATATTTTATATTTTAACAAAATATATCATCAAGAGATGATAAATGCAAGAATCTTATCCTGAAGTAAACAGCATACGGGTTAATTTATAACCGATAAATTTAAATACTACACAAAATTATCAACTATTGATGAATACGGTTTTGAATTGAATCAAAATTGATTCTTGAATTGTGTACCTCAAATCGTCATACGAGTTTATTAAAGACAGTAATTTATATTATTAAGTGTATCCTTATTAATTTACGCGTAGATTTCAAGCTCTATAAAATCGAAAAAAAGTGTATTTTAGAATATGTAATTAACTTGTATCAAAGAAGAGAATTTTTTTTACCTTATAAAATTTCAGGTCATTTTGGTAATTATTTCACGGTAAGAAATAATTTAAAAATATGATAACACCATTACCAATAATCGTAATTTTGAAAATATTTTTACGTTCCTGGCGATTATGACTAATATTAAAGGGGATAGTTTTGATTATGTTAAAAATGGTTATAGGTTTTTTAAAAATCTCTACGCATTGTGTTCTAACTAGTTCATTTAGACTAAAAAATAGACAAAAATCATATTATGCATGTATGTATGTGTGTCTTACTGCTTTTGACCAAACCGATTTTCTTCAAATTTAGCTCAAATCTATATTTGGGACATGGATCGTATTAATTTTTTTTCAATATTAGTTAAGGGGATAAGGGGAATATTGTGAAAAAGCCAGTTTTAATTTTATTCAGTGGTATTTTAGAGAAAACTTTCTTAAAGCATATTTGTCACTTATTTGTTGCATAAATAATCAAAAAAAAATTACCGCATCTTATTTTATTACCGCAGTTTTATGACAGACATTAGAAAAAAACGGAAAAATATATTTCCTACTTTTATTGTTGAAGTTCTGCTATTTAGAATTTATTTATTTACTTTTCTACCCTAATTTTTTTATTATAATAAATAAAATTTATAGTATTTAAAAAAAAAAAATATTAAGCCTGCCAGGTATTTGAACTCAGAAAAAATTTTCTTATTTTTTTTTTAATTAACAGTTCAAACCAGTAACCCCCCCAAATAGGTAGTATATCTCAGTACCAATTCGGCGATTCGGTACAAGATACAAAATGAGACATATGAACTAGCTCGCGGTTAACCTCCTGGGTAACAGTGAGGACGTTAAGCGCCTAAAGCGACTGCATTTGTATTAGATTTGTAAGTTCTACGTGATTTGAGGTGAATCAGATACCCTATGGTATTGTGTATTATCAAAATTTTTCATTTCGTTTTTCGACTTATTTTTGTTGGTTCTTTTGATTTGTTTCACTATTTCTTTGTTTGATAATTTATTTTTTGTGAAATTGATAAGACATTTTTTTTTCGTATTTTCTTTGCTTTTTACGTTCTGAAATTTATCATTGTTTTTTGGACTTATTTCCGTATGTACTTATTTAAGTTTATCGTATAAATATATAATACGTATACATAATTCTTGCAGAGATTTCATTAAAAACAATGAACTGCAGCAAAAAGATTTTTTTACAAAAAAATAGAAGGGAAATCAACGGACCTCTTCAATGCTTCATTAAAGAAAGAAATGAAAATATCTGAAGAAATAGTGTAAGATTCAAACTAATAAAATATATTAAGGGTTTCCAAGAGAAGGACAAAAAGAAAACATCTTCTGGTTAGAAGGCAAAACAAAGCGAAAGAATAAACTATTAAAAGACCGCAAATGAAAACGGCCAAAAGAAGATGATTGAACAAAAATTGTGATTTGAATGTTATTTTCTGCCCTTCCAAGCATTGTCACTCGTCACTCTAACGTTACTAGGAAGGGCAGAAAATAAAACCCAAATCGGTTATGATAATCATAGCGGAAATATATAAAATGTTGCGAAAATTTGCACCAAAGTGCTGCTTCCCGTGATTCTCAGACAACCGGTCTGGAAAAAATGAATCGTAGTTATGAAACACTGCAATTCTATCTTTCTCTTTAAACATACAGGTTGTTAACAATCCTTAAATAATTTTTCAACGATTAATCATACAAAAATTTAAAACTAAGCAAACGCATCTAACTATCCGATCACCAAGTTTTATGTACCCAGCGCATGGATACAAATATTTTAAAATGTAAATTCTAATCTCATCTACGACTTAAAAAAACACTCAAAAACAAAAAGTTTGACGTAACCGTATTTCCTGAAATGATAATTCTGAGCAAAATGGCTATAATTTCTTAACATTTATTTTAAAAAGTGACTTCAATACATCCCAAGTATCTTATACTAAGCAGTATAGATCATCTAACTTGTAACTTTTTAGTGTTTATCGATTGAGCAGCAATCATGTATTGTAAATGAAATTTAAAACTAACTGTAAAAAAAATAAATTCCCCCATTTCATTTACGATTGACAATATTTAATTAAATATTTTTTTTTTTTTATTTTATTAAATATTTTATATTCATTTAGTTAATATTTTTATTTTGCAATTCCCTTAATAATTTTGCTTACCACCTCAATTAAGTGTCACAAAGTTTCCTTTTCGATTTAAAATTTCAGTTGCTCTTATTGGCCTCCATGGAGGGTCCCCTTTGGAGCTCGGCGTCCCATAACGTAAAAATAAATTATACTGTCTTAAATAGAAGCATTTTGTAAATTTAATTTTTTAAGTGTAACTGTAGAAAAGTAATTTTAGGGTTTCTGTTAACAACTAACTATCTCTCTCTCTCTCTCTCTATATATATATATATATATATATATATATATATATATATATATATTGCATATACAGAGTGTTTCTAAAATGGTGGGCTGGCTATACTTTTTCGGAATCTACATATAAAACTAAGCAAAAAATATCCTTAGGAAAAATGGCGATTTCTCCTTCGTTCTCCACCTGTTCACCGTTTTGTTATTTTTATATAATTATTTATATCTCAAGTTGGGATAAACAAATCACAATAATATTTGGTCAGCGTCTTGGTAATAAAGTTTTAAAATTAGCAAC
The DNA here is from genome assembly GCF_047948215.1 of Lycorma delicatula. Classification (NCBI taxonomy): domain Eukaryota; kingdom Metazoa; phylum Arthropoda; class Insecta; order Hemiptera; family Fulgoridae; genus Lycorma; species Lycorma delicatula. Next base: position 390,116,790 of record NC_134455.1, read on the forward strand.
AAATCGGCTATTAAATACCTTCGAAAATTACAAAATGGCGGCCATTTTTATTTTTCAATGAACGTTATATTTCCGTAAATGTTACTCTTATTAAAATTTATGTTATTTGCTACAATATTAAGCCTTTATTTTGAACAAAATGGCATAAAATCGGTTAATAAATAGTCGAGTATGGCAGAAACATATTATAACATCAGGTAACGCACTTCTATCATTACGTGTAAAATTTCAGAGTTTTTAATAACTAAGTGATTTTAATATCGGCTAAATTTAAACTAGCTATTAAGGTAGGTAAAATAATTTAAACAGTTCATCCTATTCACAATTTATCTGTTCATTCATAGATATACGTACATAATTATATTTTTGAATATAACGTATAAAAATGTTATTAATGCTATTTATTTACAAGTATTTATAATATTTTTGTATTATTCATTACATTTAATATTGTGTATCCATATTCATACAAGGCGGTTGGTCATGACATCTTATCAGATGTTATATTTAACGATGGTAATGGATTACTAAATATTATAGTATTTTACAATCGATGAAGAAGAATCAAACCATGAATTTACTTTGGTAGCACTAGCAAATTGTTTAAGCGGTTTTTTTTTTACCTTCTGTTATGCGGTTTAGATTGTACTTAGTTTAGTTTTCACTTTCGACTTAGACTGCCCAGAAAAAAATTGTGTCATATTTAAAAAATGATAGTTTTTATTATTATTTTATAAGCACAGGTTGAAATTCTCTTTTTATGGTTTTTCGTATTTGTTGTTTATTTTGTTTATACTATTAATATTTCTTTTAAAATTAAATATCCTTTTTTTATTTAATTTTATTTTTTTATTTACTGATGATGATTATTAACAGTTGAAATACGCATATAGTTTTAGATAATTATTTTTTAATGTATCTTAAGAGTTATATGATTTCAATTTTAAAACAATTTGGTTTTATAATTTTATCCTACTACGATATACGATGGAACGATTTTTGAGATTGTGTTATCACAGTTTTCTCTGTATTAATGTTTCTTTGCTAAAAAATAGCCACAAATGATAAATCTAGGTAACATATTTTAATATACTGCCAATTTTAATATTATTAAATATATTATAAACAAGGACTCTGTGTATGTACACACCGATACGTGAGCATTGACACCCTCTTGTATATGTTTTTCTTTTATATTTGACTGTTTTAAATGAACGAATTATTAAATTTTTTTTATAAAGTTGCGTAATTTGGAGGTGAGGAAAAAAATGTTCCTTTCCGTCTAAAACTTTACCGTTTTTTTTTTTTTTTTTTTTAGGAAATTTAGGTTAGTGCAAGCGTAACAATTTTGTTTTGTTTTTTTTTTTTACAAAAAAATGTTATCCAAGCACTTTTATTCTCTCGTTTTTATTATTTCAGTGATTTAATAACGGAATAAAACACAGTTAACAATTTCTGCTTTATTTAATAATACATTTTTGTAGTATTGTTCACATTGTTAATATGTTTTTTATTAAAAAAAAAAAAAACATTAAATTTTTCTGGATTTTTTTTTCTTTTATTCAATAATTGTTTTAGTTGACTAAAATTAAATCTCATGTTTTTAATAAAATAAAGAATTATTTCAAGGAAATTTACCGGTATGACGTAAGTAAAAACGAGAAAAGTTAACCTTTCTATTCGATATTTAAAAAGAGGATTCGTGGAGTTAGTAAAATTCTTTCTATACTTGCCGTTTCAAATTACTATATTATCTTAATTTACCAAATTTTTGCATAATTATTATTATTATTATTATTATTATTATTATTATTATCTAATGGTTTACATCCAGATTTTAGCACTTCGGCCGGCCATCGAGGCAAGGCTTACCGAGATAGATATGATTCTATTGTATCTATAGTGGTGTGGTATTATGATGAGAGTTAAAAATTATTCGGCTTTGTGTATACTGTATCACGTCATCAACTGCTGAAATGCAAGAATCAGATGTTATACGTCCTTACTAATCTACAGTTGTCCAAGAGGAGATTGTTTTAAAAATCGGCAGAAATAAACTAGGTGGAATAGCCAGGGATTTGAATGTTTTATGCAGGTGCGGAATCTCACCGCTTGCACCCACCAGAACAGGAACAAGCCGTACCTCTTTCAAGTCTCAGATTTCTCACACTTTATCGGCCAAATTTCTATACTTCGCCACCGTTTCACAATATTATCCTTCTCAAGTTGTTTGTCAGTGGAATAGCAACATCTATAAACTAGATAATCTTTTCCTACTTCTCATGCACTATAATTTTTGATCGGTTGTACTCCACTGATTTATACGTGAGAATCACGTGGTAATAATAAATACCTAGCGTTTATTATCTATCAAACAAAGATAGATTAGTATACCGGAAGTACGGACGGAATCTTCTGGTATTTTCAGATTCATAGCTATACCCTGATGCAGTATTTTGAACACGTTGTTGTAAATATTTGTATAGTTTCTCAGGAGCGAAATCTGAAAACTGTTAATTAAGTGTTTCAGTGGATCATTGGTTTTGATACACAGAAGACAGAGATGTGAAGCAACCATCAGACATTTCACTACATATTTCCTGTAACTATGGATACCGACGACTCTAATTTGTTTAGCAAGTACAGGCTAAAATCACAGACCTCCTCCATTGTATCGTAGTCTTCAATCTGCAACGGGGCGCTCTTTTCCTCTCCATACATTGATCTCTTACCAATCGTGTGGGACCACAACAAAGTGTTGGAAATTGTCCTTATTTAGCTGAGATAGTAACGAATATTACCTCTTTGTTAAGTAAATTAATAATACTTCTGATTCTAAACAAATCCCTGAGGTTTTGCATGTGGCTCAAGAAATCAACATAACCTTTTACTTTTTCCTCGATAAACGGAATCGTTCAACCAAGTTCCTTGGATGGTGAACCCTTTGTTTCTTTTTGTGTTTAGCCTCTGGAACCACCGTAAGGTATTTCTTCAGAGAATGAAATGTATGAATGTAAATGAAATGTAGACTTGTTCAGTCTCTGGTGGACCGTTCTTGAGATGTGTGTTAATTGAAACCCAACCATCAAGAACACCGGTATCTAGGATCTAGCATTCAAATCCGCATAAAAGTAATTGCTTATATTCCGGATAAAAGTAACTTCCGGATGGTGAACCTGGAACTTCGTAAACATCACGTTCATGATACGATTTAGCTCTTCGAAATCCGCATTTGTCCATCTTATTATACCAAAGTAACAAGAGAAACTCCACTTATTAAGATTTTTTTAATGTGTATACCTGTACATTCGTTAAAAATTTATAGAGCTATTATAAAACTATAACTGTCCCTTCAACCATAGATATATTTAGACAAAAAAAGACGAAATATCTGTACTGTTATAGAGATTGTTCTTCGTTTAAGTAGAAAACTTATTCATAATGTAATGAACTTATTTATCTATCCATAAATCAAGAAGAGTCCTACTCTATGAACTATGAAAAACTATAAACAAACTATAACTATGACTGGTAACAGTCATCTTTATCGATGGTTTACGAAGCCTTAACAGTGATTTACTTGTTGAAGATTTATTGTATATGAAAGTGTGTGTATATATATATATATATATATATATATATATATTCGTATATATATCTGTGTCTATGTTAGCGCGTGCGCGTGCATTCGAACATTTTATTTATTTATTTACCAGCAGCATACGTTATCCGCCAATTTTTCTTTTTCATGTTGATATTCTTAGATCGGTGCTGTTTTTCTACGTTATCAATTTACCCACTAATGATAGAGTAAATTTCATTATACTTCATCATAATCTACATAAATCATTATATTAAATAATTTACAATCTATAAAAAAGTATTAACCGGTCATGCTAAACTCAATTATAAGTGAAGCAATTCATCATAATTTAATAAACGCGCATAAATAAAAGTAATACACGATTTTACTTTTAATACGTCATCGATACTGTTATTCCTATTAATAACACATAAATACCTGATCAGCTCTATTAATACAGTAAATCCGGCGTTAAAAAAAAGCCAACCGTGCATTTTGAGTAGATGCGTTTTTTTCTATCATGTAAAAGGGTAAATTTAAATTTGAGTTTTCGGGATGAGAGGCACTCCCATTCGGCCGCAGTCTCGAAAATAAGGGTTTAATGAGTTTTTCGTTTATCTTGAAAACTTTAACTCCTACAAAAATCTTGTGAACTGTTTAGTTGTATGTAATAATATTATCTGCAACTTTCTGTTGTAATTTATAATAAAAATATTAAAAATAAATATAAATTTTAATTTAATGAATAACGTTTTTCTATTTATCTAAAATTTATATCGGAGCTTTTTCAACGAATAATTTGACCTTCAAGTGTTTATAATTTTCTTCATTTTTGAGGTGTGTTAGCAACTTAAGAGTGAATGAGGTACATAAGTGTACAAACATTCTGTTAGTATTTATTTTACATATTCTTTATTTTTTATTATTTTCGAACACACACACACACACAATATATATATTTATTTATTTTAATTATAATTTAAAAAATATAATTTTTAAGGTTTATTTCATTTTTTAAATATTTAAATTAACGCTTAATTTGTTTTAATATATAATAATTTAATTAACCTATATGCATGTGGCACTCTCTAGTGGTGGGGGATGGTATTAACTAAATTAATGTAATATTGCGACTTATATAGAAGAAATTTCACAATTGTAATCAAGGTGTTTGATGTGGCTGCACAAGCCAATGACCAGATGACCAAGTTCGAAACGTGCAGTTAGTTTTTTTACAATAATAAATATCATCTATTTAATTCTTTCGTTGATGTGTGAAGTCTTAATCTAGCAGACGAATACAACAGCTGTACGTCAGTAGCACCGACCTTTGAAGTATTAAATAAAATAAATAATTATATTTCATTTATAAACAATATCTAGGTTGGCAACACTGGGAATTTAAAATTTCTCGGTCCAGGATGACTGACGTCATTTGATCATTTGATCAAAATGATTGGCTATTAATTCAATAACATTTCTGTACTACTTTAGTTAAACCAAAATTAAATTCTCTAAATGTTTTGATAATAAAATTTTCGTATTATTAATCATTTTTTAAAGATGTTATTGGACCACAAATCTAAAAGCAAAATGTTATTCTTCAACGAATTTTTCTGCTTTACGTTTTACATCGTGAAAACTGCGGCGGATACAGTTCTTGAACCTGTTTCATTCGATTTTCAGTCAAAAAACATAGGAAATCAAGTTTACCCCTTATAAAACATATTAAAAATTTCAGTATGACCTCATTTCACCGGGGTAACTGAAATCCGAGTGAAATGTTTTGCTAACCGTAACTCGATAACAAGGCATTTTTGGAAATACTTTGTATGAAATTTTTTTCTCGTGTTAAACTCTAGAATGTTTGTCCAAATTATTTTCCTTTCCTCCTGAATCATTCTGCATATAATAATATAGTGTATGTGAATAGATAAAATTGTAAAACATTTCAGTAATTTATTCCTTAGTATTTTAATACATGTTGTATTTATTTAATAAATTAAAACGGGCTATATTTTATATAATTAATTTTTATCAGATGATAAAAATCGTAATTTATTTTTTACCCGAAAATTATTAGTACCTTGTTCTAGATATTTGTAGAAATTTTCGTGAGAAATATTAGTTATTTTTAATTTTTTCACCGAGAAAGATTTTTTCTCTCGTTATCGGTCACTATAGGACCACATTTAATAAATAGTTAATCCCTTTCCTTTTCTCCAACTCTCCTTCGTTTTAAAAATATATTGTTTCTTCATTTCCTGAATCATTTTTTTACTGTTACACTCCCTGGTTTCTTTCTGAAGACCGACACAAACTTCAATCATCTTCCTAAGTTTATATCTGTCGGATTTATCCTGCAGTCGCCAGATCTTTTTCCACCTGAACGAATCGATTAATGTTTGTTTCGATTCCTTCGCTCTTCTCGAAAACCCTCTCCGTCAATCTGTTTCTCTCCATTCTAGCCAATCGCGCGTTGAAGGCTAATCTCTTTCGAATGGCATTTGTGAATCTGCCTATACGGAGATAGAGATCTTTGTTTTTCCGTAACCTCCAACTCTCATCAGTTTTCCGTGGTCCGACTATCTTTCTTAGAATTTTCCTTTCATCCAACTGCAAATTTTTAAATCAATTTTTCTTTGGTTTAGAGTTACACACTTTGCAGACCTAACTACTAAGGCGTAGTGTCGAATCTTTCCCATCCTTGGTATCTTCTTTTTATTATAAGGCGTTTGCCTTTTGTAGTTTATTTATTCTAGCCTTATTTGCCTCTCTGTCTAACTCATTTGATTGTATTATATCGCCAAGATATTTTAATTTTCCCTTCTTTCTAATTCTTCCAAAATTTGTTATCAAATAATTTGGTGAATACCTAATGTCGGTCATGTTCTTAGTTTTATCGATTGATATTCTTAGACCTGTTTTTTGAGCCGTTTTCATCAAGATGTTAAATAGTTCCTCCGCCGATTTTATGTCCGCTGTTAGGATCGCAAGGTTTTTTACAAAAGCGATACAATCTATATTCAGATTTTCTTTAGCGTATCCTAATCTAACTTTCCTAATTTTCTTTTTTTCACAGATTTTTCCCATTCCCTAATGACCTTTTTCAAGATCACATCGACAAGAAACGGAAATAGACCATCTCCTTGTCTTACGTCTGCCTGAATGCTGAACGGCTGCGAGATTTCTTCTTTGTATCATTTTCTTTAGGGTTAGCCCTACAAGTTATTTTAATAACTCTTACCGGGAAAGAATTATTTTTAAGCTATAAAGTAATAGAAACTTTAACGACAACGTGACAACGTTAAAATTTTTTTAAAATTTAGAATAAATATTTTTGTTTAATCTTTTATTTAACCTTTAGCGTATTTTACTTACGGTTGTAAATTTTACTTATTTCAATAACAACATTGTTTTGTGTAATTAGTACAGTTTATAGTTCTCTATAGTACAGTTTATTTTAGCCTAGAATATTTCGATCCCATTATCGACGGTCGATTAATCAATATGTTGTTTTAATTACAGTTATCTAAGTTTTGTATATTTTGATACTATTTAAAATATACTATTTAACCTATATATTAAATTAAAAACTTAAACCAAACGTTGTTTTAGCATTATCTTTATCGATGAGGAACAATAAAGTGAAATACTGTATATACCTCGATATTTATTTTGCTTTATTTTTTCTTCAACATTTTTTTTATAGAATTAATTTTCAATCTGATTTTCAAAAATCAAGAAGCAAAGTTTGTACTATGCTTCTTTTTAAACTTTTTATAGAATTACTTTTTTATGTAAATTGAGTCTATCTAATTATAGTGATTGAAAAATTTTCTAAAAGATATATAAATTAAATTTAAAAAAGTAACGCAAAAAGTAACGATGTTTAACGAAGTCAAGTAACTGTGAATATTATGTAATTATAACATTTAATGAAATTAAATTACTTTGCATTTCATTTCGTAATCGATTAAGTCGGTTTACTTGTTAATGTAACCTTTATTTTTTTTAATTGAAATTTTTTCAAGTTTCTAAAACTTTCAAGTTATTTTACAGATAAAGTATATATTTAGTAGTTTTTTGATCGGGACAGCAATTGCTGTACTAATTATAAAGTAAAAAAAAATGACAAAAAACTTTACTCAACTTTTCTAGCATCAAGTAAGATTGTGGAAAAAAATAAAAATTTCTCTTCCTTGATAAAGTGAAAATTAAAATACTTTTATGGTATCGCTAACTTTAAAATTCTATTTTCTATTAAGAGTAAAATGTACATAAATATATAAATTTTATTCTGATCGATAAATAAATAAAAAATTATGTACGTTAAGATAATGCTATTCCATCGGTAAAAAAACGAACTGTCCCAGAATTTACGCCGATCAAGGGAAACAATCGAAAACCCTGGTAAGAATACCATTAGAAAATCCACAATTAATTTTAAAATAAAAATTAGTCGTGTTTTTAAAGAAATATTATTTATTTAAAATAAAATAACATTAAGAAATATTAAAGTAAATACGTGAAGATTATAAATAAATGTAGGTATTTACATTTAGTATAAAAAAAACTACAAGATAAATCACAATTTAGAGAATGTTAATGAAAATTATTTGAACATACATTTATTTATACATTGAACGTACTGTATTAAAATTATCTTTAATTAGTCTTTTTCTTCCTCTTTTGTTGACAACCTTAGGATTGGTATGCCGTTGATTTCCAGTTTTCCCGATTTCTTTAACTTCCTTTAGGTACCGCATCCCATATCGACGACCCTTGGTCTTCTTACGTCTTTCTTTCCTTCTGTTATCTATTACCTTCTAATATAGTTTTAGTCAACTATCATGTTTTAAAAAATGACTGACAGTGATGGCCTTTCTTTGTTTTAACTTGATCAAGGGGGCAAGTTTTTTCAATGTCAACCGTCCTTAATACCTCCTCAATTAGTCATTTTGTTTATCCACCGGATGTTCTTCATTCTGTATCGCACAAAAGCTGTAATTTTCCTTTCCTCTACCACTTCAAAATTCCTCATCTCACTTCCACACAAAAACACACTCCTTTCAAATGTCTTTAACAAACTTTTCTTGAGATTATTAATATGATGTATAGGATTTTTTTAAGAACTTTTTAGCAAGGGTAGGACCTGAATTACAGTTGTAAAAAGGTTTAAAAGTGATTTCATCTGATAACGTATCGATAATTAAATATTTAAAAAAACTGACAACATATTTGTAGGACTTTCCCGTCACGCAGTTTTTTTCTGATGCTCGGCTTACGCAAATAACTTAATTTAAAATATTTATCGTTTTATTTAAATATAATATTTTTAGTTTAATTAATTCTGTTATTCTAACTAAAGGGCGTGTCCATACCGTATTTCATTCGCACGGTTGTGGCGGCATTAGCGGCTACTATAAATACTCTTTCACGCTTTAAATATTATTTATTTATCTATTTTATTCAGCGCTCCTTCTGGTGACAGGGGTTACTATTGACGCAGTATACCCGCTTAGCCGCTAGTTTATTTAGATCGTTTTTTGGAGATGGGGTGGATTTAGCAAAAAGATTTTTTTTGCAAATTTTATTTTTTAATTGTTTAAAATAAAGGCCTCGACTAGGCGAATTCGAGAATTCGAGATACTGAGGATGACCTTGCTGTACAGCCTCACCCTCATGACCTTTTAAGTCGATAATTTACTGTCATTAATGTCCCATATTACTAAACGAGTTTGATTAAAATGGTTCGAGTTGTTCTGGAGATATAGAGAACGACACCGAACATACACGCGTACATAACAACATCAGGAAAATTTCCAGCTGGTTTTTGGGATATTTGGGTTCCTTAGATGTCAAAAAGAAAAAGTCCAGTGCAGTCCGAATATGCCAAAATTGTACCGATTACAATACTTTCCCTTCTAAAACTAAAGCTCGGCTACATTACTAGACGGGGAAGTAAAAATGTAAATGTTACAAATTTTAAAGAATTATTTAAATCTACTTAGACGATGAATCGCAACTAATTCTGCCTCCCCTCTTCTAATGAAGTTTGTAATTATTATCTTTAAGTATTTAGAAAAATAATTTTAAAACAAAATTTAAAATATTTCATGCACATCGAATTTAATAAAAAATCAAATAAACATTCTGAAAATGATAGAAATCGTCTATACGTAATTAAACTGAGAAAGTAAAACCATATAATTCAAACGTTCTGTGACAGACACCTCAGTTTAATTAACATAGATAACTAGTATATACTAGTAGTACGAGTATATGAGCGCTCAGTTAATTTATTTGTGGAAGAATAATTTAATAGGAGAAAGTAAGTTTTGTGTGTATATATATATATATATGTATGTATGTATGTATGTATATCATGAGTAAATCTAGCTGAAATATAGAAGAAAGAAAATACTTTAATACTAAAATTTTAGCAAAAAAATAAAATGGAATCGAGAAATGCATTAAACAATTTAAATGACTGACGACGAAAAAAAATTTATTATTTTTTTTTAATAACCACCCCATTTGTTAAGTGTTTAGTTGCTCGTTTATGTTTAGTATAAGGTTGTGAATGGGAAGATGTTATGGTTTTTCTTCATAGGGTGTCAACACCAGCTGGTTTTCAACCACCAGATTTTGGCTAAAGTCCAGAAAAATTATTTCTGGCCTACAAAATTATTATCTTTGGTTGAACAATATAAACAAGAGTATCTGGCTTGCTTAAATAAATCTGGATTTACTGTTTGTCTCCGGGAAATATTTTTATAAAACAAAATTTGGGAATCTAAATATCGCATCATAATATAATATAAATATTATTAATATTATTTATACAATTTCATTATTAATTAATAATATTATTAACCGATTAAAATAATAGCTTGTTAATTGTTTTTTTATGCCGCAGTGTTTAATTTGCAATAGGTTCCAATTTACCGGAAACGTAAGTAAATGTTAATAACAAAAAAAAGACTTCCTGAGAGGGGTTTCCATTGAAATCCCTCAAAGAACTGTATATGTATACATACATATGCATATGTATAAGTATCTTATACAGTATATATAAAAATGTAATAAAAATATATAAAACAGATGAAGATACAAAAATATCAGATAAACACAAATATATTACTTAGTTAATAAATCTCAAACGGGAGAGATTTATAAAGTTTTTACTCGTACATGTTTTTGTAATAAAAGTTTCACAAGTTATATTAAATTAGTATTATAAATAACGCTAAGAAAATGTATTAAAAAAGGAACAATTACATAAAGTATCCTTCACCGGATCAAAAAAAAAAAATTATAAATATTTTACCGTATAAAAATATATGAATTTTTAAAATTACTTTAAAAGTTATAAGCGATTCGATAAAAATTCCTACCCCTAAAATTTGTGGGATTTTTACATATCCTGGTATGGACCGGTGTCCAACATGACTTCCTTGTACGCCTATTAAATTACATATACAGATTTTTTTAAAATGAAAGGACATAAAATTTTATTTCATTAATAACTAAAGATATTTTTTCAGTTTTTGTTTTTTTATTGTTATTATTGAATTATTATTTATCGTAAAAATTATTTTAAAATCACAGATTAATAATAAATCAATATATTTAAATTAAAAAAAAGAGATGAAGTCTGATTCGAACCGATGCCCTAACCCTGTAAGAACCAAATATTTCATTAATTAAAATGTTATTTGGTTATAACTCTGGAATCAATGTAAATAAGTATATATATGAGTATATAGTATATAAGTATATATATAAGTACGATATATCGTTGAAAAGCTCTCAATTAGGGCTTATTACTACTGCAGTTCAGAAAAAGTCAAAAATCCAAATTTTTGTTTTGGACACTTTTTTGGACGTTTTGCGTTTTTGAACACTTTCGGTTCAGCCGACTGCAATCAAAAGGGGAGGTACACAACTAGATATTACAACAGTTCTATATCCAAAATTTCAACTTTCTACGACTAATCGTTTTTTGAGTTACGCGAGATACATATGTACGTACGTACAGACGTCACCCCGAGTCAAGTCAAAATGGATTCAGAGATGGTAAAATTAGATATTTCCGTTGAAATCTGAAAACCGAAATTTTTCGCGATCACAATACTTACTTTACTTCGTCCAAGAACAAAATTATAACACTGTGGACTCGCTTCGACTAATATAAGTGTTATAGATTAACACCTCATAAGTCGATAGATACATAGATAAAACTAGAGATGAAGTGTAGCTCCTGATCGGTTGCGATTAAAAAATAAAAGCGTCTTACAATTATTTATTGTATTTGAAGATTTTTTTAAACCGGAGATTTTTATTTAAAAGGATGAATTTGTCTGCCGTATTGGAAAAAATTGTAAGGACATGCCGATAGTGTATTTTTAATGCATCCAAAAATCAAGAAATAGTTTTAGAAAAGTTCAAGAATATATATAGGATTACCTTCTATTCACGAAAAAATCTAAAAGATGAGCTCCCGATATAAACAGAAATTAGAAAACTACGTAAATTATGTGATAATAAATCTATTGTACACGTGAAACGTTTCCATGTGCTGGACCTGGAAGATGTAACCAGAAGAGTTTCCAGGAGAAGGAACCTAGGTGTGGGAACACAGGAAGGTCACTTTGATAGTTATAAAATTACAGCTATTTCTATTTACCGACGAATATTTGTTTTTTCCATAACGTCGTTTTCATACATCGGTATTGATGATATTTATTTCTAGCGCCGTATTAAGTATTAAACTTTACTTAATCTTTAATTTTTAATTTTGAGCCACCTGTACCAAATATTTACCATTTGCTTATGAGGTGTTGAACCTTATGCTTTAATGAGGGTTTTTTTGGAGACCACGTGATCTCAAATGACCACGTGAATCAAATTTACTTATGATCCCCTATGAGGTACCGCTTGTAAATGTCACAAATAAACAAAAAAAAATTTCTTAATAGCTTTTCTTAGTTACGAGATCCAGCGGTGGCACACTTAGACCGTACACTAAGTATATGTCGTATATTTACGTACTGTTGAGTTCTACTTTGTCTTTATATTTAGGAACACTTTTATCATTAAATATACTCGTAGTACGGTCGAAATTGATTTTACAGTTTTTAATCGATTCCAGAATACGAAATATTAAAGAGATTCAACATCTTGGTGGGGTTAGATTTAGTTGAAATTTTGCTCGTGTATAAAAATTTATCATATAGGTAAATTAAAAAAAAAAAAAAAAATTATTGTAAAGTTAAAATTTTAAGCTCTATGAAAACCTTGAAATAGGTTTATAGCATCGTTGTAAATTTTTTCCACATTATTATAAAGACAAAAATTAATAAATAAAATATATTATTCAATTTTAACAAAATCGATTTAAAAAAATCACAACTGTTTTGGTAAACGGTACCTTCCTTGGATGTTTCGAACAGAATACCTAAATCGGTATTTCGTTTATTATCTTTCGTTATGATGAATTTTCATCAAGTATTATCCATCGATTATTATTAGAAAGGTGAATGTAGTTATTAGTTAATAACTATTCATCGATCAAAAGTTTTCTTTTTCCTGTTTAGCCTCCGGTAACTACCGTTCAGATAATACTTCAGAGGATGAATGAGGATGGTATGTACGAGTGTAAATGAAGTGTAGTCTTGTACATTCTCAGGTCGACCGTTCCTGAGATGTGTGGTTTATTGAAGCTCAACCACCAAAGAACACCGGTATCCACGATCTAGTATTCAAATCCGTGTAAAAATAACTGAATTTACTAGGACTTGAACGCTGGAACTCTCGACTTCCAAATCAGCTGATTTTGGAAGACGCGTTCACCGCTAAACCAACCCGGTGGGTTATCGATCAAAAGTTAGTTTTTTTTTAACTTAACTTTGCAACTTCCTCTTTTTATGTGTTTATGATACGATTACGGCCATTAAAGTTTTCCACTATCTTTTTAATTTTTCTGTATAAGCTTCCTTGATGTTAGACGTACATGTCTCTGTAACGATCTTTCATAAAAATTTTGTCGACTATCTTTACGCAGAAAATGGAGAGTAACGGTGGAGAAAAAGTTGCATTCGTCTAGCCACCGCTCTGCAAAAAGAACAAGTGAACTTTTTTCTACTCGTAACGTGAAATTGGTTACAACTTAGTGAACTTAGGCGGTATGAGTATTGCACAACGATACTATAGAAACTAGTAAGTCTCTGTACGATCAAAGTTTCTGTACTAGTGTGGCTTTTAGTTTCAACCACCGTTCTGCGAATTAGGTAGTGTTGTAATATTACCGATGTCGATCGTACTATTGTTACCGTTTGCATATGCATAATACGCATATTGTATACTACGGTCATACAGTATGTTGAAATTAGCAAAATGTTGATAGCTTAATGCGTTTCTGGCGATGACCCGTAACAGCTGTCGACACAGTTGTAGATCATTTTACTTACATAATATTTTTTTGTTTATTTAATTCAGTAATTTTAACTGAAGCGCGCGCACATACCGTATTCCATTCGCGCGGGTGTGACAGTACTAGCGGCCACTTTAAATATTATTTCACATTTTAAATGTTATTCATTTATATATTATTCAGAGCTGTTTTTGGTGAGAGGGGGTACTATTGACTCGGTATACCCGCTTAGCCGCTAGTTTATTTAGATAATTTTTTTTGAATAATATTTAATAGTGTTCATTTTTTAATTCTGCCGCTCACCTGCAGCAATACAAAATAACAGGTAACTACAGCAAACCCACCGGGTTGATCTAATGGTGAACTCGACATCGCATATCAGCCGATTTCGAAATCGAGAGTTTTAGATTCAAATCCTAGTAAAGGCAGTTACTTTTATTCAGATTTGAATACTAGATCGTGGATACTGGTGTTTTTCGGCGGTTGGGTTTCAATTAACTACACGTCTTAGGAATGTTCGACTGAGATTTTATAAGACCAAACTCCATTTACATTCATACATATCATTCTCACTCCTCTGGAGTAATACGTTAGCGGTAGGGAGACTATACAGAAAAAAAAGAGACGACTACAGGAGCAGTACGTCAGTGTTAGACTAGCGTTTCTTGTAGTGTGAGGGAGTAATAATGAATGACACACTATACCGACTTAGCCATTAGTTTATTTTAAATGTTTTGTTGGGGTGGCGGTGCGATTTTGCAAAATTTTTTTTGGAAATAATATTAATTTTTAATTGTTAATTAATGCGCCTAAGAAAAATAAGATCTTAATTAGGCGTATTCTCGAGATATTGAGAGTAAACTTGTTTTACAACCTTACCTCCTTGACCTTTCAACTTGACAATTTAATGCGATCAATGCTCCACATATAGAAGTAATCTGCCCCAGTTCGGTCAAAATCGATCTATTAGCTCTGGACATATAAGGTGATTTAGGGTGCGACACCTAACACCGAACATACGTACATACGAACATCCGGAATATTTCATTATTTCTATCCGATTTTTTTAGGTTTCTTAGATATTAAAGGGTAAAGATCAAAAAACGTCAAAACCGTATTTGCCCAAATCGGACCGATAACCATACTTTTCCTTCTGTAGCTATGATTTGGCTACAACACTACGCGTGAAAGTAAAAATATAAAAAATTGTTTTTTTTTTATTTTTGTGTGTTAAGGAGACATTAAGTAATCGTTTTAAAAACAGAAAATAGTTTTAAATAAATTTTATGCAAAATTAATTTTTATTTCAATGCTATCAAGTCCAAAAATTCTAATTTTCTCAGACGGACGTCAGTGCGTATGTATGTTGGCCTGTATTTGGTGAACTCTGGATGGCGTCGACTGATTTTTTCAAACATTATACGTAGACTGGTACTATCCTTTCTCACCGAAATAAAATTCCAAATCTTTACCGGAGCAAATAATGAAAAAATTTGGAGTTTTTTTTACCGAGATCACAAATTACCAAAAGTTTTTGTTTAATATTCAACCCGTCCCCAAAAAATTTTTACATTTTTTACCTTGCATTTACCTACATTTTTTCTACATCGCTTCAGAAAAAGGAGTTTTATGCATTTGTATTTTCTGTATCGTTCGGCCTTCAAACCGGTATATAAAAATCGCTTGCACATTCCATTTCGATGCTGTGTGGTAAAAACAAATACTTTTTTATATTTATTATAAATTTAAAACTATCTTGCAAGTTACCTCACAAGTTCGATTTAAAATGTAAAAATCTTAATTTTTGATAATGCTTATTCTTTATTACGCTTTAGTATTTAAAAAAAAAAAAAAATTAGCCAAAAATGTTCACCCCTCTTTCTAGAAAATTGCAACATGTTTATTTAGATTTACGGTTACATCCTTGTATTTTTTAAAGAACTTTAAAAAGTTCCTTTTTTCATTTATTGTTACCACTTAGGGGTTATTTTCTTAGAAATTAATTTATCCGAATAATTTTCCTTGAGGATGGTAGATCCAAAATGAAAAGTTTTCTCGCGATTTCTAATTTTTAATGCTCAAAACGTATTTTGTTAACCAACCCCTATTATCTGTTGTACAAATTAACAAGTTACAATCCATTTTAATAAGAATACACACACACTCATAAAGAGAGAGAGAGAGAGAGATTGAAAATGAGAGAGAGAGAGAGATAATAATTCAGATCTCATGTTAATAGAGTAAATATATTGTATTAATTCTCTTTAAAGTGAAAGAGTTTTAGTAAATTATACGTTAAATAACAACAAAATTAAAAATTATTTTAACAAACATAATTAATCCTAAATAACTATTAAATATAATATAAATCTACCTTTGTTATAATGTATAAAGTAATGTTATAAAGTAAATATAACATTATTATTATAATGGATAATTAATAATTTAAGAGTACTTAAACTAATTGCATTCAATCAATTTAATATTATAAACCGTTGATTATCGCAAATACATATATTATTAATAGAAATAAAATACACATTTTATCATCTCAAGCATAATAAACACAGTAATAATAATTGTAATTAGGTTATAGACCTGCAAGCTTATAATGTCAATTATTTTGTTTTCATTTTGTATTTGCCTGTAAGGTTTAAAAGACTTTTTTTTATATTTTATGAGGTAGTTAGAAGATATCAGTTATTAAAATTTTTTTTGTAAATCAGGTAGGAAACAGACAGGATAGCAGGCAACCACTTACTCCATACTACTTGAATTCCTATATTTTCTATTGAGGTCATATTTACACCTAAATAATAAGAAAATTGGAAAACATGAGAAAATTATAATTAATGAATAATACAATAAGCGGGATTAACCTGCGGAAGAATCACAGTACGATATTTATAACCTAATTCAATGTATAGTCCACCAACTACTTCATTTGAAGGGCGCGAAATCTCATCAACAAATATCTCGCAAGATCTGGGTTAGGTAGATTTCAGAAGAAAGCTACCTATAGTAATGGGTACCATGATTCGACTTCCGGAAAATTTTGACATATCCTCGCGTTTCGCATCTCCCGGATCCCAACACCACCGTCAGTTCAAACGATTACATTTCGGTTTTTTGTGGACACGATAATTTAATTAATTTAATTTAATTTTCCGCCAATCGCTTTCAAATTTATACATAAAATATAACGGCCGAAAAGCTCGGTCCAGTTCGTTAATGGGCAAAATCGGACCGTGCGAGTAGAAATGGAGAGACTTTTTCGAAAAAACCAAATATCGTCGTAACTTTCTTATTAAGTAAAATATCGAATTCGTTTAAAGTTTCTACTACTCTTTGGATAAGGGCCTAAAACGTATTTAAGTAAAGTTTTCTGTTATCACCGATCATTGGCCCAGGAAGTGGAAAAAATGGGGTTTTGAAAACAAAAAAAATCATACCTCCCTTAATAGGGACAGTATTGAATCGGTTTAAAGTGGTTGTTAGTCCTGTAAACATTACCTAAAATCTTTGTTTGAAAAACGTTTGATATGACCAACCCTTGCGGCAAGGGATGACAAAAATATTGCTGGAATTGTAAGAAGATGGGGTTTGTCGTATACTAAAAACGTTTTTCACATGGAACCGTTGTCGTGTTAAGTAAATTTGAAGTTTTTCTTAACTTTAAGGTGAAAATCTATTTTATCACCCTACTTAGCACCGGTTAAATCTACCTCCGCCTCGCGGCGTGCTGAAAGGAATCGGTTTTTCTTTTAAAATGGTTAAAACACTCTTTATATATTGCAAATTCATCTACGAAATGACTTACGTTTTAAAAGGAATATTCTTGCTCTTACATAAAATTGTTTGATAATTTTCAATTTAACTAATACATAAATTTAAAAAAAATATTTTTTTCGATTATATGTTTTACGTGATTTGTTTAGTAGTTTACACTTTGCAGCACTTATCATAGCAGTTTTTAAATTTTTTTGACATACCACTTCGTCCGCTAGACAAAAACGGTTAATATTAATTATCGGATACATTTTCTTATTAAGTTTATTTAAACGAACTTTTTTTTTTAAATTCAGGTTAATTTTAATAAAAACTGATTAAAATACTGGTAGATATAATTAAAAAACTTGTCCGATAATTACGACTGAAAAATTTCGAAAATATTTAATCACGAAAAATTTTTTTTTAAGTACGAGAGGTTATTCGGAAATTAACTTCCGGCCATCGGTATTGCGTGAAGGAGTGGGAGTATCGATTCTATCTTTGAACGGTTGAAGAGCCCGGTTAAGTGTGGATTTAATAGCGTTATCGGAAATATTGCTCGCTTATTTGTTCCTGTAAAACTCTCGATCGAAATGCCGTCGTAGAAAATCCCGCCGACTGTGAAGAGCGTATTGTCATCCGTTTCCTTCAAGCAGAAAACTTGTCGGTTACTGAAATTTAACGTGAACTTTGTGGGAATATCATGAGTAACAGTGCGGTAAGCCGACGGTGATGTATATTTCGGAAAGGTCGAACAAACATTTATACAATGAAAAAAGCGGTCGACCCTCGATTGTCACAGATGAATTTGCAAGTATCGAAGTGAAAATTCGAGAAAATCGTCGATTAACGATAAGATAATTATCCAAATTTTTTCTTCATACATCTTGAACAGTGCTGTATGAAATCGTAACCGATATGTTAGGGGTCCATACATTTTTACGCTTGCCGGGTGCCTAAGCTTTTTTTAAGTCCCTTCTAATAAAAAAAAAAATAATTTTAGCATTGAAAATTGCCGATGGTCGGCCTGTATTTTAGCGCTATATTTCCGAACTGAATGGACTCGATTTGGATGAAATTTGGCACGGTGATTTCTATATATAAAGCATTAATACTAACCGCATACCCTTATTTCAACATTTTATTCAAATTTTATGTAAAATTTTCACATAATTTAATGCTCCTTAGATAGCTAACACACTTTCTGATGGTATTACGCCGATAAAGAACGGGACAAAAAATTGTTTTTTTCACGTTTCCTGTTCTGATCGTTTTCGCCCGATCTACAAATATTTTTCTTATCTACAAATTTTAAAAACTGATTTTTATAAAACATTGTGATTACTTCTTAATAATTTGTTATAGATGCCATTTAATTTTGGTTTCAACTGATCAAAGGGGTAGAGTGATACGGTCATATAGATTCCAGTGAAGCCGAGGAAGATATGCGACTCTTTGCCGGCTTTTTTTTAGAAAGAAAAAATATATATATTGTTATATTTTGCATAAAAAAGTTGACCGGCGATGAAAAAAATCTAAATTATAAATCTTAAAATGTTGCGTTTATAAAACAATTTTCTTTTTTCGTATTACTTCAGACGATGATAAGTATGAATGTAAATAAATTGTAGTTTTGTACAATCTCAGGTCGACCTGGACCTGGTCTCTCCTTGCTGCAGGGAATGTCTATGACCGAGTCCCGGTCCCGGCCTCTGGCGGACGGCTCAGGAACGACATAGTCAGGCCCGTTACCGTCCGTTGGGAATTAGAGGTAGGCACTTAAAGATCCGACCGGGAGGGCTTACCTGCCGTGCCGGACGTACTGCTGGTGGGTGGGTACCTTAGAGTATAAGACACTCTCTCGGGTTGAGTTCACCAAAGAAACACCGTTAACCACGATCTAGTATTCAAATTCGTATAAAATTAACCGTCTTTATTAACATTTGAACCTTAGGATACTCGATTTCGAAATCAGCAGATTTGGGATATGAGCACCACAAGACCAACCCGGTGGGTTTGTGTTTATAAAACCGGATCGGTTTTATTGTTTCAGAAGGCTACGACCTTAAATAATAATTTTATATGTATTTGATAGGGTAATAACGACTTGGTTTCCATATTTTTAGGTTATGCTATATGCGAACATGTAACGTAAAATTAAAATTAGTAATCATTTAATCAGTTTAATTAAAAATATTAATAAATATTAAATACCTTTTTAAAATCTTACGCTATAAACAAAAACTGAACTATAATATACTCCTGATTGCAATCAGAGTTAATTAAAAATTATTCAGTTAAAATATGTAAGTTTAGAGATCTGTGAAAGAATATTTGGTTGATCATTAACACGGATAATCGACAGCACAGTAGAAATCTTTTTTTTAGTTTTAAAGCGTATTTAAAAAAAATAACTTAACTAGGTTAAATTAATTTAACTTATTTAATCTTATTAGTATAAGTCTAAGTGTATCGTTGTTAACTAATTATCAAGAGGAAACTTATTATACCTAGGTGGCATACCTGTGGCTTGATTAGACATACGAGGTTAAACGGTTATTAACGATGAACACAAGTTGTAAAGCAACATTAGAGTCGTTAATTGCTTCCCATTAATTAGACTATTATCACTAATGTTGTAGCTTCCTTTATAACGTAACAAAACACAAATATTTAATGTGTTACTGTTTAATACTAAATTCTGGCAACGATGTTGTTAAAATTTCATCTGAATAGAGCTTAAATTTTAACGTTTCCATTAATGATAAATTTGAAAATTATTGTTAACATTACAGATTCGTTTTTATATCTATTTATTTTTTCATAATCAGAAAAATATTTTTTAAAGTTTCTCACGTGGTTATCCAGAGTCCTCAAAAATCTACCTGTATATTTCTAGAATTTCTATTCGTAGAATTTTACATAAGACTAAATTCAAAAGTTACATATCTCGTCTCATTTATGACTTTTTAGAAGACGATCCTGAACATAGGCTTCAATTTTGAGAGACGAAGCTAAATGAAGTAAGAGAAGGTGATAATGAGTTTTTTCTGATGTTATTTGGAGTGATGAGGCGACTTTAAAATTATTAGGCCACGTAAACTGACACGATTGTACCTATTGTATTCAGAGAACCGTAAAATTGTTTTTGAGAGACAGCTAAATCAACCTGGTATTACCGTTTTGAGTGATATCTCGTGTTCTGGAACAACTGAGCCTGGGTTTTATAACTGAAGAGAAGTACTTGGAAATATTGACAACCTATGCCGTTCCAGGGCTACAAATGAACTACGACGACCTCAACTTACTTTACTTTCAACAAGATGGAGACCCATCCCGTTACGCAACTTCTGTGCGAAACTACGTCGATTAGTTATTTGTTGGGATTGTTACTGAACGACGATGTGCTATAGAAATCCCACCCGTATCTACAGACCTTATATCCGTGGATTTTTTCTTTTGGGGAACTTTAAAAGATAACGTCTATGCTACAAAACCATAATTAATTGAGGACTGAAAAATGGTATTTAAAACACCTTTAGAAAAAACAGATTCCAATACACGACTGGGCAAACAAGTATACTTAAGCGTCTGCAGAAATGTATCGACAAAGATGAAAAAAAAATCGAGAAACAATGCGATAAACAATCGTGTAGCTTCAATAAAGTGTTAGTTATGAATTTAATTTATATTTGTTTTGTATTCAAACAATGATCTTTACGATGGGTAGTGACTTTTGGCTCACTCAGTATATATTTTATTCGTAACTCTAATCTTATTGGAATAGATTTTCTAAAAATTTATGTAACACAATCAGTTTGTATTATAGTATCCGTACAAAGTTTGCTAATTTATCTTTTATATACTATACTATCGTACCCCGTCGCGACTTCGCCAACAATGTAGATGTAGTTTTACTCGCAATGCTTTTATAATAGCAAACTTATCTTTTTATAAATAAAAAGTATTTAATCGACAATATTATATTTAGATTTTCATTAAATCCTGATAAAACGTTAAATAAACAGTTTTATGAAAAATAAAGAAGGAATATACGATAAACAATGAATTGTTGCCCAAAACTTAAATAAAGGAAAACAAAAAAAGGAAGATAAGAAAATTGAACGATATTTGTTAGCCCAATTTATTTTATGAATGAATTAAAGTAGTTCAATATAAAATTCCAATAAAGCCAAATAAACAATTTATTACAATCCCAAATCTAGCATCCCCATCGCAGCTTCGCCCGTGCTCTATGGTTACTTGCGCTTCCCGTTACGATCAGAGGATCATGGCTCGCTTCGCTCTCCCTTCCAGTTTTCTCCAGTTTACCTTTCCGTCTCCCCTTCCCCCTTACTTCCCTTTCCCCTACCTAATCCACCATTTACCTTTCCCCTTCCTCTTTTATATTTTCCTTTCCATTTCCTTTTCCCGTTTTCCCCTTTATTCTTTTTTCCATTTTCCCCTTTTCCCTTTTTTCTCTCTTCCGTTTTACCTTTTCCGAATTTTCCCTTTCTCCCTTCTTTCCCGCGCGTAAATCGGTCCAGTAGTTTTTTAGTCTATAGCGGAAACACATATCGGAAACATTGCAAAGGAACCGTAAAATATTTAGTATAGCGTATGTTGCTTTTACGTCCAACAGATAGAGCTGTTAACACGAAATTTAGTTTTTTATCGATCTGAACCCCTTAAAATTAAAATTTCGCAAAATCCTTTCTTAGTGCACGCCTACTTAAAGATACGAAGGTACTCCAAACATTTCAAGTCTCTAACTATAATAGTTTTGGTTATATGTTGATTACGAGTCAGTGAATCATTCCGGACATTCTCTTTTGTATAAGAGATATGTATATATATCAATTTATGTACAAATTTTCGAACTGACGATGGTTTTGGGATCTGGAGGATGTGAAACGCGAAGATATGTCGAAATTATCCTGGAAGTCGAATCATGATATCCATTACAATATGTATTATATAATACATATTATTATTTCATACATATAAATAAAATATATAGATACATAATACAGTGAATTCTATAGTATTTCCTGTCTGCTTGACAATATATTTAAATTTTTAGTGTAATTTGAAAGTACTGTATTTCAAATTAAAGTAATGAAATTTTTAACACTTAAAATGGAAAGAAAGTTGTAAATTTCTAGTATTTAACGGAATGAATTAGATTTCACTAATCGACTACCTTGTACTCCTATTAAATTACAATTTATTAATAACCCAATATATATAAATTAAAAAAAAAAAAAGGAAATGAAGTCTGATTCGAACCGATATGCCTTCCCCTTGTGAGATCGAAATATTTCATTAATTAAAATTTCATTTGGCTATAACTCTGGAACCGATGAAAAAAGTACCACTTATGATATATCATTGAAAACCTCTCAATGAGGGCTGATTACTGCAGTTAACAAAATGTCTAAAATCCAAAAACTTTTTTCGATTTTGTAAACTTTTGATCCAGTCGATTGCAATCAAAAGAGGACAAGTAGATGTTACAACAGTCGTAAATCCAAAATTTCAACATTCTAATACTAATCGTTTTTGAGTTATGCGAGTTATATCTGTACATGTGTACGTACTTACAGACGTCACGCCGAAACTAGTCAAAATGGATATTTTCGTTGAAATATGAAAATCGAAATTTTTCGTGATTACAATACTTCTTTTGAAGTAAAAATCAGTATGTTATTGATTCCATAAATTAATCAAAGAAAACTAGTAATTAATACATTTAAAACACATAATGAAATAAATAATAATTAAACTACATAATGATTCTTGAAAACGAGGTCTTTTGGAAATTTTAAATTTAAATGTGGCTTCACTCAAACAACGAATGCTTAGATCTTAAGACAAGTTGTTTCTTAAGTATAAAAGTTAAGAGATTGTATCTGAAACGGAAGTGTCATGAAAAGCGGAAGTACGCTCTGTTCAATAGGACTGGAAAATCGATTTCAGAAGTCGCTTGGAACTTTCAAGTTTTTGCTTTTTTTTTTTTACTTGGATACATCTAACTTGACGGGTAGTTTTACACAAAAATAAGTGAATTCATACATTTTAGAAAAATATTTTTACCTCTATTTTCCCCAAATATTTTTACAGATTAAACAGAAATGATTTTGCGGGAATTTTATAACATTCATAATAACAAACTACTTAAGGGGTGCAATCAGCAAACCAATAATAATAATAATAATTATTAAAAAAAAATAAATAAATCTATTTATTTTTTTACTATTCTGGCGACATAGTTATAATATAGAAATGGCTATATAATTACACCGTAGCTATAAATACATTGTTGGATTACATTGTTCTATAGGTATAAGGAAAAGTATACTGATTGTGTTAGATTTTGCAAATCCTGATATTTCATGACATCCTCTGACAAAAAAAAAAAATTTTAGGTTTGAAAATTCCAGTGTGTATAAACAGGCAAACATTTATATGTAGGCCTGTTTTATATCTTGGTACATCCAAGTAGAATGAACTGTTCTGGATGAAATTCGGCACGATGACTTTTGTTTACAGGACCCTACGGTTACCATATCTCAAAATTTTACTGTTTTGATATGAATTTTTTTCCAATTTTTATATAAAATTAAAAAGAATTAAATGATATTTATTCAAATAAAAATAAAATTTTACTATTTTTATTTTTTTTTTTGTATATATATATATATATATATATATATATATATATATATATATATATACACGTTTATTTGTTCTTAATATCTTTATATCTCCAATTTGAATGAACTGATTTGAATAATATTTGGCACGATGATTTCTGCTTACGGGACCCCATAGGTTTCATATCTCAAAATTTTACTCAAAGGTAACTCTTTTTCATCAATTAATGTCCTTTTCAGTTGGCGTTTTGTCTTAGTCAAACCACCATAAATGATGGGAGCAAATAACTTTTGCTATATGAGAACCGATATAACAATTTGATAACATATTTGAGACCTTCATATTGACATGACGGATAGCGTTAACTTTATTTTACCTTTTCAAGATCGATTGTTATATATATAAAAAATTCAATTTAGTATAATTAATGATATTTGAAGTAAATAATTATAACATCATTGATCCTGAGTTTGGACCAATAATCCGAAAGCGCTCGAATAATACGATTAAAGATTGTCGGTAAGTGGAAACTATTATATAAATAATTTATATATTAATACTACCAACGAGCTGTGTTTAATAAAATTAATTAAATGGGTTCAGTTTTGTGGGTAAGCAATGAAACGTGAATGTTCCACAAAAAGATGATAAATGATTGGTACATTGTGACACGCTCATTAGATTATAGATTTTTATACTGCCTCTTAGGTTAAGAAGCCGTTAGTATATTACACTGAGTTTACCGCACAGTACCAAAATGCGTAAATGTTATTCATTTTGTTCATTTACATACTACGAGCAATTTGATTAGCTCGCACGATGAGGTTATAAATATATAGTCTTCATAGACAAATAAATAAATGTGTATACGTATAATAATCAATCTAAACAGATTTCAAGTCGATAAAACAACATTCCAGTTTGCTTTACATACATATAAGCAACGGTTTCGGTAAATAACAATATGATAAAAAGGTTTACGTTTCATTTGAATGCGCACTACTAATAAAACAAACCGGTAGGTAGATATAACCAAACACTCTATCCCTTCCTCAACCCAACAACCACCACCCTGTATTTCTATCTATACGGGTATACATTATTAAGGTCGACTCTTTTACTATTACAAACTTATCCGGGTCAGTTTACTAGATAAAACAACAAAATATAGCAGTATTCTGTAGGTTTTTTAAAAATAAAGTTGTGATATTTAAACAAGGGGTAGGTTAAATTCTACGGTATCTTTTATTTGTTTAATTTATTATTTACATAAAGATTTTTAAAAAATACTACTGCTTTTATATTTCATTTTAATAAATAATACACGCACGGGCTTTATTTTAGGCAAACCTTTTATAAAGATACTGTTTTAAAACGTTTGTAAATAATGTAATTCAGAAATTTTTATATAGTAACATAAACAAATATTTTTATTCTGATCGTACACATACACTCGTAAATTACTATGTAGATTACGTCAAAAATGCTATGTGTGCTTTTCTAAGTTTATAACGTTCTGGGTTTTTGTAATTATTTAATAAAAAAAAACCTTAATATTATTTCATTTTTTTATTACTTTCCTGACTACAGTTCTTTCTATTGATGCTGCAACAGCTATAAAGGAAAGTAGTAATCGACCAAAATTTTGGATAATGGAGATTTTGTAAACATCGACGTTTCAAGACTCCTTTCGTTCAAAAAACACAAAAAAGTTATAGAAATTTCCGGACAGTTTACTACATATCTACGTACATTTGTTGGCCTGTATTTTAATAATATCTCTAAAATGGCTCAACATAAATTCTTCGAAAGTGGTTCAAGAAATATTACACACATTTATATATATATATATATATAAATGTGTGTGTGTGTGTGTGTGTGTGTGTGGTGTGTGTGTACCAGGAAGTAGAAGAGTTTTTAAATATTTAGGAAGTAAAATTCCAGGCGAAGGAAGTAACAACAAAGAAATAGTGAGTATACATAAAGTGCTCCGGGACATATTTGCCGAACTTCTTCAGGAACTGACTCAGGACACCAATATGAGCAAAAACGTTTATATATATATATGAGGGGTGTTAACAAAGTATGGCAATCCTAAAAAACCGTTTTCAACAGTAGAATATAGAAAAATTAAATTTAGCTTCTGCAAGGAAAACTCAAAACTTTAAGAAAAAGGGTAGAATGCAACAACCATTTTAAAAATAAAAATTATGAAGTAAATAATTTCAGTTCACAACACTACTAATCAAAATGAAAGCCATTTAATATTTTTCACAGTTAATGTCAAAAGTGGTCTACAGTCTTTCTTAAATAACTGCTCAACAGCGAAACACCAAAAAATAAAAAAATAAATTCTACCTCAAAACGATCTACTCTTTACTACGAAACTACCAAACTCCTAAGCCTCCCCGGCGGGAGCAACTTAAAACCTTTAAACGGATATGATAAGTTTAAAACTAAATTTTAAATAGCATTGCAAAATAAAAATTTTGAAGTAAAGACACCGCAACCCTAATCCCTACCAATATGGCGGTCATTTAATATTTTTCAAAAATAGCCTACATAACACCCCAAATCGTAGTCTTATATAAAAAAATAGATTGTTTCGTGGTAGGAACATGTGTTAAATTTCATTCGTCTATTTTACTGTTGAAAAATTATTTAAGAATCGAATTTTTTTTATGGTCTGTATATATAATACATTTAAAAGTATTTTAATTTTTCAAAGGTAAATTTAATGTACTAAAATGACGTGCGTTTAATTTTTTAAAATTCATACAGTATCATTTTTCTGTTAATTTTTCTTCTGTTTTAATAATAAAAGTCGATTAGATTTTGTTTTTCATAGAATTTATTATATCTGTTTTCTGTGAATTAAATTCTCTACAAGTTTTAGTAATAAAAAATATACTCATTTATTAATCATTTAACAAAGTTATTGTACTTCAAACTTAAAAAAAGCTATGTTTGTCGTCACCAACAACCAGTCAACAACAACTAAGAATTAGAATAATATTGTAGTGAACAATCTAGCGGAAAAAATATGTGCCACAAAACTAAGAGATATTTTCTTTCCGATTATATTTTAACTTCCATTATTACCCTTTATAATTAGTTCCAAATTATAATTTAACTTCCGTTAATTATATAAATTAGCATTTGGCTGTTTAGACCCAATTTCTTTATTTTTTAATCGTATATTTCTGTAACATAATTGATGGATGAAGCCATTACTTGATGAAAATCCATCTTAAAA
The DNA here is from genome assembly GCF_047948215.1 of Lycorma delicatula. NCBI lineage: Eukaryota > Metazoa > Arthropoda > Insecta > Hemiptera > Fulgoridae > Lycorma > Lycorma delicatula. Next base: position 390,144,495 of record NC_134455.1, read on the forward strand.
AAATAAAATAAAAAAATTGTTTAATTTCTTTTGTTCCTTCTGTAACTGTCAAATCCATTTTTACTATTACGACTACAGCGATATATGATGCTGTAGCTAAAACGGTAAATTATGTAGATCAATAAAAACAAAAATTAACCTTTTTTAAGTTTTATGATGTAAGGATACTTAAAAAAATAGATTTAAATAAATTGTAAATAATCTAGAAAAAAAAAAAATTTTATCCCGATGGACCAAAATCTAAAAAATCTATTTTTGTCAGATACACGTTTGTAGGTGTTTAATTATGTATGTCGGCCTGTATTTGGTCTTATAACTCTGAAAAACGTGGACCGATATTCTTCAAACTTGGTAAACACCTGCTACTTTGAATGGGGGAAAAGTATTATTTTAATTTTTGCAAAAATTGGAAAAAGAGGTGTGAATGTTTTGGCAGAAATAAGATTTAAAATCTTTATCAAAAAACATTTCTTACAAACTTAAAGTTTTTTTTTTTATAAAAATTATATATAACCAAAAATTTTTATTTAATATTCACCGCTCTTCCCAAAATTTTTTTTTTATAAATATTTTTGCTAGATATTTATAATTTTTTTTTCATCAGAAAAGGAATTAATTTTGCATCTATATTTTCTACATCAGTAGCGCTAGGCGAGAAGGTAAAAAGAAAAATAGCTACAAAGTAGTATATTATATCAATTAAAATTACATAAACAAAAAATTAGTTTTGGTTTGCTTCTAATTTGTAAAATAAAATGTCTCATTTAAGGCTCGAATTTATCTTAAAAATTAACCTCCTCAATTTATTTTTAATAAAAACATACTATCTGTATGCATAATGTATAAAAAAAATAAGAAATTTAATTAATTAATATTTTTATGAGTTACTATATTTTTTTATTTATTTTTAATATATTGATTAATTCTAAAAAATTTCATATAGATGAATATTTTTTATGAAATCTCTTCTTAAATTAAAAATTCTCAAAAAAAAAAGTTTGACCAATTAACAACAATCTTCTCCTTATAATAAAATGCCCTATATTCCTGGTAAATAGATATTCCTGGTTAAAATGGAATAAGTGCTAACTAGCCATTATTATTTTTTTTTTAATAAAATTAACAAAATACTAGTTAATCTTAAGAGATTTATTTTTTAAAAAAAGTATTCTACATAGTTTTTTTTTTTGTTTAAATACTTTGATTTAGAGTCGCAGCAGTAATTAAAGTCATTAGCGATTTATCAGTGTAATGTAACTGAACCGGTAAATTTGTCATTTTGAACAAACTCAGGTCGATTACTCCTGAGACGTGTGGTTAATTGAAACCAAACCACCAAAGAGGCATTGGTACCTCTTTGGTGTTATGTCAATCCACGTTAGAGGCATTGGCATAAAGACAGAGTCCCGGCTTCCGGAGTGGGGACGCAGGGACGGCATAGTTAGGCCTGGTGGATCCTACTCTAGGGGTTTGAGGCGGACGCAAAGTGAGATCCAACCGGCGGGCCGAGATGTGGAGACCCGTTAGAGTAAAGGACACTCCTCTGGGCTGTTTAATACAACTGCAGGATCCGGCCCGGGAGAGAAGAAGAAGAAATAAAGAAAAAAAGCCAGCAAAAAACACTGGTATTTACGATCTAGTATTTAAATCCGAATAAAAGTGTAATGTAACTGTAAAAAATGTAATGTAACTTCAAAACTTTTTCACGATTTGAACCTGGGAACTTCCAACTTCAAAACCAGCTGATTTATGACGATGAACTTACCACTAGACCAATCCGATGGGTTTATATAAATTATTGATTTATATAAAAGTTAACACTTTTAATAATCGATGTACAGACACACGGAATTTAAGTAAAGGATTGCAACTATTCTTTACGATTTAAATTGGAGAAAAGTTAACCTTACATAAGTAGTTATAAACTGCGTTTCTTTATATTACAATACTTCCATTTCCTTAAGAAAATAATATAAAGGAAAAAGTATGTGAATATAAAATAAGAAAGACGGTTCGTTAATATATAATTTAAACGTGATGTTATATCATACTGAACAGATGTAAAACTTATTCGCTATCTAACATTGCATGAATAAAACATTTTATGGCAGATATTTATAACAAAGGCGCAGAAGAGAATGTAGTTGAAAGCTGAAATTTATATTTAACTAAATGTAAATGTCAAGTTATAAAAAAAAAATGATTTGAATGTTACCATTTTACTCCAGTAAATTGTAGATTTAGTTAAAGATTTGTTTATAAAATAATTTTATTAACAATTATTATGGTAAATAATAAATTTATATAAATAAAAGACAATCTCCATTTTGTGTGTACCCTAATATCTCAAAAAGTACTCAACTAATTTCGCTGAAAATTTCACAATCTATTTTAATTTTTCCCGAGATTTTTACATGTTATTAGTTCCATATAATTAGTTAACATGTTTAATCAAAAATGTGTTCAAAACTGTAAAATATTGGTCAAAAAAAAATTGTCTGAGGGAAGTCAATATTGACATGAACAACGATCGATATATACAACCACATTAATTTTAGTAAAATAAGTTTTAGGTTATTTAGTTATACATTTTTTTTATATATATAATTTAAATAGTAGTGAGATTGGTGAGGTTTGAACTGTGGTAAAAAAACCCATCGGGTTGGTCTAGCGGTGAACGCGTCTTCCCAAATCAGCTGATTTGGAAGTCTAGAGTTCCATCGTTCAAGTCCTAGTAAAGGCAGTTACTTTTAAACGGATTTGAATACTATATGGTGGATACCGGTGTTCTTTGGTGGTTGGGTTTCAATTAACTACACATCTCAGGAACGGTCGAACTGATAATGTACGACCATGGTGTAAATGAAATGTACATGAAATGTACATTTCATTTCATAAATGAAATGTACAAGACTACACTTCATTTACACTCATACATATCATCCTCATTTATCCTCTGAAGAATTATCTAGACGGTAGTTACCGGAGGCTAAACAGGAAAAAGAAAGAAAGTGTTGCGCAGTTCAGGGCGGCTATTGATTTTGAACTTGGCTGTAGCGAAGACACGGATTTGAATGAGCTGACAGACACAGTTTTCAGGGTGGGAGTGGAAGCGGGTGTAATTAAGGAAGTGACTGCAGGGCGTGCAGGGGTATATCGGTGGAAATTGATCCGTGGAGTGACGCCTATCGTATCCTCACAAAAAAAGTTTGGAAGACGGCTGCCATTCCTCACCGATGATGAGCTGAGGAAAGGCGTTGATGAACTGTTTCCGAAAGGAGTGGACTTTCAAAGGGAGGAAATTGTGGTGGAATCAACGGTTCCATTCTCGCTGCAAGACCTGAGTGAGGCGACTAAGTCGATTAAAGGCGGCAAGAGTCCTGGGCCGGATGGAATCCCCCCGGAGGTCGTAACAATTTTGGCTGAGACGGTGCCTGGTGTGGTATTGCGTGCAATGAATATGATATTGGAGATGGAATGGATACCTGAACGACGGAGAGGTGCAAGGTTAGTGATGCTAAGGAAGACTGGTGGTCCTATGGGGGCACAGGTTTCGTTTCGACCGCTTTGTTTATCGAGTTGCTTAGCGAAGTCGTTTGAAAGACTTGTTCTTCGAAGACTAAACGACGGCTTAGAGATGGCAGGGGGACTTCATGAGGACCAATTTGGTTATCGGCCTGGACGCTCAGCGATCGATGCGATCGGTCGAGTGATGAATATTATTCGATCAGCTACGGAGGGCACACGGAGGTCGATCAATCGCTGTCACGATTGCGGCGGACTGGATACAGTAGAGCATGTAGTATTTTTTTGCCCTAGGTGGCGCAACTTCCGCGTAGTGCTCGAGGGTCAGTGTGTGGAAGGGACCGACAATATAAATGAGGTAATGCTCAGCAATAGCTACAAGTGGGAGTGTGTCTCGACTACGATCGCATCAATTATACGAGAGAAGGCCGATGAAGAGAGGCGACGGCAGGCTGAGTTGATGCGAATCTATGGAGGCTTGGAGTTCGATGACTGGTGATCTACAACCGCTACATAACCTCTGATTCTCAGACCCCACTGCCTGTGCGGTCGCTTCGGTCTTTCGAGGTAGTTCATTCAGCCAACCGGTTGAAATAATCAGCCTAACCCGCTGCACCAAGCCAACCAGGGCCGCAGATGTCGACTTAACATCCTGCTTAACTTCAGAACACGGTTTAACGAGAGAATCTAACACCTCAGCTCGGGAACATAGATCGTCCAGGACGGTCGCAAATCCCGTGGTTAGCAGCTCCGGGCACACCTCCTGGGCCCCACAGTTCTGGAGATCAGGACCAGAATCACCACCGGACTCAGCAGTCAAAGTCATAGAACCACCATCATCTGGACACGATCTCCACTTGATGGCAGACGAGGAGACAGCGACTTCTGTCGCTTACCCGCCACAAAACACTCTTCCGTTTCAACTACACAACGGTTCGTGAGATCGGGACTGTAATCCCCCAAGGAAGAGTCTGAACCGGCGTACTCTGCTACAGCAATCCAGCGGGTTTCCGACCGAGTAACCCTATCTTCCTTCCGCTTACAACGCGTCTTCCGACCGGTATCCTCCGATACCACCTTCAACGGGCTCGAGCGGTGACCCTTCCTAGAAGGTAAACCAATGCCTCTCACTGAGAGACCAAACTCAGAGCCACCAGACGAATATTTGCGATGTCTACAACCCCGCAACGGCCTTCCCGCTCCCCTCGAAACCGGACGGCAGTCCTCTTCACTTTTCGGATCCTCAAATTCGTTTCCTCAAATTATGCAAATATATAGTTTTACCGACTAAAGTTGGCGTAAAACGCAAGAAAACGTATATATATATATGTGTAATATAATCTATTATAAATATAAGGAAATAATAAATAACACCCAACACAACAAAATATAAAGATCAGAAACAGAAATAGTCACTGTTAACCTACGTTGCTACGGTAAACAACTCGGATGTAAATAAAGTTTAATTAAATTAATAAAACAATAAAAACGGGAACAAAAACAGAAAACTGAACTCAAATCGATCATCACATGCGTTCATTATAATCTTCAAATAATCTTCAAATAATTACAAACAAAAACAAGCACAGTACACCGAAAGAACGTAAAAACGAACACTAGCACGGAGTTAAAATAAACACGCCTAATCACCATGGAACTCTATTCTAACCTCATTTGCATTAGTAAGTTAAAAAAAGTGTTCAGATTAAAACCTAATCGTTTATTTTTATTTTTTTTTATAAGAAGAGGTCAGATTTCAGGAAAAATCTTTTGACCCATTATTGAAATGTTTTATTAATCGATATCAAATCAATTTTTTTAACGCTTAAAGATTACTAATTAAATTAGTAATAGATTATACTTTATAATAAAGCAGTTTTAAGTTGAAAAAAATAATTATATTAAAAATTAAATTTATAAATAAAATTTATTCTTTATCAGTAGAATCTTTCATAAGAATCCTTTGACTTTTTACCATCGTAAGAATTTAATTCCGTACAAAATTCGCCTTTGTAAACAAGCTAGAAAACTAAATCATAGGGAAATGTTTAAACCGCTTCAGGCTTTTACTCCTTCACAATAAAATTTACGCTTGATCGAGTAAACTGGCACGTCTCCATTTTATTAGTACTTCTGAACATCAATAATTTTTAAGTTTAAACCTCATTACAGTCTATTCAGCAGATCTATGTTCCTATAAAATGACTTTTGTGAACCTTTAATATCTTTTAAATAATCACGTTATTACTTTTGGGAATATATATTAAATAGGTATTTATATATCCCTTGACAGGAGCTTCTGTCGTTTCTTATCAAATTCTTAAATCATATGATGTTAAATTTTCCACTCGCACGCTAATTCATAACTTTTCCGCTTCAGTCCGTTTTTGATTGTTTTTAATCGCTTCAATAACAGAAAAAAAAAGCCGACTACGAAATTTTAAAACTATTTATACGTTTTTGTAAAGCTTTAAATGTAGTCCGTTTATTAGAGATAGTAGAAAATTATTTATATCTTAACTGTTATACTTTTTTTTTTATTTGTGAATTTATATTTATTTAAAACTTATCATCCCCATCACAGCTTCGCCCACACTCTATGCGTGTAGATTTTGAAAGATTGGAAATATTTTTTCAGTAATTATATATGAGTTTTGCTTTCAAAATTATCGATATTCACAACTTACCGAATAAAATAAAATTTTAGTTGTATTTTAAATAATTTTTTTTTCAAAATCCTATTTTTAATGAAATCAGAAGGATATTGAAGTCGTTTAAAAAAAACTACTTTCTTCCCAGCACAGCAACGTACAGGAGATTCTACATTTTCTTTTTTAGTATTGCAATATTGACGTACATTATATTCATATTCTCTATTTTAATATCTTTAAAATTTAGATAGATTAAACTTTAGATCTTTAAAATTTCAGAGTGATAATCGAAAGCCGATTTGAAATCTAACATTATTTATCAAAGGTTGAACTCGATTTTGAGCCAAGGTGGATCTTGCTCTTCAAGTCTTTGAGAATTTTCTGACGCGATTCATGTTGTTGACGATCGTAAATTCTAATAGTCTTAAAGTTCTTATTCCATTCTACGACCTCACCGTCCTAAACGTTAAGAAAATATTAATATCAAATTGAAAGTAGAATCGATACCGGTTACATGTATATCCGGAGGTCCTGGGTTCGAATCCCGGTCAAGAATGGCATTTTCACACACGCTACAAATCATTCAACTCATCGTCTGAAGCGATACCTAACGATGGTCTCGGAGGTTAAACAAAAAAACGTCGCCACCAGATCACCCCACCGGGTAGGTCTAGTGGTGAACGCCTCTTCGCAAATCAGCTGATTCGCGCTGATGAAACGCAAAGGATACTTCTGCAGGACGAGGCACATTGGAGGGCGGTGGAGGACAACACCAAAACTGTCATGCGAATGTTACATGTTTATGAAGAGACCCGAAACAGATCACGGCGCCGGAGGGCGCGTGTGAGGACAGGCTCTTGGCTGAGTGCTTAGCCCCCCCCCCCACATAGCATATGGTGGTTGTCTAAGTGCAAAGAGGCCAAAGGCACTCCTTTCATACAACTGATGGTGACCGTAAAAAATCCTGCGTCATGCAGAATGGGTAATATTTTGGTTAAGACGGTAATTTTTCATGTTATTTACATTTTAATATATTTTGTATGTAGATGTTTTCTTTTCATAGTTGCTACATTTTATTATGATCTTGCTGTGCTTTGTTTTGTGACTTTGAGATGTCTTCTGTATAATTTTGCTGTCTCTGTTGTATATATTGTATATATGACTGATATGATTGACATGTCCCTTTTGATGTACTATGACGTTAATATATTATATTACCTTTTTTTTTTTTTTTTATTCCGAACTTTGTGATCTGTCTAGACGACCGTGGGACTTTATACAAATGATGACCTCTGAAAGGGGCTGATTTGATTAGTTTTGATGTACTGTCTGCAATTATTTTCTTTGCTCATGCCGTGTTTGATGGGAACTAGTCTGAGTTTTCTTTGTTAGATTTGTGTATATATGTTCTGTTTTGATTTGATTTTGTTTTGATCGTGATTTTTATTGTGTCGTTGTATGCGTTTTCTTAGCGTAATGTTATTGCTATGTATTGTTTGGACGGTGATGTATTGCGATGCGGTGTATGAATGTGTGTGTGGGCACATCACCCCCTTTCCTGAAGTAATGCTTCTTTAAGCAATTCCAGGAAGGGGGGGTAGCCCAGCCGTGTAGGTTTAGTCGGTACTGCGCAGGTACACATACGCATTTAACAACATCTTGCGGAACCTGTTAGCGACCCAGACACCGCCGTATGGCGTCTGTAAAATTGATTCCCTACCCCTACAAAAAAAAAATCTTCTCAAATCAGCTGATTTGGAAGTCTAGAGTTCCATCGTTCAAGTCCTAGTAAAGGCAGTTACTTTTATACGGATTTGAATACCAGATCATGGATACGGTGTTCTTTGGTAGTTGGGTTTCTATTAACCACATATCTCAGAAACGGTCGACCTGAGACTGTACAAGACTACATTTCATTTACCATATATACTCATACATATCATCCTCATTCATCCTCTGTAGTAATACCTGACGGTAATTCCCGGAGGCTAAACACGAAAAAAGGAAGGAAGGTCGCCACCAGATTAGATAATTCAATTAAATTTAGTAAAATACATAATAACTTCTGAAGAAGTTGATATCGAAATTCAGTATTCGATCTCAGTGGCGGAGCGGTAGAGTCTCGGCTTTTATCTGGAGGTCCGGGGTTCTAATCCCAGTTAGCCGTGGAATTTTTCGTACGCTAAAAATTACTATTTGGACTAATGACCAAAGCAGTTAAGCCCGTAATCTCAAAAAAATCAAAGCTTTGTTAAATTTATAAAAAGTCAAAATTTCCTTAAATTTTATTATCAGATTAATTAATTTTTGCGAATATTACGATACTAATACAAACTGATTTTTGTAGGCAGTGACATTAAATTTAGTAAATTACATGATAACTGTCTGAAGAAGATACTATTGACGTAGACAACGATTATTATACACAATAACAATCGATATGACAATCGCACTAAATTATCGCTATAAACAACAGCACTAAATTTAGTAAAAACGTTCTAGGATATTTATTTATACTCTTTACACGACCGTCCAAAAAGGAGTGAATGGATTTAGGGTATATGTGTATATGTATGCTTGTTCCACCATAGCAGCTAAACAGCTGAACCGATTTAGATATATGACCCCGGTTTGGAATTTTTACGTTATAGGGATTGTCATAGACTATATATGTATATATATATATGAGTGTGTGTATGTGTGTGTGTTTAAATAAATTTTAAAAAGTTGTACTATATAGAAATTGCAAATACATAATTGTCATCCGTACGCTCTTTAATTGTCATTTATTAGTAATTATCCTATATTAAAGAGCAGCAGACTGTTTTCTGTCACTCGTATTTTTTAATTTTTAATACTTATATTTTTTTTAAAATTTATAATTAACATAATAGTGACATTGGTGAGAGTTGAATTATGGTGAACATTATGGGGATCATAAGAAAGCTACAGTTAAAATTTCTTAATGATCGGTTCAGTAATTTTCGCGGTTATCGGGAACAAACATAAAAGACATTGTACTTTTTCACAGCAGCGAGATCAGATTTAAAAAATATTTTAAATGTTTAGATTAAATTTTTAACCGATAAAAATAAACGAATAAATTATAAAAATTTTATATCGGTTAATAAGCACAACTTGGATTATACAAATAAAAAATTATTTTATTGTTTTAACTCGTATCATTATAATAAAGAGGGAAACCAACTCCTATTATCCTGATAATGCCTCCTTTAGAAAAAACAATTTTCTTCATTATTTCACATCAGTAGTTTGTAATGATAAAACGTTAGAAAAATATTGTTCACAAAAAATTCAATCCTAATAATTGAAATTTAAAAAAAAACTTTAAGTTTTAAAAGAAAGAGTAATCTTTGAAAAAATAATCTTTTTTAATAGCTTTTTAGTGGTATTTCAAAGATGTTAAAACCTAAAGAGGTTTTTAACCTACTGTACAAGTAAAGATTTGTAGTTCATGTACGAATAAAGTATTCCATATGTTTAAGCCCGTCGAGATAATCCTGAATATCTTCCTACTTTACTTCAAATTTTTCCAAAACCTAATTTATAAATTACATTAAATTTTATGATTCTCAATTAAACCGTTCATGAGATATAAATAAAAATAAAATCAAAATCGATCCATTCATATATGTAGAATTCAGTAACGAAAACTTTAATATTATTGTATTCAGAGACCTCAAAACGTTCAGAAATCTCAAAACGTATGGAAGGTTTTGTTTTCGATCGACAGCAATGCATTCTGCACTGCTTTACCAAACTTTTTTAATATTTTCATTCCTGTGTAATTCGTTTTGATCTTATAATAAAAACTTGTAAAGATAGTGTAAAATAATAAAATGAAGATAAATCACTACATATTGCCTCTACGCTGTCGGGAGACATTAATTTACGCTACATTATTTAAACAAACGAAAAAATCTGTTTAAGGTTCAGAAAAGTAAATAATATTAACCAGAACGAGAAAAAAAACTTGAAAATATTTAAACGACTGAAAAGAAAACCTTTTAAACGAGAGATTTTTGACAAAAAATAAGGAAAAATAGACATTTTTTTGGATGGCTAAAAATTGCTATTAAAGAATCGAAGATATGATTAGCTACTTAATTATACAACAAGACCATCTTTATAAAAAATTTATTATTTCATACAAGGAAAACACATTAAAATGCACTATGAAAAAAAGTAAACATTTATAAAATTATAAGAAATGAAGAAGAAAATTCATACGAAGAAATGACAGTTTATAAATGTCGACTCGGTGCACATCCATCCAGCAATACGTTTATATACATAATGAGTATTTTATTCTTTTCAAAACATAATAAAACGATATAAAAATCACTTTCAAAATTGGTAGATATGCAACTGCAAGGATAAAAAAGTAAATTTCGTAGTAGTTTTTAGTATGGATCAAGGAAAGCGTGCTAAAATCTTGATTAGAGGAGTATAATTTTTTTGACTCGAAATAAAATCTACAATCGGTTACACTATTTCCAAAATAAGTAAATACGATCACATACATCGAAGATTCTCAAAAATTGCATACTATTATTACTATACAGAACATTTAATGAAAGTATACACATAAAGTTAGGTCAGAAAACCTTTCATGTTAAACTACCAATGACACTTCATCGGTAGTTTAACACCAAACAAAAACAGTCATAAGAATTAATAAACAAGTGAAAAAATGAAAATAAAAGTATAATTAATAATGAAAAAATTAAAATTTAACTAATTTATGGATAATACTAAGTCGATGCAGTTCCCCTTTTAAATCACATAAACTCGCCAAATTCCAACAACACGTGGAGTCTGTCGTTTTAGGCTTCTAACGTCTTCATTATTGCCTAGAAGGTTAATAGCTACATAGTTCACACGGTTATTTAGCCGCAGTTTATATTTTGTACCAAATCACTGTATTTCTTCCCGAACACGGATAAAGTCAGGTATTCGTGGATCTCACTGTTTCTTACGAGTCAAGGCGCCTCCTGTAATGCTCCTCAGTAATTCGTCTTGGAATCGCTAAATAATCTCGACGTTGCCGCTGCTTGTTGTATCCCGAAACTAGATCCGATAGGTCCAAATCGGTTTCGGGATCGTCGTATATAATAAAATAAAATTGTTTGTCAGACAGTAAAAGACCTCTTGCTCAGCAGCCAGTACATTTTTTAAACTTAATATCCAATTGTTTTCTCTTACATGGATCTTTCATGTTAGACAACGATAAAGAAGAACACCGAGGAACTGTACACTTTCAGCACGTATTTATTACACAGTCAGCATTTTATATAATATGAAAAATTATAAAATATAAATTAGATGTGATTAAAGACTACATCAGTTATTTAAAATAAATATATAAAATATAAAAACCTGCCGGGTCAGTCTAGCGGTTAAACTCGTCATCTCAAAATCAGCTGATTTTCGAGAGTTCTAAGGTTCCAGTCCTTGTTAAGTCAATCGCTTTTATGCGGACTTGAATGCTAGACTGTGAATATAAGTGTTCTTTGGTAGTTGGGTTTCAATTAACCACATGTCACAGGAGCGGTTGACCTGAGTCTGTTCCATGATATATGTTTACCGGTACATTTAAATTTACAGTGCACTACGCATGCAGCAACGTCAGGCCTGGCAAGTCGGTATCGGTTATTGCATTTGCCTATATACACAGATCCGGCAGTAGCTGGAAAACCGGTTAGAGAAAGACAAACTAAATATAGAATATAATTAACAATTCAGAACGCACTAATCAAAATTAATTGAATATATATATTTACGTATACGTTGAGCAGAGATTTAAAAAATTAAGTTTTTTTTTTATTAGTAATGTTTAAGAATTGATCGACAAAATAATATTGAACCTACAAATCGAAATCTTTTGATTGTATTTTAAATCGTTCGTTAATTTATTAAGATTTTCAACGGAAACATTATAAAACCTTTTTCTTAAGTCGAAATATTTTGTATTGAATTACTCGGTACAGTTTTACTGTCTGGTTTGATAAAAGTGATTACTGTTACCTTTTAAGAATAAGTAATTATTCTTTTTAGAAAAGATTAAACATTCATTAAAAATAGAAGATAAAGTTTTTTTTTTAATTTAACTTAATATCGGTATATATGAATCGCATTTATGATCTTCCAAACGCGTCTATTTTTATATCATGAAAACTCATTCTTCCTTTCTGATTTCTAAGAGACGATATTATACTACAGAGGAAATATACGTAAACATGAATAATAATAATGACATGTTTAGCGTTTCATTAACGTGCTTTCAAACGACAAAAAAAAAAAACAAAACAAAAAATAGTACGATTTTATTTTTGATTAAAAAGTGAAAAAGAAAAAATTATTTCTTCTTTGGTTGAAGAAGAAAAAATAAAAATGTAAACGGGAATGAGGGAGTAAAGAAAAAGCTATCAAATCTAAATGAAAGCTTCTATTTTTATAAATAAAATTATTAATATTTAGTAAAATTCAGAGCTTATTTTCTAAATTACGATGCATGAAATTTATTTAAATATTTTTGTGTCTGGATTGCTAGGAGGCTGAAGTATATATATATATATATATATATATATATATATATATATATATATATATATATATGTTGTATACAATACATACGTAATTATAATTATTAAAAAATAATTAATACAATGATTTATTGATTTCATCTTATAATTTACTGATTTTACAATTTAATTATTCAATAACAATTCAATATATTCCATAAAATTTTAATTTATTATTATTATTATTATTTTTGTATGGGATATATAGCAAAATTCATTTTATGCCCTTAGGCAATTTGAAAAAAAATATATATACATTGAAAAAAAAGCTTTTTTTCATTCTAAAATGAAATAAATTAATGAATAGATATTTATTCCGATTTATTCCATTTCGGATTCCTGGTATATATAGATTTTTTATAATCGAGGAAGGATGATGAAAACGTTGAGAAATAAAAAAAAACATTTACGAGAGGATAATAACTTTTTGAAGGACGAAAATACATTCCTTGTTTTCAGAAACAAAAAATATAATTAAAAACGTAAATGCGGCAACTACAGAGTGTCCCATATAAAACGCAACCCAACCTTACATCGGTAGGTATTGAAATAATAAAAAGACATGTGTAAATGTATATGTAATTTTTATTATTACCATCCATTACCTTACATTTAGAGTAAATGTTGGAAGTGGCCGCCATCTTCTTGAATACAAGCTTCAATTCTTTTTACAACATTTCTTGCAACTTTTTTCAAAGTTTGTGGCTGAATATTTAATATAGCTTGTTCAATATTGACTTTCAATCGTTCAAGTATTCGTGGTTTGTTGCTGTAGGCTTTTTCTTTGAGGTAACACCAATGAAAAAAATCCGCCGCAGTCAAATCTGGAGATCTTGGTGGCCGCAAGCCTCGACCGATAACACGATTACCAAAGAATTCAACGAAATCAGAAGTTGAACCTGCGTAGTCCGATGTCGCACCGTCATGTTGTAGCCAGCACTGTCTGTCTTCCTCTTCCAAGAGTGCGATGAACTGAAATAAAATATCCTGATATCGTTCTGCATTAACGGTGTACTCGAAAAAAATAGGACCGATTATTTTCTTCCGCGATATCGTGCACCACAAGCCCAACTTCTGCCGGTGTAATTGTTTTTCGTGATAAACGTGGGAATTTTCAGTACTCCAAATTCTACTGTTTTAGCTGTTTACGTAGCTATCCAAATGAAACCGTGCTTCATCTGTGAAAAATAACGAATCCATAACATTAATTCCCTCACGCAGAAATCGACGGAACCGTTGACAATATTGTATCCGTTTTTCTTTGTCGGGCTCAAGACGTCGATGAACCGTTTGAATGCGATAAGGTCGTAATTGTAATCGTTTGGTCGCCCGATGAACAGTTGATTTAGACAAATTAATTTCAGCAGACAAACGTCTGATCGATTTATTTGGCGAGGCGAGTAATCGGTCTTTGATTTCAGCGACCGTATCTGTATTTAACACTGACGCAGATCTTTTGTGTTCCTTGTTATTAACAGAACCGGTCTCTCTTAATTTTGCGACTAACCTTAATACTGATGTTTTGTTAGGAGCTGGTTTATCTGGGTACTTATGGCGAAACAAATCTTGCACTGCAACCACTGATTTCGTACTGAAGTACGACTCGACAATGAAAACACGTTCATCTAGCGAAAACACCATCTTGTCTCTAGCAATACACTGAACGTTATGATTGCATTGTTGTTACTATCGGTAGTGTTCTACTGCGTCGCCGCGATGTTCAGATGTTGGACGAGTCCATTTCAGTAACGAGTAAGGGAGTAAGCTTGACTTTTGAAATTTCATGGATGAGTGATTGATGGGTTGCGTTTTATGTGGAACACCCTGTATTCCTAAGATATATCTGATACATATTATTGATATTTGTGGTTTCAATGTTTTGTGATGAAAATCGGTTCAGCTGAGTTTTTTCTAAAGATCAATGTTAATTTTTACTGATTGATGACCTCAAGAAAATGTAATTATCCATTTATTTATTTTTTTTTTTTTTATCAAAAATATAAGAAATATATTTTGATTTTAACCCGGAAGTTCCGGGTTCGAATCCTGGTCAGGCACGGCGTTTTTCATACTCTAAAATTTTCCATTTCCGTATGCAAGCTTCAAATCTTTTGCGGTAAAAACCAGTATTACCCGGATCCTGTGATCATTATTAGTCGTATATATTGATCTTTAAAAAAAAAAAGAAGCGAATCACATATTTCATTTTATAATAATATAATATTTTATCGAAGAAACTATGATAACGCCTACTTTTTACATTATCAATATTGTAATTTATTTGAAGGGGAATGTATTCTTACCCAAGTATACACGTTTATATTATCTAACTGAATTACCACTGGTGCAATATCTACTTTTATTTCTTTGCTTTAATTCTACGTTGAACGGTAGATCATTGATAGCAGTTGCAATAAAACTTTTTCTTTTCTGTTACGCAGTTAATGTTATGTAAGGGATTGACAAGGGATCTTGTAGGGGAAAAATGTTATTTGTAACAAAAAGGAAACTTTATTGTTAGTAAGGGAAATGTATTATTATCTGTTACACATCAGTTTTATGTGATTGACTTACCCTAATATTCTTTTCAGTACAATTTATTAATTAAATTTGATTAACAACTTCCTCATTTTCATTATAAATTACCAGAAAAATGGCAGGAGTTTTCTAAATATTTTGAAAGTATTTAATTACTAAAAAGATATCTAATACTTCAAATAAAGTACTAATTTTTGTGGTTTACAATGAAAACCACAAACATAATTAAACATAATCTACATTTCTTAAACGTTTGTCTAAATTTATGTTTTTATTTTTCCACAAAATTTAATCTTATCGGCTACTCTAAAAATATTTTAATAAATAAATATATTACTGGGCTTTAATGTAAAAATCTTAGTAATAAGTTTTTACGTCTTTCAATTTAGAAGGTACAAAAGTAAAATTTTGATAGCAGCCAATTTTATTATGAGTCATTACGTTTAACGTTTTGGTCAACAAATGTTAAGAGAATATCTTGATCGACCTCATGTTTACTTCTCAGGGGTTATAAGGTTAGGACATTTACTTAATGTGTATTATAAAATATATATATGTTCAGAAATATTGTACGCGTGTGTCAGTTTTACTTTAACAAAAATTATATATATATATATATATATATATATATATATTCTTAAATTTACTGAATCTTCTTGAAACCGATATGGACGTATTTGGGATTCAGTCCTGGGAGACAAATCACATCAAATATTAAAGTGATCCGATGGCCACAGAGGAAAGTAACCCAACAGTTTTGGTTCATCAGAAATTCTGAAATTCATGAATACGGATGAGATTGACCGTTTCAATTCTAAATACATGGTTAGGTTAATATACATGCAAATTCCCTTGTTTTGAACTTGCTAGACCACGGCGATAACATTAGACGGTTGAAAAGGGTTCATACACTGAACCTTAGTGATGGTCATTGAAGATACTTTATTTTCATGTTTTTTCGGTGCTTTTTGCACGCTGTACAAAAAGCACCGTTTTTGTACCTGTCTCCGTTATTATTTTTTGTTTCCATTCTTGCTATCTATTTACTGACATCGTTTATTTCTACAAGGTGTGTGAGACCTTTAACTTCAAATCTGACGAAAACGTTGAGCGTGTGAGGGTTCTTGTGAAATCAGACCGTCGTTTAACAATAAGGATAACGAGTGAACAGTTAAATTTAAACGCTTTCACCGTACATAAAATTTTGACAGACGATTTGGACATGCGAAAGGTTTGTGCGAAATTGGTGCCGAAAAACCTCACAACGGAACAGGACAATCGAAGAAACGTGTGCGTTGATCTTCTTGAGAGGATTGACAACGACCAGAAATTCTTCAATCGTGTGATCACAGGTGATGAACCTGGATATTTGAGTACGTTCCTGAAACAAAGCGGCAAAGCGAAGAGTGGCACACTTCGTCATCTCCTCGACCGAAAAAATGTCGAATGAGCAAATCAAAGATCAAAACCATACTGATTTGCTTTTTTGACAGTAGGGGTATCGTGCATAAAGAATTTTTTCCACCAGGACAAACTGTCAACCAAGTGTTTTACAAAGGTGTCCTTGAAAGGCTCAGGAAAGGAGTGATTCGCGTGAGACCAGACATTGCAAACAAGTGGATGCTTCATGACAATGCCCCGTGTCACACGCCATTTCCTTCACGGAATTTTTGACCTTAAAACGCATTCCTACGGTTCCTCAACCTCGCCCCTATTCACCTGATGACTTTTCTCGAAATTGAAACATGTCGTAAAAGAACGTCATTTTGAAATTCTGGAGAACATTCAAAAGACTGTGACCGACCAGTTAAAAGCTCTACCAGTTGAAGCATTCCAGCGCTGCTAACAGGAATGGGAACAACGACTCTGCCAGTGCATAGCTGCCCAAGGAAACTATTTGAATGGGATAATATTGTTGTTTGAAAAAAATAAAAACTTTGTTAAGTAAAAAGTCAGTCTCATTACTTTTCTTACACACCTCGTATTACTGTTTTTCCCTCCGGTAACTACCGTTTAGACAATTCTTCAGAGGATGAATGAGGATGATATGTATGAATGTAAATGAAGTGTAAGTCTTGTACATTCTCAGTTCGACCGTTCCTGAGATGTGTGGTTAATTGAAACCCGACCATCAAAGAACCCGGTATCCACGATCTAGTATTCAAATCCGTAAAATAACTGGCTTTACTAGGACTTGAACGCTGTAACTCTCGACTTCCAAATCAGCTGATTTGGGAAGACGCGTTAACCACTAGACCAACCCGGTGGGTCATATTACTGTTTGTCGCATTCCTTCCTTACATTTACTTATATCCGCTTATTTTGTCAGCCTTTTATCTATGTCTGTTTTTAATCTTTCATTCATTTGTTTATCTACCTATGTGTAAATGTGCATATAAACTGAATATGTTGAACACACGTGGTTCATAAATTGGACAAGTTATAGAACCCCGTGATGATAATGTTTATGACTTAATCCATTGGTTTCTTGGTCTTAATTGTTACAATAAGTGTGTTTAAAGACATGAACGTTTACTGTTATCGTAATAATTTACTGTTTGTTTTCTTGGTGGGTCATCATTGGATGGTCCTCTCTCATGTGACATTTTAACGTATTATTTACTTAGTTTCGTCAGGAAAAACCCGATTGTCGAGTTTTCTTCTACAGCAAAAAAGAAAAAAAATTAGGATAAAATTGAAAAATCTATTAGGGCTTTATAAGTTATGCTGTGTAAAACATTAGCTCAATATTTATTTTAGCTCTCTTTTAAGCAATAGTAGCTGGTTAGACACACAAATTCAATCAGAGTTATCCGAGTAATTATAAATTTGATCTAAATTTTGTTGAAGCAACCTTTTCATCCGCTTGGATTTCATTAATCAAAAAATTATGTATGATTCTTCAATTATATTAATGAGAAACTTCAAAAATCCAAGTATCCAAAAAATATTGTTTTTTTTAAGGATCTTTTCACCCTTTTTCAACCCCATAAGGATAATTTATTCGTAGTTTTCTTATTACTGTTGTAACAAATAACAGTGTCAAATTCTAGGTATTCAAGAAGTTAGAAAATCATTGACAAGAGATTTTCGTACTTATACAGTCTAATTATTAATTACATCATTTTTACTTTTCAGGATGTTAAATTATTAAAAATCAGAAAACAGTAAAAGAAAAATTGAAGTCTTCTCTCGATTTTTAGAACTTTCGAAGTTTTGAAGTAAAAATATATATAATCTTTTTTACAGAATTCTGTTAGTATAGACGTATGTCTATACATCGTTTCTTGATCAAACCATTTTATTATTGTGTCTTTATTTTTATTTAACGGGAAGTTTAGTTAAAATTAATGAAATGTAGTATGGATGTATGACCGTTACGGTTATTGATTTTACGTTCCTTTTAACGCTGTTGTACATACGAGTAA
Source organism: Lycorma delicatula (assembly GCF_047948215.1). Classification (NCBI taxonomy): domain Eukaryota; kingdom Metazoa; phylum Arthropoda; class Insecta; order Hemiptera; family Fulgoridae; genus Lycorma; species Lycorma delicatula. Next base: position 390,163,242 of record NC_134455.1, read on the forward strand.
GCCATTGTCAAATCACCAGATTTATTTTTACGGTTAATAAAAAAATTAATTTTTTAGTTTGTCAAAAAATACCGGTCGCATCCAGAATTCGAACCAAGAACCTTCTGGATGAAAAATCAGATCTGCTACACTGTTATGCCACGGAGGTCGGCATACTACATAGTAATAATGTTTGTTATGTATTTCTTGAGATCTGTATTCAGGAAAAATATTTAATTATAAGGAACACCGCAAACGTAATTATATATATATTTACACACCCGTACGCGCGCGCGGATATATATATATATTGGGAAGTAATGGATTTATTTTTTGATTCTATTTGTTACGGATGTATACCGGAAATCTCGTTGACATTCCTGTTGGATCCACTGCTGTTTTTTTCTGCGTTTCAGAAATAAATTTCAGGTCAGTATCAGATTACGGGTTAAGGTATCAATCTATAACCACCCTACACAGTAAAAGAAAAGTTGCTTCCTGAAAGAGAAGCGACTTCCGTTACGGGCAGTAGGCTAGATACATTCGCGGAGGTCGGGGTGTGGCTAGGTTTGTCCTACACGGTAGGCGTCTCCCACTCGTGATGATAGGTATTAAATAATTGAAAAAAATAAAACACTAGGATGAGAAGCTAAGAAAAAAATCGACGTGGTGATATACTTTAAAGAGAACGGGTCATTATAAACATTTTATTGACGTGTATTTTTTATTTAGTTAAAAAATGATGAACAATAAAATATTAATTATTAAAAATCGCGAAAAATAATTTTTAAAAGAGAATCTTAAATGCACAAGTATTTTAAAATTTTGACTTTAGATTATTTAAAATAAAGAAATATTTTTTTGATTACTTTTCTCGAAATAAGAAGTTATAGTAGAAAACTATTTAACTGTAATTTATTCCAGTTAAATCCTATCATTTAATAGCAAATAAGTTCTATAGATATTTCTAACGTTTACTTATTACAGTTTATCGATTTTAAACTTTATGTATTCTCTTTTCTGAACGAGTCATTACGAGTATTAAGGTTTTAGAACGCCAACCTTCATCGAAAAAGGTAATTTTTCTTTCCTGACATCATAGCTAAAGATCTATCTGCTAGAAGCAAAATATGGTAATCAGTCAAAAAATGGGGTATGGGATTTTTGCATTTCTTGACGTTTCATGACCGATGAACCCCAAAGAACAAAAAAAAAGTGGGGGGTAATGTTCGTTCGTACGTATGTAGGTGTGTTAGCGTGTTTGAAGTTTAATAACTTTTGATTGGATAAACTCAATTTGAAGAAATTTGCTACAGAGGATCGTGTATATGGGACAATTATTTTGGTAAAAGTTTTGGGTCACTGTCTCCAAAGTTGAGGTAGATAGTTTCTTTGGGATCAAATTTCCAAAAGTTTTTTGAAAAATAATCCCACTTTATAGTAAACTCAGTACATACGTTCACGTCTCAGGAATGGTCGAACTGAGACTGTACAAAATTACACTTCATTTAAATTCATAAATATCATCGTCATTCATCCTCTGAAGTAATACGAGTAATAACTTACGGTGATTCCGGAGACTACGCAGAAAAAAAGGAAAATAAAGTACATGCGTGCATGCTTATCTTACCATTTAGAAAATGATTGTTCCCAAATTCTCTCCTTCTTCAAAGATCGAAAACAGGTATCTTTTTATATATTGCATATTTGTTACAAAATTTTTTTACGTCTTCTTAAGTATAGTAGTAGCACTTGGCCTCAAAAAAAAAAATACTTAGGGGCAATGTTGGGTTGATGAACAAAGTTTAAAAATATCAATTTTTTGAATTTTTTAAAGCTTTGTTTAGTTTATTTAAATTTTTAACAATAATATGTTAAAAAAACATATTTTTTGACTTCATATTACGTTTATTTGATATTAGTTATAGTTTTAATTAAAATTGTATTATAATTTTAATCAATTATATTTTATTATACCGTTTAATATTTTAAAATAGCAATTCAGTTTTTGATACTTGTGCATTAACCGGCAAGCATATTTTGTTTACATATATCATTATTATAAACAATAATTACTAAATTTATTATTTTAATAATCAAAATATTACTGTTAATTAGTCGAGGTAAGCGATCGTAGGTTATGTTTGTTTAGATTATGTTGTTTCCGTGTACCGATAATCGTATATATATCTTTTTTTTCCCCGTTTACCCACCGGTAATTACCTTTCAGTTAATACTTCAGAGGATGAATGAGGATGGTATGTATGATGGTAAATGAAGTGTAGTCTTGTACATACTCAGTTCGACCGTTCCTGAGATGTGTGGTTCATTGAAACCCAACCACCAAAGAACACCGGTTTCCACGATCTAGTATTCAAATCCGTGTAAAAATAACTGACTTTACTAGAACTTGAACTCTGGAACTCTTGACTTCTAAATCAGCTGATTTGGAAAGACGTGTTCACTACTAGACCAACCCGACGGGTTAATCGTATATATATTTAGTTAACCTAACCAAACGCTGGGAGGCGAGCCAGGTAGGACGGTGGACTACACGTCTGATTCCGAACGTGAGTGCTTGGTAGGGACGTAAGCATGGTGAAGTTGGATACTGCCTCACTCAACTACTTTCGGGCCATGGGAACTTTGATAGCTATCTGCATCGCTTCATGAGGAGGTGAACGGCGGGTTGCAGGTACTATGCGACAGCTGACACAGCCGAACACACCTGGTTCGACTGTGTCTGGTGGGAGAACAAGAGACGTCAGATTCCGGTGGCCGTAACACCAGATAACGTCGTCAGACACATGCTCCAGAGTCAGAATGGATGAAGGGTGGAAGCGAGAGTGGGTCGTCTCGTACTAACAGTGAAGAGGGGGGGAGGAACCCCCTTGACGTGCACGCAGCCCTCGAAGTCATCAGAGGCGTTTAAATGTGTTTTATTTTTGTAGTTGTTAATGAACTTTGCTAGGTTAGGAATTTATGATCGTATTATGTGTCTTTGCTCATGTTGTTGTTAGATTATGCTGCCGGATATACCGATGGACATGGAGTGGGGGGATATTGTGTGCGGTGCTCTACCGCTGACGGCGAAGGAGGCATGGCGCAACAAGTAATGAGGGGTCATGGGAATGCGTGGGTGATCGAGGACAGGTACAAGTCCATCTTGATGCGTGTAGGGGCCAGGGAGGGAGCCTCTATGCCTAGGGTGTTCGGGCCTACTCACGCGCAAGAGTGGGTGGGTCGGAGCTCCCCGATGATGGCGTGGGGGACCCTCGAGATATGCATGGGAGGACGCGTAACTGTGAAGGGCAAACGAAATGTGTATCTTGATCTGGTACAATAGGGACTGGAAGGGTGCTCTCCTGCGGAGAAAAATTCTGATCACCGGAATAGGTGATTAGTATGTTTTCGGAGAGGCACAGGAGACTCCAATGGGATGTCCGAGTTCGGACGAGCAAGGGTGAGCAGACTGCGCTGCCATTAAATCCTGAGGCGACTGTGTTAAGCTTTTGGGCTGGTCGTCTTGGGGGAGTTTAAAAAAAATAAATAAATAAAAAAAAACCTAGCCAAACATAATTTGCTCTCGCTTTGCTCGCTAACCTGGAATAATTAAAGTTAAATATACAAGTTACGGTACTTAAAATAATAAATTAAATAATAATGATAAATTCAGTAATTAATGCTTATTCAAACTTAGACAAGCTGTATGTAAAAAAAATATGCGTGCCTGTTAATTCACATGTACACAGTTTTAAAAAAAAATTATTTTTAATAATTTAAAAAATTGGTAACTGTTTTCATTTACTTTCGGGGGGATTAAATCTCAAGCTCTCTGTGTTTAGCAAAAATTTATTATTATTATATATATATATATATAATAAATTTCACTGCCACTACTATATTCAACTACACATATTAATTTTTTTTTGTAATATTTATAAACGAATTTTACAAATAAACTGATTTATGTCGTTATTACTCACATAAAAGCTGATGAATACATTCCAAAACCAATGGATTACCTGTAAAAATAAAATTTGTTAAATTTTTTAACATTTCAAACATTCAGCAATAGTTAATCTATTAAAACGCATTTCCGTATCGACCAAGGGAACATTTTTAAATCGTTAACCAAATTGTATCAGGTTTATTATATGCACTGTTATACTCGTCGGGGTATTTTGGAAATCGTTATCAACAATTACAGTCAATTTGATCTCATAGACAACCTAAAACATTGACGATTTTTTTGAAAAAAATCAATTTAATTTTTTTTATGTAGTGTCATCAACAATTAAAGTCATTAGCATCTTATCAGTATAATGTAACTGTACCGCTAAATGTGTATATAGTCTCGAACAAACTCAGGCCGACCATTCCTGAGACGTTTGGTTAATCGAAACCCAACCATCAAAGAACACCGTTATCACGATCTAGAATTCGAATCTGAATAAAAGCAAGTACCTTTATTCGGATTTGAACCTGAGAACTTCAACTTCGAAATCAGCTGATGATGTACGATTACGAGTTTACTACTAGTCCAACCCGGCGGGTTAAAATCAAGTTTTTGATTCTTTTAATACTGTATTATTTATGATCTTATTTGTCACGTAATTCGATTTTACGATAAAAACTTTACAATATATTTTTTTTCTGGAGGAAAGGAGTTACCGATATATTTTAAAAACATTTAAATATACCTTTGCGTGACGCGACAGTGTATTATCTCGCTGGGATATCACAAATTAAAAAAAAAAAATTAAATAATGTAATATATTTTTCAATAAAAGAGAAAAAATTCATAATGTTATTTAAATTTATTTTTACAACATTACAAACCGTAATAAAAAACAGGGAATTGATATTTTTATAATAATTAATTTCCAAAAACTAACTCTGTTACAAAATATGAAATTTTCACAAACAGCTCAACTAATATAATCTAAATAAAGTTAGCAATATAACTGAGATTATAACTTTGTTATCTATTAATTATTCAAAATGTTTAATCTGGATAATTAATTATTTAATAAGTCATAACTAAGAAAAACGTCTTTAGAATTTGACTTTTCTAACGGTAATTATCTTTGTTCGTTCAAAATGAAATTCATTAAAAGTTTTGATCGAAAGCTTAAAGCATTATCGATAATAATCTTATTCTTTCTTTTTGCTTTATGCGGTCATCGACTTCTACAGTCATTAGTCCTCATTACATTCTTTCAAATTAAAAATTAAATCACCAGCAGAATCGTCAGATGTAAGGCGGTATAAGGCCCTTACATTTTGATGAAACACTAAAATAAACGTTAAGTGAAATATTTAAACGAAACGAACATAACACTTATAAAGGACCCTGTCGTTTACATAAAATATAAAAATAAAACGCAGTAAAATAAAATACTCAAAAAAACGTTGGACAATAGCGCGTAAATTTGACAACTATATGATGGGATATAAAGCCATAACATAATTTATACTGACAAAACTACTCTGGGGGTTTGAGACGGGCGGAAATTAAGATCCGACCGGTGGGCCGAGACGAGACAGCCCGTTAAAATATAGGAAACTCCCCTGGCCTGTGTTATACTTAACTGCAGGATCCGGCCCAGAAGAGAAGGTGAAGTGAAAAAAAAAAATACTTATACTGACTTCGGCTTACTGTAAACTCGTTAATAATCCGCTGACATGTAGGTAAATAACTATATATTCTTCTTTGCCATTTTCTAAATCAGAAGCGATATTATTTCCTACTTTCTGTGATTTTCATATATTGTACACTCATCCAGTAGATACTTAACAGTTACCGGCTTATCACATACACCGTACGTTGGTCTTTTTTAGCCGATTACTATGTTGTTCTTATGTGATCGATTCAGAGTCTGGTCATCGCTACTTGTTCCCGGCGTGTCAGTTTCGCGTCACTCTTTTATTTAAATGGAGTAATTTTAATCGCATTTAATTTCGTATTTAGTTTTCTCCATTCATTACTTAGACAATTTTTAAATTCTACCACTCGAATAGGAATTTTTACCATATTCTGAAAGATTTTTTCCATTCTAGCCGCTTCGTCTTCCCTTTCATTTCCTGAGATACCAATGTGTCCTAGTGGAACACATATCACTGATCCATTAGGTTTAATACATATAGATTGGACATCATCGATGTTCTTGTTCCGAATAGCAGTCAATGCGCTTAAAGTACTGACTATACTTTATGTTTATGTATATGTAATGTTCTGTGTAACTAGCTTCTTCTTTGCTGTATAGCAGTCAGCTCTGTCGTGTAAACACTTGCTATATCTGTCAGTTTCTACAAATTATCTTCTTTATTTATGTATACAGAACATCCAACGCCAAGTTCAGTTTTAGAAAGCATCAGTAGAGACTTTCATCCTCCATAGTTACTTATTATTTTTGAAAATTGTTGTCGGATAAACACTGTTTGTTTCTTTTTTATTTTTCAATGAAAGAGATGTCTCAAGAGACATGATGGTATTTTTCTGGTACAAAATGCTTATGTATCCGGCAAAACACTTTCATGTTTTGTTACTAACTCGCTATTTCGTTATCCGGCTGTCTAGAATAGGTAGCGTGATGTTCATATAAACAGCCAAAATAAACTATTAAAGGTTTTATAATTATTTGTATTAATTTTACCTATGAAAGAATTTTCATAATTCATGCGGGTAAGAAAGACATATATTTGCTGTTTATCGTAATAGAAATATTTTTCTTTTACAATATAAAGGTATTATGTCGGCTTCAGGCATTAAACTAGTCACCGGGTTTGTACGTTAATCGCATAATCGCATTAATGTATTTTTTTTGAATTCCAATTCAAACAGGATAAAAGATTTTCTCTTTATAAAATCTATACGAGTCGATTAGTCATCATATTTTCAAAGGCATTTCGAATTAATTATTGGAATCGGTCAGATTTTTATATGTTTTTGGATCGGAACAATTATTTTTTCTTCCGCTGGCGCGGTTACATTCCATCCCAGTATATCTGATTATATAATTTTAGCAATCTAAGTTCTGAAACGGTGTTTAGCCGTTTGATCATGAATTAATGTATTTCACCTGGACCAGATGTTTTTTGCATTTTCTCCAAGTCCATCTGTTTTAAAAGTTACATTTTATGAACGATTCATTTTGGTTCCAAAATTTAGGTGATCCTCAAGTTCTGTTTTTATTTTTTAAACGTTCGTTACAATCGGCTGTTTTACTGGCTTCTTCGAATCGACTGGCTAGTAACTCAGAAATTTCGTTTGGAGTATATATTAGATAATCTTCATATTGAAAGCAAATTATGAGGGTAAATTTTGTACGCCTTAACTATCATCCAAACGAATGTAGCAATCGTATTTTTTCAAATAGATGGCACGTATTGTTGCCAGAATTGTTTTTTTTTTTTTGAATTTATCCTAAGTCTTCCCGTATGCATCCTGTGTTTTTAAAGGCGATTAAATTTTCCGATGTTGGACGTTTCTTGATAGGGTTTCTTTCTTCCTTTTTATCTCTTCACTGATTTCACCACCGAAGGAGTGGCTTCTTGTTTTTCCCGGATGTTCTGGAAATATATCTTGATACCGAATCAAATATAGCATTTGTTACAGCACCGAAATCATTTTCTCCAGTTGTTTTGGGAAGTGAAATTTGCACCAGAAAATGTTTACTTATTTTAAAGTGGTCACCACTAATTACTACTAATTACGGGAGCCCGAGACACGTGTCTTCTGAGATGTTTGAAGGTCTCTATGCACCGCACAGAATCAATCCGGCTTTCAGATAGTAAGTCAAGTACTTGTGTTTGGAATCCCAGAACACTGTTAACAATTTTTTTTTCTAGAGGGTTTTGTTTTTGAATGTTTTAAATTGTGGTAAACCGTATGGTCGGTATTACATGTTCTGTGTTTTTCTTCTAGGTCGTAATGAAGCACCCAACTTTTATCTCTCGTCACAATATTGAAAAGGAAGTCATCTCTCTCGTAACGACTCAGAAGCTGCGTTCAGACGCGTTGTCATAGCAGATTTACTTGACCCGTAACAATTATGACTGACAGAAAACGAAAAGGTATGGATAAACTAGTTTTGGAATGTTAGAAGTAGGGAAATGAAAGAACAAGATAACAGCATTTGTTACTTTTATCAACTTTTTTTCTCTCATTACATTCCAGTGTACACTACGTTTAAGATGCCCCTCATATGAAACTAGTTTCTGTTGTTATGTTTAGCAAAACCGCTTTCATTTTTTTGATTAACTCACGAAGGATTTTTTTTATTATTAGTTTTACGTAAAAAAAAATCAAAACATATTTTGTTGGACAAAGGTTTTTTTTGTTTTTTATAACTTGGGGTTTCAATTATGTAGATAATTAAAATTTATTCGAAGGAATATTCTACCTGTTTGAACTTAAAAGAATTTTTACTTATTTATTTTTTATATGCCTAGTTCTATTATCCAGCCTAGGTTAGTCTAGCGGTTAAAGTCGTCATCGCAAAATCAACTGATTTTCGAAGTCGAGAGGTCTAAGGTTTGAGTTCTTGTAAAGGCAGTTGTTTTTGTACGGTTTTGAATGCTACACTGTGGTGGATACTGGTATTATTTGATGTTTGGGTTTCAATTAACCACATGTCTCAGGAGTGGTCGGCCTGAGTCTGTTCAAGACTACACATTTACCGGTACATTTGCAGTTACACTCCACGCTGCACACAGATTCTTTGGAATTTCTGAAGAGTACTGTTGACATCATGTCAGTGTGCTCTTACTCTGTAACCTGGTATATGTAAATAAATAAAATAAAAATAAGTAAATGCAGGTTAATATAGTGTAACTACCTAATGAATGAATCGGGATTTTAAATAATAAAAACATTTTAAAAAAAAACCAAATTAACCACACTTCAATAAATGTAGACAAAGATATGCACACAAAATAGAATTATGTGTCACAATATGCCGTTAAAAAAATTACATAATTGTGTTTTATATATGGAATTTTTAATAATTAGAAGCAATGTACAATTAAATATCCAACCTAATTAGCAAACAAAGCAGTAACTATAACAAAACACACACGTTTATTCAATTTATAATACTTGACAAACTCATTACGCTACTGTCCTTTTTAGAAACGGTCTGCTATTTATTTTTGCTTGTTTGTTTTCACAAATTTATTTAAACGTAACAAATAGTAATAAACATTCGTTTTAATAATGTATAATACGATCACCAGTTTCCTCATTGAAATCAAACATCATTTCATTAACAAGGTATTAATCATCATTTAAAAGCAAACGATTAACACTCTATTGTACTAATTTCATCAATATCTCTCTAACTATTAATTCATCAGCCCCTTTTTATACAACTAATTAATTTATATTTTTGCAGTTTTTTCACGATGTTCGAATAAAAAATCCAGTTTCATCTCTGGTAATACTGTGATTAAACATTTTAAAACATTCATTTTTAAAACGCCGCAAAAATTCATCCGATGCAGCAAGAGGTTTTTCCTTGCTAAAAATCGTACAACAAAGATATGAAACATCAGGAAACATAAAAGAAAATTGTGACACGGTAATACGCCGGTTTTCTCGAGTTTTTTCGTCAACTTTTACAGTTAAATCATCCGTATCACCGACGGTCGGCGACAATGTTCTTCATAATATCTCGTTCACCCTTCTCAAAATGAACGGCACCAATGTCTTACAACATCACTCGTAATATTCGGAAAACTTTTTATAATATTCGGTTCGTAAACGTCACAAATTTGACTGTGAATTTCAGCCACAGAATTGCTTTTTATCAAAAATTGGATTACTCCTCGTACTTCATACCTGGCGGAAACATTAATTGTAGCACTCATTATAAATGCGTGAATAACTAACAACAAAATGACTAAATTATAGTTGCTAGCAGCTGATTATCGACTGAAATAACTAAGCTACACTAGTGAGATCTGTATACATTCCATACATAGGCGGCAGATTCAAAATGAACTATACTTTAAGAACACCCCTGCTCTATATATATGTGGTCAAAAGTTATTTTAGCTCATAAAAACAAAAATACATAACCTATTTAAAGTAACACTTCTAATGTAACCCGCTAATCCCAACGATGTTTCCATTGTTAAAGCTTTGAAATATGGGGATCAACAACAAATTATTTAAATTAAAAAGGCTCAAAATAGATTAATTAAAATATTTTTCAATAAAGACCTTTGGATGATAGGAAGAATTTTAGATAGAAACTATTTTAATGCTATATATCAATGCTATCACTTGTAGGTTTTTATCAGGTAATATGTCATTTTCCATATGAAAAATGAATTTAAAACTAAAAAAAATGATTCATCAAAATACTTTTTTCTAAATAAAATAATTTATATGGTAGAAAGTCATTGAAAATTGTTGCCAGCTTATATAATATGTTATCAAAAGATATAAAAGATTTGATAAAGTATAATTTGTTAAAGAAAGAAGTATTTCGATGGCTAGCCTCAGAAACTTTAAATATCTAGAATATCTGTTTATCTTAAAGCAACAAACTGTTAAAGCCTTTAATATTTTGTTACGATTGAAATACATATTTTTACTGCAACTAGTCTACGACGCCACTAAATATTTTTTCATAATTAACAGTATTTTTATGATAAATTGTAGTACATTGTTTTTAGTAATACACAATTTTGTTCTGTTTTTCTTTTATAATACATTTAGTAGTAGATGTTATTTTCTAACTTTCTTTCTTGATGTAATTATTAATGTATTTTGTGTATTTTTATTTTTTATTGTTAATATGTTTGTACTGTACTGAATGGGTACATGCCGATAAGGCTTAGAGTCTTGGCGAGAATCAAGTATGTATATTGAGGAATAAAGTTTTTCTGATTTGTTCTGTTCAAAAGCATTTTTCGAAGTCGTTTTTAGTGAGCACATTAAAGCTCTTATAGCATTTATTTGATCTTTTCTCTGTCTTCACATCTCTTTAAACAAAATTTTAAGCTTAGGAAAGAGCCGATAATCGCTTCGGATGAATTGTGATGCCTGAGCTGGAGCGTTGTCGTGATGAATTTTCCGATCGCATTTCTAAAGCTGTTTCTTGCTCGAACAGCATCTCTTAGCCGAAGAATTGTCAGTTTCTTCTTGAAGTTCACACTCGTGATAAACCGTGCCCTGATAATAAAAAAGGCAGCATCACATTCGTTGTGTTGTGAAAATTCGTCACAATACACGTTTAAATATATTTAGTACTAAAAATATTGTAATAAGACCGGTATAATGGACCTGAGTAACGGATTCCTGCCGATTAAGAAGAGAGTAGTAAAAAATAACAAACGGAAGGAATCCAGAAGAGGAGTAAAAGGAATTCTTTTTCTAAGGCTAACAGGTCCGTTTAACATTCTTTGTAATACTGCTCGCTGACACACCTACGACAGATGTTCCATGAGAAGTATTACCAGACTAAGGTAGAAATGTACGGAAAAATGTCTATGAAGATCATCCTCACGCTTCAGCTTGGGTTTGGTTCTGCAGGTAAAGAGGATAGGAATATAAATACTCCAATAAAGACGAGTTAAGATCAGTTTTAGCGAGGTGGTATTATGCGATTCAGTGAAGAAGTGAGATTCTGAGTGTTTGTACAACATGTGAAGTGACGTTACGAGTAATTCCGGTGAGAACAGTATATAATTGGTGAAAGGGATAAAGTGTTGAACTCATTTGTAAATTGTTAGGGTAGTTTTATTTCTGAACAGGAAAGGTATTTGCAAATTGAAAGAATTCTGGTTTTTAATATTTAACTATCTGTAAATGAATCCTGACCTAACTTTAAATTCTATTTTGTATGTAATCATTGTTTATCATTATTATTATTATTATTATTGCGGTTGTGATTATTATTTTTATTATTTGTTTAATATTGCCATTTATTATTATTACTACTGTAGTCATTAGTAGTCATTACTATTATTGATTTGTCTTATTTTACTAATAACGGAACTAATAAACGGTAATTATATAAACATTTTCAATCGTTAATCTCTCAATATCCTGACCGAGCCGCGAACATTCGACGATATCATAAATCATCTTCAAGAAAACTAACTGAACATTTGAAAACTTAACTACAATCCTTACAAAATCTTTTAAATATTATTCAGCTGTTATTTTTAGGGAAACAATGGAAAAGAGGTTTGGCATTCATGAAATACAAGAATATTGTAATAGGAAGGATTAATTTCAACACTAATGTAGCTATATGTTATTTAAACAACACGAAGGTGTTGTTTAAAATTTACAGAAGCACTGATGAATAATGAAAATTGTAAGTTATTACAAATAAATGAACATATTTAGATGAATTTTCAAGAAAAAACTTTTTACTCAAAAATATTTGATTCAACTAGGGATTTTTTTTATAACATGTTGCTCTAAACCTTACAAAATATTAAGACTTTTAACTTGTTTAAAAGCAGTTTATTAAAAATTTAAACTAATAATTGTTCATTATATGACTATAGATCGCATTATTAAACTATTTTCAGTGAATATTTCATTATTTTTACTAAAATAATTTACTAATTACTATTTACTAATTATTTTTTTTTAGTAATTTACTAATTAGAAACTACTATAAATATCCAAATGTAACCTTAAATAAGATTAACACCTGATAAATTATTTATTATATACGTGTAATAATAACAAATGTTTTAATAAAATTATTACAAGGTAAAAGGCATGTTTATATAATTAATACATGCATATCCCATGTATTATGTACATACATGAACAACATGAACATGTATGTAGAGGGCTTATAGACCTATTACGAAAATACACTATTATTATAAATATTCTATTATTAAAACAACAGAACATCCAAGCTATTAAATATTACAATAAAAACATCGATTAGATTAGAGTGTTTATTAATCTTTTATTATTAATTACTTTACACTTTATTTGACTTATTTAATTTATACTTTACACTTTATTATTTTTGTTTTATTAATTTTGAAATAATAATATTTTTTTTTAATGTGAAAAATATCAGGATTTCTTTTTAAAATATATATCACCTACTTATTAATATATTTCAGTACTGCTAATTATTTATAGAAATGTAAACGACTACATTTATTATTTTGAAAATTGGATTATAATCCAATTGTGTTTTCAAAATAGTATCAAAAGAATAGTGTACCTTACAATTTATTTGAAAGATAAAACCCGATTTCTTATTCATACTGATAAAAACAGGAAATAGTATTTATGTAACTGTAGTTTCCCACAAAAACAGTTTTATACTCTGTATAATTTTTAATATATATACAGAGTGCTGCCTTTCGTGGCATGACTAGTAACGTCTCGGCCATTCATCTGGAGGTCCCGGATTCGAATCCTGGTCCAGGTATAGTATTTTCACCGTAAAAATTACCATTTCATCTCAACCTTTGAAGCAATACCTAATACTGGTCCTGGAGGCAAAAAAACGCGCGCGCGCGTGTGTATGTGTGTGTGGATGTGAAAATGATTTACTTAAATATTGAATCGATGATCTATTTAATAGTATAATGATATGTATAACGGAAAGGTGCTCAGGGGACAGATGTTAGTATATGTAATGCAGTAGTAAAGGCAGATTTTCGAAGTCAAGAGTTCTAAGGTTCGACTCCTTTTAAAGGCAGTTACTTTTATACAGATTTGAATACTAGATCATGCACAACGGTGTTCTTTGGTGGAAAGGTTTCATTTAACCACACATTACAGGGCCAACCTAAAACTGTAGAAGTCAACACTTCATTTATATTCATATCATTCTCTGAAATAATATCTTACAGTGGTTTCGGAGTCTGAACAGAAAAAGAAAGTGTATATAAATAGTGCATCCAACATTGTTTTTGCCGGTTAAGGTTTTTAATTTTTTTTAATATTTTATTCTTTTCTTTTTTATCACCCGTTATGCTTAAAGTATTACATTTAATGGGGATACAAATAAATTTTTAAAAAATTCAGGAAACTATGACGATTGGATTTTCAAAATAAAATTTAATAAAAGTATTTTGTTCATAACATGTAGTTAAATAAACACAGCATTTTGATTTGAATTTTTAAATGGTAGCTGCATTGTAATTGCACATAAAAGTTTGGAGAGACATATTTAGAGAAAAGAAGAGGAATAAGTTTGTGTTTCATAGATTTAGAAAAAGCATTTGACAGATTCAGATGAAAGAGAATGATGGATATTCATAAAGAAAAAAAATTACAATGGAAATACAGAAAGTTAATTGGAGAATTACACGGAGACAAACAGCAGCAATGAAAGTAAATAAGAATACGATTGACATCATTGGTCTCGGTCAAGGTGTTAGGCAAAGATGCTGTCTTCCATCGATGCTATTCAACTTTTATATTGACGGTCTATATGGGTTACATATTACAAGAAAGAGAGATAGGAAAAAGAAACATAAGATGCATAAGGGTTGCTGATACGGAATTCTGGCTGATGACACATGCGTGCTTCAAAATTGCTAACAGCTGTGGAAGAAGGAATGAAATCGTATAGAATGAAATTAATTATGGAAGAAACTAAAGTAAAGAAAGTAAATAACAAAGAAGATTTAGTGGTAAGGACAAGCGATAGAAGAACAGAAAAAGTGAAAGATTATAGATATTTGGGGACTACGGTGACAGAGGACTGGAAGGGCCCGATGGAAATAAATAATAAGAGCGCGTTGCATAGAAATGGCAAAGGAAGCCTTCAATAAGAACAAGTTACTCTTTAGTAAAAGACTGGTTGTAGAGTGAAGGAAGAGGTTAGTCAAATGCTGAGCATAAAGAGAGTGTCGGTATATGGAGATGAACCGTGGACAATGAGGAAGTGGGAGAGGTACTGAATTGAAGCTTTGAGTTGTAAATATGGAGAAGAATGAGGAAAAAAAGAGGGATAAAGTGAGGAATTAGGAAGTAACGAACAGTATTAAAAAGAAAGAGCACTTATGCAGGTAACAGACAAAAGAAAAAGAAAACTGTTTAGGACATGTGGTTAGAGGAAATGGAATCTTGACAACCGCATTAAAAGGGTCGGTGAAAGAAGAAAGGAAGCAAGGAAGAAGAAGGATTAGATTAGTAGATGAGTTGATGGTTGGAAACTATAAGACGATGAAGCAGAAGACTTGGTATAGAAATGGGGGGAGACAGCGGTGTCGTAAGGGACCTGCCAACAGGCAGAACACCAGATGATGCTGATTAAAATTTTGTTCCTTTTGACTGAAATGATCAAATTCAATTTGGATGTTATCAAAATATTATAATTGTTAAAATATTAAATAAGTTGAATAAAATTTTGTTAAATAGATTTTATTATTTTACTGTTAGTATGTACATGATATGTCCCAAACCAATAAATCTGCAATCATTTTAGTAAAAGATTACGTAGAATTACGAGTTTTTGAAGAATATGTTTTAGTTAATTTACTGAATAAGCTAATAACATATTAAATAAGATTTACTAATTATTGTATTTTAATTAACTTAATTAAATATCTTTCACAGAAAAAACTACTTAGTTTAGAAATTCTTTCATACATATAGTATATAAGTTATAGACGAATCCTCTACATTTTCTTAACAATTAACCTGCCGGATTAGTCTAGCGGTTAAACTCGCCTTTGCAAAATTAGCTGATTTTCAAAGCAAGAGTTCTGTGTAAAGGCAGTTGCTTTTTTATGGATTTTAATGCTAGACTGTGGATACCATTGTTTTTTGGTGGTTTGGTTTCAATTAACCACACATCTCAGGAGTGGTCAGCCTGAGTCTGTTCACGACTACACCTTTACGGGTACATTTAGATTTCCATACCAGACTGCAAATCTGTGCTCTGAGATGCCTAGGCATCTCTGCAGAGCACTGTTGACATCATGTCACTATGCGGTTACTCTGTAACCTGATATTACATAAAAAAATAAAGAAATATTCATTTTATAGTTATCTATGTCATTTGTGTTTCTCAGTTTTGAAAAATTTAGACACTACAAAAATTACGATATAATATAAATACAGTACAATATTAATATAATGAAATTAAACTTTATTTTATTATCCTGTATGAATTATTTTCCTTTAGATTTTCTTGTTACAATGTGCTCTCTTTTGTTTTATTAATTTAAAAAAATGTATTAAATTCTATACCAGCCTCTTACGTTTGTTATTATATTTTGTTTTTTTTTCTTGACAAATTAATGTCCTTTGAATTTTTTATTTTACTATCGAGAAGAATTTGAAATCATTTACTTTTAAAATTCTTTTTCAGTTGGTTACTACTAATGTATAGAATACAATAAATATCTATAAATGAAACTCGCTAATATGCAATTACAAGAGTTTAAAAGATCAGCTTAAGTTGAAAAAAGTGTTATTTCATATCTGTAATTAAAAAAACTTTTTTTATGGAATTTTAAAAAAAACGAATAATTTATAATCGGCTCCTACCAATGCTTAAGCTTTGTCTTTATGGTCTGCTAATTTTCTATATTTATAATTTATTATATATATATATATATATATATCTTTTTTTTAATAAAAAAAAATTTCATTTATCTTCAAATGAGTAAATCTTTAGAATTTTCGTGTAATATCCTTTTTACAAAGTAATAATAATAATAATATTATTATACAAAAGCAAAATTAAATATCATATGATTTATAAAAATGAAAAATAAAATATTTACAGTAAAAACCTTCTCCTTAAAATAAATATTAGCATTAAATAAGAAAAGTAAACAAAAAAGAAGTGAAAGTAATTCTACTGAATATAATAAAGACATATAAATAATAATATATTTTTAGATAATAAAACTGAAATTTTACATTAGATCTAACTCTGACTAATAATGTTAGGTATATATCTACGAGAGGAAATGATAATAAAGAAAATCAAAGTAAATATGGAATATAATAAACAAAATTTTGAATATATTAAGTTATAGATTTTATAGGTTATTATACGTGCAACAATATAAGATTCACAGTCACATTGATAAGGTTATTTATTAATATATATTTTAATTGGCCGTCTTTTATTTGTAAATAAAGAATTCAATATTCAAAATCTTACTTTGTACTGTACATACCTGTTTTAATTGAATGTGTTTAAACTTTATGATGTGTGTTATTAACTAATTAGTTTTAGGTATGTACTAATCATTAATATATGTAAAATATAAAATATAAAATAAAAAAATTAAAATTTAGTGAAAGCTATCACTGTTTTTAACCGCATTATTTCATAATATAATTTAGCCCAGCTGTGAACTAACATCTAAAAAATGAATTTTCAATTTTAACTTGAGAAGGGGATTGTATACACATCTTAATTCTCATGGGAATACATTCAAAAGGTTAGCTGCACAATATTCAAGCGACGGTTTACCAAATGAATTATTAAATCTTGCGGTTAAAATTTAGTGTTTGTGTTCCATATATAATTTCTGTATGAAGTCTACATTGAAAATCAAAATAATATTTCTGTAACGTACAATATTTTGCATGTCCTTGAAAATCCTTATCCCTAGAAAGCCAACGTGAGGATCATAGAATAGAACTCAATATTCTGGATATCAGGGATTTTAGATGAGCTAATATATAACCAGGAGCTGTTGAATAGGAAGAGATTCCAATCCTTAGTTTCTATTAATGGAAAATATAGCACACATTTAATTTGAAATGGAAAATAGTCCAATAGTTTATAAAATTAATATAGAGATACTTTTAAGTAAATTACAAAGGTCTGTAATATTAGTGTTATATTTCATATTGCTATCAAAAAAATTTCCCAAGCGCTTCAGACTGTCAACCCAGAACCAAGCTTTTACACCTACAGGCATGATCTGTTCTAAAATAATTGTGATTATGACAATATATAGACTTATTAAGTGTACTAGTGTAATTATTTTTATTGATACTTCATCTTCTACTCTTAAAAACTATCAGTTGAGTTTTATCTGTGTTAAAAGTGATATAATTGTTGAAAAAATTCTTTACGGTTAGATACAAATCTTGTCGGGTGTGTGTTATCGCTTGATGTACATCATTGTAATCATTATATATTATTGTGTTGTCAGCATATTTTAAGACCTTTCCTGTAAAGTTAAGAAGGGCTAAATCACTTCCTTATAGATTATAAAGCAAAGGTGTGAAAATACTTCCCTGGTTCAGGCATTATTGAAGCATATTTCAAGCATATTGAAGAACCAAATTTTTAAAAACTCTTAATAATTTTCCTCTAGCCTCTACCTGAATTAGATTTTCAATAAGTACACTGTACTGTACCATATCAAAGGCCTTTGAGAGATTTAAAGACACAGCGATGACAAATCTTTTATCATTAAGTGCAATATTATTGTTGTTTGTTAGTTTATCAAGAAGATCTGTAGCAGATTTTTATGAAAGAAAACCATATTGAAATATTATTAATTTTATTATAGTTTAGACAGAAAGCATTGAGATGATAAAAATACAATGTTCAAATATTTTCATTGTTGTAGAAATATAACTTATCGGTTTATAATTACAGAAGTCTGTTTTAGCACCTTTTTGTAGATAGGCCTAAGATAAGTTATCTTCAAAGCATGTGGGTTCTGTTCAGTATCAAAAAATTATTTATCGAGAGAATCAAAATTAATTTTTAAAACTGAAAATATTATTCTTTATATTATGTGCTCTTATCCTATCTGGACCAAGAAGGAGGAATAATTTAATTTATTAATAATTGACAGGAAAAAAATGTTCATCTATTTTGTTAACATAGTGTATATAGAGGCATAGTTACCTGTAGTATACAGATTGTCCCTGTTCTGTGAGATCAAATTGAGGACCCTGAATTTTGTCAATTTATTTACTTCAGTATTGTTAAACGACTGATTAGAAGTGCAATTGCAATACTTCCTATCATTACGCTATTCATTTTTAAGTTCTTCCTTAAATTTTTAAGTTCTTAACATTTTCCACTATTAACCTAAACTTTTTGTTAAGAAATATATTCACAATTGACTACAATTTTTTGGTGTCTAATAAATTTATTAAATATATTTAAAAAATAGTTTCTTTTTGTTTTACAAATCAGGTAAGTTAACTCTTTTCTTAATTTTCAAAATCTCTTTACCTTTCCTCAAAGCCTATCTTTTTATTTAGTTAGTGATTTTATTTTATTGTTTAATCAGGGATTCACAAGGTGTCTTTGAATATTATTAATGTAATTTTAGAGTTACTACAATTTCTCTCTTCCTTTTACCTTCCTTCCATTCACCAATTCTTCTATCGCATCAACTAATAAATACCTTCTTGTCATACAATGTCCTAGCCAGTTCCTTTTCCTTTATTCAATCGTATTTAGAATTTTCTTGTTCTCTCCGGTTTTCCATAATACTTCTTCATTTGTTACATGGTACTGCCATCTGAAATTTGTCATTCTGTGCCACATTCACATCTCAAAAGCCTCAATTTGTTTTCTCGTCTACCTTTATCATTTTCCACGTTTCAGCTCCACAGAGGCATCACACTCCAAATAAAATATTTCACTTTTAATATTCATAAAACATTTGTTTAGTATTTATATCCATATAAATCCATATAACAGCAACTAACTTTTACTAGGATTTAAATCTCAGAACCTCCGACTTTGAAAATCACCTTTTGAACATTTGACTTGCAACAACTATTTAACCTCTGAACCAACCCAGAGGGCTTATAATAATGTAAACATGTAATGTATGAAAATATATATATATCTTTATATATCAATTATAAAATAAACAATGCTATCTGAAAAATTTATTCATGTATACGATCATATAAAACAGATTTACTAAAAATGAAAACTTCATAATGTGAAATATAAAACCCTATTAATTTATTAAATCAATCTTTTTTATATTATTTTATTTGAAATTAAATACCTTTAATGATTACTGATAAATATCTTTGTAACGTATTTAATAAAAAAAAAAAAAAATAATGATTCCGATTAAAAATTTTATTTTAATTTTTATTCGATAATTTATGAATCTCCAGCTATATAGCCTAACAGTACACTATATTAATGAAATTTTGCTTACCGGAATAAATTTTGCATGTCCGAGTTTTTGCAGACTTTGACGTTTGACTTTGACGACCTCCCCCTCCAACCAAAAGACATAATTTTAGAATTTCAAAATTCCGAAAAGTTATATATGTATGTATGTAAGTAAGTATATGTTACCTTAGTTTCCCTTTTATATTTAGACTGGATAAATCGATTCGGATAAAATTTTGCATTATAATTTTATTTACTTGTACAAAGTAAACGAAGTATTGTGATCGCGAAAAATTTCAGATTTCAACGGAAATATCCATTTTGACCATATCTGAAAAATTTGACTAGTTTCGGCGTGACGTCTGTACGTACGTATGTATGTCGCGTAATTCAGAAACGATTAGCGGTAGGATGTTGAAATTTTGGATTTAGGACTACTGTAACATTTAGTTGTGCACTTCCCCTTTTTATTGCGATCAACTAAACCAAAAGCGTCCAAAAAAGCCGAAAATCCAAAAAATCTGGATTTTGGACTTTTTCTTAACCGAGTAATAAGCCTTTATTCAGAGCTTTTCAACGATATATCATAAGTGCTACTTATTTTCATTTTTTCCAGAATTATAGCCAAATGAAATTTTAATTAATGAAATATTTGGATCTTACAAGGGCACATCGGTTCGAATCAGACTTCATATCCTTTCTTTTCTTTATCTTATTTTTAATTTAAATATATTGATTTATTAATAATTATTAACCTGAGGTTGTAAAAAAATTTTCGATTAATTATAATAATTCAATAATAACAATTAAAAAAAATAAATGAAAAAAATATCAGAAGTTATTTACGAAATAAAATTTTATGAACTTTTCATTTTAAAAAAGTACGTATATGTAATTTAATTGGCGTACAAGGAAGTCATATGGTGTTCACATCACATTTTTTGTGTATCCGATTATTCGGCTTTTAATTAAGCCGAATTAATCACGCAAAAGGGAAAATTTATGGTTTCGCATCTCAAAATTTTACTGAAATAATCGGAAAATATTTTTATTATATTTGCATACATAATTAATATCGGGAAAGTTAATTCGGAGACCATTTGTCTGATTTTTAAAACTTTTTATTGTTGTTTATATAAAATAAATTTTGCCATTTAAATAATATCAAAATCAATTTTCTTTTAAAAATTCAGTTTTATAACTTTAATAAAATTTCTGTCTTTTGGAATGCAATATTCCAAAAAAAATTCCCTGTAATTTATTTATATACTGCAATTTTTAAAATGTAAAAAAAAGTTTAATTTTTTTTTAAACAGTGATTTAAATAAGTTATATTTAATTTATTGGTACTGATTATTATTATTTTTTTTCTTTAATTTGTTCTTTAATTTATCTTTATTTAGAGATGACGATAACCTACCGGGTCGGTCTAGTGGTGAACGCGTCTTCCCAAATCAGCCGATTTGGAAAACGAGTGTTCTAGTGTTCAAGTCCTAGTAAAGTCAGTTACTTTTATACGGATTTGAATACTAGATGGTGGATACCGGTGTTCTTTGGTGGTTGGATTTCAACTAAGCACGCATCTCAGGAATGGTCGAACTGACACTGTACAAGACTACACTACACTTACACTTATACATATCATCCTCATTTATCCTCAAAAGTAATACCTGAACGGTAATTACCGGAGACTAAAAAGGAAAAATAAAAGGCTGATGATGATGATTAACAATTGAAATGTGCATCCGTTTTTTTATTTTGTGAAAGTTTATTAAATGTATACGATTGTTTAAAACAACTGATTACTGTAGACCGTGTTTTCATTTTTTTATTACTGTATCAACCTTCAAATTTCAAAGTAAAAAAAAAATATTTTTTCTTCAAAAAATATATATATTTCTATACTTATAATTTCATCTAATAATCAACTGGTTGTTTAATTTATATCTTGATAGGTAGAACAGAAAATAATTTTAGGAGATGGGTTGAAGAGTATGCTTGTCAAAAACACGCAGTATAATAATTAATCTAACGAATTATTTTTAAGTAAAGGCTTATTATGTACAAGTGTCTAATATTACGCCATAAATAATAAAATTGTTAATATAGGTATCCTATACTTGTTAAATTTATAGTACATAAGCCGGCTGAAAAAAAAAATACCTAAATTTCTTTGTTATTAATCGTTATAAATTTCCTAAGAAATACGAAATAAAAGTAATATAACAAGTTATAAAAATGGAAAGATGGAGGATTACTAACTGTAGGCCCTACATATAGCTTCAAGCCTCCTGCACGTATTTACCAGTTGGGTCCGACACTCAAATAAATTATACTTTACCCTTCGTTTTAGATTTTCTCATTTATAAACATCGTGGAAAAAAATGTTTCAATCGTAATTTTCAGTGAAAATATCTCTTTTTAAATTTATTTCTTTTTAATAATTATAACCGTTAGTTATTGTTTTCTTTGGATTAATTAAAATTTATTTTTTATTTATTTTTTAAATGTCATGTAATATAGATTACTACATGTTTTATTTATTACCTTCATGTTTATATTTCATAGAATAACAGCTAACTAAAGCCGGGGATTTATAACAACACACCACTTTTGTGAAAAAGTCATAAATTTCATGACTGTAATGTGTTTAAAATCAATCGGTTTAGTCGTAAATAAAAAATCAGCTCCTATAATCATAAAAATTTAATGGTGTGATGCATTAGACACCGCTTCAATTTTAATTACTGTATTTTTATAAGTTAGGAAAAAAATAAAATAAATTTAAACAAATTTATTGGGTAAATAAATACACGAGATGCACCCACGCGCGCGTGCCCACACCCACACACAACCAAAAAACCCCAGAGAGAGAGAGAGAGAGAGAGAGAGAGAATGAAACCGCGAAATTAAAAAACCAAATACGAATAATTTTACGACGAATTAGATTTGTCTGTTTATTATATTATTTTTATAATATACTCGTATCCTTACAATTTTGCATCCTTACAATGCGCGCATGAATGTATTCACATTTACAGATGTCTACTTTTTTATCTACATTCTGAATCATTATAATTTTTTCAAAAACACTATATCTATATAAATAAAATACAATCTTCGTTCTGTGTATGCTCTAGTAACTCAAAAACTAATTAACCTATTTCGCTGAAAACTTCACAATTTAATATTATTTTTCTTCTCTTTTTCTGTTTATCCTCCGGAACCACCGTAAAGTATTACTTCAGAGTAACTCTCAGAATTGAACACCAAAGAACACCGGCATCTACGTTACTGTATTCAAATTTGTATAAAAGTAACTCCCTTTACTAGGGTTTAAATCTTAGAACTCTCGACTACGAAATCAGCTGATTTGCGATGACGAGTTAACCACTAGACCAGCCCGGTGGGCTATTATTATTTTTCCTAGGATTTTTTATATGTTTAAATATCGATGCGTCCAAAACGACAAAATATTGGTCAACACACAATTCGAGCCAAGAGAATGGAAGAATACAGAAGAAATGATACAGAGGAAGAAACAGTAGAACCAAATGAACGAAACAGATTGATTACATATGTGAAATTTAATACAAAATTTATTTGATTCATGCACTCAAATTTAGTAATAGGGAAGCATTTGCTGGTCCATTAGTGATTAATAAAGCATAAAAACAAGATTACCCGTAAAACCAAACGTCCGCTGATGTAAAATTTAAAATTAATTCCGATTTTACCTTGACCAGGGGTCTTCAATATTTATTCACACCGGGCCAATATTTTTTAACCAAAACTTACTCAAGGGCCGTAATTCTGTGCAAACAATTTATCAGTCAAATTTTACATATTTTTATGTTCAAAAGCAACACCCTGCCGGGTTAAAGTCGTCGTCGTGCATCAGCTGATTTTTGAAGTCGAAAGTTCTTAGGTTCGAATCCTAATAAATCCTAATTATAACTTTTATTTGGATTTGAATATTAGATCATGGACACTGGTGTTCTTTGGGTTTTTTTTCTTTTTAACCACCGGGACCACCATTAGGTACTTCAGAGAATAAGATGAATAACAATTTTTGTAGCGTGTGAAAATGCTATGCCTGACCGGGATTCGAACCCGGGACCTCCGAATGAAAGGCCGAGACGCTACCACTCGCGCCACGGAGGCCGGATCTTTGGTGATTTGGTTTCAATTAACCACACTTCTCAGAGACGGTCGACTTGAGTCCGTAAATACTACATCTCACTAACAAGGGACGCGGCTGTATAACCAAATTAGTTTTTAAACTTTAAATATTAGTTATTTAATTTATATTATTTAGTTAATATTTCGAAGGTTGGTAGCACTGACAAACAGCTGTTGTAGTTGTCCGCTATGTTGGGACGTCATGGATGAGCGGTAAAATTAAATAAATCCATAATATTTAATGTGTAGAAAACTAACTCGGTCTGCCAGGGTCTCGGGACTCGATCCCCCAGTTGACTCGGTACCTGGTATGTTAAACCTCGTGGCTACACCAGTCTGTACATCGTACAAGTGAAATTTGTTCTATGGAAGTCGTGAAATTACATCAGTTTAGTTAGTGTCGACCATCACCGCTAGTATCGCTACACCCGCGCGAATTGAATAAGTATGTGCGCGCTCTTTGGTTAGAATCATTGAATTAATATGAAAAAAACATTATATTAATTTTTCAATTTTATATTTAAACATTATATTAACATTGAAAAAATATTATATTTAAATAAAATGATAAATATTTTACATTTTGTTGTGTGCGCGCATGCGTGCGTACATCGTATGCGCCTTGTGTGTAAACCGTGCATCAGAAACAACCTACAGTTGTAGCACTCTCAAACAACAGGGTAAGTCCTACAACTGTGTTGTCAGGCTTTTATTTTTTACTCTTATTCTAAAATCTACCTGACAATATCCATTTTATAGGGTTTTGTTGTCTTGATTTATCTGCCACTTAATATTTATTGTTAAGTCCTTTTTTTCTTTTTTTTTTATTAAAAAACGAAAATGGACTGTTTTATCAAGACTGTTTTCGTTTTCTCTTAAAATTTAATTTACATTAAAATCAATTAGAAAACCTTTGCTTCAATGTGATAGTTCCAAGATGGTGGACAAAATTATCAAAATGAGATGTAGATCCGCACTTGTTTCTACCTCCTATTATCTCTCAGTTTTTAAATATGAAGCCGTTACTATACTTTAATATATCTCTGTACAATAGAGTTAAAGAGAGAAAACCTAACGGCAATTAACATCTATTATTTTCAGTTTTATTCTAGCTGAAAGTCTTTGACAGCTCTCGATAAAATAAAATATTTTTTTAGCGTGTGAAAAAATGCATTGCCTAAACCAAACCCAGAACCTCCCGATAAAAGGCAAATATGCAACGACTCCGCTACGGAGTTCAGTTAAAGTCTTTAGAGTAATTTTTTTTTTTTTTTTTGCTTGAATAGTCGAAATGGATTTAATTTGTTTTTTACTTTTCAAAAATTCTAGTTGAACATTATTGAAGTTTAATTTTCAAGTTACAAAATTTTTTATTTGAATTTGATTATATATATGTATTTTTTTTTCTTGATGATTGCCATATAAGCTTGAGGCTTGTGCATGGAGTTTGGAAATGTTTTTTTTTTTTTTGTCTTCAGTCATTTGACTGGTTTGATGCAGCTCTCCAAGATTCCCTATCTAGTGCTAGTCGTTTCATTTCAGTATACCCTCTACATCCTACATCCCTAACAATTTGTTTTACATATTCCAAACGTGGCCTGCCTACACAATTTTTCCCTTCTACCTGTCCTTCCAAAATTAAAGCGACTATTCCAGGATGCCTTAGTATGTGGCCTATAAGTCTGTCTCTTCTTTTAACTATATTTTTCCAAATGCTTCTTTCTTCATCTATTTGCCGCAATACCTCCTCATTTGTCACTTTATCCACCCATCTGCTTTTTAACATTCTCCTATAGCACCACATTTCAAAAGCTTCTAACCTTTTCTTCTCAGATACTCCGATTGTCCAAGTTTCACTTCCATATAAAGCGACACTCCAAACATACACTTTCAAAAATCTTTTCCTGACATTTAAATTAATTTTTGATGTAAACAACTTATATTTCTTACTGAAGGCTCGTTTAGCTTGTGCTATTCGGCATTTTATATCGCTCCTGCTTCGTCCATCTTTAGTAATTCTACTTCCCAAATAACAAAATTCTTCTACCTCCATAATCTTTTCTCCTCCTATTTTCACATTCAGTGGTCCATCTTTGTTATTTCTACTACATTTCATTACTTTTGTTTTGTTCTTGTTTATTTTCACGCGATAGTTCTTGCGTAGGACTTCATCTATGCCGTTCATTGTTTCTTCTAAATCCTTTTTATTCTCGGCTAGAATTACTATATCATCAGCAAATCGTAGCATCTTTATCTTTTCACCTTGTACTGTTACTCCGAATCTAAATTGTTCTTTAACATCATTAACTGCTAGTTCCATGTAAAGATTAAAAAGTAACGGAGATAGGGAACATCCTTGTCGGACTCCCTTTCTTATTATGGCTTCTTTCTTATGTTCTTGAATTGCTACTGTTGCTGTTTGGTTCCTGTACATGTTAGCAATTGTTCTTCTATCTCTGTATTTGAACCCTAATTTTTTTAAAATGCTGAACATTTTATTCCAGTCTACGTTATCGAATGCCTTTTCTAGGTCTATAAACGCCAAGTATGTTGGTTTGTTTTTCCTTAATCTTCCTTCTACTATTAATCTGAGGCCTAAAATTGCTTCCCTTGTCCCTATACTTTTCCTGAAACCAAATTGGTTTTCTCCTAACACTTCCTCCACTCTCCTCTCAATTCTTCTGTATAGAATTCTAGTTAAGATTTTTGATGCATGACTAGTTAAACTAATTGTTCTGTATTCTTCACATTTATCTGCCCCTGATTTCTTTGGTATCATTACTATAACACTTTTTTTGAAGTCTGACGGAAATTCCCCTTTTTCATAAATATTACACACCAGTTTGTATAATCTATCAATCGCCTCCTCCCCTGCACTGCGCAGTAATTCTACAGGTATTCCGTCTATTCCAGGAGCCTTTCTGCCATTTAAATCTTTTAATGCTCTCTTAAATTCAGATCTCAGTATTGTTTCTCCCATTTCATCCTCCTCAACTTCCTCTTCTTCCTCTATAAAACCATTTTCTAATTCATTTCCGCCGTATAACTCTTCAATATATTCCACCCATCTATCGACTTTACCTTTCGTATTATATATAGGTGTACCATCTTTGTTTAACACATTATTGGATTTTAATTTATGTACCCCAAAATTTTCCTTAACTTCCCTGTATGCTCCGTCTATTTTACCAATGTTCATTTCTCTTTCCACTTCTGAACACTTTTCTTTAATCCACTCTTCTTTCGCCAGTTTGCACTTCCTGTTTATAGCATTTCTTAATTGCCGATAGTTCCTTTTACTTTCTTCATCACTAGCATTCTTATATTTTCTACGTTCATCCATCAGCTGCAATATATCGTCTGAAACCCAACGTTTTCTACCGGTTCTCTTTATTCCGCCTAAGTTTGCTTCTGCTGATTTAAGAATTTCCTTTTTAACATTCTCCCATTCTTCTTCTACATTTTCTACCTTATCTTTTTTACTCAGACCTCTTGCGATGTCCTCCTCAAAAATCTTCTTTACCTCCTCTTCCTCAAGCTTCTCTAAATTCCACCGATTCATCTGACACCTTTTCTTCAGGTTTTTAAACCCCAATCTACATTTCATTATCACCAAATTATGGTCGCTATCAATGTCTGTTCCAGGGTAAGTTTTGCAGTCCACGAGTTGATTTCTAAATCTTTGCTTAACCATGACATAATCTATCTGATACCTTGCAGTATCGCCTGGCTTTTTCCAAGTGTATATTCTTCTATTATGATTTTTAAATTGGGTGTTGGCAATTACTAAATTATACTTCGTGCAAAACTCTATAAGTCGGTCCCCTCTTTCATTCCTTTTGCCCAGCCCGTATTCACCCACTATATTTCCTTCCTTGCCTTTTCCAATGCTTGCATTCCAATCTCCAACTATTATTAAATTTTCATCTCTTTTTACGTGTTTAATTGCTTCATCAATCTCTTCGTATACACATTCTATCTCATCATCATCATGGGCGCTTGTAGGCATATAGACGTTAACAATCGTTGTCGGTTTAGGTTTTGAATTTATCCTTATTACAATGACTCTATCGCTATGCGTCTTGAAATACTCCACTCTCCTCCCTATTTTCTTGTTCATCACGAAACCTACTCCTGCCTGCCCATTATTTGATGTTGAGTTAATTACTCTAAAGTCACCCGACCAAAAGTCGCCTTCCTCTTCCCACCGAACCTCACTAATTCCTACTATATCCACGTTTACTCTATCCATTTCCCTTTTTAAATTCTCTAGCCTACCAACCTTTTTTAAGCTTCTAACATTCCACGCTCCGACTCGTAGAATGTTATTTTTTACTTTTCTGGTGACCCCTTCCTTAGTAGTCCCCACCCGGAGATCCGAACGGGGGACTATTTTACCTCCGGAATATTTTACCAAGGAAGGCGCCTCCATTATTGCTTTTGAAAATGCAGAGAGCCACATTTTCTTGGAAAAAAAAAACAGCTGTAGTTTTCCATTGCTTTCAGCTGCGCAGTACTCAGAGGACTGAGTGATGTTGATATGGCCGTTTAAGTCATTGTGACTCACGCCCCTAACAACTACTGAAAGAGCTGCTGCCCTCTTTCAGGAATCATTCCTTAGTCTGGCTCTCAACAGATACCTCTCCGATATGGTTGCACCTTCGGTCCAGCTACTCTGTATCCCTGAGCACTCAAGCCCCCTCACCAACGGCAAGGTCTCATGATTCATAGAGGAGGATTCATTTGGAAATGTAACGTATGAAAAATGCCATGCCTGACCGGGATTCGAACTCAGGATCTCCTGATGAAAGGCCGAGACGCTACCACTCGAGCCACGGAGGCCGGCGTATTAACCACTACTTGAGCGGCTAACAATTCTTAAAATAAACACGGATTTATTATAATTTATTGCTTATACATAATTACTATTTATATAGAAAAATACTATTTTCATATAATTATTTAATTAATGAAATTGTTTGCCGTAATATTACATCTTTTTTTTAATAAGAAATTATATTTTAAACTAATTTCTATAAAGTTTACATGCAGCAACTTTATAACTATGTTTGATTAAAAATTAGTTTGATAATTCAATAAAAGCAATTAAATTACAATTCACAAATTTAACACAAGAAGATACGAGCGAGTGACCATAGCTGTCTACAGCTTACGCAACGTCGGTAACATTAGGTACTACTAAGTGTTGTAGAAGCTCGCAGTTAAATCAAATCAGTACATCGCATGAAGAGAGAGACTGTTGCTTGTTGACATTACTGCCAACGCAGCTGCGCAGTCGACTGTATTTATGAACGTGTTCAAACAGGTCTAAATAAATCAGTTACTGCGCCGCGTCCATCTATAACGTTCGTTTAGTGTGTTTGTTTATTAATTGCTCTCTAAGTGTATACAAAATTTAAAAACAGAACTAAATTTCTTTTTAACTTTGTATGTATTTTACACTGTATTATTTAAACTTATAAGAAATTAACTGGAAAATATAGTAAGAAGTTGTTGATTTTATACGAAAAGCAGTTTATGTAAGTTACATATTTAATTTACGTATGTATTAATCGAATAGTGCGTGTGTGTGTGTGTGTGTGTGTTATTATTTCATAATACTTGCTATTTATTAAGCATTTACTATCTTAAGTTTATAATAGACAACATTATGCCAACATATAGTCAGAACAAATTTTCAGGTTAAAAATATATAACGCTATGTGACCTCACGTTTCGCCCTGATAAACTAGAAATTTTAATATTTCACGACTTTATAATTAAAAGTATGCTCTCGTATGACCTTAAATTAAACTTTTGTCATTTACTGAAAAATAAACTAGTTCAGATATACTGAACCAATTTAGCTAAAATGTAGGTATATTTGTTTATAATTTTTATTATTTATTTCACTTACTGACTTGAAGAATAAAACGATTGTCAATAGAAGGGATTAATTTGTTGTTTTTCTTTATCGATCCCAATCTCTCTTATTTTTGTAATGTACGTAGAACACCAGAAATACAATTGCCATTAGTTAAGAGTTGCTTTTTCTAAGAGTAATGATTTTCAATATTCACCTATTCCCTGTGACGATCGCAAGATCACTTATAAAACCGAATATCACCTGCATTTCATTCAGCTTGGTATTACCGTGCGCATTAGTGTCTCTATTACAGTGAAGAAGGCAGCAGCAGCAAATTACTTTATTCCTCATTTTGCTTAAGCCTAATGTAAAACGGTTGTTTTTTTAAAACGATACCGTTTCATATCAGCTCGTAATCGTTTAGGTTATGATACCTAACATATTATTTTATTTTTTATCAATTCAGATGAAAATAGGGACGACGTCAAAAAGAATTTATCAAATATGAAGTATTCATGATTTTTGTCTCGATTCTTTTTAACTAAAAGGAATAATTCAACGCTGTTCAGTATCCTACTATTTCTCAGATTTTTTTTAAAAATATAAATGTAGTGAAAATTTGTTTTTGGAGTTAAAAATTTTGCTAAAAAAAATATAGAATTCTTAATTGTAGTTTACACTTTTAGTAATATATTTTTAAGCATAACGTTTATTAAGCGGATGATTTTAAATATCCTACAAATTTTTTTCGGTTTGCAAACGTTACAATTAGGAATGTTTTTTTTTTTTTTTTTTACAATAGTCGAAGAAAAACTGTTGTTACCTAATATAATTTTCTGAAATATTATTGGAAATACAAATTTTAAAAGAAATAATTCTATTGTCACTAAACCATAATTATTTTTATTTTAACATTTTTTATATGAAGGTATATAACAAAGGGAAAATAAAATAATTTGTCAAATAATAACCCCCACCATTTTTATATTTTAAGTTTGTTGGTTGTTGCTCTCAATTCAAAGGTATACTAAAATCATCGTTACAAAATTTTGTGCGAGTAGTTGCACGATTCTGAAAATATTTGGGAGATACATTTCATTACTTATCGTTTGGTATTTTTAGAAGATAAAAAAATATGTCGGGAAATAAAGTGGAATATTTTGATGAAATGGCCTATAAAACCCTCACTTCCTAAATATGAATTTTTATAAATTCATATTATATCATTTTTTTTATAAATTATAATTCTTTACAGTTTCAGCCAATCGATTTGGATCTTTTACTTTCCCGTCTAGATAGCGCTATAGGTATAGAAGGGAAAGTATTGTAATCGGTCTAATTTTGGCATATGTGGTTTAAGGAACCCATAAAACCAAAAACCCGGTCCGGATGTTAATGTTCGTATGTACGTGCGTGTGTTCGCCTATAAATCATCTTATATCTCCAGAACTACTGGACCAATTTTGACCAAACTTGGTCAGATTACTTCTATACATGGGGCATTGATGCCGTTTAATTTTTTAATTAAAAGATCAACGCGGTCAGGCTGTAGAGCACCGTCATCCTCAGTATCTCGTGATTTCGCCTAATTAAGGTAATAATTTTCTTAGGCGCGTTTGTTAACGATTAAAAAAAAACAATATTTGCAAAATAAAATTTTTTTGCAACCCCACCCCAAAAAATGCTGTAGTAGTCGGCTGATATGTTGTGACGTCACAGGTGAGCGGTAGAATTAAATAAATGAATAATATTTAACGTGCAGAAAAGTAACTCGGTCTGACGGGTCATGTTTTCGAGCGCCCATTTGACTCGGTACCTGGTGCGTTAAGCCTCGTAGATACACCAGTCTCCCGACTGTAGAAGTTGTTCTTTGTAAGTTTTTTTAAAATTACATTAGTTTAATTAGTACCGACGTCGCCGCTAGTACCGCCACACCTGCACGAATTACATACGGTATGCGCACGCGCTTTTGTTATAATCATTGAATTAAACTAAAAAATATTATATTTAAAAAAAAAGATGAATATTGTAAATTGTGTGTATATGTGTGTGTAATGAAAAAGTTCTACAACAGTGTTATCAGCTTTTGTTAATTATTATATATTTAAATAATGGCGTATAAGAGAGAAAATAATTTTTTTTTTGTTATCACACTAATTGAAGGTAATTTTTTGATTAATTTTTTAACCGATATCAAGTGTTATCTATTATGTGTTATTAATGAGTAGTTTAAAATATGTTTACCGTATTGAAATTTTGATAGTTTTCCGATTATTTACCGTAGAATTTATTTTATTTATTTAATTTTTTTTAATAAAAAAAAAAAAGTTAGGAAAATGAGACTTTTTTAAATATATCACCGAAGAACGGTTGATATTTGAGCACTGATATAGATGCCGGGAAAATTTTAACATACATTCACCAATTTTTTTTTGTTTTTAGACTGTTAAAAACTTATTGTAGAATAAAATAACCTTAATTATTTCAATCGTTATTATTTTTTTTTAATTCACCACATAACCTCGAAACTTGTGGTTGGAATGTAAATTTTGTAACGTATGAAAAATGCAATTCTTGACCAGGATTTGAACCGGGAACCGCCGGATTAAAGGCCGAGTCGCTATCACCACACCACGATGGGCATCTAACTTGTAAATCTATTGTCGTTTTCGGAATTCTTTCTCTTGTACATTCTGATAGCCTTTCCTCTTAATTTACTATACTTCGTGTATTATTCTTCCTGTATTATTTTTGAACGGTTGTCAAATGAGGTAGTTGCTAAGTGAAAACCATAATTTATTAAATGTTGTTAATTATAGTCCAAATTATTCAACATTTAATTTTGACCCGTTAAAACAACAGGAAAATATTAAAAAGAAGTTATTATAATTTCATCATCGTAACGTTTATCTGCTGTTAACTACATATTTGAGCGATAAAAATCACTATATCATAAAAGCCGGTTACAAAAAAGCTGACGACACAGTTGTTTCAGATGCACGGCTTACACTCGTAACTTAATTTAAGATATTTATCGTTTTATTTAAACATAATATTTTTCAATGATTCGATTCAACGATTCTAACTAAAGCTCATGCCCGTACCTTATTTAGTTCGCGTTTGTGTGTCGTCACTACATAGGCGACTACAACTGCATTTTTTGGTGTGGGGGTGCGTTATTGCAAATTCTTTTTTCAAATATTATTATTATTTGCTTTATTTTAAATCACAGTGTTTTTTCAATTTTTTTTCATGTTTGTCTTCAAATCGTGCATCCTTAATTTAACATTCTTCCTGAAATTGCCGATCGATTAAATTTTGCACAGTTACTAAGGTCGGATGACAGTACAATATTCCACCGTTACTTTTGCAAACATCTCCCCGTACGGGTAAATAAAGGGTGCGCATGTAAAAAATTGCAAAATCTGCAAACGGCTATGCGGGGCTTCAAATCTAAATTAACCTACTAATTAAAATCATGCAATGTATGATAATAATTTGATTAATGTATGACTAAAAAGTATAAAGGATACTTTAAAAAATTTTTAAAACTTATAATATTATTTTTCAATCGTTAACAAATGCGTCTAAGAAAAATATGAGCTTAATTAGGGGAAATTCGATATACTAAGGGTGACCTTACTCTACAGCCTCACGTCCTTGACCTTTTAAGTGAAAATTTAATGGTATCAGTGTCCCATATTTAAATAGAAGTAATCTGACCAAGTTTGATCACAATCGGTTTCGTAGTTGTAGAGATATAAGGTGATTTAGAACCCGACACCAAACACACGCATGTACATAAGAACATTAACATCCGGAAAATTTACATCCAATTTTTTGGGTTCCTTAGATGATCGAATGTAAAGATTCGGTGAAATCTCCATATGCCCAAATTAGTCCGATTACAATACTTTCCCTTCTAGAGGAATAGCGCTACCTAATCGGGAAAGTAAAAGACTAAATCACAAAACCCTCCGATTGTAAACCGTCATTTGTTGAATGATATCGGTTTTTGTCTAAATTGTAGTACGGTTATCTACCTTAACAACATATTTGAGTGACAAAAATCTGATAATATTATGTGTAGTGTTATATTTTATAACAAAATTACTATCTAAGTTTGAACGTAAATAAGTAAAAGAACAAGTAAATTTTCCTTCAGTAAAATCTATTGTTATAATTTCGTAATTTCTTCTCTTACACGTTCTTATAGTCTTTCCTCTAAGCTTCCTATACTTTGTGTTCAAATCACTGTAATGCACTTGGACCTTCTTTTATTATCTTACACCTCATTCTTCTTCTAATAATTTCTAACACCGCTCAGCCATCTCTCATCAATTATCAATCGCTTTTCTATTACAGTATTTTCTCCGTTATTAGTATATAATTGTAGTTCAGTTTTCTTCCGCAATTCTTAACGAATGTTTACATATCTTTATTTCATGTGTTCTTATTCTTTCTTTAAAATTAACAACTTCCACGTTTTGCATCGATATAACAAAACAAGCAATTCCTTCCCAGTTTCATTTCTAGTGTAATGCAATAAAACTTTTCTTTTATTTATTAAAAGAATCCTTCGTACTTGTGCTTTAACCGTAACGCATATTATTTTACATAATTTTCTCATTATTATGTATTTTTATTTATCAAATGCTAGTCTTAAAAGTAATTTGAAGTAATTACTTTTTTTTTTAAAGTAATTAAGTAGTTTTTTTTTTTTTAATTTATAATATCATTTCATACCGTACCATTCTTTGGAGAGGGGAGCTAGAAAAGTTATATTTCTTTCAGTATTTCTCCAAACAGTTCATTTTTTGCAAATTTTTTCCAAAACATGAATTTAGCCACATAGGATTTTAAGTGGTGTCAAGCGGTACCTCGGTGTTTTTTGTTCCCCCTTTCTCCTTTTTCATCCTTTTTTCCTCCCTTTTTGTTCCAGGTGTTTTTTGTACTCGACTGATTCCCACATTCTTTCAATATGCTGAGTATGTGATTCCGTCTCCGGGTCGATGAAATTGTTACAACGGTTAACTTGTTGATGTGTGTAACCAGCCGCCTCAAATATATCACGTTGATAACCACCCCAAAAATCTAACAGAACAATCGATCACGCTTCAACTTTTTCTTTAATAATTCCCAGCAGCGTATTTGCAGAACGATCAGAAACTTCAACGATGAACATTCGGTTTAGTTCTTAGCAAATTCCCCCGAAAATCTACTGTCGTGGAAGAACCCGGCCCGCATTATTTTTGCGTCTTGTAAACAGACTTTTATCAATCTCCGCGACTGCACCGTTACCACCAGTTTTGCCCGTCGGAAACTGATGTACACTAAAACCACATATTTTTCTTATGTACATATTTCAGTCGACCGCACTGCTTCGACATGTTCAGTTGTCGATCGCAGAAGTCTACTGAAGTCGGTTCCTTGCACCGACAATAAACGATTCGTATAACGATAACTATCGGAAGCCTACAACTACCTTTCAGCAAATTTCTAAAACGAAATAGCTTAGTTTCGTTAAAAGTTCTTTTGTTACATTTCCACTTCGCATTATCATTGAAATATAATTTCATATCGTAACCTGTCTGCATTTTCGGGAATGTAACTCTACTTCATATTCCTGTAACAACTGTACCGCTGTCTCTTCAGTATTTGATAGCTAACACAAATTCATTGCTGTTACTTCTTTTTACAACAGAAGGGAATTGAATGACGAAAACACGACAGCTAAATAAACTAAATAAATGAAAAAAATTATTGCGATAATAGACAGGTATGTAACTTTGATAACAGTACGCTAACAAAAATAATGCGTAACAGTAGTATATAATAGCTGTATATGTAAAAAGAAAAAAAATATGCTTGCCGGTTAATGCACAAGTACCGAATCATTTTCAAACTAATTTTTGCCTTTAATTTCCATCGACTTAATAACATTTCTTCCCATTACTAGATACTTTTCTTCTGTTTTCATTGTAATTACTAAAATATTTTTAATTAGATGACCGTCCTTAAGAGGATTGGCAGGAGTAGTTTCATAATTAGTACCTACTAAGTAATTATTAGGGTTATTTGTCATGGTAATTATATATCAGTATTATCAATAGCAATTACTTAGTGGAAATTATTGAATAGCTATTAGATCAGCGGTCAGTGATTGTTTAGCTTTCACAATGATCTTAGAAAGAGGTTAGAAGAGTGTATCTTAAACAACTGTCATCGATAGAATGAAGACAAATCACAAGATGTTTCTTTTAAAATATTTTCTATTCTACAAATATTTTTATTTTTTTTACCTGTTTATCGAAGTGAATACCTATTCTAGTGACGCATCGGACAAGAAGTAAATCAAGTAGATGAAAGTAATGTACATGAGGGTGGGAATAGTTTTAATTAATTATCTCACTCGAATGAAAAGATTATTATTTTATAAATTTCAATCCTCTATCTAATTTACTTGTACATTAAGGTCGTAATATCAGTATAAGATACGTTTATAGATAGGTAATCTGACATGTCATATTGTACGGAACTGACATATGTTTGTTATTCTATTTAGCCGACGAACGATTGATTTCACAACCGAATGCTTGCTTCTGTAGTGACACCTTTGATCAACTGTAAGCTACACTGACACTGTTACTGTATAATAATGTAGGCTATCTGAAGCATTTACAACCGTACAA
The DNA here is from genome assembly GCF_047948215.1 of Lycorma delicatula. Classification (NCBI taxonomy): domain Eukaryota; kingdom Metazoa; phylum Arthropoda; class Insecta; order Hemiptera; family Fulgoridae; genus Lycorma; species Lycorma delicatula. The sequence goes on from NC_134455.1 coordinate 390,200,045, forward strand.
TAGGCTATTCAGAATATCTCACTTTGTTGTATTAATCATGTTATATTAATTTAATTGAAATAACTAAATCTGTATAATAATATTTTTTTACTTTTCGGAAAATATCATTAGGAAAACTCGTTGTTTATAGATAAATCAGTTTTTTCCAATAATATAATGTACAACAGAAGAATGGATTTATACCAGTAATAAAATGATCGATTTCCTTCCTTTTTGTAATTCTTACTTTTAACATCTCTGAGTTCCAAAATATTAAGACCTAGGAATAAAACATTATGTTTAGGCGCACGCGCGAATGTATGTTAGCCTTCTCCATTTGATTTGACATCTCAGAAATGTTTTAATAAAAACAAATCATGAAATTTGGTGTACTTGTCATATATGTCATATATATATATATATATGTATAAATTAATGTTTTTTTGTCCCGTACGCTTTCCTAAACTATATACTACATTATATTATAAACTATATACTAAACTATATTCCGTATGTGATGAAACTTTGGTGAGTTGTGCGTACAACTCACCAAAGGTTTCTGAGGGTAGTTTGGACCCGCTAGATAGCAATATGATCGAGATATTTTGAAAAATTGCATTATGGCCCGATTTGGCTCATTTTCAGAATAGACTTTAGTTACACGGAAAGAAAATTTTTTTCAAACCCTATACTCGCTAGGTGGCGCCAGTGTCGAGATAGTTTCGAAACGAAACAAACAAATATATAGACTTTCTTCTTCTATATACATAAAAGGCAATGTTCGTTTGTGTGTCCGCTATAGACTAAAAAATTACTGGACCGATTTACGCACGGGAAAATGGAATAAGGGAAATAGGGAAAAGTTAAGAAGGAGAAAGGGGAAAAGGATGAAAGGGAAAGAGGTAACGGTTAAATTTTGTGAAATTCCGTAATGTTCATTTTTTAAACGTTTTATCAAACCCTCATTTGTGTTCATTTAATCTATATATTTATATATACTCGTATACGCAAATCTTTTTTTCTGTATAGCCTCCGGTAATTACCTTTCAGATAATACTTCAGAGGATGAATGAGGATGATATGTATGAGTGTAAATGAAGTATAGGCTCGGTCGACCATTCCTGAGATGTGTGGTTAATTGAAACCCAACTACCAAAGAACACTGGTATCCACGATCTAGTATTCAAATCCGTGTAAAAATAACTGACTCTACTAGGACTTGAACGCTGGAACTCTATCAGCTGATTTGGGAAGACGCGTTCACCACTAGACCAATCCGATGGGTATATATACTCAAATCTAGCAATAGTGAAGCATTACCGGTTCTGCTAATATATATATATATATATATTAGCATTTAAAAAATCTATTGAGGGGTTTTGGAGATATTGAGAAGTTCCTTTACTTCAAAGAGTACCTCTTGCCAGTATTTTATTGCAAAAAAAACAATTACGTCAGCTACCACCGTAAATGATACGACTATTGGTAGAAGTAATAGGTACTCCTTGCCAAGCGCAGTAGATATACTGAGAAGTGAATTTTACCATTATCTTTTACTCTACTGAGCTGAATTATGTTGTCACAGGTCAGTATATTACTTTAACCCACCGGTTTGGTCTAGTGCTGAATTCGTCATCGCAAATCAGCTAATTTCAAAGTCGAGAGTTCTAAGGTTCAAATCCTAGTAAAAGTTACTTTTATTCGGATTTGAATACTATATCGTGGAGACTGGTGTTCTCTGGTGGTTGGGTTTCAATTAATCACACATCTCAGGAACTGACGACTTGCGACTATACAAGACTACACTTCATTTACACTCATACATATCATCCTCATTCATCCTCTGAAGTAACGCTTGACGGTGGTTCCGGAGGCTAAACAGAAAAAGAAAGAATATATTACTTTATCGAATTCCTCTTATAATAATCATAATCATATAACATTTAATCTGTTCATCAACAATACACAATAACAATAAACAATATTAATCTCAGTGAAAGCAAATTTAATCAATTTACATTACTCTTTTTGGTTTTCCTTTTCTGTAAGAAATCATTATTATTAATAAATAGCAAGAGTTAGCCATCAAGGTCTATACCAACTGCAAACCAAAATAACATCTACCATCGATAGATATTTCAAACACTGTGAAATTCACAGGTTTCGGATCAGATAATATTTACATCGCCTTGTCGCTTGTAATTAAAGATTCATTGAGGTACGCAATCACATGATATCTTTGGTGTATGAGTACACAATTTCTCGAAATTCTGAACGTTTTTCAACAAATATCACGTAATATATTTTTCAGTATTCTCATTTTTCTTACGGATCAAAATACTGTATACTGCCGTTAAATTTCAGTAATTTATTTCGTAAAACTCCAATTTTTTTCTTAACAGTCAAGGACGTGGAAAAAATCTATCAAACTAAGATTTTGTATACTTTTGTAACAGTTCTCCTTTTGCAGTTTACTAAGTGCTAAAATAATCGAATATTTATAACATTTAATTTCAATGTCTTTTAACTGAAAATTAGATACGTCTCACCTAGATATACAGTCAGTTAATTTGTACTACTATCTTAATGAAGTTTGATTTTAAAATGGTCAGCTCCTTAAATACGTATTACTTTTGGGACCTTGTAAAATTTGTAAGATAAAATGTAGAATCATTGCCCATTTTGATTTGAAACAATGCATTATATTTATACTGTACTTTATTAACGGGCTTAGCACTTTTAAGAAATGTTTTTTTCTAATTGAGATATTGACAGTCGATAGTTTTCAAATCAGAGGATTAGATGGTAATGAGCTCTCTTTCTAAAAAGTAGAAGTTCTATACATTTTTTTTCACGTTTTACTTCACTTGTTTATTTGTTCATTACTTGTTTCATTATGAAAATAGTAGAAAGCTAATATTCTTTAACTACATAATTTTTTATTCTTTATCACAGCAATTTTATTTATTTAAAGACACGAAATGATTTCATCAAAAGCGGTTTGTTTTTTAAACATAAGCAAGTTGATTTTTTTTTTTTGCTCTTCATTCATTTATTTTGTGTCAGCTCTTTTAACCTCACTACTTTTACCGCATCCTAGATCCTTAGTTATCTGTTTTATACAGTCCGACTGTCGTTTTTCTCTACAGTTTTTATCTTTAACATATCTCTTCATTACCGCATTATATAAAACTAATATTTTAACACACAATCCACCAATCTAGTTTGCCTCTTCACAAGATTCTATCGCCAATTTTTCTCTTCCCTACCATGTTAACAATATATCTCCACTTAGTAATTTATTTCTCATCTAATTACTAATTATCGACTGTGACATCACTTTTCAAAGGCTTCGTCCATTTTCTTTGTTTTTTCCTACATTAGGAAGAAATTTAATGTTTGATTTACGTATAGCACTTCACTTTACATATTTACAGTTGTACATTGCGTACAAATAGATAATATCGGATCTTATCTGTAAGGAAAATAGATCAATATAGATAACAATTTACAAGTTAATTGATCTACGATATTATTTAATCATCGTTTAATTATTTAAACGAAATTACATTATAATTTTATATAAATTTCCGAGAATTAACAAAAAAATAAAAAATAAAAAAACAGGTTGCGGGGTAAGTAACAGAAAATACACCTTGATTCTTGTATAAGTCATAAATAATTCTTTTATTTGTTAGTATTAAACACAAATTTTCCTAACGTTTTTGTATGCCAGATTATTAAATGCTTTCTTCAGATCTATATATGTCAGCTATTTACGTGATTTTATTCATAGTTTGCTTTATAAAGTGTTTATTATTAATTTCTTGGTTATAACTTCATTTACGATTGTCTTATCAAAAAATTTAAGTCGTATTAATTTCTTAATTTTACTAGTTTATGATATAAAACTTTTTTTCGGTAGCCCACTTAAACTGTTTTATTATTTTTATTTGCGTAAGTAAATACTCATAATTTTTATGAATAACAGTATAGTTAATGTACAATTACAATTTAAAATATATATTATCTGTTTAAAATTGTAATTATCGGGAATAATTACTTTAAAATTGTAATATTAAGAGATAATTTTTACGATCCATGAAAACGCCAAAAAAACTAGTAAAATAATTACCATTTTGGTTTTAATATCTTAAGAAAAGTTAATCGTTTATTAAATAGTTTTACTTTAATGTAATATATACTTTTATATAATTAATTGTAAAGGCACTACATAGTTGATCAATTAATTAAGGTTTTGAAGAAAGGAACGACCCTTTTACGTTGATATTATTGGAGGTCATAAGTATTGAGGTTATTATTATAAACTGTTCTCCCCAAGGTGTGATCCCTGTGCAATACTGTAATAGTCGGACCTTCTTCCAAAAGGGCATTCACTTTTATAACGGTCAATAAAATTAAATTAAATTGTAACAGCGGAAACAAAATAATTTTATTAAAATTAAACGTTCACATTATATCTGTAAGGAAGAATATTTTTAAAAATGTACTTATTCAAAGCAACAAATTGTTTTTTTTATTGTTTGTAAGATTTAGATTTGTGACAGAAGGATAATAACGCAAATAATGTGAATAAAATCAATTAGATTATTTAAAAAAAAGGGGATTAATGTGTTATTACATGACTACCCAAAAAGGAATGTAATATATTTAGGGTGTATGCTATATTTATTCCACCGTAGCGGATTAACGGCTGGAACGATTTAGATATATGACCCCGTGTCGGAATCCTTACGTTACTGGGAGTGTCATAGACTATATTAATATATATATGTCGGAGAATAAAGTACAGTGGAGTATCTTCCGACAAAACGATGAGAATATTCTTTAGAATGTCTGTATTTTTAGTAGTTTTAAGAAATGTATTATTACTAGTAATATTTTGTAAAATAAGGTTTAAATTGTTTTATTGCGGTAGGCTTAGGCTAGGTAGGCACATGGTTGTCAACGTAGTCGGGATCCCAGGACGATAGGGGTATCATAAAATTAATAAGGAAAAGGAAATATGCAGTAGGTATATTATTTGAGAATATGGAGAAAGGGTAGTCTTGCTTTGGAACCCAGATCGAACAGACGTCCTGGTGATCGCGAATTCGTTATTTCCCTGAGCCTCGGTCTGTCGCAAGTTGTTTTAATATTATTTGAATTCTAAATTGAATTAATCTTATATTGTAATTCGTGTGCTACTGAGTTATTGATAAGTGATAATTATCATTTGTAATTATTTCATTGTACGAGTTATCTACTCATTTTTATTAATTGAACTTTATTGTAATCTTACATATTCTCCACTTGTAATGGTGGGAATGAGTGAAGCACAAAACGTTGAATCCCTGACAAATCTCCTCGCCTCTCCGACATCAGAAGTGGGATCGTCTCCATCTGGTCCATCACCTGATCAGTGGAATACATTGTTTGAGTTTATGAAGTGTTGTATGCAAAAGCCATTATCGACAAAGAAAAGTGTTGCGTTACCACGATTTAATCCAGAGAGTGCGGGATCGGATTCTGTTGCTTGGTGCTCTGCAGCAGAATTGTGTCTATTAGAAAATCCTCTTCAAGGCAGTGAATTGATATCTGCGCTTAGCAAAGCTTTGGAAGGTTCAGCAGCCGTAGCGGTCCAGGGAACAACAAGGAGAATGGTAGCGTCGAACGCCGTGTGAATCTTTGCACAGTTGCAGCCCCTACTGGTATTCTAAACCATCTTGGTGAGTCGCTTCCATATTGTTTTGATTCAGGAGCGGAATGCTCATTAATAAAGGAATCGATAGCGATTAAGTTTTCTGGACGTAGAACTAATGAATTAATAATTTTGAAAGGCATCGGAAATGTTGTAGTAAATTGTAGCATGCAAATTTTATCTATTGTAATTATGGATTTGTTTACATTAGAGATTCTTTTTCACGTTGTCCCAGATGAATATTTGAGTTATAATATTTTAATTGGTCGAGAAATTTTGAGCTTGGGTTTTGAAGTAAATATTTCTCAAAATAATTTTAAAATCTGTAAATATAAAGTAGTAAATGAATGTAGTAAATTCGAAATTATAAATTTTTATAATTGCAGATACGATAGAAGAAGCGTTTGAAAGACTTCGAGTGGTATTTAAAATTCTTATAGATGCGGGATTCTCATTTAATTTTTCAAAATGTTCTTTTCTCAAAACATCTGTTTCATACCTTGGGTATGAGATTCAAGAAGGACAAGTTCGTCCAAACCGTCGTAAAATAAACTCTTTAACAATGTTACCCGCTCCAAGGACCGTTACTCAGCTTAGACAGTTTATTGGCCTTGCATCTTATTTCCGACGGTTTGTCCCTAAGTTTTCACAAATCATGAAACCATTATATGCTCTTACCTCAGGTAAAAAATATATTGAGTGGACTGAGACACATGAAAACGCCCGACAAAAAGTAATTCATACTTTGACCAACGAACCCGTCTTAATTATCTTTGACCCGGATTACTCTATAGAACTGCATACCGATGGGTACGGAGCAATACTCATGCATAAAGTAGACGGTAAAAATAAAGTTATTGAATACTTTAGTAAAAGGACAAGCCCAGCCGAGTCCAGGTATCATTCTTACGAACTCGAAACTATGGCCGTTGTTAAATCTATTAAACCTTTTCGGCATTACTTGCATGGACGACAATTTACTGTTGTAACTGATTGTAATTCATTGAAATCTTCTCAAAATAAGATTGATCTTAATGATAGAGTCCATAGGTGGTGGGCTTATTTACAGGCTTTTCAGTTCGATATAGTTTATAGAGAAGGCAAACGTATGTCGCACGCGGATTTCTTCTCTCGAAACCCTTTGTCCGATTTACCAAAACAGGTTAATAAGTTTAAAATAGGAGATCACGTTTTGATTAAGAACGAAGAACGTAATCAAACGAAACTCGATAGGAAATTTAGAGGTCCATTCGTAGTAACAGAATTACTTGATACCGACAGGTACACACTAAAATCTTTAAGTAGTAGTAGAAGTTATAAGTATAGTCATGATAAGTTGAGAGAAATGCCTGAGAATTATATTCCTAATGAGTTGGATGTTTCCTCGGACAATGAAAGTTGTGCCGAGGAGACTGTTGATGTTGGTCCTGAAACAGGGACTATGGTTTAAAAAGAGACCACCAATGACGCAATGCACTAATGGCTGGCAGCAGGTCGTGGACCTGGAATTTTTATTTTTCGCACATGCATCAGTGTGTAGTCGTAACTGCAAACTAAATTAGTGGCTAATGTTAGTTTGATCAGGGCGCGATGGGCACCTGATGATGTGTCGGGCAGGTAGTTGTGGCAACTACAGAATATGTATGATACTGTATGTGGCATACAGGGTAGCCTAGAGATAGTGCAGAGGTCTATTGGTGGAGGAAATAAAATCTTATTTGACAGTTAACTGATAAGGAATAATGATTGATGGCTTTTCGATCTCTTGAGTACTGTACGATGACTATTTAGGATAATGAATAATTAATGGATTTCTGTTACTCGAGAGGACTTCTGAATCTATCTTTTGTACTTTAACTATTGTAAAACGCTTTATAATGACCGAGGTCAGTTGAAAACAAAAATTAAAATACCACTGTAACTCAATGTTTTAGATACACCCGAGGGCGTGTGATTGTCAGAATGGCCGTGTCGGAGAATAAAGTACAGTGGAGTATCTTCCGACAAAACGATGAGAATATTCTTTAGAATGTCTGTATTTTTAGTAGTTTTAAGAAATGTATTATTACTAGTAATATTTTGTAAAATAAGGTTTAAATTGTTTTATTGCGGTAGGCTTAGGCTAGGTAGGCACATGGTTGTCAACGTAGTCGGGATCCCAGGACGATAGGGGTATCATAAAATTAATAAGGAAAAGGAAATATGCAGTAGGTATATTATTTGAGAATATGGAGAAAGGGTAGTCTTGCTTTGGAACCCAGATCGAACAGACGTCCTGGTGATCGCGAATTCGTTATTTCCCTGAGCCTCGGTCTGTCGCAAGTTGTTTTAATATTATTTGAATTCTAAATTGAATTAATCTTATATTGTAATTCGTGTGCTACTGAGTTATTGATAAGTGATAATTATCATTTGTAATTATTTCATTGTACGAGTTATCTACTCATTTTTATTAATTGAACTTTATTGTAATCTGATATATTCTCCACTTGTAATGGTGGGAATGAGTGAAGCACAAAACGTTGAATCCCTGACAAATCTCCTCGCCTCTCCGACATATATATGTATATATATGTATAGAAAATATCGTTTATATGACCTCCAATGGACGGACGATTTTAGGTCCTTATACCCGATGATCACAATAACCGATGTATAGGTAGCTTAGCAGTGTTACTTTAATAAGCCTTCTACACGGGCATTGTAATACAGTAATAATAATAATAATTATTTATTTCCGCAAAAGTATTAAAAAAAAAGTTCGCAATAATAAATACAAATACGGTAGAGTAAAACAAGATAGAGAGAAATTGTAAAAATTACCTTTTATACAAAAAGTCGGTTATTTTGCTTTATATCATTATGTTGACTAGGTTGTAAGGTTTTCGATTTCACAGAATTTGTTTCAAAATTTTTTCTAATTTTTTCACGGTTCTTCCACATCACCGATATTTTCGAACGACATACGCCCATAATTATTGGACGATGTCTTTATTAGTTTCGGCATTCTCTAACCTCCTGATAATCTAACCTTTCCCTCTCGCATATGTTTTTTGCAAAGTCATAATTAAATCGCTGTTGAATGAAATACATAGGATATGTAAAATAAAATACTGTACCTGCACGATATGATATTAAATGAAACGAAATTTTAAGTGATTTTTTTTATGTTATGATAAAAACCATTATAATCTATTTTAAAATAGTAAAATATTAATAAAGAAAAATAAATAATTGCTGCTTATTATTATTTTCACGAAACAACCTTTGTGTTTTGCTTTAAGCGACTTTTAAAATAAAAGATTAACCAAAAGATTTAAATAAACATTAAATAATCTGGGAAACATTTTTTTATTACGATGCTCCTAAGTCTAAAGAATCTATTTTCATCGGACGTTTGTGTACGTATGTATGTATGTTGACCGGTATTTGATATATTGTTTTTTTTAACCTCCGGGACCACCGTTAGGTATTGTTTCAGAGGATGAGATGAATGATTTGTAGCGTGTGCAAAAATGCCTTGCCTGACCAGGATTCGAACTCGGTGGGACCTCTCCGGATGAAAGGGCGAGACACAACCACTCGCGCCACGGAGGCCGGCTAGTATTTCATCTTACAACTGTCGATCCCGTTCACCGATTTACTTTAAACTTGATAAATATGTACTACCTCTTTGGGGGAAAAGAATGGATTCAATTTTGCAAATATTGGAAAAACAGAGGTGTTTTGGAAGAAATAAAATTTTAACTTTCTACCGGGATACTTAAGTAAAAATGTCTCTTATGAAAGTTAAGTTTTTTATGTTAATATTACAAATAACCGAAAATGTTTATTTAATATTCACCACTCTCCGAAAAAATGGATTTTTTTTTTGCTATATTTTGCTTCAGAAAAGGAGTTAACGGGAGGTTTTTTTTCATCTAAATTTTCTGTATCGATAGGCCTTCAAAAGCATTATAAAATTTTTTAACCGTCCCATTTTAGCGGTCTGTGGCAAACAACAAAAAATTTTTTTTCTAATTTTTAAAAATATTTTTTTAAATTTATTTTAAATTTAAATCCATCTCGCAAATAACCCAAGTTACCAGAGTTATTTAAAAGTAAAAATTAATTTTTTAAAATCCTTACTCTTTAGTAATAGTTGAAAAAAAATTAGTCAAAAGTTTCCTAGTAAATTGCAACTTTATTTATTTACAACTACGGTTGTATCTTTATATGTTTTAAACAATCTTTTTTTTAATTTATTATCACCGCTTAGTGATTATTTTCTTAAAAATTAATTTTACTCGATTGCTTTCCTATAAATATGGGAGATTCTAAAAGGAAAAATATTATTTTCATTGTTCAAAGACACAAAATTAGTCCTACCGTTTAACGTTTATTCTGTCCGTTATAAGTACAAAAATAATAGTTTTTTTTTTTAAATTTAACTTTGTATCGTGAAATTAAAAATATTTTTACATAAAAATGTGGAAAAACAAATTCGTAATTTTGGTTATCGTTGAAAAGCTCTCGATGAGGACTTATTAAAAAGTTCAAAATCCAAATTTTTTGGATTTTCTGCTTTTTTGGACGCTTTTGGTTCAGTCGATTGCAATCAAAAAGGGAAATGCACAACTAGATGTTACAACAGTCCTAAATCCAAAATTTCACCATCCTACGGCTAATATTTTTTGAGTTAAGCGAGATACATACATACGTACGTACGTATAGACAGATGTCACGCCGAAGTTAGTCAAAATGGATTCACGGATGGTCAAAATGAATATTTCGGTTGAAATCTGAAAACCGAAATTTTTCACGATCACAATACTTCCTTTACTTCGTACAAGGAAGTAAAAACAAAATACATGAAATATTAAATGATAACAGAATAACAAACCTCAGTTACAGTAATCGTTTGAAATTCTCCCCTTCTCATGTAGCACTCTGCCTGACAAAATATTTACGGCGGTTTTCCGTATCATCTCAGGATCGTTTCGTATAAATTCTTTAGCGTTTCGTATTTTAATGAATAATTCTTCTTTAGTAACTCTTTTGGAAGATGAACCTTTACAAACCGGATTGCAAATTATTTTCCAGCACGATTGTGCAATGCCACATTTTTCTTCAGTAGCTAGAAATCACTTGAAAGCTAATTTCCTAGACCGGATTGGACGTGGTGGATCAATCAATCGGCCATTACGATCACGACTTAACGCTAAAGATTACTTCATTTGAGACCATAAGAAAACGGTAGTATGTCAACAAAACGTTAATACTAAACTTTACTCCTTAATTTCGTTCCCAAAAATTGCATTAGGGCTTATTTTTATTAAAAGATCTGAAATCCGATCGAAATCTTTCGCTAGCCGTAACTCAAAAACAAATCGTTTCAAGACCTATGTTTATATGAACTTTTTTCATTATTTTCACCACTGGAACATGTCCTGAACGTTTCTCTGTTTCTTCGTGCAACACTCTGTATGTACTATATATATACACAGAATGTTTCTAAAATGATAGGCTGGCTATATTTTTTTCGGATTGTACTAGTAAACTAAATAAAAAATATCCTTAGGAAAAATGGCAATTTCTCCTTTGTTCTCCCACTGTCCGCCATTTTGTTATTTTTATATAAAAATTTATTTTAAGTTCGGATAGACGAATCACATTAATATGTGGTAAGCGTTTTGGTAATAAAGTTTTAAAATTATCAAAAAATCAGGACATAAATACCTACACGAATTACAAAATGGCGGCCATGTTTATTCTTTAATCCGTTATATCTCCATAAATATTAGTTTTATAAAAATTTATGCAATTTGCTAAAATATTAAGCCTTTTTTTTTAACAAAAAGACATTTTATTTTTTAAAAACCGTGGAAGAAAATTGATGTAATTTTGAGTATGTTTTCATGTCCTCCACTTTACGACCAATTCGATTAAATATTAATTGTTTTTATTTATTATTAATTTTAGTATTGTAAGTTAACATCAAATTAGTGATAATCTTATCACAATAATAAACTTAATAATTATGACACAAAATTACATCAATTTTCTCCCGTAACTCAACTATTTGTTTACCGATTTTCAAAAATAAAATGTAATTTCGTTCAAAATAAAAGGCTAAATATTTTAGTCGATAACATACATTTTCATAAAACTAATATTTATGAGATATAACGGTTGAAAAATAAACATGGCCGCCATTTTGTAATTTGCGAAGGTATCTAAGTCCTGCTTTTTTGCTAATTTTAAAACTTTATTAACAGGACGCTTACCAAATAATAATGTGATTCGTCTATTCGAACTTGAGATATACATTTTTATATAACAAAATGGCGGACAGGGGGAGAACGAAGGAGAAATTTTCATTATTCCTAAGGATATTTTTTTGTTTAGTTTTACAAGTAGATTCCGATAACGTATAGCCAGCCCACCCTTTTAGAAACATTCTGTATTTATAAAATTAAATATATTTTTTTTTAATACGGCTAGTAGCATTGTGAATAATATACGATATCAGAGTTAAACATTTTTCTAGAAGGTATGATGATATTATCTTTTCTGTTTCACTTCTTTCATATAACAGAGCGGACCAGTTAGAAATATTTAACTGTGTCAAAGACATTAAAAATCTATACAAATACGTCATCCGGTATTTGGATGAATTAATTTAAGCACCACAGAAAATTTACGTAATAACAGTTTTAAAAAATGGTAATTATAAAAAAATGTTCAGATAAAATATAAATTTGTTAGAAAAAACCGAAAGGAAGATAATTTTTTCTTCAGTTGTTAGCTTATAAATTCTTTGTTTACTAAATTTTTTTTAGATAAAATTCATAGTAGGCAAGAGAATGCGAAAAGTTTGTTTTTTTTTTTTTAAGAGGGGAAATGCAGTCTTTATCTTGGTTTAAGACACTGTCTAAATTGTAGTTATCAGTCATAACTTAAGTCCACAAGTCATGTTTTATTAAAATCAGTTTGGTGTACTAACGTAATAACAGAAAAATGTTTACAAATACGTACAGAAAAAATATCATAAGGTAATGTTTGTTTGATGTAATAGAAAAAATAGTAATGTAGTAGAGTTATAAATAAAAAAAATTGATAACGCCTTTTTAAATTCCTAATTTTTGAAAATTTTTATTAAGGTTTATTTAATGCCTTTATTTACTAAAATAACACTATATGATGATAAATAGCAAAAATAAACAATAAAGTTACAGGAACAATAAAGACCAGAAAGAGTAAATTCAAACTATATTACGTCAGACAAAAATCACTAAATTGCATCCTTCATTCCACTGTAGAAGAGAAATTGCAACAGACGTTTTACACCTTCTTTCCGGTTTAGTATAGATTTCAAATCTGAACCCAGGTCTAAGTTTTGTCGGACGGTTCCAAAGATTGGGCAATCAATGACCAGGTGCACGGACCATTTGACCTTGCACGTCTCACAGTTCTGTTGAGGAGAGCCAAATAGATGAGCGTGGGTAAGCCTGGGGTGTCCACTCCTTAGCCAAGATGACTTGGTCTCTGTTGCTTGTGGAATTGCGGAAAGAGGCTTCTCGAGCACACTCCCTTGAACGGTATGTAGTGCCGTGGATTGACTCGGCAGACAGAACTTATTCAACCGAGGTAGAAATTTTACACAAACAGACATCATGAAGTCTCTCCGACATGTCAATTCTACTCGGAAGCCATTTATCGCCGCTCTCTAGCAGCCTCATTGGCCCGTTCATTCCCGAGGATTCCACAGCGGCAAGGGATCCATACTAATACCAGAGTCTTATTTATCCTTGAAAGGACATCGTGAATAATCTAAACGATGGGTTCAGAACGTCTGCAGCTCAAACTCTCAAGTACAGTCCTAGAGTCGGTAATTATTAGGAAGCTTTCATCACTACGGGTCCCGATAACTTTTATTTCATTTATTAAGTTTAATTTCTTTAGATATTTTATTTTTTTATGAGTACATTTTCTGCTAGTTGAGATGAATTTTAATCACGTGAATTCAATTTAATATGTTCCAGGTACTACCAATAGCATTTGTCTATGTGATCAGGGACTTCAAAACTAAATGCTAGTGCGTGGTGGTGACACGAATTTAATGAACTTTATTTGAGAGTAATGATAACGGTAAGTGGTCTTTTATTTGTGCATTTTTCGTTTATTTAGTTTATAAACAGCTATTTTCAATATATATATATGCGCGCGCGCGTGCGCGTGTGTGTAAAAACAATATTTGTATGTGAGCGTACTTGCACCTACATTCGAGGACTATACGCAATAAATTGGTAGTAAATATATCAAAATAATAAAAAAAAGGAGGTTACATTAAGAAGTATTTCTGTTTTTTTTTTGGTTTTTTTAAGAATAATACTTTTTATTTTTGTGTTATTTAAGATTTTTCTAACTTCAAGATGTAGTACGTAGATCTATCAAAATAATAAAAATAATAGGGATAATATATATAAAAAAGCAGAGTTATTAAGACCATATAGTAAATGGCTTGTCACTTATTATGGGGGTAGAAAAAGTTATGGCGCATCCGGCTACGGGTATACAGCTGATAAATATATACACTTAGAAAGAATTTATATTGACGTGAGAGCACAGATAACACTGATGTCTTTATGAAAAAGTAAAATAACATCTTTTCATAAATGTATTTTCTGCCTGGAGTAAAATTTTATATCTAAGACAATCTTAATCTAAAAACGTTAAAAAATAAACAAATTTTATATTCTTAAAAAAGTTGTTGAATAATAAAAAAAAAAGATATTAAAAACAAATATATACGAGTATATATGGAGTATCAGTTTCCATTTGTTTGGAAGTAATCTCATGAGAAACAATTTTCATTCATTTTCTAAAAGTTTCGTAGCCATTCCAAGAATAACAACCGCATTATGCTAGGCTTGAGTGGAAACGTTATAAATCAACTAGTTAACCGTTCCTTTACTCGGCAAAACTCATTAAAGCCAGATATATTGTTGTACTTGAAGCGGTTGAAATTAAGTTAATATTTACTGTTAAAAGTGACGCCACTTAATTCAGCATAACGACTGACTGTAGATAAGTATCATTACTTTTAAAGAAAACAATTGTTATTGGTTCCTCTTGTATCTGAGTACGTTTTATCTTCGTTGTAATCTTAATTTGTTATTAACCCCTTCTCTATAGACAGAAGTCTAGATACTCATTATCTAGAGTTATATATACTCTATGAGAAAAATAAATAATATATATGTATATGTAACACACACAACCCCCATAACGCATACACCATCACTAAGTACATTTATATATATATATATATATATATACATATAGAAAAGATATGTATATATCTGCTTATCAGTTTCATAAGGCAACATTTTGGGATCTGTTTGGGACATTTATATTGGCAAAAACAAATTTCCTATAAATTTATATCCGTAAACGATTTATTTTTAGCTACGGTTAGAAGAATATTTTCTCTGATTTCTGTCCAGAGATAAAATAAATTCATATTGACATTCTTAGAACTCAAATTAAAGATAATATATTGCTGATTTCCTTAGGTTTCTGATCCTGCAGAGAGTAGCTGAAGGGTTTTGATGCTCTCTAATAGACAGAGTAGCAACGCGGTTGGCTACTATGGGCCTTCCTTCGACAAGATAGGCGTTTTGGCATCGAACCTCTGTTAGTTTGTTTATTTATCTCTAAAACAGAGGTAGAATCTGTTAGGAACTTTGTGGTGGAGCTGCGGTGCGGGAGGGTGAATAGATTGACCTCATTTCCGGAAGCGAACCAGATCAAAGTAAATTAGTAGTTGTTTCTTGTTGAGATTTCATAATTAAATTTCTTAATCGTCTTTGACAAATGAAAAAATAGATTTGGGTATTCGTAGGACAGAATTATCGTTTATTGTGATCAGGACTTATTCGAGAGATATGAGCATAGAATTTTTATTCCCATTTCTTCCTCTTTCTATCCTCATTTCTTCAAAATTTTTTTACTAGATTACACGATTTTATTAGATTAATAGAAAATGAATTTATATATTTGATAATACGGTCTAGTTTGAAATTTACTTACGAAAAATGGTAATTTTGCGTCTTCGGTGTTAGAATTAGACGCGAAGATCGCGCTTCTTCGAAACCGTTAATTAGTTAGTTGAGAGAGCTACAAATTAGAGCAAGTGAGCGAAAATTTGGAAGAAGCCTACAAAAAATGCAATAGTAAAGTAATACATTGATGAAAATTTCTGCCGTGGGATTTACATAGGTGGCGCCATCCTGACAGAGGAAAAATTGATGACTGTGATATATAATCAGATTAGAGGATCTATTTGAAGACCTTCGGTAAAGCCTATCAGGACTATGAACGGAGAGTATGGTGTGTCGACCGGAATCGTTATAAGGCCGGTGTCTTCGCTACGTGGGTCATAATAATACACCGTAGAATTACTAATAAAATTTGATAATTTATTATTCTTTTTGGCCTGAAAAATTTATTAAAACAGGTTTCGGAATTGGATCTCTGAGAGTTTTCCAGAAATTTATTGTAAAACTAAAAAAATTGGAGTAAAAAAACGCCGTCTTTAATTTTCCATTAGATAAAAGATTTTTTAATATTATATGTTTTGTTTTGAATTAAGTTAGAATTTCTGAAATTTATATTCGTTTTCAAGTAATTGTATTTATTTAATTTTCTTTCAGAATAAATTTTAAATAGAAACTTTTCTTCAAATTTGGCTCAAGTATTTTTACATATATTTCATTGTTCATATTAATTTTGTTTTTCAAAGTTCGTTAAGGGGGTGGAGGATATGGCGAAAGTTTTGATTTTCTTCAGTCTCTTTAGAGAAAACTTCGTTAGCGCAGATTTGTTACCTACGGTGTATATATATATACCCGTAAATAATAAAAAAAAGCTCAAAAAATCAACCCCTACCTATTAAAATTGAAATACATGTTTTTGTTCTTTTGCTCTACCTTCCTTCGGTTTAAATATTTTTCTAAAACTTTTTGAAAGTTTATACTTTATATATAGAGCTATTAAGAAATGTTTACCTCTTTACCCCTGATCTAAAATGCAGAAAAGATTTTTGAAAATTTTCCTTATTTGCCTTTATTGAAGGAAGGAGTTGTTAGATTTAGAGAAAACGTTACTTAAGTAAATTTATTAATCTAATATCTATATTGCGTATTTTTAGAAAAGTTTTTCTTAAGATTTATTTCCTACCACTAAAAAATGTATATTGTGTTGGTTGTTTTCCTTTTTTTTTTGTATTTTGGCTCCTCTTTTAATTTCTATTATTAATATTCAGGAAAGTCATGAAATACTTTGCCTGCATTTTTTTTATCAGTTATAACGTAAAAAGTTTGTTTATTTTTATAAGCATAAAATATAACGCTTTGAAACATTATAGGTATCTATTATTAAGTATCAAAATAGATATTACTTACTATACTTTAAGCGGGGTTCCTACAGGTTGCTCCGCATCTCGGATCTCGATCCCCTTACTTTCCTATCCATCCAGTCACGCTCCACCATTTCTCTTTCTGCTATCTTCCTTTGCACCCCTTCTCAGCGAGTCTACTTCATTTTCTTCTAACTCCAGGACATTAATCTTAACAACTTTTTCGGCCACCTCTCTTCACTCATCCTTTGAAGATGTCCATATCAAACTATTGTTTTTCCAATTCTTTTAATTATAAAATTTTTTTATTACCTCATTCCTTATTCTCCAGTTTTGAAAGTCGCCATGTTTTACGGCCAAAGCCTCCAAACGCTCCCTATTCCTTTTGCTCATTCGCCAGCAATCTGAACTGTGTCAACATTATTTCCTTCTGACTGTAATTTTTGACGACTAGAATAATCTATTCAATTTCCAAATCGTCGATCTTCCCTGACAAATCCTAGCTCTGATGTCTATCTCACACCCTCCATCCACAGAAATAAATGTTACCAGATACTTAATTTTGTCACAATTTTGCTCTTCTTCAGCCTCCGCAATTAAATTCTCTCATCTCACCTACCGCAATGAATACCTTTTTCCTTAAATTAATTTTCACGTTCCATTTAAGATATTCCCCTCTTAATCTCCTTACGAGATATCTTAAGAACGATTATTCAACACCGCTTGATCGTCTCCAAAGAACATTGTATACAGGCAGTCGTTTTCCGTGGCTATTCCTATCCCTCAGCACTTTCTTCTACTTATCATTAACGCTTCTTCCACGTATACGGTGTGGATGACGAACTGCAACCTTGCTTCAAACCCTTTATCGACTGAAAACGTCTTGAAATATAATTCTCCATTTTCACAGAATATTCATATCTTTTATAAAATTATATATTGTTCTGACATATACCTCATTTAATTTTTTGTTTCCAAAAAATCAAGTAATTTATACATCGGGATGTGTAAACCTTCTCTAAATCAGTAAAAAAAAAAAACTGTGCACTACCATGGTCCCATCTCTTCTTTTATCAATCATCTGTTTCGAAGTAAAGATATTATACAGACGTGAACGCCCTACCCTAAAACCATTCTGCTTCTCAACGATATTGCTTTCAATTTTTTTTTTAATATTATTCGGTCGCACAAATTTGCCAAAAAATTTGCTACACTAATGCCTCTATAATTACTATACACTTGTTTCTTTTGTTATGTAATGAAATAATATAACCGATATTCTATTTTTTGACAGTATCCCCTTACGTTAAACATCTTACAAATGCATTCTAATAAGTATTAAATATACTGGTATTTAAGTTACCACTAGTTCAGCTATAATAAAATTTACATTCTTTTGATTTTTTACTTCCTTGCACGAAGTAAAGGTAGTATTGTAATCTCGAAAAATTTCGGTTTTCAGATTTCAACGGAAATATTTATTTTGACCGAATCCATTTTGATTAGTTTCAGTGTGACGTACGTACGAATGTATGTCGCATAACTAAAAAACTATTAGCCGAATAACGTTGAAATTTTGAATTTAGGACTACTGTAACATCTGGTTATGCACCTCCCGTTTTTATTGCAATCGACTGTCCAAAATCCAAATAAATTGGATTTTGGAGTTTTTCTTAACTGCAGTAATAAGCCCTGATCGAGATCTTTTCAACGATATATCTTAAGTAGTACTTATTTTCATCGGTTCCAGAGTTATAGCCAAATAAAATTTGAATTATTAAATATTTGGATCTTAAGGGGAAGGCACATCGGTTCGAAATAAAGTTCTTTTTTTTTAACTTTTTTTTAATTGAAATATATTTATTTACTAGTAACTATTAACCTCTGACTATAAAAAAAATACAATAAATAATTCAATAATAATCACAAGTTATTAATAAAATAAAATTTTATGTACTTTTTATTTTTAAACAATGTGTATATTTTTAATAAGCGTACAAGGAAGTCATGTGATTTTTTTTTAATGCAAACGAATCAAATAAGTTGATTTATTTACGTTTTTCTAACTGTTTAATTTTAAAATAATTAGATTCTATTCCTCAAAATGGTACATAGACCGATGAATATTGCCTAAGATATTTTGCACAAGAATAAAATAAAAGCTATGGTTTTATCATTATTATTATTTTCATTTTATTTTTCGTTTAAAAAATCTTTTGTTTGCATTCTACATACACGAACGATCTTTTTATGACGTGTGCTGGTAAATGGCCAATATTTATGTAAATAAGAACTCCTTTTTTCAATATTCTTTAGCGTTTGATTTGATATAAAATAAGAAAATAGCTGTAATTTAACGAACAATAAGATTCTATTTCATACGTACTTTTCTCTAACTTCAACAAATTTTTGTCAAAATACATTTAATAGTGGAGATAATAAGAAAAAAATAAGTTTTACTAAACATTTGTTTTCTATCAAACGATTTGTATATCATAACTCAACTAATTTTTTTTTTATTTTATTTTTCCATTCAATGTACTTTATTTTTATTATATCTCTACTGATGAAGTTTTTTTAACTATTGGAATGTACCTATAGTTATATATGTATAATATACGATTTGTGTATGTGCGTATTTTAATGGTTCTTGAGTTTCTCTCTGTTTTCTGTTTATTTCAATAACCTTTCAGAAGAGTTCTAAATATTTACATACCATATTTGTTTTTTAAATTATATTCTTTCAGACAGATTGTTAAATATGATAAAAATTGCACAGGTGACTTTACATGAACGTGTCAAGCGAGGTGTAGGCCGAACTTAAGGGTCTGATTCAGACATCAAATAAACAAAAAAGAAATTGATGTGGAAAAATTACCTGTCTCGCTTCGTTTGTATTTTTTCAACAAAAAAATTTATCTTAAGAGTAGATTGCAATATTTTAATGAAACTTTGAGTACTTTTATCAAACTTAGAATAGAATTAAAAATAATAAATAATTATTTCTATTACTAAGTGAAAATAGGCACAAAATTGTCAGACCGTAATTTTTCCGATCCGCTATAACAATTTCAGTTATACCTCGATCGTTTATCAAGCAATTTGAACCAGTAAGATGTCATATTGTTCAATATAAAAATAGCTTTACATTTACGGAGACATTTTGGATGAAACATTTTAATGGACGCCATTTTGACATTTTTAAAAGTAAAATTTTCAAACTTATTTATTTTTTAAAAGTTGGTGATGAGTAGATCCAAAGAGAATTTAATTTAAACAATTATGTTTGTTCTTAATGTAAACATTTTTATTGAAAAACATAAAGTAGTGGACAAAAAGAAAAATTGAACCGAGATAAGGCATAAGTCCTGAGGATCCATTTTGTTTATTTTAAAAATTCTGATTCAGTCCCTTCAGTTTGATCAACATCCCCCGGAAACCTGTGTACTGTATGCGTGTGTATATATATATATATATATATATATATGTGTGTGTGTGTGTGGGTGTGTGGGTGTATGGGTGTGTGAACAAACGAACATTTACATTTTTATTTATATAGATAATTTATATTTATGCATTGTTTAGACAGTTTCTAAGCAACTGTTATTTAATTTTTAATTCAGTTCTATTAGAATTTCTGATAGAATTACACATATTGAATCTCTGCTGCTCGATTCAGATCATATAAAAGCTACATCAAAAGATATATATAGAAGAAAAAAAAGAATTCCAATAGAAAAAGTTTACAGATAAAGAGGGAATTGAAATAACACCAAAAAAACCACTGCAATTTGAAGTAAAGGGGAATACCATCAACAACGAAAAAATCCTAATCGAAATTAAATAAACTCAAGCAAAAAAGAATCGTTAAAGATAACAACAAAGAAATTAAATAAGGAATAATAATAAAAGGTATTTATATAAAAGTTAGATAACATCAAAAAAATAATAAGGGTAAACATGGTTGAACCATAACAATAATGGTGGGGTGGGATTAAGTGAGGTGGGGTGGTGGGCCCCCATCTCAATTTTTTGTTAGTTTTGAAGATATTATGATGAAGGATTAAACGAATTGCGTCGGTTATTAACTGATAATTGGTTTATAATTACGCACGACAAATTAAAACATGCCATATATCGGCCAATTTCATAAAGTCTGAATAAAAATTTACAAAATGACTTATATAAGAAGAAAGAAGAAAGGAAACTTTACCCATCTATTTTGGATAAAGATTGATTCATCTCGTTTTTATAAATTATGAATATGATGCAAAAAGATATTCATGCTTCCTATTAACAGGTTACGAAGAAAACCATGGTTGGACTATCACTTTTTTTTTATATATTTATAAACTATCATTCAAAGTGTAATAATATTAAAAAAAAAACAGTTAACGTTGATTATAAAAGACTACCAACTATTTCTGTAATTTTTTGTACAAAATTATATTAAAACTATGATGATGATATTAGTGTTTTAAAAATCATTAAAATATACCTAATAAATTTTTATTTTTTGCAAATTTTAAAATAGTTATTGTATAAATATTATAATATTAAATGACTAATTAAATACAAAGTTATACTTAACCCTGACGGCTTCAAGCCTATTTCGTAAATACTAGAAGCACGTTTTTCAGAAAAAGTAGATGTTTGATAGAAATGCCACAGAAATAACAATATACACGATAAAATTATGAAAAAAATTTTAATTACTCAGTAACCTATGTAGATTGTGGTGCTGCGATCCAAAATGGTGGTACGCCCTTGATTAATTATTTAAAAAATAAAATTATATTATTTAATAATTAATAAAATAATTATTATATAAAAATAAAAAGAAGAGACAGAAGTCTGTCTCTGCTTTTAACTATATTTTTCCAAATGCTTCTTTCTACATCTATTTGCCGCAATACCTCTTCATTTGTCACTTTATCCATCCATCTGATTTTGAATATTCTACTACAGTACCATATTTTAAAAGCTTCTAACCTTTTCTTCTCAGGTACTCCGATCATCCAAGTTTCACTTTCATATAAAGCTGCGTTCCAAACATATACTTTCAAAATTGTTTCCCTGACGTTTAAATAAATTTTTAATGTAAGCAAAATATGTTTTTTACTGAAAGCTCTTTTCAGCTGTGCTATTAGGCATTTTATATCATTCCTGCTTCGTCTTTAGTATTTCTACTTCTCAATTAACAACATTCTTCTTCCTCCATAGTCTTTTCTCCTTCTATTATTATATTCAATCTTCCATCTCCTTTTTTTTACTACATTTCATTACTTTCATTTTGTTCTTTATTTTCAAGAGGTAGTTTTTGCTAGGGCTTCATCCATTCCATTCATTGTTTATTCTAAATCTTTTTTACTCAGCTAGAATTAGTATATCATCAGCAAATCTTAGCATCTTCAACTTTTCACCCTACACTGTTACTCCGGATCTATATTGTTCTTTAACGTCATTAACTGCTAGTTCTATGTAAAAATTAACGTGGATAGGGAACTTTCTTGTCGAATTCCCTTTTTTATTACAGCTTCTCTCTTATGTTCTTCGATTATTACTGTTGTAGTAAGTTCCTGTAAATGTTACATATTTAACCCATCGGAGTGTAAACGTTTATAATATAATACCATTCGCTTCCAGGAATACCAGATATCATTTCGACTATGAATGTTAAAATAATTAATTTTTACAAAAAAGAGTAATAATAATAAGAAAAATTTCTTTTCATTGTATAAAATTGATTTCAACTAAAAAACGATTTTATTATAACAGTAATAATATGGAATGTTTTCTTTCCATATATTTACCCTTTTTTTTTGTTCTATAATGTTCGTAAAAAGACATGGAATTCGACGTTCAAAACTGATGTTTTTTCTTTATATAAAAGGAATGCTTTGATAAAGCACGAATACAATGTTAGTTTGTTCTGTTGAGAACAAAAAGAAACTTTATGCGCGTTATACGACAAAATTTAATAATGTGTTTACAACGAACTGAATTATTTGTGTTAAATATGTGCTATCATCTTTGTCTTTTTTATATTAAAAAAAGAATAATTGATAACTTAACTTAAATTCAAAATTAAATTGCAATATTGTTAGTGCAAATTTAAATGCGCGCACACACATACACACTATATATATATAATTATAGATTTTACACACACGTACAGACACATAGCGCGCTATATAAATATATTTATGTGTGTGCGTGCACACACATACGCACGCACACAAAATATATAATTTATCAGATAATAAATATTTTTATAATATTTTTTTTTTCCTGAATTTTTATGGGCATCGACTGCTAAGGTCATTAGCCCTCGTCACATTCTTTAAAAGAAATTATTATCTCCATCAGGATCGTCATATGTAAGGATCGTCATATATATCAGGATCGCCCTTACATTTTATTTAAAAAACACAAATTTCACAATATACATTAAGACATAAAAGACAAGGACAATCACAAACACTTACGGGGTGTAAAGGGCCCCGATATTAAAATTTGAGATAAGGTTCTCAAAAGACCATGAAATTAAAATTTCAACTTATCAATACTATTTCTTTCTTTATATGTATATATAAAACTACCGCTTAAGAGATTCTTTTATCACAGCTTTAAACTTTCATTTTATAGACTTTTAAGAAGTCCACTGGCGTGTAAAAATGCAACTATATTTTCTTCATTTCCATTATCCAGATCAGCACTAATATTATTTCTAAGACGGAACCTCTTTCTGAGGTCCTCATATATGGTACACTCTTCTATTAGATTTTTGATTGTCAGTGTTTTATTACAAACACCGCATATTGATCTCACTTCGCCGGTTAAGAATTATAAATTTGTTAATCGCGTGTGACCGATTCTAAGTCTGGTCACCGCTACTTGTTCACGGCGAGTCAACTAAAAGTCGCTTTTCCATTTATAAGGAGAAGTTTTTACTGAGTTTAATTTTGTATTTAAACTCCTTCATTCAGCATTCCACTTGCTTCTTACTATGTAGACGGTTTTTAACATCTGCCACTCTTACAGGAAATGCATCCAGATCATCGCAGGCTGTTGCCTTTCTGGCAGCTTCGTTTGCGATTTCATTACCTGTAATACCAGCATGCCCCGGAGTCCATACAAATACGCATCGCTGTCCTCGTTGTTTTAGAACGTATAAAATGGACAGGATGTTTGCAATTAGGACATCCTTAATGTTCTTGTTCCGAATTGCGACAAGTGCACTTAAAGAATCGGAACATATTAGCACTCTCTCTTCGCAATAGTGTTCAGTGTAGCGAAGAGCTTCGCTACACTTCGCTACATCGGTAGCACGACGTTCGTATAATGCAGCCATAGGATGGTTGTTGAAAAGTTTATTATTTATATGGGCAGGATAAGCCCATATATTTGCTGCGTATCTTAGTAAAAGGATCTCTCTTCTATAATGTAGTGGCATTATTCCGGCTTCAGACATCAGACTAGCCGCCGGACTTGTGCGGAAAGCGCCTGTTGCATATCTTATTCCGCTATTATGAACTACGTCTAACGTTTTTAAATGCGACTTGACTTTCTAGCGGATGAATATACGATACATCCGTAGTCTAGTTTAGATTGAACCAATGCTTTATACAATCTCAATAATGTCTCTTTGTCTGAGCCCCAATTGAAAGATATTACAAGTATAAAGTAATATAATAGCACTGTTTTACAAGTTTTAAGTAAACCGTCTCCCTTCCATATTCTCTGTCGTAAAAACTTCATAATTAATATTTCTACGAAAAGTTGCCTCAGTCATTTTGTACGGAATTAAATACTTGAGATCTACATTGAAACTGAATTAATGAAATAAACATTTCCAAACGTATTTGTCGCTTTTACTTTCCCGTCTAGAAAGCGTTATAGCAGAACTACAAGAGAGAAAGTATTGTAATCGATCCGATTTGAGCGTATGCGGTTTTCACCGCATCTTGACGTTTTCACACCTAAGGAACCCCAAAAACCAGATGGAAATTTTCCGGATGTTAATATTTCTATGTACGTATGTGTTTTCGGTGTCGGTCTCTAAATTACCTTTTATTAACTACCGGACTGATTTTTACCAAACTCGGTCAGATATATATGCGGGATTAATGCCATTAAATTTTCAAACTAAACCGTCAAGAAGGTGAGACTGTAGAGCAAGGTTCTCCACAGTTTCTCGAGATTTTGCTTAATTAAGGTTATATTTTTCTTTGGCACATTCGTTAAAAATTAAAATAGAACAATACCAAATAAAGTATGCAAAATCGTAGCCCCCACCCCAAAAAAAAAAATGATCTAACTACCGGCTAAGTGAGGATACTGCGTCATAGTACTCCGTGTCAATACAAAGAGCGCTAGTGTCGCAGTCCGCCATCTTGGAATTTCCCTCTTTTCCTCTGGGAAATTCGAAATTTCGCAGGGTTTCCAACCGAATTATTTATTTTATTTTATTTAGTTGATATTTTAAAGGTTGGTAACATTGTTAAAGTGTAAAAAGTAACTCGGTGTGGCTGGGTCTGGAACTCGATCGCCCGTTTGACTCGGTACCTGGTGCGTTAAGTCTCACGACTACACCATTCTGCCGATCTTACAAGCAAAATCCGTTCTATGTAGGTTGTGAAATTACATTGGTTTAGTTAGTGCCGACTAGTACCGCCGCTAGTACCGCCACACCCGCACGGGTGTGGCGGTACTAAATAGGGTATCGCGCGTGCTTTATTTATTAAATTAAATAAACGAAAAAAATATTTTTAATTAAAACGATAAATATTTTAAAGTTAGTGGTGTGTGTAAGCTGTGCATCAGAAACAACCCGTAATTCTAGATCTTTATCCTGTGTTATCGGCTTTTATTTAAAGGATTAACCAGTACTAAAAATAATCTTTCTTTATAAGAATTATCATAAGTATCTTTAGTACTTCCATCGTATCGATCGTGTTTTAAACGAACATTAAAATTTTAATTATGTACTAAAAACAGCCACGATACTGAACAGTAATAGGCAAACCATCTTTTGCGAAGGGGGGGGGGGTGATCAAACGTTTGGTTAATAAATTAAGTAAAACGTAAAAATTAAATATCCAAGACAACCAATAAGAAAAGACTTAAAATGTTGGATGATGATATTTCTAGTAGTATCATGAATATAGAGGAAATCACTCTTGGTAGATGGCAATAAAAACTTCCTCCCTCCACCGCACTTCTCTGTTTCTCTTTCATCTATAAAAAATCTGCCGTTTTGAAAAGAAAAATGTAGTAAAAAGTTTTGAAGTACACACGCCGTTCAGCCTAATAATAAAAAACCAATAATTGTTTGAAAAACATTTCCTGAGAAAATTCATCGATCGTCTTGCTCTGTGAGCAGCGTTCCCATCTTGTTGAAATCATAAATTTTCGACTTGATTTCCGAGTTCATTAAGTCACGGTAGCAAGAAGCCCCGTAACATATTTCGTAATGTTCAGAAGTTACTGTAACCGATTGCCATTCTTCCTCAAAATGGTATGGCTCTATTATTCCAAATTCAGCCACCGCGCACCAAACTGTAACACGCTTAGAGTGCAGAGAACGCTCATGAAGTTGTAGGGGATTATTTTCTGCTGCCCTGTATCGAAAGTATTGTTGTTAATACAACCCGATAAATCCAAATGCCCTTCGTCACTCGATAGCACAATCGAGTTCACCGGAACATTTTTCGAAATAGCCTGGAAAGAAGCGATACGGCTAATCCAGTCACATTCATTTAGCTGCTGCACCACCATAATTTTATAAGTATGAAACTATGCAATGACGGCTCGCGTATAGGCACTGTAGAACTGCAGCACTCCCTATTTCCACTTGATAATATCGATAACATTTAATATAACGAGTCCTTTTTTCTTTAATTCTTTCTTTTTACTTGTACAATATATAATCTTTAAGTTTAATGTCAGTAGCCAGCCCCCGGTTTATGAAAAAGATACAAAAGCCTTTGTATGGAACTGGTGCGCTTCATAGTTCCAGCGGCATGGTGTTTGGCTGTCGTGAGCATGCGCATATAGGAAGCTGCACCAGGTGGCTGCGAGGGAGAATGAGCACTTTCGCTCTCGCAGTGCCGACCCTGGCGTGCCGGTGAAAGGTAGTTTTTTTTATTCCGCGTATGTATGGAACGTTCTTTTTTCGTTCGCTTTTCTAATTTACTCGGTGGAAGGAATATGAAAGTAGTTTGGTTGTATTTTCAGTAGCGATCAGAAGATGGCGGAAATCAAGGGCTCTTTGATTGCCGAATCTGTCAAAAAACACGTTAGAAGGGTGAAACAGAAGATATGTAGAAAAAAGTAATTATGTATTTTTTCTGTGTACATTAAATTAAGCACCGTTGGACTGTAGTGATTTTAAGCGGACATGTTATTAAGTTATTTTCTAATAATACTTAAAAATATTATCTGTATTGTCATTTTATTATTTATTCGGTTAATCCGAATACGGTTTTTAAGCACAACGTGCTTAAAAACCGTGTATATATTCTTAATTCATATTCTTGAATGCGATAAAGTGCAGAATTAGATTATTATCCTGCTTCCAGCTATTCTATTTCATTCATTTTTTTCGGTTCTTTTAGTATACAGAAAACTTTGACCGTGGCCTTGAAAAAGCCCAGAAAAATTTTTTTTGGAACAGCAGCTCCACTAATTTTAGCTACGAGCCGTCACTGAAACTGTTAATCGGGGCGTAGAATTCTCTTGTGTTTAAGAGCTGAACGATTGGAGATTG
The DNA here is from genome assembly GCF_047948215.1 of Lycorma delicatula. Taxonomy (NCBI): domain Eukaryota; kingdom Metazoa; phylum Arthropoda; class Insecta; order Hemiptera; family Fulgoridae; genus Lycorma; species Lycorma delicatula. The sequence goes on from NC_134455.1 coordinate 390,227,897, forward strand.
TGTAACCGATTGCCACACTGCTTCAATATTTTCGGTTATTCGAAACACTTCGTGGCCTACCTGGTGGTTTCTTCTTCAAAGCTGAACCGGTAGCTTTAAAATTGGATTGTTTTCTTATCAAGTACCACGGCGTATCGATCTAACCGACAATGTAAAGGAAATAACCGCTTTAGTTTGGTAACAAAATCATCATTTTTGAAATACGTTTCGATAACGAAAGCGCGACGCTCACCACTCCATGCCATGGTTATAACTGAAATCGCAAGACGTTCGTTACAAAATGGCGTGCCGACACTCCGCCCTGTACTATTAGCGCTCCAACAGCAGCGGTGGGAAATCGGAGAGTTATTTCAGCAGGACTGTATTTAAAAGTGTATTTTTTAGTTAAGTTTTCCCTTTCTCCTTTATTATTACTTCTCTTCTTCCAAATCTTCCTTTCGTCTTTATTACCTTACTTTTTCTTTCTTTATTATTAGTAGAAAATAATAATATAAAATTTGCTCGTATAGTTAGAATTGACCGTATGCCCTACTGATCATAATGATAGTTTATAGATCTGATTTATATATATATTTCTAAATATTTATATATATAGTTATATAAATAGTTGTAACTATATGTAATTATATAATTTGATGTTTAGATTCAATTCCTTGAAAGGATCATTTTTTATCTATCTAATCATTCATATGAAAATACTTGTAAAACCAAAGTTCTATTGCAAACAGAGCTGAAAGTTCTATCCACTTTAAAATTTAATTATGTATGTTTATGAGATAAATTAAAAAAAAACAAAAAAAAAACAATGTTTTTGAATTAAAATAAATTATCATCTAGGTCTACTTGCTAATTTTTGTTAGTTTTTATTTTTTTATTTTTAGACAAATTTAATTAAAACTTTTCAATCGATTAGGCTTTTCCGTTATTTAATTCTTGATATTAACGAATTGTTTTTATCTATTTTTAAGTTTACTTTGTTTTTTAATTAAAATACGTTCTTAAGAACACATGTCAATGACGATATAAATAATCAAAACTAATCCTTTTAGGAGTCAATTAAATAGATATAAATCACGCCTCTAGAGACCGTGACCTAGATCGATGGAGATTCGATTTAATTTAATTATTCTATGGTTACGTATAGAAAAACATATTAATTGGTTACAAAAAAATAAAACTAAATTAAATCAAATTTCCTAATGACTTTTGCATTTCGAAAGCTTCTATCCCGACTTGTATTTTTTTCAGGTTTCCAAAACATTTTTATTTATATTTTGTAATTGAACGTTAATAACAGAAATGTTTCTATATCTAAAATCAGAACGATCTTTTTACTCGACAGAAGAATTAGCGTATAGTAATGCGTTTATAAAACTTGTATCCATATTTAATTTATATAACGTTAGAGTAATTGAAAAAATGTTTGTAAAAACAAATCTTATGCGGACACTATATGACTTTCTTGTATGCCTATTAAATTACATATACACATTTTTAAAAGTAGGTAAAATGTTTTTCACTAATAACTTCCGATATTTTTTTTATCTATTGTTATTATTGAATTATTATTTTTACTTAAATTTTTGAATTATTATATTTTTTTTTACATTTGCGGTTAATAATAATTGTTAATAAATCAATGTATTTAAATTAATAAAAAAAAGTTAAAAAAAAATACAAGATGAAGTCGGATTCGAATCGATGTACCTTCCCCTTGTAAGATCCAACTATTTCATTAATTACAATTTTGTTTAGCAAAAACCAATAAAAATAAATACCACTTATGATATATCGTTGAAAAGCTCTCAATAAGGGTTTATTACTACAGTTAAATGCAGAAAATGTCCAAAATCCAATTTTGTTTGGATTTTTGGTTTTTTATATACTTATGGTCCAGTCGGTTGCAATCAAAAAGGAAGGTGCACAACTAGATTTTTAGAATAGTCCTAAATCCAAAATTTCAACATCCTACGGCTAATCATTTTTGTGTTATGCGAGATACATATGTACGTAGATACAGACGTCACACCGAAAATAGTCAAAATGGATTCAGGGATGGTCAAAATGTGTATTTCCGTTGAAATCTGAAAACTGAAATTTTTCGCGATCACAATACTTCCTTTATTTCATACAAGGAAGTAAAAAAACAATTAATTTATTTCGATACAATGGATGGTATGCCATGACGATTTGAAAATTGGTAAACTCTAAGGCCAACGAGTATTTTAATGTAAATCAATTAAAAAAATATTGTTTGAAATTAATATGATAAGTGAAATTGACTAAAATTCTTCAAAAAGAAAGGGTTCAAAATGTACGAACTTATAAACAAAATAAAATATAAACAAAATAACGGTAAAAATATTCCCAGTGTTTCAAAAGTCTCTACTATACATTATAGATGTACTCCACTCATGAAAATAATGATAAATGTTCGTAATAAACATAGGTCTGGAAAAGCGTTGTTTACGAGTTAAGACTGACGAAATATTTCGTATAGATTTTCCTCTAACAGTCAAACGAAAGCTGCAATAGAACCCTACCGGTACAAATTATAAGGAAATGTTTTAATGCAATATCAGATAAGAAATTGAAAATTGGGTCTTGGATCTGTATGTACCTCCAGTAGTTTATGAGAATATTATTCTTTTAAATGCCAAAATAATTTGTGTAAAAAAAATACGCTATTTAGGTATGATGTAAGTTTACATTGTTAAATTTCCATAAACAAATAAAAAATTTAACAAAAAACTTTAGAGAAATTAATTCTGGGAAAATTAATACAATTAAAAGACAATTATAAGTAAATGAACTTCTTAAAAATCAATTTTTACTTCCTTGTACGAAGTAACGAGACGAAAAATTTCGGTTTTCAAAATCCATTTTGACTATTTTCGGTGTGACATCTGTATCTACGTGCATATGTATCTCGCATAACTCAAAAACGATTAGCCATAGGATGTTGAAATTTTGGATTTAGAACTGTTGTAACATGTAATTTTGCACCTCTTTTGATTGCAATCGACTGAACCAGAAGTATCCAAAAAAGCCCAAAATCAAAAAAAAATTGGATTTTGGATCGTTTTTTTAACTGTAGTAATAAGCCCTCTTTGAGAGCTTTTCAACTATATAAAGTCGTACATATTTTCATCGGTTCCAAAGTTATAGCAAAATGAAATTTTAATTAATGAAATATTTGGATCTTATAAGGGAAGGCACATCAGTTCGAATCCGACTTCATCTCCTTTTATTCAAATTTATATTTATTGATTCATTAATAATTATTAACCTGTGATTGTAAAAAAAATTACAATAAATAAAAATTCTTAATCAATAAATAAAATTAAATAAAATTTCTTATCAAGACAAGAAAAGTGTCTTGATTTGAAACGGTCTTGAAATATCTTGAGTTAATAAACACCAACTCTTTAAGATTCCAGTCCAAGTACGGATGAAAAAATTTCAGATTTTCCATGTATTCATATCGAATTGAATATTTATTTATTTAATAGGCAAAAAATTATTAATCTGAGAATTTTTTTTGATTATTTATTTTCTTGATATGAAAGAGCGGGCATCAACAGCTATAGTTAATAGCCCGATGGAAATTGATAGCGTATGAAAAGATGCCGTTCTTGACCGGGATTCGAACCCGGGACCTCTACACAAAATCCTGAAACGCTATCTACTCAGCCATAAAGATCGGCATCAACCATCTTTGAATCATCTTGCTTAACGATTTTTAAATCAAATAACTTATCAGAATAATGATTTTTGTTCACTATATATTTTACATTTTTAACAAATAATATGATTTTATTTTAATTGTTATTTTTTATCACTTGAACTTATTAAAGCAGTGATTAAATTTAATTTGTATCGGTTACTGAAATTCAAATAAACCAAGGGGTGCTTTTGACCTCTACGAATATTTAAAATAAGAAATCAGTACGCTTCATTCGGTTATAATAAGATAAAAAACGTTAGAGTTTTTGCTCCACCATATCGCTAAATAAACAGATATTCAACAGGATTTTGAAAATCAGTAAAATCTTATTTCGTTCCTCTGCCATTTTGGATGGCGATATGATACAAAGTTGTTTTTACATCATTTTTCTTTTCTTGATGAAAGATTTAGAAAATTTCATGCCACGTGTTGGGGTTACTGCTTAAAAAAGTTAAATTTCGCAAAGGCAAAAAATCTCATATTACCTACAAAGAGTAGAATAATTCATTCATAAAATATACTGACAGTTTCAAATCTCAATTTGAAACATCGTCAAATTTATAAATTGTTTACAGTACTTTTGGGTCACTTTGTATATCAAAATTGACTCGATTTGCGTGTCCAGTTACACATACTAGTAATGTTTAGATGAGTTTTTCCACCTTCATCAAAATTTCAACCTGAGGTCGTGAAATGAACTTGAGATTTTTTTTATTAAAATATTTCTTTCTAGAATTTCACATGCCTTGAAACTACAACGCTGAATAACTGTTAAAAATAAGGAAAGAGAAAGAAGTAGAGTTATGTAATTCTTAAAAAGTACATCTCTGAAAACATTTAACAGACATAAACCTACACTGTTCTTACGACTAACTGTTGTATACGCGTTACTCTACTACTAGATTATGTAGTACACCTACAGAGTAGAATTTAAGAAACTGAAATAAAGTTCTTTCACGCAGTTTAAAAAGAAGTGGAAGAACAGAAAATATTTTTGTTTAAAATGGTAAAATAATTACGTAAATTTGCGCAGCCCAGTTATTTCATAGATTCATCAGCTTAATACAAGTAAAAAAAAAAATGAACAGTTAATTATTCCACGTTCTTCAAAAATTATTTTTTTGTAAAATTTAAATCTCCTTTTCGATTTAAAATTTTGTGGTTCCATACGATGAAGGTAAAAATTATTTTTAATTATCGGATGTTCTTAATCTTATTCTTAATCTTAATTTCGATTACCATAATATTCAGGTATCTTTGATATAAATTGAAATATTCCATATGGAATTTAGGGATTTTTGTTTCTACTGATAGAATTTATCATTAAAATATTGTTGATATGTTCTTTTTATTAAATGCTTTTTGACTTTCTTAATTCATTAAACGACTTTCTTATTGGATTTCCCATTACTTATCGGTTGTACGGGACCTCTACTGAAATCCAATTACATAACCTTTGTAGAAAACTCGTCACGATAAAATATACATATAACTTCTTGTATATAATTTTTATTTTTAAAGTTAATCAGACGAGTTTAGCGAGCGAAGCGAGCGTAGGTTATGTTTTATTAGATTATGTTAATATATATATATATATATATTTTTTTTTTTGTATTCAGTCATTTGACTGGTTTGATGCAGCTCTCCAAGATTCCCTATCTAGTGCTAGTCGTTTCATTTCAGTATACCCTCTACATCCTACATCCCTAACAATTTGTTTTACATATTCCAAACGTGGCCTGCCTACACAATTTTTTCCTTCTACCTGTCCTTCCAATAGTAAAGCCACTATTCCAGGATGCCTTAGTATGTGGTCTGTAAGTCTGTCACTTCTTTTAACTATATTTTTCCAAATGCTTCTTTCTTCATCTATTTGCCGCAATACCTCTTCATTTGTCACTTTATCCACCCATCTGATTTTTAACATTCTCCTATAGCACCGCATTTCAAAAGCTTCTAATCTTTTCTTCTAAGGTACTCCGATCGTCCAAGTTTCACTTCCATATAAAGCGGCGCTCCAAACATATAGTTTCAAAAATCTTTTCCTGACATTTAAATTAATTTTTAATGTAAACAAATTATATTTCTTACTGATGACTCGTTTTGCTTGTGCTATTCGGCATTTTATATCGCTCCTGCTTCGTCCATCTTTAGTAATTCTACTTCCCAAATAACAAAATTCTTCTACCTCCATAATCTTTTCTCCTCCTATTTTCACATTCAGCGGTCCATCTTTGTTATTTCTACTACATTTCATTACTTTTGTTTTGTTCTTGTTTATTTTCATGCGATAGTTCTTGCGTAGGACTTCATCTATGCCGTTCATTGTTTCTTCTAAATCCTTTTTACTCTCGGCTAGAATTACTATATCATCAGCAAATCGTAGCATCTTTATCTTTTCACCTTGTACTGTTACTCCGAATCTAAATTGTTCTTTAACATCATTAACTGCTAGTTCCATGTAAAGATTAAAAAGTAACGGAGATAGGGAACATCCTTGTTGGACTCCCTTTCTTATTACGGCTTTCTTATGTTCTTCAATTGTTACTGTTGCTGTTTGGTTCCTGTACATGTTAGCAATTGTTCTTCTATCTCTGTATTTGAACCCTAATTTTTTTTAAATGCTGAACATTTTATTCCAGTCTACGTTATCGAATGCCTTTTCTAGGTCTATAAACGCCAAGTATGTCCGTTTGTTTTTCTTTAATCTTCCTTCTACTATTAATCTGAGGCCTAAAATTGCTTCCCTTGTCCCTATACTTTTCCTGAAACCAAATTGGTCTTCTCCTAACACTTTTTCCACTCTCCTCTCAATTCTTCTGTATAGAATTCTAGTTAAGATTTTTGATGCATGACTAGTTAAACTAATTGTTCTGTATTCTTCACATTTTACTGTCCCTGCTTTCTTTGGTTTCATGACTATAACACTTTTTTTGAAGTCTGACGGAACTTCCCCTTTTTCATAAATATTACACACCAGTTTGTATAATCTATCAATCGCTTCCTCACCTGCACTGCGCAGTAATTCTACAGGTATTCCGTCTATTCCAGGAGCCTTTCTGCCATTTAAATCTTTTAATGCTCTCTTAAATGCAGATTTCATTATTGTTTCTCCCATTTCATCCACCTCAACTTCCTCTTCTTCCTCTATAACACCATTTTCTAATTCATTTCCTCCGTGTAACTCTTCAATATATTCCACCCATCTATCGACTTTACCTTTCGTATTATATATTGGTGTACCATCTTTGTTTAACACATTATTAGATTTTAATTTATGTACCCCAAAATTTTCCTTTACTTTCCTGTATGCTCCGTCTATTTTACCAATGTTCATTTCTCTTTCCACTTCTGAACACTTTTCTTTAATCCACTCTTCTTTCGCCAGGTGCACTTCCTGTTTATAGCATTTCTTAATTGCCGATAGTTCCTTTTACTTTCTTCATCACTAGCATTCTTATATTTTCTACGTTCATCCATCAGCTGCAATATATCGTCTGAAACCCAAGGTTTTTTACCAGTTCTCTTTATTCCGCCTAAGTTCGCTTCTGCTGATTAAAGAATTTCCTTTTTAACATCCTCCAATTATTCTTCTACATTTTCTACCTTATCTTTTTTACTCAGGCCTCTTGCGATGTCCTCCCCAAAAATCTTCTTTACTTCCTCTTCCTCAAGCTTCTCTAAATTCCACCGATTCATCTGACACCTTTTCTTCAGGTTTTTAAACCCCAATCTACATTTCATTATCACCAAATTATGGTCGCTATCAATGTCTGCTCCAGGGTAAGTTTTGCAGTCAACGATTTGATTTCTAAATCTTTGCTTAACCATGATATAATCTATCTGATACCTTGCAGTATCGCCTGGCTTTTTCCAAGAGTATATTCTTCTATTATGATTTTTAAATCGGGTGTTGGCTATTACTAAATTATACTTCGTGCAAAACTCTATAAGTCGGTCCCCTCTTTCATTCCTTTTGCCCAGCCCGTATTCACCCATTATATTTCCTTCCTTGTCTTTTCCAATGCTTGCATTCCAATCCCCAACTATTGTTAAATTTTCATCTCCTTTTACGTGTTTAATTGCTTCATCAATCTCTTCGTATACACACTCTACCTCATCATCATCATGGGCGCTTGTAGGCTTATAGATGTTAACAATCGTTGTCGGTTTAGGTTTTGATTTTATCCTTATTACAATGATTCTATCGCTATGCGTTTTGAAATACTCTACTCTCTTCCCTATCTTCTTGTTCATTATGAAACCTACTCCTGCCTGACCATTATTTGAAGCGGAGTTAATTACTCTAAAATCACCTGACCAAAAGTCGCCTTCCTCTTCCCACCGAACCTCTTATATATATTTATATAAAATAGCTATAGTATTACATTATATACCGGGATAGAATAAATAAATATACCGGTAATAATTATTTTATTTAACTAATATATAAAGAGGTATTCACGAAAAATGTAATAAATATTTTACGACGTGTTGCATACGTGAAATAAAAAAACGTTTATATCATATAAACAAAGGTTTGGGAATTTTTTTGTTAACGAGTGTCGGCTGGCGAATGATTATTTCGTGAATTCTGCGTATTGGGTAAAATTAATCCAGTTTCATTCCCATTATTTTTTTTAAATTTTATTCGCAAATAATTTTTGTTTTTATAAACAGAGATAGATTAGATATAAATAGCAAGGATATTTTTCAAACAAAGAACAAATTCAGTATTTTTTTTTGTGGAATTTTATTTTTTAAATAATTAATCAAGGGTGAGCACCATTTTGGATCGCAGCACCACAATCTACATAGGTTACTGAGTAATTAAAATCTTTTTCATAATTTTATCGTGTATATTGTATTTTTCTGTGCTATTTCTACCAAACATCTACTTTTTCTGAAAAACGTGCTTGAGGCTTTTAACTAGTACTTACAAAATAGGCTTGAAGCCGTCAGGGTTAAGTATAACTTTGTATTTAATTAGTCATTTAATATTAAAATATTTATAAAATAACTATTTTAAAATTTGCAAAAATAAAAATTTATTAGGTATATTTTAATGATTTTGAAAACACTAATATCATCATAATAGTTTTAATATAATTTTGTACAAGAAATTACAAAAATAGTTAGCAGTTGTTCATAATCAACATTAATTGTTTTTTTTATTTTAATACACCTTGAATGATATTTTATAAATATATCAAAAAAGTGATAGTCCAACAATGATTTTCTTCGTAACCTCTTAATAGGTAGCATGAACATCTTTTTACATCGTTTTAATAATTTATAAAAACGAGATGAATCAATCTTTTTCCAAAATAGATGGATAACATTTCCTTTCTTCTTTCTTCTTATAATGTATATTATATATAATTTATAGATAGGTCATTTTGTAAATTTTTATTCAGACTTTATGAAATTGGCCGATATATGGCATGTTTTAATTTGTCGTTGGTAATCATTAACGAATTATCAGTTAATAATAACCGAAGCAATTCGTTTTATCCTTCATCTTAATATCTTCAAAACTAAAAAAAAATTGAGATGGGGGCCCACCACCCCACCTCACTTAATCCCACCCCACCATTATTGTTATGGTTCAACCATGTTTACTCTTATTATTTTTAATAGTTTTCTAACTTTTATATAAATACCTTTTATTATTATTCCTTATTCTATTTCTTTGTTGTTATCTTTAATGATTCTTTTTTTTCTTGAGTTTATTTAATTTCGATTAGGATTTCTTTTTGTTGATTGTATTCCCCTTTAGTTCAAATTGCAGTGGATGTTTTGGTGTTATTTCAGTTCTCTCTTTATCTGTGAACTTTTTCTCCTGGAATTCTTTTTTTTCTTCTATATATTTCTTTTGATGTAACTTTTATATGATCAGAACCGAGCAGCAGAGATTCAATACGTGTAATTCAATCAGAAATTCTAACAGAACTTAATTAAAAATTAAATAACAGTTGCTTAGAAACTGTCTAAACAATGCATAAATATAAATTATCTATACAAATAAAAATGTAAATGTTCGTTTGTACACACACACACACACACACACACACACACACACATATATATATATATATATATATATACCCACACACACACACACACACACACTCACTCACAATCACTCTCTCTCTCTCTCTCTCTCTCTCTCTCTCTCTCTCTCTCACACACACACACACACACACACACACACACACACACACACACACACACACACACACACACACACACATACACACACACACACACACACACAAAGTAAGTGTGTGTGATATGAAAAATTGAATAAAATATATTCCAGAATTGTATTTCAAGTAATTTTATAGAAATATGTATTTAGTCAAAAGATTGGGATCGAAAAACATACATAACTTATCAATAACTCATCAACTGACAAATTTTAGTAATTATCAACTGGCCTATAAGGTAATCTAACTTAACACCCCTCTGGACTTCTCTGGATTGTGGGCCACTTGAATTCATCAATGTATCAGCTTAAATGTAACACAAGTGTAGTGTTAGATTCTAAATGTGGCGTAACTAACACAAAACAAACCGAAATACGGAAAGCTACAAAAAATATTGTTCCTCGAATAGAGTGCAAAAAAGGCAAAAAAAAAAAATATTCACATTCACATAAACGAGTCAGAAAACGGTTCGTTAGCGAGTTTCGGCTCACGAAACATTTAGCTCCCTCTGTGAACTTAAACTGTATTAAAATTCTAGGAGTATAAATCGAGGGGTAAGTTGAGTGCTCTCTTACGGGTATTTTCTAAAAAAAATGAACGCAAGTGGTCCCAGACCCCTATTTCACTTAGGTTTTAAGAAAAACGGAATAAACCAAGAAAACTTTTTCTCGGAAAATATACTTTATTAAGGTTTGAAATAAAATAATTTTTTTTTAATTTCCAAATAAACAAAAAATTTTAATTAACTAGTAGAGAATTTAAATTTGAAATAATTTAAATAAATTTTCACTTTTGAAATGCGGTGCTATAGGAGAATGTTAAAAATCAGATGGATGGATAAAGTGACAAATGAAGAGGTGTTGCGGCAAATCGATGAAGAAAGAAGCAATTTGAAAAATATAGTTAAAAGAAGAGAGACTTGTAGGCCACATATTAAGGCATCCTGGAATAGTCGCTTTTATAATAGAGGATCAGGTAGAAGGAAAATATTGTGCAGGCAGGCAACTTTTGGAATATGTAAAACAAATTGTTAGGGATGTAGGATGTAGGGGGTATACTGAAATGAAACGACTAGCACTAGATAGGGAATCATGGAGAGCTGCATCCAACCAGTCAAATGGCTTAAGACAAAAAAAAAAATAGTATAAATCGGATCAGTCAAACAAAGGTTCATGATCTACTGGCTGATTCCGTATCTTCATAGGTGGCTGTACTAAAGCATGGGGAAGGTTGGATACGAGGTGACCCAGTTTAAGAAACTCGTCTTGGTTTCATAGTCTCTGGTCAACTCCCTACTAAGCCTAGTAAACGGAAAAATAAGTCAGATTCAACATCGCTTCTTATTAGTAACGAACAACCTTCCTCTTAAATAGAGACATTTTGGAGATCTGAAGAGATCGAAGATCGTTTACCGACTGTGGAGGAATCCTTTTGCGAAAAACATTTCCTTCAAAATATCTTTCGTGATCAACAAGACAGATTTGTTGTATCTCTTCCTCGTAAGGAAAACTGCACTTAGGAGATTCTTATGAAAATGCGAGACGTCGTTTCAATTTGTTACATCGTAGATTTCAGAAAAACGCTAAACTTAAAGAAGATTACTTCCGTTTCACGAAGGAATATCAAGAATTAGATCGCATGCGACCTGTAGATTCATTTCAGTCTAAGGTTCCATCTGAAACCTTTTATTTGCTTCACCACGGAGTTTTTCGTGAATCTTCCACCACTACTAAACCTAGAGTAGTATTTGATGGTGGGATGAAAACTTTGAACGGCTCATCGCTCGATTCAATTCTCGCTACGGTCTAGTAATACAACAAGATTTATTTTCAATCGTAATTCGTTTTAGAACTCCTAGCTACGTGCTATCAGGAGATATTCCCAAAATGTATAGACAATTTCGCATCGATACTCAGGACTACCCATCGCAAAGAATCGTCCGGTATGATAATGAAAACTCATCAAATACAGTCCATACTCGCTCTAAAATCTATCAAATTGAATTAAAATAAACGAAAAAATATTATATTTATATATATATAACGATAAGTATTTTAAATTAACTTGTGTGTATGCGTATATAAGCCGTGCATCAGAAACAACCTATAATTTTTCAGTTATTGTTGTACAAATCCGGTAAAACTACATAATAGTTATTGTATTATCTTATCCAGGAAATAATTTTTTAAGAAAAATTATCGGTAAAAATTGTTTTTAACAGACTTCCATGAAAGAAAGAGACTATAAGTTCAGTCCATTTATTTTTTGTGTCTATCCGTTAAAGCATTACTCTTCATCAAATGCTTTTATATTATCGACGAAGTAGCTTTGATCATTCAGCGTTAAGATGCGGTTGTCATATTCACGTAAAATATAATTAAAAAAAAAAATAAGAACCTACATTGTTTTAATTTTTTTTTATTATAACGACATAGAAACTTTACAATCTGTTCAGCAAGATAATTGAACAATAAGTAAATAAGATCTATTTGAACTAACATTAAGCAGCCACAAACCCAGCGGCTTGTTTAATAATGAAATAGAAGAGCACTATGTACGGCCAGACCATAAAGTCACCTGATTGAAACGATAATGTAGATCAAGAATATTGTTCCTTAGCGATCTTGAAAAATCATCGATCGTGTTAACCAATAAATTGACCGCCAAATTATTCGGGTGACGATCAAACGATTTTGATACCGTAGGCTGATCAGAGAGATTTCCTGCCGAACGGTTCGAAATTTAAGATCATTATAATATATGAGGCTGTTGCTTATGTACTAAGGTATGTTTAGCATTTTTCGCAATGTTTTTGTCTAGTAGCGTTCAAGTATGTCAATAGTGGAGTTACACACGCTGAACCCCACAATTCAAGCCCGTAAGTCCAAATAGGCTTGTAAACTCATTTATAAATCGATAATTTACTTTCTCTATTTCCTATCCGCCAGTACTTGAGATCCAACTGATGTTTCGCCCAAATATTTGCAGTCCTGAGATCTCGGAATCGGAATAATGAAGATAGAAACAGTAGCACACTGTTCCTTACTAAGGAACTTGACGCGCTTTGATTTTGTTTCGTTTATTTTTCTTTTCCACCGCGTAAGCCAAGATATAATCTTGAATAAAACGAGACGCAGTAGTCGGATTTTCTTAGAAAGTAAGAATTTTCATCGTCAGCAAATGTTGCTACTGTGACATCTGCCGTAATCGGCAAGTATTAATTAAAAAACTGAAGAATTTTTTTTTCATTTCATTTTCTTGTCATCATCATTAACTTACTATTGTTTTTTGTAGCAAAATCATATAATATTGATAACGTTACTGACAAAACCTAGCTTACATTTTAACTTTGCTACCGTTGTCGGGATCTCGTACACAAGAAAAGATGTGAAGAATTTTAAATGGAGAATTTTTTTCGATTTTTGAGTTCCGTTAAAAATACCCTCTTGGCATTTTTGAAATTTCCACCATTTTGTCAATAAGGCGGCCAACAACTTAATTTTTTTTAATGGAATCCTTTCCCGATTTGTATCGTACTTTTAGATACGACATATAATATTATAACATGTTTTTATTTTTTTACATTTTCCCTTAATCACAACCGTTCAGGAGCTACATCTCTTCTCCTGTTGTACCTATTGAGGGTATAAGGATGATTCAAAATGAACTTCACAACTTTAAAAGCGTATAAAAATTTATGTAGATAACACTTACAGATTCGGTTTATTTTTCATAGAAAAATACATCAAGTTTGTCATGCGACGTTCACTTTGGTTCGATGCGGCTTCCATTTGTGGTGCGACATACATCCCACCTGAAGTGAAAGTTTTCTCCCGGATTTCAGCTAACCCGGTGAAATGAGATCGTACTGAAATTTTTAGTATGTTAATTAAGGGACAAAATTAGTGAATTTTTATGGCTTTTTACCTGAGAAATTGAATAAAATAGGTTCCAGAATCTTATATGCAGTAGTTTCTGAAAAATCTGGCGTGAAATTCAGTAAATTGGAGTAAAAACGCCTTTTTTTATGTTCGACGTACAATAATTTTGTTAAATGGGTAATAAACGCATAAAACCTTTAAAAAAACTTGTAGAAAATTTAATTCTGAACAAAATAGTGTAAGATAAGTGAATAAAACAAAAAAATATCTATACGAACATGTTTGTTCATATAGAATAATTAAAGGGCAATTTTGTATATAGTATAATATTGTTTTAAATTTTTTTAAATTTTCGTAAACATACATATATATAGCCTATAAGATTCCTGGTAACGTAAGGATTCCGACACGAGAGTCACACATCTAAATCGGTTCAGCCATTGAGCTGTTTCGGTGGAACAAATATACATACAAACATAGGAGTATATACATCCTAAATACATTACAGTCCTTTTTGGACAGTCGTGTAAAAACACTAGTAAGACAATTCAATACGTATGAGATACGAGGTTTGCGAATCATTCAGAACGAAGCGTTGAGATGCGAGTTATTCAAAAACAACCCGTTTGTCTGATAATTTTTTCAAATTTTTTAAATTTATATAAAAATATATATATATATATATATATATATATATATATATATATATATACGAGGTGCAATAATAAAGTAATGAGACTGATTTTTCTTTGCAATCTGTGGCAACCCTGCAGCTTGGGTAGGCACACCATCTTTGACCTTGGTCTATAAGCTACTTCTAGTCCAAGCGGCACATTGATGCAACTGCTCGGTCGTGAGTTGTGCTGTAATAAGTGAACACGTGTTTGTGTCTCTCGGCACAGAAATGAAACCGCAAAATATTGCGCGACGGTATGCCATTTCTTTTTGCGTTAAATCGGGTGAAAACGCGACGACAACTTACGGTAAGCTTCAGAAGGCTTTTGGAGAGGAGGTTATGTCAAGAGCTCAAGTTTTTCGGCGGCATAAAATTTTTAGTGAAGGCAGAACGAATGTCGAGGATGAAGACCGCAGTGGACGACCGTCAACCTCACGGACAGATGTCAACTTCACCGGGGTGCGTGAAATCGTACGAACTGATCGAAGATTATCCGTGAAAATGATCGCAGAAGAACTCAACATCGATCGAGAAACGGTTTGTCCAATATTAACTGAACATCTTGGTACGAGAAAGATTAGTGCAAAAATGGCCCCCAAAAATCTCACACAACAGCGAGAAACACGGAAAAATGTGGCAGCCGATCTGTTAGAGCAAACGGAAATCGATCCGCATTTGTTGAGCCGTGTTATCACTGGTGACGAAGATTGGTTTTTTCAATACGATCCAGAGACAAAACGCCAAAGTCCGCGATGGTGCTCAAAGGGATCATCCAAATCAAAAAAAGTGCGCATGTCAAAGTCAAAAGTGAAACGCATGCTTGTGTGCTTCTTCCATTCCAAGGGAATTGTTCATAAAGAGCGGGTGCCTCCTGGACAAACAGTTCTTCGTGTCCGTGCCAACATTGCTGATAATTGGATTCCGCATCACGATAATTCCATCCCATACTGCTGTCAGTACAGCAATTTTTAACCTCATACAGCAATATTATCCACCTTTTTCCATCATACGTAGGTCATGTGAAAGTTCCAATTTTTCCGTATGTTTTTTTTACTGATCTGTGACTACGCCGAACGTTCATCAGAATATTTTCAA
The DNA here is from genome assembly GCF_047948215.1 of Lycorma delicatula. Classification (NCBI taxonomy): domain Eukaryota; kingdom Metazoa; phylum Arthropoda; class Insecta; order Hemiptera; family Fulgoridae; genus Lycorma; species Lycorma delicatula. The sequence continues at coordinate 390,243,485 of NC_134455.1, forward strand.
AACAAAATTGATATCTACAGTAAAAGTAAATTGAAATTTACAAAATTAAACAAATGTATGCTCGTGCATATTTGTATGTACGAGTATATATATATATATATATATATATATATATATATATATATATAAGAAGGGACAGACATGTAGGCCACATATTAAGGTATTCTGGAATAGGAATAGGCGCTTTAATATTAGAGGGTCAGGTAGAAGGAAAAAATTGTGCAGGCAGGCAACGTTTGGAATATGTAAAACAAATTTTTAGGGATGTAGGATGTAGGGGGTTGACCGAAATGAAACGACTCGCACTAGGGAATCTTGGAGAGCTGCATCAAACCAGTCAAATGATTGAAGACATAAAAATAGTATATATATATATATATATATATATATATATATATATATATATATACCAGATGAATCGGTGGAATTTAGAGAAGCTTGAGGAAGAGGAGGTAAAGAAGATTTTTGAGGAGGACATCGCAAGAGGTCTGAGTAAAAAAGATAAGGTAGAAAATATAGAAGAAGAATGGGAGAATGTTAAAAAGGAAATTCTTAAATCAGCAGAAGCAAACTTAGGCGGAATAAAGAGAACCGGTAGAAAACCTTGGGTTTCAGACGATATATTGCAGCTGATGGATGAACGTAGAAAATATAAGAATGCTAGTGATGAAGAAAGTAAAAGGAACTATCGGAAATTAAGAAATGCTATAAACAGGAAGTGCAAACTGGTGAAAGAAGAGTGGATTAAAGAAAAGTGTTCAGAAGTGGAAAGAGAAATGAACATTGGTAAAATAGACGGAGCATACAGGAAAGTTAAGGAAAATTTTGGGGTACATAAATTAAAATCTAATAATGTGTTAAACAAAGATGGTACACCAATATATAATACGAAAGGTAAAGTCGATAGATGGGTGGAATATATTGAAGAGTTATACGGAGGAAATGAATTAGAAAATGGTGTTATAGAGGAAGAAGAGGAAGTTGAGGAGGATGAAATGGGAGAAACAATACTGAGATCTGAATTTAAGAGAGCATTAAAAGATTTAAATGGCAGAAAGGCTCCTGGAATAGACGGAATACCTGTAGAATTACTGCGCAGTGCAGGTGAGGAAGCAATTGATAGATTATACAAACTGGTGTGTAATATTTATGAAAATGGGGAATTTCCATCAGACTTCAAAAAAAGTGTTATAGTTATGATACCAAAGAAAGCAGGGGCAGATAAATGTGAAGAATACAGAACAATTAGTTTAACTAGTCATGCATCAAAAATCTTAACTAGAATTTTATACAGAAGAATTGAGAGGAGAGTGGAAGAAGTGTTAGGAGAAGACCAATTTGGTTTCAGGAAAAGTATAGGGACAAGGGAAGCAATTTTAGGCCTCAGATTAATAGTAGAAGGAAGATTAAAGAAAAACAAACCAACATACTTGGCGTTTATAGACCTAGAAAAGGCTTTCGATAACGTAGACTGGAATAAAATGTTCAGCATTTAAAAAAAATTAGGGTTCAAATACAGAGATAGAAGAACAATTGCTAACATGTACAGGAACCAAACAGCAACAATAACAATTGAAGAACATAAGAAAGAAGCCCTAATAAGAAAGGGAGTCCGACAAGGATGTTCCCTATCTCCGTTACTTTTTAATCTTTACATGGAACTAGCAGTTAATGATGTTAAAGAACAATTTAGATTCGGAGTAACAGTACAAGGTGAAAAGATAAAGATGCTACGATTTGCTGATGATATAGTAATTCTAGCCGAGAGTAAAAAGGATTTAGAAGAAACAATGAACGGCATAGATGAAGTCCTACGCAAGAACTATCGCATGAAAATAAACAAGAACAAAACAAAAGTAATGAAATGTAGTAGAAATAACAAAGATGGACCGCTGAATGTGAAAATAGGAGGAGAAAAGATTATGGAGGTAGAAGAATTTTGTTATTTGGGAAGTAAAATTACTAAAGATGGACGAAGCAGGAGCGATATAAAATGCCGAATAGCACAAGCTAAACGAGCCTTCAGTAAGAAATATAATTTGTTTACATCAAAAATGAATTTAAATGTCAGGAAAAGATTTTTGAAAGTGTATGTTTGGAGTGTCGCTTTATATGGAAGTGAAACTTGGACAATCGGAGTATCTGAGAAGAAAAGATTAGAAGCTTTTGAAATGTGGTGCTATAGGAGAATGTTAAAAATCAGATGGGTGGATAAAGTGACAAATGAAGAGGTATTGCGGCAAATAGATGAAGAAAGAAGGATTTGGAAAAATATAGTTAAAAGAAGAGACAGACTTATAGGCCACATACTAAGGCATCCTGGAATAGTTGCTTTAATATTGGAAGGACAGGTAGAAGGGAAAAATTGTGTAGGCAGGCCATGTTTGGAGTATGTAAAACAAATTGTTGGGGATGTAGGATGTAGAGGGTATACTGAAATGAAACGACTATCACTAGATAGGGAATCTTGGAGAGCTGCATCAAACCAGTCTAATGACTGAAGACAAAAAAAAAAAAAATATATATATATATGTCCACACACACGCGCGCACACACACACACACACACACACACACACACACACACACACACACACACACACAATATATATATATATAAACTATTCATCAAGAATTCGAGTAGGCTGATTAACTATCTTCTTTTTGTTGTAGGCCATCGAATATGTTAGGTCAGGGTAAAACGATACCTATGGATGACAAACTGTACAACTGTATAAGATAAAGTTCCACTTACCAACAATTATGAAAGTATATATCTGAGTACTTTCGGAGACGTTCCTCCATCATCAGGAATTTCCCAAAAGATGTTAGTTCAAATTCAAATGTATAACTCTGTTTAAAGTAAAATTGTTACGTTCACAATAGTCGGTCGGCAAGAAATAAAATTAAATTGTACGTCAATAAGAACGTAACGTCATGTTCGTGAGATGTTTGCGACTACTATGTCCATTTCATAGATAATTCCTGATGACGGTGTAACGGCTCCGAAAGTACTCCGATATATACTTTCAAAATGATCGGTCTGTGAAACATTATTTTATACAATCGTATTAATAGTAACGGTGCCAAACGCTTAGTAAATTAAATCTAAACCGTACAATATAATAGTAGACTCATAATCGGTATAAACAGTTCGCCTACTAATGACATAATCGGAAATCGTTTCTTTCTAATTAAAAATGACTACAACGACGAGGGTGTAAAAGGGAATACAAATAAAATGAATACAATGTTTATTGATTTTCCGAAATCGTATTTCACCAGAAAACATAACGAGCTGGCCTAGTTATTCAGATTTCAGGAATACTGAAATATGAGCTCTGAACGTGACCGACTTTGAAACGAAGCGAATAAGTATACACTCGGATCGTTAGATTTAAAGTCTCCATTTAAAAACTACGGAATCATAAATATAACATCTACAAAGTACATTCTTTTTATTTAAGAACCGATCACTAATACAGACACTAAAATCCATTTATTACTGGTGACTAGCGTATTATTTTTTATTTTAGTAACTAAATCTTAACTCCTTTCCTTCAATGTAGGGATTTTTTAATTTAACATTTACGTAATTTAACATTCATGTAATATCTATTTTATTATTAAAATATTCTGTTGAAAGTTTGACATAACGTGGGACCAGGGAAAATAACGTATGGAAAAATTGCATTTACCATGTGATTAGGATCACAGCTGTTTACGTCATTCTGCATTCATATTAAGCATGGCGGTAACAGCCATGTATATTCTCACTATTATATTATATTATAGCGTCATTTTAATTTCCTAGCATCATAGCCGTGCTGAAAAACGGAAAATACGGTTGGTAATCGGTCAAAAAATGATTTATGTGTTTTTTTCCTATATTTCTCAAATTTTCATGAGCCAGGGACCCCAAACAACAAAAAATGAGGTTGTAATGTTTGTATACGTACGTGTATTAGCGTGTTTGAAGCTTAACAGTAACTTTTTGACCGGATAAACTGATTTTGATGAAATTTGACTCAGGCTCGTGTGTATGGGCGATTTGTTAGTAAACGTCTTTCTGAAAATTTTGCTAACTTAACTCCATTATATTAACCTCAATACATGCTTACAAACTTATATTCTTTAAAAAAATTTTGCCTCCTAATTTTTTTCTTTTCTCAAAAATCGAAAAAACAATTTTTTTATTTATTGCATTTTTAACGGAATTTTTTTAAGTCTTCCTGTAGTAAGTAATGGAAATAAACAAAAAAAAAAAACAATACATATATATATATATATATATATATATACTTTCGGGGAATATTGGGATTGCGGGAGCCGATCTAAAGTTTAAAACTATCGATTGTTTGAATTGAATCGAATTTTATTGGAAAATGCCGACAACGATGCCATTACGGTGCACTTTTCTTTTTTGTATTCTAATTTACTCGTTAGGTTTTGATATCGCTAAATAACAATCCTTCTCTTTTCTTTTTTATTAACAAAAGAAATTATAAATAAAAGAAATACATTTTTTTAAATAAAATAATTTGTTTATTATTTAAAGAAAATAGAAGTAAAATGTGCTTAAAACTAACTCGTTCTCTCCATAAACCCTGGTCACTACCCTCCTTTTTCTTTTTTCCTGTTTAGCCTCCGGTAACTACCGTTTAGATAATTCTTCAGAGGATGAATGAGGATGATATGTAAAAAAATCTATTTGCCGCAATACCTCTTCATTTGTCACTTTATCCACCCATCTGATTTTTAACATTCTCCTATAGCACCGCATTTCAAAAGCTTCTAATCTTTTCTTCTCAGATACTCCGATTGTCCAAGTTTCACTTCCATGTAAAGCGACACTCCAAACATACACTTTCAAAAATCTTTAACTGACATTTAAATTAATTTTTGATGTAAACAAATTATATTTCTTACTGAAGGCTCGTTTAGCTTGTGTTATTCGGCATTTTATATCGCTCCTGCTTCGTCCATCTTTAGTAATTCTACTTCCCAAATAACAAAATTCTTCTACCTCCATAATCTTTTCTCCTCCTATTTTCACATTCAGTGGTCCATCTTTGTTATTTCTACTACATTTCATTACTTTTGTTTTGTTCTTGTTTATTTTCACGCGATAATTCTTGCGTAGGACTTCATCTATGCCGTTCATTGTTTCTTCTAAATCCTTTTTACTCTCGGCTAGAATTACTATATCATCAGCAAATCGTAGCATCTTTATCTTTTCACCTTGTACTGTTACTCCGAATCTAAATTGTTCTTTAACATCATTAACTGCTAGTTCCATGTAAAGATTAAAAAGTAACGGAGATAGGGAACATCCTTGTCGGACTCCCTTTCTTATTAGGGCTTCTTTCTTATGTTCTTCAATTGTTATTGTTGCTGTTTGGTTCCTGTACATGTTAGCAATTGTTCTTCTATCTCTGTATTTGAACCCTAATTTTTTTTAAATGCTGAACATTTTATTCCAGTCTACGTTATCGAAAGCCTTTTCTAGGTCTGGATTGTTATTTAGCGATATCAAAACCTAACGAGTAAATTAGAAAACAAAAAAGAAAAGTGCACCGTAATGGCATCGTTGTCGGCATTTTCCAATAAAATTCGATTCAATTCAAACAATCGATAGTTTTAAACTTTAGATCGGCTCCCGCAATCCCAATATTCCCCGAAAGTATATATATGTATTTTTTTGTTGTTTATTTACATTATCAATTTAATAGGCGTAAAAGGAAATAATGTGGTGTCCGCATCAGATTTTTTAATTAAAAAATGCGCCTAAGAAAAATATCACCTTAATTAGGTGAAATCTCGAGATACTGAGGGTGACCTTGGTCTACAGCCTCACCCCCGTGACTTTTTAAGTTGAAAATTTAGTCGGCATCAATGCCTCGCATATAGAAGTAATGCGACTATGTTTGGTCAAAATCGGTCTAGTAATTCTGGAGATATAAAGAGATATAGAGACCGATACCGAACACAAGTATGTACGAACTTTATCATCCGGGAAAATTTCCACTGATTTTTTTGGGTTCTTTAGATTTCAAAACTCAAGATCCACTGAAAACTGCATATGCTCATATCGGACCGATTACAATACTTTGTAGAGCTACAGCTCTAGAAGGGAAAGTAAAAATATATATACGTAATAAAAAATAAATGCACCACGCCTTCCTTTTTTTTTACATATTTATTTTCCCCGCCCAACACCTCAGCCGAACCCGAAATTAAGCATAAACTCAGCTCGGAGGGGCGCCATCGCCTCAAACTACCTTTGCGGGAACAAACCCCTACCCAGGCAGCCGGGACTCGGTCATTTATTGTCATGCCATGCCTCTAACGAGGGGACACCAGTGAGCTCCCCCCACCGGGACTCCGGTCTTTATGTATCGTCTCTAATGAGGGACCCTCAAAGGGATTCCCAACTGGAACTACAGTCTTGACGGCTCGCCTCAAATCAGGAATCCTTAAAGGGATCCCCCACCGGGACTACGGTTTTTCATTCCCCCCAAATGTGCTGCAAAGGTGTTCCGCTCGATCATTGATGATAGGACGTCGGAGCCTCCCGCACTTCCCGATGAAATTCGTAACTGTCTTTTAGATACGTCATGGTTTTATTGTATTGTTGTTTAGAAATTCTTTACGTAAATCTTCTGCGATAGGTATTATCCGGTTAAAAACTGTAAATTTCTTTATACAAATGCGGAGATATGAATATAATTGTTTGAAATCTAATATATAAAGATTATTTATTATAAACAAAATTTTATTATTCATTTTTTCAAATCCCGACTGCGGCTTTTTTTCATCAAACGGAACCGTGTTATCAAATAAATAATTATTAGATTAGATAATTACTTCTTTATATTTATGTTTTTAAATAATATATGGTCTTTAAAAAATATTTGTTCGTCGATTAAATTTTTATTATTACAATATATATGATATTTTTCCAAATTAGAAATATTATAAATATCTAAGATTTTCATGAAATTATTACGATCGGATGTATGACCGTATTCTATTATATGTTGCCGGAATGCCGACTGTGGAAACATTTGGTAGTCTGAATTGCGACCGCCAAAATATGTTATATAAAGTAGATTCAAAGGGTACAAACCGTTAGATTTGGCGATTTCTGGTACTTATTTAAGGGAAGAATTAATTTTAAATTTAGCAAGTCGTATCTAGAAAGATTTGAAATAATTTCTGTATCGCTATTTATATTAATTTAGTTATTTATTTTAATATATAATTTGTTCATTATAACAGTTAGCGACAGTAACGTTTTTAATTATTTCTATTTCTTCATTTGAAGAAGTTTTATCGTGTTTGAGGTATTTTACGACTCTATATAACAATTAATTAAAAACACCCGTGTTTTGGGAGCATGGATGAAATTAACGGTAATTAATTATTGTGTTATTTAATATGTCTACTATATATTTCTAATTTTATTTAGTTATCTATTTTATTATGTATTTTTATATCCGTAAAGTTTAAACGATTATTATTTTCTATTTCCATTGTAAATGTTATGTATTTATCAATTTTATTAAATTCATTTAATATATACTTCATTCATTTTGAACTTTTTCATTATATTTATATAGTGTCATCTACATAACGTTTATGCAATAGTATATTATGTTGAGTCAAAATTTTATTGATATAAGAATCTTCTAAAAACTGCAAATATATCTCTACCAAAATTGCAGACAACGGTTCACCCATAGCCAAGCCAAACGGTCGTTTGGCTTTCGTTGGGCATTCTGCAAATACTAAAATATGACGTTCGGCTGATAAATTTTACACACTAGCGTGCTACATGGAGACAAAAGTTATTATGGAATCGGGCGTGGCAGAACGTGAGCTAAAATCCCCCTCTACAAAATTGCGATAAGAGTGTACGTGAACAAGCCACATACAATCAAAGATCTGATAATTTCCATTCCTCAAGAAATTGAAACTGTGTCAAATGAAATGTTAAAGTAAGCCGTGCAGTGCTTTGAGGAGAGGCTACGAATTTACGTCCGAAAAGAAGAACAGCATCTTATCGATATTCTTTTTCAAACCTATTGATCTCAATAAAAATATCATTATTTAATGTAAATTTTTTTTTAATATATATAAAACAACCGAAATGATTCGACAGTCAAAAACATGCGTTTTTGACCCTTTATTTATCATATTAATCATCAACGGAGCAAAATTTCTTTTGGTATTCTTTTATATATCTTAGTCATATATAAAAATATCTTTATTGAAATAATTCTAATAAAATATTTAACAAAATCTCTCATAAAAGAATTTAATATAGAACAAATAAAATTCTTCATATACATATGATCATAAAAAATGACATAAGACATACCAACTTAGAGAGAGAAATAATAAATACATAGAACGATGAAAGAGAGAGAGAGATTGAGAGAGAGAGTGTGATCGTATGAGAGTGTATTTACGAGTATGTTAAGAACTGTACAAAGACAGCCTCTTTGATATTTAAATACTCATGAAAAATCAATTGTCTTTTATATTCTGAGTCAAATACGAGTTTATCATTTTCTTAAACACTCATTTGTTTCATTAGAATTATGCGTTATATTTCATAGTTTTTATACACCAATAAAAATAATAATTTTACGAATGATAGAGCTAAATGTAATTTTTTTAATTCTTAAGAAAGAATAACAATGTAGTAAAATAAATAATAAATTTCCTTTTTTTATTAAAAAAAATAATAATGCTACTAAAGGTCATTTGTGTGTCTGTGTCTGTGTGTGCGTGTGCGTGTGTGTGTGTGTGTGTGTGTGTGTGTGTGTGTGTGTGTGTGTGTGTGTGTGTGTGTGTGTGTGTGTGCGAGTTTGAAGCGGGAGTATTATGCGACGATTTTAGTGAAGGAGCGAAATTCTAGTGCTGGTTTGACGGAATTAAATTGACGTCACGAGTAATTCCAATACACGAAAACAATAAGTGGTTCGGTGAGTTACTGTAAGACTATAAATGAAAGAGATAATGTATAAAATTTCATACATAAATTGTTAGAGTAATTTTATTTGTGAACAGCAAAGTTATTTGCTGTTAAAGAACTTTATATTTGTATTGTGTATTATACTATTGCTAATACAAGACTAGTGGTTAAAAGTATTATGCTATTGTTTTTGTGAATGGTACTGAATTCTAGTTTTCAGTATTTTCAGTATTTAATTACCTGTGAATAAATCTTAACGATTACTTTAAATCATCATTTGTATGTAATTACTGTCTGTTATTATTATTCTTATTGTGATTACTATGGTTTTTTTTTTTTTTTAGGTTTTAGGGGCATCGACAATTTTGGTTTTTAGCTCCTTTCACTTCAAAACGAAAAAAAAGGAAAAATAACACTTAGGTTTTGTGACCTATTTTATTTTTCAGGTTAAAAACGTTAAGAAATTACTAATTCTAATTTTTAACGTCTTAAAAATTTCAGTACGACCTCATTTCAGCGGGGTAGCTGAAATCCGAGCGAAATCTTTTACTTGCCGTAACTCGCAAACGAAGCACTTTAGATGCTTCAGATTTTTAATGATTTAAATTATATATATCCGTATATATAAATTTGTTATAATTGTAAGAGTACATTGTACAATTTTTTATTTATTTATTAGAGTGTAATTTTCCTAGCCTCGTTGAATAACATTTCATCGAATCGGGCCAGCTTACTGAAGTAAATAATCGCTCCAATAAATAAATTTTTTAGGCGAAAAAATCAAGAGGTCTGAATGGGATCCGTAATTAAAATATTTTTTTTAAACTTTAATTTTCAAAAATGGAAATCTAGTATTAATGTAGATGACATGGGAAAAAGGGGATTCCACGGGAACGACTTAAGAATTGAAATTATCTTTTAATCTCTGATACTCCGGTATTTTTAAAAAAAGGTTGTGTAAGAAAATTGAGAAGCAGAAGGTTAAACCCATTTTTTCTTGTATGTAAAAAATTGTTGGAATTTATTTAATCATTTAAACTCCAAATACAGTACAATTTTGATGATATTAACGTCATTCAGTGAAGAGGCTCAACCGGACCCAATATTTTTTTACTAAAAACATTTTTTTCTAAATTATTCTTTTTATACTACATTATGTTTAAGATAAAAACCACATATTAGGGCTCAAATAAGGGCTTAAATAATATAAGGGCTAAATCAAATCGGACCCAGATTAGTTTTTTTACAAACGATTTTATAATTTTCTCAATTATATTCTGAATATTGCGTAAGTCATTAGTATTTAAAAATGCTTTGGAATATTTTAAATGAAAATCTATTAGAGGTAAAGCCCGGATTGTTCTGTAATACTTTCCCGACTTTAATGAAAAAAAACATATAATTAAAAAATTGCAAAAAAAGTATTTTAAGTTATTTATATTTTTATTTGAATATTATAGTTTTTTTTTAATTTTAGCAGTTCTATGTGGTTTTTAAATTATTGTTATTCTTCAGGGTTTTTAAATCGATATTTTAAAAGATTTTTTTAAAAATATTTTATAATCACATCAACAATTAAACTATTAGAGGCTCATCAAGATTACATTTTTAAATTTAAATTTACCGGTAAAAGTATAATCTTGGCAGAATGAATAAACACCCTCTGTTTATTGAATCCTAACCATCAAAAGTACCGGGTTCGAATCCCGATCAGGCATGGTATTTTCACACTTATAGTTCATCTCATCCTCTGAAGCAAAAAAAAAATTATCAATGGACACCGGTATCCACGATCTAACATCCAAATCCGTATAAAAGCAACTAACTACCTTTACTAGGATTTAAACCTTAGAAGTTTGGGATTTGAACTCGACTAATTTACTACTAGAACAAGATTTTATTTTCTTGTTTTTTATTATTTTTTAAAATTATTTTTTATTTATTTATTATTATCGATTTATTTCGAGGTTTAATTTTATACAAAGTGTGGTTAGCTTAAAAAAAGTTCCATTTCAAGTAAAAAGCGGCTTTTTAAGTTTTTTTTGTAAATGCACAGGTCATCATTTCACACCTATTGGTCGTGAATTTTTCTTTGACTAATTTGTAAGATATTTTACAGTAAACTTTAGAATATTGGTACAGTAAATCCTCGTTTAACACGGTACTCGCACAACGCGGTATCGACATAACGCGGTTTACAAATTCTTTTAAATATACGAATTTATATTAGAGAAACTTTGCACTCGAAGAATTTTTGACCTGATAAGACCAAACAGTCCAAGTTATAATCAAGATACACTTATAATTAGAAACAAACAATACAAGTCAGTATAATTTTCGTTTTCTTCGTATAGAAACAAATCGAGTAGTGGAGAAACAAATGATAACTCCAGACGTATGTCATGATAATCCTACAAATGATAACCAAGAAGTTTGAAATGACGCTGTTAAATAAAGACCACCTACAAAGTTTTATTCTCGAAGACAGCGATGAGGATGAAATTTTATTTCTATTCTATCTGTAGTATGTACGCATAATGAAGTGCGACTAAAATTTTGTATTTTTATAATTTCATATTTAATTTTACTTTCCCGGCTAGCACTATAGTAGAGTTATAGTTTAAGAAGGGAAAGTACTTGTAATCGGTCCGATTTGTGTACGTGGTTTTCACCGGATTTTTATTTATTGACACGTAAGGAACCCAAAAAGCCGGATGGAAATTTTCCGGGTGATCGTATGTTACGTGTGTGTGTTGAGTATTCCACCCTAAATCACCTTATATCACCAAACCGATAGATTTTGACCAAACTTGGTCAGATTACGTCATTATATGGGGCATTGATGCCATTAAATTTTCACCTTAAAAGGTCAAGGGGGTGAGGCTGTAAACAACAACATAGACCAAACACTGGAAATTAAAACCCGGATAGAAATGGCTAGAAGCGCATTTCTCAAAATGCGTACTTTCTAGTGCGATCGGCAGGTCAGATTATATCTGCGGGCTAAAATTGTAAAATATTATGCGTTTCCAGTGCTACTATATGGAATGGAGACATGAAAATTCAAAAAGCTACGCGTGAAAAAGCTGGCGCCCTTTGATATGTGGTGCTATAGAAGCACGCTAAGGATATCTTGGAAGGATAAGGTGTCAAATATCAAGGTACTGGAGAATATGAATAAACAACTTGAGATTACGTCTACAGTACAAACAAGGAAATTACAGTATCTAGATCACATAAACGAGGGTAGAGAAGTTTGAGTTGCTCCAGTTGATCGTTCAGGGGAAGATAGTGGGCAGACGTAACGTTGGGAGGCGCAGAATTTCATGGTTGCGCAATCTGAGGGAATGGTCCGGCACAACATCCACTGAACTGTTCCGAGCTGTCTACTCAAAGAACAAAATAGTGATAATGATTGCAAACTTCCTGAAAGGAGTTGCCACTTGAAGAAGAAGAAGGTGATGCTGTAGAGCAAGGTTACTTTCAGTATCTCGAGATTTTGCCTAATTAAGGTTTTTTTTTAGGCACATTATCTAACAATTAAAAACTAATATTTTCAAAAAAACTTTTGCAAAATCGCATCCCTACCCCCAAAAATGCACTAAATAGTATCGGCTAAGCGGGTACACTGCATCATTAGTACCTTCTCTCACCACAAAGGACGCTAGAGTAGCGCTGACGTACTGCTGCTGTAGTCGACTGATCTGTTGTGACGTCACAGTTGAGTGGTAGAATTAATTAAATGAATAAAATCTAAAGTGTAAAAATGTATTTAATGTGGCCGCTACTACTGCCACAGCGAATGAAATACGTTATGCATGCGCGATTTAGTTAGAATCATTGAATTAGAAAAACGAAAAAAATATTATATTTAAATAAAATGATTATTTTAAATTAATTTGTGTGTGTGTGTGTGTGTGTGTGTGTGTGTGTGTGTGTGCGTGTGTGATCCATGTATGAGAAAAAAGCCGCGTGACGGGAATGTCCTACAATTGTGTTGTCAGCTTTTAGGTAGATTTCATAAGAAAACTACCTATTGTAATGTGTACCATGATTCGACTTGTACCAAAATTTCGACATATGTTCATATTTCTCATCCCCCAGACATCAAAACCACCGTCAGTTCAAAAGTTTATATATACATTTATTTATATGTATATATATATATATATATATATAACTTACCCTCGTGTATATATATATACACGAGGGTAAGTCAATTATTATCCGCAATGTAGTTTATAAATGTACATCATTTTTCAACATAGTCCCCTTGCATTTCAGCGCACTTGCTCTATCGTTGCACAAGCTTCGTGATGCCCTCATAAAAGAAGGTTTTCGGTTGAGCTGTGAGCCAGGAATGCACCCCTTCTTTCACTGTTTCGTCCGAGGTAAATCGACGGCCTCTTAATGCCTCTTTGAGTGGATCAAACAAGTGGTAGTCAAAAAAGGCAATATCAGGACTATACGGAGGATGAGCCAGTACTTCAAAGTTGGGTTTCTGGAGGGTTTCAGCAGTGCGGGCAGCAGTATGTGGACGGGCATTGTCGTGCAACAACACAACACCTTTTGACAGAAGTCCTAGGCGTTTTCTTCGAATTACAGCCTTCAGCTTCACAGTAATCATCTCACTGTAACGCGTACTGTTTATTGTCGTGCCCCTTTCCTCATAATGTTCCAATACTGGGCCTTGAAGTCCCCAAAAACCGTAAGCATCAGTTTTCCTGCGGATGGTTGGGTCTTAACTTTTTTTGCAGGGCGAATTTGGATGTTTCCATTCCATACTCTCCGGCTCGTAATGATGGATCCGTGTTTTGTCAGCAGTGATGATTCTGTCTAAGATGATGTCCCGTTCTACGCAACACGACAGTACTACCAACATAAACAAAAATATAACTAAATTGCGGATATAACTGACTTACCCATGTATATTTCACTTTCTTGTGAAAACGATAACTGCCGTAATTTTTCGCCAATCACATTCAAATTATACATAAAATATAACGACACCCTAAATCTCGGTCGAGTTTGTTAATTGGCAAAATCGGACCATGTTGGTGGAAATGGGAGGGATTTTTCGAAAAAAAAAACAAAATAACGCTATAACTTTCTTATTAAGTAAAATATAGGATTCGTTTAAAGTTGGGGTTTCAGAGACAAAAAAATCATACATCCCTTAATAGGCACAGTATCGAATCGCTTTAAAGTGGTTGTTAATCCTCTAAAAATTACCTAAAACCTTTATCTGAAACAATTTTCATATGACCAATCCTTACGCCAAGCATGACCAAAATGTTACTGGAATTGAAAGATTTTTCTTATTAGGTAAAATATCAAATTAGTTTTAAGTTACTACTATTCTTTTGATAAGGGCCTGAAACTTATCTAAGTAAAGTTTTTTGATATCACCAACCATTGGCCCAGGGGTGGAAAAAATTGGATTTCAAGACAAAAAGTCATACTTTCCTTATAGGCAGAGTATCGAATTGATTTAAAGTGGTCGTTAGTCCTCTAAATATTACCTAAAACCTTTGTTTTAATCAATTTTTTATATGACTAACCCTTACGGCCAGGGATGACCAAAATGTTGCTGGGATTGTAAAAAATGGGGCTTGTCTGCTAAACATGTAAAACGTTTTTCATATGCAACCATTGTCGTATTGAGTAAATTTGAAATTTTCTTAACTTTAAGGTGGAAATCTTTTTTAAACCCTACTTAGCACCGGTGAAATCTACCTCCGCCTTCCAGAGTGCTGAAAGAGAATTTTTTACATGTTTTTTAAGTTACATGAATTATTTGATTTAAATATAACATTTTTTTACTATTTTACTTTTTTTTTGTAATTAAAAACAGGAAAGCTTAAGAAACTAATCCCTTTTTTCCTATGTAATGTGATTCTCCTATAATGCGATGTTTCTGTGGAACTAATTAACCGTGTTAAACGAGAAATTACTTTCTTTCTTTTTCCTGTTTAGCCTCCGGTAACTACCGTTTAGATATTTCTTCAGAGAATGAATGAGGATGATATGTATGAGTGTAGATGAAGTGTGTAGTCTTGTAGATTCTCAGTTCGACCATTCCTGAGATGTGTGGTTAATTGAAACCCAACCACCAAAGAACACCGGTATCCACGATCTAGTATAAACGAGGAATTACTGTATAGTAAAAACACTACGGGTCCAAATAACCGCCAAAATTCCTTAATTCTAGTTCTTATATATATATATATATTTTTTTTTTTTTAAATTTTTCTTCTTTATATTAAATTACATTTATTATCTTAGTGAATCAATTCATAATACTCACTAAACAAGAATTTTAATTTTATTTTTATTATTTTCAAGAATGAAGGCTTGTTTTTATTTTTATTATCTTGATGCTGTACGTCTTTTGTTATAAGGTCTTCTATCTACCATAAATGTAGAGTTGATATTATTAAAATTCTTTTTTTTTGCATAAAAGCTGTCTTTTCTCTTGAGGTAACGTGCTTTTTAATATATTCCTAAATCCTTTTGTTATTTTACTGTCGAAATAACAAAATATCTTTTATCCTTGTTTACTTTTTTTTAGTATTATCATTTTTTTATTGTTATTTTTCAATCAATTTCTTGATTGTGGGCGAATTTTTATTCATTATTACTTTTAACTATATATATAGCCAAATATTGTATATATTGCCAGATTTTATTTGCTTATAACTCTGAATCCAATGAATAGACGGAGCATACAGGAAAGTTAAGGAAAATTTTGGGGTACATAAATTAAAATCTAAAAATGTGTTAAAAAAAGATGGTACATCGATATATAATACGAAAGGTAAAGTCGATAGATGGGTGGAATATATTGAAGAGTTATACGGAGGAAATGAATTAGAAAATGGTGTTATAGAGGAAGAAGAGGAAGTTGAGGAGGATGAAATGGGAGAAACAATACTGAGATCTGAATTTAAGAGAGCATTAAAAGATTTAAATGGCAGAAAGGCTCCTGGAATAGACGGAATACCTGTAGAATTACTGCGCAGTGCAGGTGAGGAAGCGATTGAATATATTATACAAACTGGTGTGTAATATTTATGAAAATGGGGAATTTCCATCAGACTTCAAAAAAAGTGTTATAGTCATGATACCAAAGAAAGCAGGGGCAGATAAATGTGAAGAATACAGAACAATTAGTTTAACTAGTCATGCATCAAAAATCTTAACTAGAAATCTATACAGAAATGTAGTAGAAATAACAAAGATGGACCACTGAATGTGAAAATAGGAGGAGAAAAGATTATGGAGGTAGAAGAATTTTGTTATTTGGGAAGTAAAATTACTAAAGATGGACGAAGCAGGAGCGATATAAAATGCCGAATAGCACAAGCTAAACGAGCCTTCAGTAAGAAATATAATTTGTTTACATCAAAAATTAATTTAAATGTCAGGAAAAGATTTTTGAAAGTGTATGTTTAGAGTGTCGCTTTATATGGAAGTGAAACTTGGACAATCGGAGTATCTGAGAAGAAAAGATTAGCAGCTTTTGAAATGTGGTGCTATAGGAGAATGTTAAAAATCAGATGGGTGGATAAAGTGACAAATGAAGAGGTATTGCGGCAAATAGTTGAAGAAAGAAGCATTTGGAAAAATATAGTTAAAAGAAGAGACAGACTTATAGGCCACGTACTAAGGCATCCTGGAATAGTCGCTTTAATATTGGAAGGACAGGTAGAAGGGAAAAAATGTGTAGGCAGGCCACGTTTGGAATATGTAAAACAAATTGTTAGGGATGTAGGATGTAGAGGGTATACTGAAATTTAATCTTTAAATAGACCAGTAAATATAATTATTAAAACATAGATTTCAGCTGATTTATTGAAAATTTTTTGAGAAAACTTTTTAGAAAAAAAACATTGAATTTCAATAATTATAAACATTAAATAATGAATGATTGTTATAGATAAACTTAAATAAAGAAAAAATTCATGTGTTACAATTAAAA
This sequence comes from Lycorma delicatula, assembly GCF_047948215.1. Classification (NCBI taxonomy): domain Eukaryota; kingdom Metazoa; phylum Arthropoda; class Insecta; order Hemiptera; family Fulgoridae; genus Lycorma; species Lycorma delicatula. The sequence continues at coordinate 390,260,448 of NC_134455.1, forward strand.
TTGTTTTTAATTTCTGAATTTTCTTAAATAAGACTAGTATAGGTAATTTATAAAAATTAATTATATTATTATAAATAAAATAATTTATAAAAACGAGATGAATCAATCTTCTTCCAAAATAGACGGGTAGCATTTCCTTTCTTCTTTCTTCTTATAATGTATATTATATATAGTTTTGGTCATTTTGTAAATTTTTATTCAGACTTTATGAAATTGGCCGATATATGGCATGTTTTAATTTGTCGTGCGTAATCATTTACCAATTATCAGTTAATAATAACCGAAGCAATTCGTTTTATCCTTCATCTTAATATCTTCAAAACTAACAAAAAATTTGAGATGGGGGCCCACCACCCCACCTCACTTAATCCCACCCCACCATTATTGTTATGGTTCAACCATGTTTACTCTTATTATTTTTAATAGTTTTCTAACTTTTATATAAATACCTTTTATTATTATTCCTTATTCTATTTCTTTGTTGTTATTTTAATGATTCTTATTTTTCTTGAGTTTATTCAATTTCGATTAGGATTTCTTTTTGTTGATGGTATTCCCCTTCACTTCAAATTGCAGTGGTTTTTTTTGGTGTTATTTCTATTCTCTAGTTATCCGTGAACTATAACTTGTGGAATTCTTTTTTTTCTTCTATATATTTCTTTTGTTGTAGCTTGTATATGATCTCAATCGAGCAGCAGAGATGCAATACGTGTAATTCTATCAGAAATTCTAATAGAACTGAATAAAAAATTAAATAACAGTTGCTTAGAAACTGTCTAAACAATGCATAAATATAAATTATCTATATAAATAAAAATGTAATTGTTCGTTTGTTCAAACACAAACACACACACACACACACACACACACACACACACACACATCACACATCACACATCACACATCACACATCACACATCACACAGCACACAGCACACATCACACAGCACACAGCACACATGCACACATGCACACATGCACACGCGCACGCGCACGCACGTGCACTTGCACGTGCACATGCACAAACGCATACGCATACGCATACATATACACATACACATACACATACACATACACATACACATACACATACACATACACATAGACATACACACATATATATATAAATATATATATATACAAAGTAAGTGTGTGTGATATGAGAAATTGAATAAAATATATTCCAGAACTGTATTATAAGTAATTTTATAGAAATACGAAGTTAGTCAAAAGATTGGGATCGATAAACATACTATTTTATGTTTGGCGTAAAATAACTTATCAATAACTCATCAACTAGCCTCCAAGATAATCTAACTTAACACCCCTCTGGAATACTCTGGATTGTGGGCCACTTGAATTCATCAATGTATCAGCTTAAGTGTAACACACGTGAACTGTTAGATTCTAAATGCGGTGTAACTAACACAAAACAAACCGAAATACGGAAAGCTACAAAATATATTGTTCGTCGGATAGAGTGCAAAAAAGGCAAAAAAAAACAATTCACATTCGCATAACCAAGTCAGAGAAGGGTTCGTTAGCGAGTTTCGGCTCACGAAACTAATAGGGAGTCCGATGTTCCCTATCTCCGTTACTTTTTAATCTTTACATGGAACTAGCTGTTAATGATGTTAAAGAACAATTTAGATTCGGGGTAACAGTACAAGGTGAAAATATAAAGATGCTACGATTTGCTGATGATATAGTAATTCTAGCCGAGAGTAAAAAGAATTTAGAAGAAACAATGAACGGCATAAACAAGAACAAAACGAAAGTAATGAAATGCAGTAGAAATAACGAAGATGAACCACTGAATGTGAAAATAGGAGGAGAAAAGGTTATGGAGGTAGAAGAATTTTGTTATTTGGGAAGTAGAATTATTAAATATGGACGAAGCAAGAGCGATATAAAATGCCGAATAGCACAGGCGAAACGAGCCTCCAGTCAGAAATATAATTTGTTTACATCAAAAATTAATTTAAACGTCAGGAAAAGGTTTTTGAAACTATATGTTTGGAGCATCGCTTTATTTGGATGTGAAACTTGGACGAGTGGAGTACCTGAGAAGAAAAGATTAGAAGCTTTTAAAATGCGGTGCTATAGGAGAATGTTAAAAATCAGATGGGTGGATAAAGTAACAAATGAACAGGTATTGCGACAAATATAGTTAAAAGAAGAGAGACTTATAGGCCACATACTAAGGCATCCTGGAATAGTCGCTTTAATATTGGAGGGACATGTAGAAGGAATTGTGTAGGCAGGCAACGTTTGGAATTTTTCAGCACTCAGGTGCTGAAAATAATTTTATTTCACATTAATGCTTTTAATACTGTATAAATATTAAATTAAACACATAATTTGATGAAGGAGGTGAAATTTGATCCGTTCCTCGGAAAAGTAAAAATGAGGGATGTTCAAGGTTTATTCTTCATTAAATTGATTGATTTTAATGATAATTTTTTGTATTTCGTATAGGAATTCCTCTGATAATTCTGAGAAATTTTTTTTATAACTTATATGAACGGAAAATTATTTAGTCTAAATAAACGATTAGAAGAATATTATCATTACGTTGGGTTATTATAGTGTGATTATTCATATTCTAATGTCATTCTTTTATTTAAAGAATTTTGTGTAAAACTTACGTATATTAATTTATTGTTTTACATATTATTTCTATTTCTTCTAATGACTATGATGTATGTAAAATATCTTCTCTACTGATGTAAGAGTAATATTTTATATGAAAGTAATGAATAATGTTTATTAATTAGACAAACCATTTAGCGAATATAATAAACATTTTGAATCTGTAAATCAATATATGAAATACATATTCGTCTTTTGTCAAGACAGGAAACCATTTCATTTATCATTCTTTATTCCGTACTATGGCTGAAAAAATTTCTTTGGGTTACCGAGATATTTTTTTGTTTTATATATATATATATATATATATATATATATATATAAGATATATAGTCTAAAACTCTTTTTAAAATTCCACAGCTGCTCTTGTGCTAAAAAAAAAGCTTATATTAAAGATGACAAGTTAAAACAAAAAAAAAAAAAAAACGCTGTTATATGTAGACTTCAAGGACAAGTGATATTGCATAAGACAACTATATAACAAAAAGCCTTGTACGTGACCAATGTACAGTCGACAAGGGTGTGAGGGATGTAAAAAAATAGTCATCGTGTGTATTCTTTATTTCATAAACCAATAATGCTCTCTAGAGAGTAAAGTTAAAACTAGAATTAATTTAGTATATAGTTAACAGTCGTTAAAAGATAAATAATTTATTTTAAAATTAATACTTGTTCTGTTTTTGTTTGAAAAAAACATTTAATTGATTAAATCAAAGTTTATATATTTAAAATAAATTAACAAAAGAATATGAATTATGTTTATCTTTTAGTTTGTATAGTTTTCTTTAGTGTACTTCCATCATTAATGTGATACATTGCAGTGAAACTAACGTGAAGATGTTTTAATAAGTAACAACTAAAGTTTTTTGAATGGATGTCAGGCAAAATACGACTTTAAAAATATAAGTAAGTACAGTATACGATATATTTTGATTTGATTTATTTAGAAAATATTTATTACATAAATATATATATTAATTTATTGATTCGTACGATTTCCTGGAAATGTTTGCTTACATATTATACTTCATTCGACCGCCATTATCAACTGCGTCCCTTATTTCATATAGTTTAAATACTTGTAACTTATTATATAACAAGAGTATACTATTTATTAGAACCCAAAACCGGAATATTGGACGGGAGAATTTATACAGTAGCCATTAGTTTTAAAATACGACTGGAAACGGCCAGAATTCGAATTTAATCTCCTACATCGGAAGGTTTATTATATTCATTTCGATAGAAACCCGGGACCTCGTGAAGATTAATCTGTACTTTTTTAAAATTAAAATCTGGTTTGACTTTGGGTTTAAATTGGAGTACGTTATATCTATATTGCGTTTCTTTGTTTAGTATAAGAAATATTATTGAAAAAAATAATTAGGTTAATTCATTTTTAAATTTTTTCTTTAACTTATCTAACCTTAAAAATTTTAATTCAATAAATTTGTCTAAATAAAGTTCATAAATTATTGATTTTGTAACATTTTTTCAATATGAATATTTATATGATCAGTAATGAATTTGTCGTTTAATAATCAAATTAATGATATTATCAAAACTAAATTTTATAGAACCCTACATTTCTATTCGTCGGTATAAAATGGAGTTCGTGTGAATTTTAAAATATTTTTACCGATTTAAAAAATATAAAAAGTTATTTATTTATATAATATTTCTCAATAGGTTTCTTTAATTAATAAAATAAGTAAAACTTGTGAAGATAAAAATAACTTTCATCTTCGTTCATAATGAGGAATTAAATGTTAACCTCACTATAAAAGTTATTTTGTAATACTCAGGTATTCTAATTTTTTTCTTTTTATTGCCTACACAAATATTTTCAATATATACTTAAATAAAGATATTTTCTGTATTTAATTTTTCGTTTAGTTATTTGTTTCATATTAATCCAGTGTAAATAAAAACTTACAACTAAGCTGTTTATTGGTTCCAAGCATTAACTCGCCGGCTTGGTCTGTTAGTTAAACTCGTAATTAGAAATCAGGTGATTTCGAAGTCCAGAGTTCTAAGGTTGAAATTCTAGTAAAGGTAGTTACTTTTATACGGATTTGAATATTAGATCGTGAATACCGGTGTTCTTTAGCGGTTAGGTTTCAATTAACCACATATCTCAAGAATGGTCTAACTGAGACTGTACAAGAATACATTTCTCATTTGCTACATGTCATCCTCTGAAGTAATACCTTACCGTGGTTCCGGAGGCTGAACAAAAAAATAAAAAACTGTTGCAAGCATTGAAAACCAGATTTCTTAATCCCCCATAATTAATATTTATGTTAATCTGCAATTACCGGAATGATTATTGATTGTGATATGAAAAACCGGTTGACACACTCATTTTAAAGAATAACAAGCATCCTTTTAACGTAGTGTAATTTATGTGATAAACATGTCAATAAATATTGTTGGAGAAATAATTTTTATATGGAAGTAACATTTTTTTATTAAGATATTCTTCTTCCTGTAAATAATATAAAAGACAAAATTACGCCTTTTCAGGTGATATGATCTAGTACAGATTCTTTTTTTACAATAAAATTTATTAGAGTTGCAGCCGCAATAATAAAGTTTTACCCCCCATCGATGTCCGTTATTTAAATTTATGTTGTTTCCCAAGCATCGGATAGATAGAAGAGAAACAGTTGTGGCCGATAAGATCTGCTGACGTTACACCACTGGACATTTTTTTGTGGCGGTCATTTAAAATCAATAATTTATAAAGAAATAACGCGGAGTAGAACCTGTTTGTTATGTTTAAATTTATATATTTTCATTTGTTCTTTAATTTTATCGGTGCTAATGTATTATATTATAAACTGTTTTTATTTTTTACATCTTATTTATGTATTATTTAAATTATACGGACTATTAAATGTAAGTAAAAACGTTCTTATATTTTTAATAATTTTGTTTTCTTAAGTAAAGTTAAGAAATCTTGTAAAAAAACAAAAGTAATTTATGATGTGATATTACAGATAATTCTTTTCTGTAAATAAAAATATATATTTATTTATTTTAATATTTAAATGTATCGATTAAAAAAAAATCATTTATTATTAATGGACATTTAAATCTGAATTCCATCTTCGTATTTTAAAATCCAATTAATTGTATTTTATTCATTATATTTAAAATTTAAAATACAATGAAATATAGTCGCTCTTTAAAAATCAGTAGGGAATTGTAAATGTTTCCCGGTTCTCTGCATTATATTCAACAAAATTGAAATTTATATATATATAACTGTTTGTCTGTCTGTATGTCTCTTATGCCTTCATAATCCGTTCATCCGATAGCGATTAAATTTTGGGAAACGGTTGGACGCATGTCAGGGAAAGTTTCTGAGTTAGTTTGGACCCGATAGGTGGCGTTGGGGTCGAGATATTTCAGAAAATTCTATTTACGGTCCGATACGGCTCGTATTCAGAATATAAGTTACTTAAATGGAAATAGATACCTCTGCAAAAAACGGACCCGTTAGATGGCGCTGGAGTCGAGATATTTGAAAAAGATGCATTTGTGGTCCGATTTGGTTCGTATTCAGAAAATGTATTAATTTTGTGAAAAGAGATATTTTTGCGAAAAATAGTGTTGCTAGGTGGCACTGAATATATATATCAATCAGAATATATATATAAAATGCAATGTTGATACATATCTCATCTATAGACTAAAATACTACTGGACCGAATTACGCGTCGGGAAAAACGGAAAAAATGGGAAAAAATAAAAAAGAGAAATAGGGAATAGTGGAAAAGGGGTAAATGGGAAAAAGTAAAATGAGGAAACTGTAAAATTAGAAAAAAGGAAATAGCGGGAAAGGGAAAAGGGAAAAGGGTACAGGGAAATGGAAAAGTGAAAAGTTAAATTTTGTGAAGTTCGTAGTGTTAAATATAGTGTTTTTTGAATATTTTATCAAACTTTCAATTGTGTTAATTTATATATATATATATATATATATACTCAAATCTAACAATAGCGAGCATTGCCGGGTCTGCTAATTATACAATAAAATTATGTTTTCAAATAAAATTTATTATATATTTTTTTTAAATTGTAAATGTTATTCAACATTTACGAATGCAAAAATCAACAATATTTTGTCCTATGAAGGTAAATAATTAAAAAAAAAATTACAATCGTATATCGAAATATATGTTTTCGTCTTCTTTATAATATTGGCTTATTCATCAGAGGTTTCTTTCTATCGATTAAAATATTCACTAAGATTAATTTTAAATAAATCTAAAAAACGTTTTTTTTTTTTTTTTTTTATTTAATTTTGGCAGCTCCCCATCAGGGGAAGGGGAAGGGGTTAATTTTTTTTGTTACTTTATTGTTTAACAAAATACGTTTTGAGAATTAAATATTTAAAATTGAGAATTTTTTTATATTTTGGAGATTCCCGTACTCAAGAGGAAGTATTCGGATAAAATAACATTTTTGGGTATTTTTTTAAAGGAATACTAAAAAGTGCTATCAAAAGTTAAATTTTAAATTCAACGGGTAACATTCAGGATAGATTTAGATTAAAGAAGGTTTTTCAAAAATGAAAAAAATATATTTTGTTACTAAACGAACGCGTCGTACAATTTCAACGTAGTACAGGCAGGTAGAAAGTTACATGACCCTTCGATGTGTTAGCGGTTAGTTCTAAGATCTTCAATACAATTTCCGAAACGGTTAATAAATGTTTAGGAGGCCTTATACATGTGTCTTTGTCGGCAAATATTGACGCTTTCAAGTGCAATTTCGCAAATATCTTTTTTTATATGCACTTAGACCGTCTTTGAGAAAAACAATTTATTTTTATGACCGACTGGCTGACGTGTATTTTGAAAAAAGCACGTTCAGATAATTATAATAAATCTTTCATTTCAGTTCCAAAACATACGTTTCGTCCTCGAATATTACGCATCACAAGATGAACGTTTTGAATAACATTATTTGATTAAACTCTAAAAGGAACCATTTTGCTGAGCTTTATGCGACTCTACAGTTGATAGTGTGTAAAAGTAATACTCGTTAGTTTGTAATCTGCTTTCATAACTCATTACTCTTGATTGGAAGTGTTCAATGAAGTTATTGCCACTCTTACAAACCATTTCTACCGTCTGGAAACATTCCTCTTAATATAAGGATAATTACTAGTTTAAGGATAAGGACAAAGATACACGCGCGCGCGCACGCATACAGTCACATTCATGTGCGCGCACACACACACACACACACACACACATACATATATATATATATATATATATAGTCTATGACACTCCCGGTAAAGTAAAGATTCAAACGCGGGATTATACATCTAAATCGGTTCAGCCGTTCCGGTGCTACGGTGGAACAAGCATATATACATACTAAATACATTACGATCATTTTTGGGCAGTCGTGTAAAAAAATTCGGTTTAAAAATATGTAATAAAATTAAGATAGTTTTTTTCCAGTTTTTGGGTAAGTCTATTAAAATTGAAAAATATCTGATGTGGACACCACATGACTTCCTATGTTTTTTTTTTTTAAATGAAGTACATATAATTTTATTTCATTAATAACTTCTGATATTTTTATATATACATATTTTTTTATTGTTATTATTGAATTATTATTTATCATACATTTTTTTTACAATCAGAGGTTAATAATTATTAATAAATCAATATATTTAAATAAAAAAAAGGAGATCAAGTCTGATTCGAACCGATGTGCCTTCCCCTGTAAGATCCAAATATTTCGTTAATTAAAATTTTATTTAGTTGTAACTCGATGAAAATAATTACCGCTTGTGTTATATCGTTGAAAAGCACTCAATGAGGGCTTATTACTGCAGTTAAGAAAAAGTTCAAAATCCAATTTTTGGGGGATTTTGGGTTTTTTGGAAATTTTTGGTACAGTCGATTGTAATCAAAAGGGGAGGTGCACAGCTACATGTTATAACAGTCCTAAATAAAAAATTTCAATATCTTACGGCTAATCGTTTTTGAGTTATGCGAAATACATACGTACGTACATAAGTACGTATAGAAGTCACGCCGAAAATAGTAAAAATGGATATTTCCGTTGAAATCTGAAAACCGAAATTTTTCATCCGGAGGTCCCGGGTTCGAATCCCGATCAGGCATGGCATTTCCACACGCGCTACAAATAGTTCATCCTCTATAGCAATACCTAACGGTGGTCCTGGAGGTCCACCGTTATTATCACAATAATTCCTTTACTTTGTAAAAGGAAGCAAAAACATAGCTTTTTTTCAGTTTTTGAGTAAGATTCCCCTTTCTCGTAGAATTAAAAACGCTGTCTTTCGGGGCAAAATATTTTTAAAAATGTTAAGATAAGCTTGCATGGATATACCGAGCTTAATATAAAGCGAAGTTATATCGGTAAAGTTTTGAAAAATTGACAGAAAATCCGTCATATTCTGGAAATATTGACTCCTAATTTTTAACTAACAAATTGCCCCATATATATGAGTCTCTGTACAAAATTTCATTAAAATCGGTTTATCCAGTCAAATAGGTATTCCGCCAATAAACGTACGTACATATATACAAATATTATTCCCCCCCCCCCCATTTTTTTTTTATTTGCGTGATTCGTGGATCATGAATCGTAAAGAAATAAAAAAAAAACGATAACTCATTTTTTGATTGATTACCATACTTTCCTTCGAGCAGGATAGATCTACAGCTATGATACCCGGAAAATAAAAACTTATATATAACGAACAATTTTATATTATACATTAAAATTAAACTTATTTATTTGTTTTGAAATATTTTACAAACGAAATAAAGTTTTAACATTAATCCTTTTCTATATGGTATATATATATATATATATATATTTACCAGGCATATATAAAAAATGTTAATTTAAACTAAAATAACTGTTCGGTTTTTAAAATCAGGAAATGAAATGAATAAGGAAAAACTTTACTGATTTGGTTTGAACTTTTCAAAACAAAAAAGTTATTGAATAAAGTATATTATAAAGTAATAAAAATAAAATATTAAAGAATGTAACAAAAAAAATCATTAAAATTTGGTCGGCGATAACCACTTATAAATAAACTTTTTGTAAAAATCAAAAGTAAATATTCTGGAATTCGGGGACGTGCGAAGAAGTTTCTTTTGCTCTTTATTTTTCTCCCTCTCCCTCTATCTCTTTCGGTTTGTTTTATTTGTAAATAGCGTATTAAGTAAATAAAAAAATAAAAATAAATAAAACTCCTATAAAAGATAAAAGACAATAAAAATCATTTATTAATTTTACTTTACCGTCTATATAGCACCTATATCGAAAGGCTATATAGCTACACAGAAGCTATATAACGGTATAGCTATGTAGAAGGGAAGGGATTCGTTTGTCTGGCATTTCTCCCGACACCACCCCATTCGGTCGCCCTAAAGCATAAGACCGAATGTCCGTGCCGCAAACGGCTCCTGTTCCTCAAAACGGTTTAGCGACCGATATCCTAATTAGCTCCAAGAACTTACCTAACTGCGTGAGCAGAATAAGCGCGGTGCCCTACACCACTCGCTTGTCATATATTACTAAAACGGGTTGGCGCACCCCGTCCGCATATTAAAATATGTGACTTGTCAATAAATTAAAATTTATTCTGTCAAGGACAGCAATTTGCTGCCACGCCTAGGTCGTATAAACGACAAGTATAAACGCTTGGTGTCGTAATCGGCTGGAGATCAGCCGTTTATCTCAAAGTTAGCTTCCCGCAGCAGCGGTTAGGACTCTTTCCCTTAAGTAAACTACTGATGTCGGTTGAACAAAGCAACGGCATCAATGAACTCCCACACGGTCCGACAATGCGGCTCACGCCACATTGACTCGACCCTTCTGAGTGGCCGATCGAAGGGAAGGGAAGATCGGTCAAAATTGGGAATATCCGGTTTTCACCGAATCTTGACGAATTGACCCCTAAGGATCCCAGAAAACCGAAAAATGGCATCGAAATTTCCGCGAAAAAATGTTCGTACGTATGTATGTTGCCGTGTAAATCGCCTTACATCTTCAGAAGTAATCGACTGATTTTTATCAAATTTGGCTGTAATATTTCTATAGAAGGGGCTATAGAAGTGCCAAAGGGTGGTGGATACAGGAGGGAAAACGAAATCGCCTCCAGATTTTACATAATAAGGTTATATATTTTCTTTGATAATTTTGTGAATATTAATAAAGTAAACGGCTTTTGGTGGATACAGGAGGGAAAACGAAATCGCCTCCAGATTTTACATAATAAGGTTATATATTTTCTTTGATAATTTTGTGAATATTAATAAAGTAAACGGCTTTTGTAAAAATGATTTTTTTGTTTAATTTTACCACCGCTCCTAAAAATGGTTTTTCAGTGTCGGCCTATAAATCACTTTATATTTCCAGAATTACTCGACCGATTTTCTTCAAACTCGGTCAGTTTACTTCTATATATAAGGCATAGATGCTACTAAATTTTCAATTCAAAAGGTCAGTGGGTGGCGGATGCTGGGGGAAAAACGATATCGTCTCCAGATTTTTTATAATTAAGGTTATATATATTTTTTTGATGATTTTGTAAGTATTAAAAGACGACGTTTGTAAAAAAAAGTTTTGCTAAATTTCACTCCCACTCGTAAAAATGGTTTTAATTTCGAAGAGTTGTAGAAGGTTGGACAAGGGGTGATTTTCGTTGCATTTTTCTTTTTTATGAGAACAATTATAAAAAAAAAACATCTTTTGTGTAAAGATTTTTTTGCTAAATTGCATCCCCGTTCAAAAAAATTGTAATAATTTTGAAACGCTGTAGAAGGCGGTTTAGTGGGTCTTTCTCGTTACGGTTTTTTTTATTAGAATCTTGTTGGATCCACAAATTATTCACCGTCAAATTAGGATCTTGACTCGGTCAACCTTCCTTTACACACCCACATCCCATTTGCGGCCGGAATACGACTGTAACCGTCCGATATGTTGTGACGTCACAGATGAGCGTTAAAATTAAATAAATGATTAATATTGTAAGTGTAAAAGTTTATTTAAATTGGCCGTTAGTACCGCCATATCTGCGCGAATGAAATACGGGATGAGCGCGCGATTTAGTGAAAATAATTGAATTAAATAAAAGAAAAATTGTATTTAAATAAAATCATAAATATTTTAAATTAAGTTGTGCACCAGAAAAAAACCGCGTGACGGGAAAATCCTACAACTTTGTTGTCAGCTGTTTAAAAAAAAAACTAATAAAACTTTACTAATTTATATATTAATCAGAATTTTCATAGATTTAAAATTGAAATTGTAAATAAGTTATAACGTAAAAACATTATTTTTATTTTAAAAATTCCTTTAAAAAATCACTTTCGGCACGCCGGAAGGCGGAGGTTGATTTCACCAGTACTAAGTAGGGGGTAAAAAAGATTTCAACCTTAAAGTTAAGAAAAAATTAAAATTTACTCGATACGACAACGGTCGCATGTAAAAAAAAACTTTACATGTTTAGCGTACGACAAGCCCCATATTCTTACCGCTCCAACAACATTTTGGTCATCCCTTGCCGTAAGGGTCGGTCATATCAAAAATCGTTTCAGAAAAAAGCTTTAAGCAATGTTTAGGAGTACTAACGACGATTTAAATAGCGACGATATTTTCTGATTTCATCGTCGATACGTTTCAACAGTCCTCGCTGATTATCGAGGGCCGTCCCGAAATTTTATTCATCGTGTACATTAATCCTTTTATTTCTAAACCTTTCGCACCATTTTCGGACGTTTCTTTCATTCATTATATTAACATCGTACACGGCAACCGACTGCCTATGAATTTCAGCCGGCTTAACGTATTGACGGTTTAAAAAACGTACGACTCCACATATTTCACAGTCGGCGGCAACATCGATTTTCCTATTCAATTTATAACGTAATAATTCACACGTAATCAAAGATACTACAACGGCATAAATAAGATAACAATAAAGTACGTATATTACTAGTGTGGCCATGAACGACACAGGTTTGCCAACCCTTAAGGCGAGAATTTTCCTAGCGGTCTTTACTTTAGAGATATCCCTCGCAGAAGAGGTGAAATTCGGGCGAAATGTTTCGGTAAATGTAATTCGAAAAGAAAGCGTTTTCAGAAGTGTATTTATACGATTTATTTATTTTTTTTTTATTTTTTCACCAGTAGGTCCTTCTTTCTTTTTCCCGTTTAGCCTTTCCGGTAACTACCGTTCAGATAATACTTCAGAGGATGTTATATATGAGTGTAAATGAAGTGTAGTCTTGTACAGTTTCAATTCGACCGTTCCTGAGATGTGCGGTTAATTGAAACCCAACCGCCAAAGAACACCGGTATCCACGATCTAGTATTCAAATCCGTGTAAAAATAACTGACTTTACTAGGACTTGAACGGTGGAACTCTCGATTTCGAAATCAGCTGATTTGCGATGACGAGTTCACCGCTAGACCGACCCGGTGGGTTATGCCAGGCTTACTAGAAAAAGAGAAGCGATACATTATTTTCCAAGTCAAATGTACTATTCTCCATCAGAATACCGATCCTATTCCGTTACAGGTTGATAATTTTAATCTGTTTATCAAAGAAACTCGGGAACTTGCGTTCAGAAAAGTAAATCTGACCGGTACCTTTTGTACGTCAAGTATTTTACACGTGTCGCTGACATAATAAAGACCGAGACAGATGCAATATATTAATAAATTAATGAAATTCTTTTTGTCGCTGTGAAAAATACATTATGTATATTCGATAGGGAAATCGTAATAAGTGTTGCGGTTTTGTCTTTTTCCTAATTATGTCGTCGGTAGGTGTTGAATCGGATGAATTATGAGAATTTTACAGCGTTAAATTATTTTGAAACAATGCTATACGGTCGTGATATAATAATAAATAAAACCGATTATCAGAAGAAACTTGAAAAGTAGTTTATAAAAAGCCGCGTTACATTATACGCCTTTTGAATAACTTCTAGATGTGCTATAACAATCTGATATGTTTAACAAATCCAATCTACTACACGATAAATATTAAGTAATATTTTCACGGTTTCAATGATATTTTATTTTATCGTAATATTTTCATAATTATTAATCTATTACAAAGTAACATTATATATATATATATATATATATATATATATATATATATATATATATATATTATATTTAAATATACTCAAATCTAGTAATGGCGAAGCATTGCCGGGTCTGCTAGTTAATAATAAATAAATGTACGTTCCGATTTATAAAATTATCTTTTATTTTGTGTGTTTTAAATAAAAACAGGAATGCTCCTCAAAGTTCAGCATCTTGACAGGAAGAGTATAAGTTTTTCGCTTTTTTGGAATTTCTCTTTTCCCTTTTTTCCAGTGGAAAATTCCCTTTCCCTTCTAAATCGCTACGCGATCTACGTAGCGATCGTGTAGCGTTTTAAAGTGAAAAGGGAATTTACTATCGGGAAAAAGGGGAAACGGGAATTCCCTGAGGTAAAAGGTCAAGTTTGGGCCCGATTCTTCCGATTATATCTGCTGTTATATCGTCGAGATATTTTACGTAATAAGACCTATTATTGGGAAAACTTTTTAAGTAATTCGTAAAGAGTTGAATCGCGGTATACTTTTGAATAGCTTCTAAATTTGGTGTTTAATTTACCCGATAGGTTTTGGTGTTTACAAAATCAACGAATAACTTGGAACTTAGAAACAGCGATAGAAACTAGATAAATTCAACGATAAAAGATGCGTCAGAAAGAAAAGTATACTACCGGTTCAGTCTTCCACGTGTTATCGGTAAATATATACTTTTTCGATATTATAATATTTTTTTACAAATGCAGTTCTGTGATAGTAAAGAATTTTTGTAATTAATAGTAATTATTACTCTATAACAACTGTAATGATTGCGATTTATTATCACCCTTTTTATCATGTAGTAGCGGTTGAAGTAATCGATTAGACGAATTAAGAACGAGATATAAAAAAAAACAATGTTTATTTGTAAACCGGTTTTAATAAAGAGAGAAATGGCAAAAGGTAGTTTCAGAGTAAAATTAACGAATAGAAGCAACCCGTAAAGCATAGGGTTTGAGAATTAAGGAAAAAATCTATCGTTACAATATAAATAACTAAATAGCGATTAGCGGAAAAAAGTCTTAAAGAATCGCTGGATATTGGAAGTAATCTGATATTTTTGTGCTCGATTGTAAACCGTCAAAGGATCTGAAAAAAATTCAAGACGCTTTTGCGTTTACGATTCGCTTTTAAAAATAATAAAAAAATTATTATTAAATTAATCAAACTTATTTGTAAGAAAGCCTTTTGCAATTATTTATAATCTCTTTGTAAAATGTAGTTCTCCGTAGACGTTGTTAAAAGGTTAGGTTATGAAGTATTTAACCGAATTATTTTTTATCTGTATCCCGTTAGTTCGTTTAATATATCCGTAAAATTTTAACGTTTATTGTAGTATGTTATGCCAAAATTATATAGTATATCCCAAAATTTGATTATAAAACAAATAATGATCTTAATCTCTTACAAAAATACTTTATTAAGTCGCTTAATAATCTGTAAAGTTATCAACGTGGTATCGATCCGTATAAAATTACCGTATGCTATGCCGTCTACTGGATTTAAGTGAAATTAGTACGGACCTGTAATTTCTACCTTATCAGAAAAACCTTCTTGGCGCGAATGGTACCGTCTCGGCCTTTTATCCGGAGGTGACGGGTTCGAATTCCGGTCAGGCATGGCGATTTTCACACCCCACAAAAATTGTCATTCATCTCGTACTCTGAAGCATTACCTGAACGGTGGTACCGGAGGTTTAAAAAAACATTTATCAGAAAAAAAATCGGTGACAAAAAACTGAAAAATATTTTGCAAACGGTTAATAGATTTAAATATAACTTTTCAAATATACTGAAATTAAATTAAATAAATAAAACTGAAATTTATAATAAAAGTTTTGAACCTTTAAATATTAAACGGTCACTAAATAATCGAAAGCGTTTCACGGTCGTTCGGGGTTACTAAGTAAAAGATTTGTGGAAATACGAATGTTAATTTTACTTTATTATTATTATTTTCTAATAGGTTTAGTTATTTATAGTAGGAGGTCCCAAAGTTTTTCACTCGCAGAGTCCTTTTTAGAATCGATTCCTGTGCTAAAGCCCCTTAGGTTCTACCGCAGAAATATCTTACAAGTTAATGGTAATTTTTAATTTTTTCTGTTTAGTCTCCGGAACCACCGTAAGGCATTACTTCAGAGGATGATATGTATGAATGCGAATGAAGTGTAGTCTTGTACAATCCTAGGTCGACCGTTCCTGAGAAGTGTGGTTAATTGAAACCCAACCGTCAAAGAACACAGGTATCCACCGCGATGTAGTATTCAAATCTGTATAAAAGTAACTAACTACCTTTACTAGCATTTGAACTTTAGAATCTTAACTTCGAAATCGGCTGATATGCGATACGAGTAACCGCTAGACCGACTCTATGAGCTATAATTATTGGTGTTTAGGATTTGCGTGAAGGGGGAAGGATGT
Source organism: Lycorma delicatula (assembly GCF_047948215.1). Lineage (NCBI taxonomy): Eukaryota > Metazoa > Arthropoda > Insecta > Hemiptera > Fulgoridae > Lycorma > Lycorma delicatula. The sequence goes on from NC_134455.1 coordinate 390,276,685, forward strand.
TGGGAAAGACAGTACATTAAAAATCTATCTAAGCGATTGTGCAGTGTTCATGAAATCAAATTGTATTTTAAAAACCTTGAAATTTACCATAATACTAGCGTGCCACAGGGCGTGCCTAAGGCACGCCTCCGCAGCTAGGCTCTCCGGGCGTGTTGCCTTGTCAGGTGGCGTCTCGGGATGGGATTATTAGTTGTCCTAAATTGAATACTTTTTGTGTTTGTGTAAAAAGATTTTTTTCTGAGTGATGAAAAATTTTTTTTCTTCAGTCATTTGACTGGTTTGATGCAGCTTTCCAAAATTCCCTATCTAGTGCTACCCATTTCATTTCGGTGTACCCCCTACATCCTACATCCCTAAAAATTTGTTTTACATATTCCAAACGTTTCCTGCCTGCACAATTTTTTCCTTCTACCTGTCGCTCCAATATTAAAGCGACTATTCCAGGATGCCTTAGTATGTGGCCTATAAGTCTGTCTCTTCTTTTAACTATATTTTTCCAAACGCCTCTTTCTTCATCTATTAGCCGCAATACCTCTTCATTTGTCACTTTATACACCCATCTGATTTTTAATATTCTTCTATAGCACTGCATTTCAGTAGCTTCTAATCTTTTCTTCTCAGGTACTCCGATCGTCCAAGTTTCACTTCCATATAAAGCGACACTCCAAACATACACGTTCAAAAATCTTTTCCTGACGTTTAAATTAATTATTGATGTAAAAAATTATATTTCTGACTGAAGGCTCGTTTAGCTTGTGCTATTCGGCATTTTATATCGCTCCTGCTTCGTCCATCTTTAGTAATTCTACTTCCCAAAGAACAAAATTCTTCTACCTCCGTAATCTTTTCTCCTCCTATTTTCACATTCAGCGGTCCATCTTTGTTATTTCTACTACATTTCATTACTTTTGTTTTTTTCTTGTTTATTTTCACGCGATAGTTCTTGCGTAGGACTTCATCTATGCCGATCATTGTTTCTTCTAAATCCTTTTTACTCTCGGCTAGAATTACTATATCATCAGCAAATCGTAGCATCTTTATCTTTTCACCTTGTACTGTTACTCCGAATCCAAATTGTTCTTTAACATCATTAACCGCTAGTTCCATGTAATGATTAAAAAGTAACGGAGATAGGGAACATCTTTGTCGGACTCCCTTTCTTATTACGGCTTCTTTCTTATGTTCTTCAATCGTTACTGTTGCTGTTTGGTTCCTGTACATGTTAGCAATTGTTCTTCTCTGTATTTGAACCATAATTTTTTTTAAATGCTGAACATTTTATTCCAGTCTACGTTATCGAATGCCTTTTCTAGGTCTATAAACGCCAAGTATGTCGGTTTGTTTTTCTTTAATCTTCTTTCTACTATTAATCTGAGGCCTAAAATCGCTTACCTTGTCCCTATACTTTTCCTGAAACCAAATCGGTCTTCTCCTAACACTTCTTCCACTCTCCTCTCAATTCTTCTGTATAGAATTCTAGTTAAGATTTTTGATGCACGACTAGTTAAACTAATTGTTCTGTATTCTTCACATTTATCTGCCCCTGCTTTCTTTGGTATCATGACTATAACACTTTTTTTGAAATATATTCCTATTATAATGCAAAATGATTTCTTTCTAATAATTTCAAATATAATTTTTTACATCAATTTAAAACAAGTTTCTACACATTCTATACTTGTTATAATACTTAGTGTGAAATATACTGTACTTAAAATAAATCAGTAGTCAGGTTAATTTGTTTACAAATTCTCATTATAAATGTTTAATCAAATTTTCAATATTTCGTACTTTTTCGTTTTATGCCACCCAAAAATTCTTGCCCAAATCAACTCAAAAACACGCAAAAATATTTACAATTAAATAATATTTACAGCTTTTTCCATCGCCTAATTTTCGGCGATGAATGTACGTTTCACATCGGCGGTAGAGGTGATAGACATAATATAAGAATACGGGATACAGAAAACCCGAGATATAATTTACAAAATATACGCGACTCCGGTAAACTGAACATCTTTGCGCTATATCTAATGAAAGGGTGTACGGGCCGTTCTTTTTTCACTAAGTGACAATAATCGGAGTAATTTAGCTGGACACGTTAAGCGAACGACTAATGCCTCAACTCGAAGAAGCTACTGACGACTTCGTTTCTGTACAACATGGAGCTCCGCCTCAATGGCATTTATAGATCAGGATTATTTGGATTTATATCTTCCTAGTCGACAGATTGGAAGTACAAGCGAGGAAAACAGGTGCTAAGCGTCGGCCACCGTGTACTCGACTTACGCCTTATAGGGTTTTTGTACCGCCCCTTCATGTTGATATCGATACTTAAAACAACGCATCACAAATGCTGTTGCTACCGTTGACCGACATATATTTTCACGTGTTTGGGAAGAATTCGACTACCGTGTTGATATCTGTCCTGTTACAAACAGTGCTTATTGAAAACAAGCTATCGAAGTGTAAATTTCATTTGTAATCACTCTGTATATTTAGAATTCCAAATCGTCATATTTCATACAGTCAAATCACTTTATACCGCTGCAGTTTCTACTTTTTTCTATCTTTCGAAGAAACGCGTATTAATGAAATAGCTTCCCAGCGTACAGGATTCGATTATTAATATTTCCAATCTTCACATTTGTTAAATTATGAAGACGGTAAGTAACCCCCTATAGGATTTCTTCGGGAGCATTTAGTTTTCATTCTTTTACGATCTAAAAATTACAATATATCAAGAATATTTTAGGCGATTTTCTTTCATTGTCATTATAATAGTACTATATATATATATTTATATAACTCTGTACATTTTTTTTTTCTATATAAGTATGTTTATTTTATTTTAAGTTTTCACTAGCCTATCGGGCCGGCCTAGTGGTCTTGTCATAAATCAGTTGATTTACCGCTGATTTTCGAAGTCGAAGATTCTGAAGTTCGAATCCTAGTAAAGGCTAATTGTTTTATACGGATTTAGATACTAAACGGTTGGTTCCGGTGTATTATGGCGGTTAGAATCCAATTAACCAAACGTCTCAGGAATGATCGACCTGAGTCTGTACGAGAATACACCTCATTTACATATCATATGTGTCATCCTCATACCATTGATCTTTGATGGGGGGGGGGGGGGTTAGTTGCTTATTGTTCATCACTAAACAGATTGCAACGTACACATATGGAAAAATAAGAAATAGAAAAGAAATAAAAATTTGCAGGAATTGTTACTAAGTTACAACGTAATTTTGTAAAAGATGATAAACTATTATTATATACACACTATATATATATTTAGCAGAAATCAATCGTCGGACGACAAATATTCTACGCATGTTTTACACGACGAAAAGTTTGGTACAAATAAAATTAATATCGTAAGGAACGGAAAAGAACGAAAATATATCACGGGTGGGAAGAAATATCCCCGTCCTATAATTACAAAGCCTGGACATTTGTCCCTTGCTGCTGGATCTCTCTTATTACTTAGCGGGTAGGTTATTTTTAATGATCGAACTATATTACAATAATTTTTTTTTTTTAAAGCCGGCGTAATTAATTTTGAAAATTTTTAGCGGGATTATCTTCGGGAGAAATGAAAAAAGATATTGCATCTCTCTCCCGGCAAAATTCCTCTTAGGTCCGTCCTCTAGAGGCCTTTCGGTTTCAGTATCTTTCGGGCAGAAGGGATGTACTAGTCGAGGTCCTCGTTTGACGGAGAGGATAATTCATTCACTTTAAGAAGAGAGTTTGCGTTGACTCGCTTTTAAGTATGTTAAGGAGGAAAAGAATAGGAAACCGGGTTTTCTACTTTTCATCTTATTCTGACCGACTGAATTCATTAACTCCCATTTTCGGGAGACGTTCTTCTTAATTATTTTTTCTTTAACCTGCCGTTTACTGTAAGTCGGTTGAAATTATACGACCAGTAACCTTAAAAGTTCTGTACAGAGAATCGCATCGGAGAATACAGGTTTCCGGCGACCGATGAAGTTCTACCCGATCTTCTGCCGCTATCTTCCGGTGTGCTTTTACGCAATCATTCTTGTTACTACAACGCATATAAAGCAGCAGAGTTGCTTTTTTCTGAGAGTAACGATATTAATTATACGACCGATCTCTGTAATGAAACGAATGAAGATATTTAGGGATTGAATATTACCTGCGATTCATTTTGTATTATGTATGAATATAAACTAAGTATAGTCTTCCACAGCCTCAGGTCGACCGTTCCTAACCCGACGGATCGGTCTAGTGGTTAAACTCGTCATCACAAATTAACTGATTTCGAAGTCGAGCGTTTTAAGATTCAAATCCTAGTAAAGGAAGTTACTTTTATACGGCTTTATTATTAACGATTAATTCATTTATTAATATATTCCACCTGTTGTCTTAATCTTTCTTATGTCAGTGACACGTGTAAAATACTTAAGATACAAGAGACGCTAGTCAGATTTACTTTGCCGAACGATGTTCACAAGTTCCTTTGATAAATAGATTAAAATTATCAACCTGTAACGGGTTAGGCTTAGTATTTTGATGCAGAATAGTATATTTAACTCGCAAAAAATGTATCTCTTTTTCCGGTAAGCCTGGCGTAACCCACCGGGTCGGTCTAGTGGTGAACTCGTCATCGAAAATCGGCTCATTTCCAAGTCCGGTTCTAAGGTTCAAATCCTAGTACGCCGGGAAGCTATTTCATTAATACGCGTTTCTTCGAAAGATAGAAAAAAGTAGAAACTGCAGCGGTATAAAGTGATTTGACTGTATGAAATATGACGATTTGGAATTGTAAATATACAGAGCGATTACAAATGAAATTTACACTTCGATAGCTTGTTTTCAATAAGCACTGTTTGTAACAGGACAGATATCAACACGGTAGTCGAATTCTTCCCAAACACGTGCAAATATATGTCGGTCAACGGTAGCAACAGCATTTGTGATGCGAGGACAGGGACCACATATTGTCGAGCACGACGACAATATATGGTCCCTGTCCTCGTGGCACCCTATCATGATTGCGAATGTTTAATTGCTGAACCGGTTATTAGGAGGGGACTTATAATACAGGGTTATCATAAAAGAATGGTGCGGTTTTCAACACGGTTTAAATTAAAACAGAATTACTTACAGTTTATGTTTTTTATTTTTCAAATTTGTCGTCTCAAACATTTTTGGACATAATTAATAAATTTCATTATGTGCGCCCTTAGTCGCTCGACAAATGTCCAAATGATACTCGACTTCTCTCCAAACATTAGTTAACATTTCTTCGTTAACGGTTGTCATCGCTTCGTTAATCCTGTTTTTTAAGCGGTTTAGGTCGCGAATATTTTGCGTATAAACAACGCTTTTGATGTCCCCCACAATAAAAATTCGCAAGGTGTTAGGTCTGGACTCCTTGGTGGCCAAAGTACGGATCCTTGTCGGCCTATCCATCGATCTCCAAATTTTTCGTTCAAAGCGTCCGCGACCGACGCATCGAAGTGCGGGGGAGCACCGTCTTGTTGGAAATGAAGTCGATGAATGTTTTCGAGTTCATCCGGCTGAGGAAAGCGATAATCTGTTAACATGTCAAGATACGCGACTCCATTAATTGTTTTTTCGGCAAAGAAGAAACGTCCTATTACACGATTCTTCATCGCACCACACTAAACATTAACTTTAGGCGAATCGCGTTGTTTCTCGATAATTGCGTGTGGGTTTTCAGAGCCCCGTATTCGTGAATCGTGTCTGTTCACATGGAATGTAGCTTCGTCTGTAAAAATTATATCGTCTAAAAACGATTCGTTTTCACTTATTCTGTCCGACATTTCAACAGCGAAATTGTAACGTTTTACACCATCATCGGGTTTCAATTCCTGCAGTATCTGGATTTTATAAGCGTGTAATTTCAGTTTTTTACGTAAAACTTTGTGAACCGTTGATTTTGGAATACCTAATTCGACGCTTCGACGGGGTATGGACTTCCCAGGACTTCTAATTGCCGATCGTCTAATTAGTTAACCGTTTCGTCCGGTACACTCGGTCTGCCGATCGATTTCTGTTTCTTAATCGATCCGGTTTCTTCGAATCGACGTGTTATGTTATTTTTGTGCGGCGGATCTCTTCCGAATTCACGTCGAAACGCACGTTGAACTAAAATTACGGATTTTAATTCGGCCATCAATAAAACACAGTTTGCTTTGTCTTTATCCGAAAACATAGTAACTCGCTAAACTCCCCGCAACAACAATACAAGAACCGACGTTGCGGTTACAACTGCTGATAAACAAACTTTTGGGTCGGAGGCTTTCAGGGATAATAATATAACATCTAGAACTTTCCCTACAATCTTCCTATGAATTACTGAAACCGCACCGTTCTTTTATGATAACCTGTATAATAAGATTCGTATAAAGATTTGGCAAACAAAAAAAAAACAAGTCCATTTCGGCACGCCAGAAGGCGAAGTATATATTTAACCGCTGCTAAGTAGGAGATAAAAAAGATTTCCACCTTAAAGTTAAGAAAACCGTCAAATTTACGAAATAAGACAATAGGTGTATGCGAAAAAATTGTCATATGTTTAATATACGACAAGCCCCATCTTTTTACCATTCCAGCAACATTTTGGTCATCCCTTCCCGTAACGGTTGGTCATATCAAACATTGTTGTAGACAAAATTTTTAGGTAATGTGTTTACAGGACTAAGGTGCCTCCTAAAAAACCTATCAAATTCATTAAAAATTAATATTTATTCATTTAATGATGTAATTTGGGCGTCGGAAAATAGAAAATTAGTAAAAATTTACATAGCGATACAAATAAAAAAAAAACGAAAACCCAACAAAAACGCAGAACAATAAAAACATCCCTAAACAACTAAAAACGAAAAAGTAACACAACTATTAACGAAAACTGCAATAATAACCGTGAATATTCGGAGCAAGAAAAACGCAATACAATCTTCAATAGCTGAACCTGACCTAATTACTTAAATAATCAAAACATTACTGTCGATTATTCAAGATTAGCGAGCGAAGTGAGCATAGGTGGTTGTTGTTTGGTTAGATTATATTATTTATTTTCGTGTTTATATCTTTAAATAGAATGTTTCACTACGATACAAGTATTTTTTTCGATTCTCATCGTGTTATGTGTTATTTGTATCGGTATGTAAATTTTTAATAATTTTCTATTTTCAGACATCCAAAATACATCATTAAATGAATAAATATTAATTCTGAATGAATTTGATATTGTTTTTTTGTGATTTCGGGATGAGGCACCTCAACTAAATAATTACCCGATTCGATACTGTGCCCGTTAAGGGAGGCATGATTTCTTTTGTTTTCGAAACCCCATTTTTTCCAACCCTTAGGCCAACGGTTGGTGATATCAAAAAAATTTACTTAGATAAGTTTTAGGGCCTTGTCCAAAGAATAGTAGGAACTATAAACGAATTCGATATTTTACTTAATAGGAAAGTAGCGATTTTTTTTCGAAAAATTCCCCCATTTCCACCCCTATAGTTTGATTTTGCCCGATAACGAACTCGATCGAGATTTTGGGTCGTTATATCTTATGTACAAATTTGAAAGTGATCGGTGCTAAATTATAGCAGTTATCGTGTCCAAAATAAAGTGATATATATACGTATATACATAAACTTTTGAACCGACAGTGGTTTTGGGGGTCTACGGGATGTGAAAAGCGAAGATATGTCGTAATTTTCTGCAAGTCGAATCACGGTACGCATTACTCATGAAATCTATCTAAAAGCAATGATATTGGTATAACTCCTGTTAGATCTGTATATTTAAAATTTAAATGATACATTTTCTCATAAAATCCACATCTAATAAATAAATTTCTAAAATGAAATACTAGTTGATTGACGAATTGTAATGGGGATTTTTATTTAAAAGGGCAAAGCGATCCAGGGGTAGCCCGGACTTGGAACTTTCTGAAGTACTTGGGTTTCAAAACATTCGGTATCCATTTTAAAAATTGTAGTTATGGCAAATTACCTATATGATGTGCGGATAAAACAATATTTTTCAAGATTATAAGTGTTACCCGAAAAATATCACGAAAATGTGACCGTATATCATTTCTCATTTTTTTACGTTTGATATATATTATATTTTTTAGTCAAAAAACCAAAATCAGGTGCAGCCAGTCGCGTCGCACGTACCGTAAATGGTATATCCTGTGTCGGTTAAGTTACTGAGCCGTACACCGTTGATATTTAAAGCTACTTTTATCGATAACCAAATGAGGTATCGAAAAAGGCAAACCAACCTTTTTTTTATAGGAAATTTACTTTCGATTTAAACAACGGTTTCCCCATAATAAAGTTGAACATCGGTTGTAATCGCAAACGATTAAAATTGCCACCGTCTTGAAACGGCGGTGAAATATAATTCGTAACGGCAGTAATTCTACGTTCTTTCCTGATATAAAAAATATATATGTGCACATTCACAGTACAATCGATTCAGTAGTTTTTGCGTAAAAGCGTACCAGATTCAATGAGACCACTAAAAATATATATATTCTTACCCTACTAAAGGGCATTTGTGTGTGTGTTCTTCCCCCTTAGCTTAGCATCGGAGTGTACCGATACGTTGCAAAAAATCCCAATTCGTTAGTACATACCTCGTGGTAGTCAGATGTATACTTGTTATACTATAATTATATATCGATGTATCGCTTATACATGCGAAATATATAATATTAATTCCTTGTACTAAGTAAGGGAAGTAGTTAGATCGCAAAAATCTCGGGTTTCAGATTTCAATGGAAATATCCATTTTAATCGTCTCTGAATCCATTTTGACTACTTTCGGGGTGATTTTTGTACGTATGTATGTATCTCGCATAACTAAAAAACGATTAGCCGTAGGATGTTGAAATTTTGGATTTAGGACTGTTGTAACACCTAATTGTGCACCTCCCCTTTTAATTGCAATCGATCGGACGAAAAGCGTCCAAAAAATCTCGAAATCCAAAAAATTTGAATTTCCGATTTTTTCTTACCGAAGTAATAAGTCCTCATCGAGAGCTTTTTAAACGTTATATCATAAGCGGTACTTATTTTCAACGGTCAAATAAAATTTTAATTAATGAAATATATTGATCTTACAAGGAGAAGACACATCTGTTCAAATCGGACTTCACCGCCTTTTATTAACTTTTTTTTAATTTAAATAAATTGTGTTATTAAGAATTATTAACCTCCGATTATAAAAATGGTTTTACGATAAATAATAATACAATAATAACAATAAAAAAGCAAATTTTAAATATTAGAAGTTATTAATGAAAAAAATATTTTATATATTTTTCATTTAAAAAAAAAAAAATGTGCATATGTAATTCAATAGGCGTACAAGAAAGTCACGTGGTGTCCACATCAATTTTTTATTTATTTATGTGATTGTTTTACTTCATCAAATAATGAACTATAACCAAAAATTAGGCGCCGGAATGTACCGGTCACTAGCGGAAAATTCCGATTCGTTAGTATAAATTTCTAATTTAACTTTCGTAGTATCACTTTTCATCATTCAAAAAAAAAAATTTCTACACTGGAGGGAATCAATTTTGGACACCTAATAATCCCATTCCGAGACGCCTTCCTCCAGGGTAACTCGCCCGGAAGGCCTAGCTGCAGTTGACATGTCTACGGCACACCTCTGAAACTAGTCACATTATTAAAATAACGATTCTAAATCATTATTTTTTAATATTTATGTTTTTTCTGTGTAGGAATTAAAAAAAATATATATATACAAATTTAAAATAAAAATAAGGAAATATATAATTATTTATATAAAGAAAAGTTTTTATAATAATTATTTGGGTTCATCCAAAAATTTTGACTTTGTTTTATCTCAATTTGTTGGATTTATGCCATGCTGAATGAAGTATTTATAAAATCCTAGCCAAATCGTTTTTTTTTTTTGTTTTTTTGTTTAATATTTGTAATTCTATGAAGAGTCATTTGCAATTGGAGTTAGGTATGATATATACATATTTTTGTGTACACACACATATATATATATATATATATATATATATATTTAAAAGGTTTACCCTGTTTTATTTGTTCGAATAGTTTATTGTTCAAAAATATTTTATTTTTTGCCTTCAACCTCTATTTTTCATATTATAATTTTTATAACAATAATAATGAATTAGTAAAAAAAAATGTAATAAATTATTTTCAATTCGAACATTGAATTCATTTTTAAATGTATTATAAAAAGCATTTATTTCTTGTAATATTTTAATATCAATTTTTGAAACAACTTCAAGGTCGGTTTACTAGCGTTAATTGTACAATCTGTTTATGTTATCCCAGTGTCTGGGAAAACATATCCAGTGTCCCGGAAGTTGTACATAAACCTTAATTTAGAACATTAAAATAAATATAAAACCTCATGTGGATAAACGCCTTATCTCGTTTAATTTTCTCATACAGAATGCGGTAGTGAATTGAGCGATTCTAAAAAGGTTATTAAAAAAAAAAAATCTGTTCGCGGATACCGGTGTTCTTTGGTTGTTGGATTTAAATTAACCGCACACCTCAGGAATGGTCGACCTGAGACTATACAAGACTATACTACATTTACATTCATACATAACATCCTCTGAAGTAATACCTTACGGTGTTTCCGGAGGCTGAACGGAAAAAAGTGGTGTGGACACCACATGACTTCCTTGTAGCATATTAAATTATATATATATATATATATATATATTTTTTTTTTTATTACATTTTTTTTCATTGAATTATCATTTATTGTAAAACTTTTAAAACAATCACAGGTTAATAATTATTATTAAATCAATTTATTTGAATTAAAAAAAAAGGAAACGAAGTCGGATACTTGCCGATGTGCCTTCCCCTCATAAGATCCAAATATTTCATTAATTAAAATTTTATTTCGCTATAACTCTGGAACCAGTAAAAATAGATATGATATATCGTTGAATATCTCTCAATAAGGGTATATTACTGCAGTTAAGAAAAATTAAAAAATCCAATTTGGGCTTTTTTGGACACTTTGGTCTAGTCGATTGCATTGAAAAGGGTAATCGGTCGTAGAAAAGATATCATGTTTATAAAAAAACCGTTCGTTTTAAAGTAGTAATGTAAATCGATGTTTTATCTAAAAGATTTTTCTCGATCGACATTAATAGATTTGTTTACAGGTTAATATAACAACCGATCAAGAAGTGACAACGACGAGACAACTTTATGCGCGTACGCATGTGTATTTGTGCATCGTACGCGCAGCATGTATGCTAAACCGTTCCTCCATTATACATTCTTAGTTCATTAACGTCATGTCTCACGAAAACTAGTGTTTTTTCAACGAAAAAGTAGAGAAATTGAATCTAATCTTAAAGAAATATACAAAACGGAAAAATCGTTAATAATTGAATACGGCGTAGAAATATTGATTATCACCAACTTTTATTATATTAAACGGACTTTAATTTTTTTCAACTTTTTTAAGAAACTGTATTTTTTTATAACAGATCATACAAAATCATTTTATATGGGATCTAAGTCGGGTATTTTTTTTATATTTACAAAGGAATCGGTTTTATTATACAATTTGAACGATGTAAAATGTTTTATTTAGACTAGAAAGAATATGACCATTTTTTTCTCAGAAATGTGCTTGTGTGTGTGTGTGTGTTTGAGACTTGTGTATTATAATTGCTATGAGGGTTACGAATTTCTTTATTATTTACAAAAATAGCTTATCTTACTAGCAACATATCGATGTAATGAAAGACATAATAAATTATGATATACGGCATACAAAAAAAAAGAAGGTATTTGTGGTCATAAAACGTCACTCACTTTTACTCGATATCTATAAATATCTTTTCTGACAAATGATTTCGGTAAACATGAAACGCATATCAATTCGTAATGAATAACAGTATACAGTAAAAATGGTTTTTTGTCAATGTGAATAGCCTTTTGAGTGGTGGGAATTTTTATAAAACGTAGTTTTCTGAATCTACTTTCACTTATACTAACGTATGTTACTAATCTGTGATTTATGACACGGGGTTTTCATCATATTTTGCCCAATTTTCAAACGATTTGCTCGAAAGTATTATTTTTAAAATCGGCATACTATGTTTCGTAAACACAAAGAAAATAAATTTTGCTAATAAAAAATGCGGTAGAAATGCGCAAAAAAATTCTGCAATTAAATTATCGTAATTTTTGTACCGTTTCAATTTTCTGTTGTTACAGGCATAAAAAATATCCAATCGTAACGGGTTTTTTTTTGTCAAAATCTGTTAAATCTCTTTAATATACTGTAATTTTTTGAAATTTTTTTCACAAGAGGGTAGCATAAGACTATGAAGGGAGGTAATCAGATACCAACATATTTTCGCGGAGCGCTAATCAACCGCGGATCATTGTGATGGGAAAAGGTAAGATTTTCAAACGATACTTTTTTTAATAAAGTATTAAAGCAGTAAACTTCAATCCTTTTTAGATAATTTTTGTAAATCCTGATCCTTTTATTAGGAAATTATTACCGATTGAATTTTTTTTGTAACTTATTACTGCATGTGTTTTTTATTATATGGTACGTATTTTTCGATTAGCTTTATAATTTGATTTACTTTTCTTTCGTGTTTTTAGTAAGTATAATTCTTATCAAACATTACAACGATTATCCAGTTACGATAAAACTTTTTTTAAATTTTACAATTATCCAGAATTTTGATTATTCGAATTTGGTTTTGGGCAAATCAGTTGAGATAATCACCGTTCCATTTGTCTGATATCATCTATATTTTTACTATTTCGTAACCGGTAAAGAAATTATCAATTTGAATATACTTGTATAATCAAGATTCAGAAATACAATTAAAGGGATTTCAATTTGTTTTTATTCATTAAAATCATTTTTTTTTTTTGTCTTCAGTCATTTGACTGGTTTGATGCAGCTCTCCAAGATTCCCTATCTAGTGCTAGTCGTTTCATTTCAGTATACCCTCTACATCCTACATCCCTAACAATTTGTTTTATACATATTCCAAACGTGGCCTGCCTCACAATTTTTCCCTTCTACCTGTCCTTCCAATATTAAAGCGAGTATTCCAGGTTGACTTAGTATGTGGCCTATAAGTCTGTCTCTTCTATTAACTATATTTTTCCAAATGCTTCTTTCTTCATCGATTTGCCGCAACATCTCTTCATTTGCCACTTAATCCACCCGTCTGATTTTTAACATTCTCCTATAGCACCGCATTTCAAAAGCTTCTAATCTTTCCTTCTCAGATACTCCGATCGTCCAAGTTTCACTTCCATATAAAGCGACACTCCAAACATACACTTTCAAGAATCTTTTCCTGACATTTAAATTAATTTTTGATGTAAACAAATTATATTTCTTACTGAAGGCTCGTTTAGCTTGTGCTATTCGGCATTTTATATAGCTCCTGCTTCGTCCATCTTTAGTAATTCTACTTCCAAAATAACAAAATTCTTCTACCTCCATAATCTTTTCTCCTCCTATTTTCACATTCAGCGGTCCATCTTTGTTATTTCTACTACATTTCATTACTTGTGTTTTGTTCTCGTTTGTTTTCACGCGATAGTTCTTGCGTAGGACTTCATCTATGCCGTTCATTGTTTCTTCTAAATCCTTTTAACTCTCGGCTAGAATTACTAAATCATCAGCAAATCGTAGCATCTTTATCTTTTCACCTTGTACTGTTACTCCGAATCTAAATTGTTCTTTAACATTATTAACAGCTAGTTCCATGTAAAGATTAAAAAGTAACGGGGATAGGGAACATCCTTGTCGGACTCCCTTTCTTATTACGGCTTCTTTCTTATGTTCTTCATTTGCTACTGTTGCTGTTTGGTTCCTGTACATGTTAGCAATTGTTCTTCTATCTCTGTATTTGAACCCTAATTTTTTTAAAGTTCTGAACATTTTATTCCAGTCTACGTTATCGAATTAAAAACAATGCGTACATAGATTTTTTTTAATAAAAAATATAAAAACAAATTTTTTTTGTAACAATATCTTGTGATAAAAATATGATAGTTGTAAAATGTTGTAGGCTATAACAAAAAATAAATAAACAAAAAAACTAATAAATAACTATACCTTATATTTATTTTAAAATTTTGGTAATTGTTTACAGTTAGGTCCTAAACAACGTATATTCCAAGTTATTCGTTACGATTGAAATTTTTCACCCGAGTTACGTCCCTTGTAAGTTACATAGTACCCTCACCAAAAATGTTATAATTCAACATTGGAAAATATTAATATTTACGGAATAAACAGCTTGGTTTAAGTAAAATTCAGTTGAATTTAGTTAGGTTTTGGTCAAGATTACGGTTAGATAGGTAACTATTGATTTCGTGTACTGAACTTTGTACGATAATCTAACGCTCGCTTTGTTCGCTAACTTCGTCTAATCAACCTTAAATATTATATAATTAATAAATTCATTATTGTTTACCTTTTTTCTAATTATATGATTTATTTAGTATTTTTTTTATTTCGTACATTTATTATTTATCTAATCTTTAACGCTTTTAAGTGGTTTTCTTTTTTTGTTGTAATTAATTCGTTTAGGTAAGCGCTACAGTAGTTAATTCGTTTATCCGTGGAATAGCGTACCTATCTATTCTTAACGTGAATTATATTATATATTACTATGTACCGATCGTAAAAAATATTTATTTGTCAAGTAAACGTACGCTGACATAATAATCTACGAGTCTACAGATTCAACTGAAATGATTCTACTAAATATGACAGAATCGGACGCTTATTTACTCACAGGTATGACACATACGATATAACAAGAGTAAAATTTTGCAAATCATCTTAAAGAAACAAACTCTAAATATCCAAATTTTGATTAGATATGTGTGTATTTTACACTTATAACATAAAAATAATTTTTTAACAGCGTACTAAGAAACCGTAAATAACGCAGATCGAATGTATTTTATCAGATTATATAATAAAACGATTTATTAAAGTTTAAATCTTATTAAATATTAAAATCGC
Source organism: Lycorma delicatula (assembly GCF_047948215.1). Classification (NCBI taxonomy): domain Eukaryota; kingdom Metazoa; phylum Arthropoda; class Insecta; order Hemiptera; family Fulgoridae; genus Lycorma; species Lycorma delicatula. The sequence continues at coordinate 390,291,760 of NC_134455.1, forward strand.
TACCGTCATTTAACGAAGTGCCGTTAATTAGTTTACCAACCCCTATCGGGTGCTTAAATTCAGAACCATGTGCGTTCTATATAATGCTGTTGTATAAGAAGCTGTAATGATATATGGTGCACCTGTCTGGGCTCATCGAATGAGGTCCAAATGTTATAGGAATATTTTGACGAGAACCCGGCATCTCCTATTGTTATCTGTGATTAACGCCTGTAGGAATGTCTCTCCAGAGGTGGTCCTTATTATTTCTAGAATTAAGCCCATCGATATCCTTGCAATTAAGCGTCAATTACGGTACGATGCTAAGAAAGCAGGCACTTGCCTGTGGACACATGAAAGAAATAGACGGACGACCAGGGTTTCCATTTACGGCAGGTCGGGTGGACTGAATCGCTCGATGGCCTTTACACGCGTGTAATTTTTACCGATGCGAGAAGTATGCGGATAGTTGAGACGTGGTGCTTTTTGAGATAGGTTAGCCAGATTTGGTTTGCTTAATTAAGGCTTTGTCCAGAGCGTTAGGGCCACTGAAGATGTGCGCCACGTCTTTTATTTCTGCCCCAGGTACGAATTACTTCAAAACATTTTCAATTGCCTTTGCAACTTTTCATCTCCGGTGTCAGCTAGCGTTATTGTAAACAGTTTGTGTTTTTTTTTTTTTTTAATTAGGCAGAAAAATGTAGAATGCGGTTGAAAAGTATGTCGCATTTGAATTATGTCTGTAAATTTTACATAGTTTCTCTGTGTTTATATATATCACAGTGTTACAGTTGTTAAGATATGGGCCTTTTTCATGTACGTTTAAAATATTAAACTTGTTATTAATCTGCATAAATATGTTTCTATAAGACGGTTGACAAATATTAACTTTATCTTATTAGGAGAACTTTTGTGTTTATTGAATTTCTTTCAAACTGTTTTCTATTTGATCGATTTAGAACATACGCGCTCAGAGCAGTTCAGTTTAACTATTCTTGGAGTATAATATGTTCGGTATGTAATGATTTATTTTGTTTTAGTTCATTTGAAGGTAATATTTTTTTTGTGAGTTATTTTCTCCGAGTTGTTTAGATAATGTTAATGTAATATATTTTTATTTAATTTGTGTAGGAGTGTGATGATAATAAGTATGCTACGATATCTATTTATGTTTTGTTATATTATTATGTCATCGGGTAACATTATTGTATTATTTAGGTTACGGATCAAACTTCTAAAGCTGATAGTTTATGTTTTGGCTGTTTGGTTTGAATAGTTGTTAATAAGAGTACCTACCATCATTTCTCATATTTTGAAAGTGTCTTTTTCAAGTTACTTTTTGAGACGGTGAGATCAACAAAACTTATTCTTTTTATTTTGTTCTACGCAGTAAAGTTTAACTTGTGCCGATCTTTTGCGCATGACTTTTCAGACTATAAGATTCGATCTGTGTAGATAGAAGAACTTTGCATCTGTTCTCGGTATAATTGAGGAATTTAAAATTTTTGAACATCGCGAATCCCACCGATCTACCTATATTAATATCTGAAAAGGAGATGCTTGTTTACGTCGTTTCATTCTTTTCAAAGCGAGGGGCACAGGGCTAATCGGGTTCCTGTTTACATCTAAATCTAACTATATGGTCATCAAACAGACTAGCTTATCTAACAGACTAGTTTAATAATAACCTTTAAGCTGTTAACCCTGTTCTATGATGCCGCAGGACTCGGGTGCAACAACTACTTTTAATCGGTTCTGAATATCAAAAGAGTTAGTAGTTGGTTCCCAGCACTGAAAATGTTAAAAAACTATCAGTCCAAGACCGAGTAAGAGCAGCTGTCAAGCTACAGTATCAAGTCTACAGATCGTTGAGGGATAGTAAGACTTCACAAAAACAAAATTTGGCTTGGCTTGGCTTTCTGAAATAAAGGATTCCATGTATTTTGTGAATTCTATACGTTCGAGGCCCTAAGAAAAAATAACTCTTCATTAGTAGTTTAGAAAGACCTAAATGCCAGTAAATCTGAAAATTTTATCAAATAAGGAACTAAACTGTAAGAAAACCAAGAAATGAAAGCGAGTAAATTTTTTGTCATCCTTACCGATAATAAAATTAAAAAAAAAATGTAATAATAGTAGGTACATTTTAACGAATAACAGTAAACAAAAATATTCAAAACCCGCGTAACTTGAACGGGTCTGGCCATTTAAACCTTTGTTTACTTAAAGGTGCCCTAATACATAGGCGATATGAAAAATTACCCGCCGGGTTGGTCTAGTGGTTAACGCGTCTTCCCAAATCAGCTGATTTGGAAGCCGGTTATTTTTACACTGATTTGAATACTAGATCGTGGATACCGATGTTCTTTGGCGGTCGGGTTTCAATTAACCACACATCTCAGGAACGATCGAACTGAGAATATACAAGACTACACTTCATTTACACTCATACATATCATCCTCTGAAGAATTATCTAAACGGTAGTTACCGGAGGCTAAACAGTAAAGAAAGGGTTTTTAATAACAGGGCTTGGTAGGGGGGGGGGGATATTTGACCTTCGGTTAGATGCAAGTAGTTTTCTTTAAGGGTCTATGAGGCTCTTCTATTATCTGTGCCGTAGATCTGAACAATGGAAAATATCTCTCCTGGGTTTTTTTTTAAGTGAAAATAGAAGGATTTGATTCAGTAAACAGTAATAACGTAAAAATGTAGTGTAATTTTTGTTGTGTATAAACTTTGTACGCATAAAAAACCACGATACCGGAATTGAAGAAAATAAAAGCTGACAACAAAGTCGGAATTCTTTCCTGGCATTGGTTATTCGTTCTTATTTAGAGGAAAAATAATTATTTATGAAAAAATATATCTAAAATTTATTTTTTGTGGTGGGGTTAAGTTACGATTATAAAAATATGTAATTATAATTTAAACAAACAAAAAACCATTAACTGAAAAAAATCTGTATTAAGTTTTTTCTACCCCAAAATCACTTTCTAAGAATATTTTTGATTTTTCAACGTTTACTATGTTAAATGTAAGAAACTAAAACAAAATACCGTTAAAAAATATACAACCAATAAAACGTTACTAAAAAATTTCTTTTTTGGGGTGGGGGTAAATTATGAGATTTTATTTTAATATTATTACTAAAAGTTTATTATTTATTTAAACTTTTAATAATATTAAAAGAATGATCACTAATTTTATAAATGAATTCGAAGACAAATATCTGTTCTGAAAAAGCGTGAACAGTGTTCAATATAAATATTAAATCGTGAAAAATACTCTACGGGATGTGTTTATATATATATATATATATATATATATATATATATATATATATATATAGGTCCAAAAATTTCCTAACTACTACATCAGTTTCATTAAAATATAGGTATGCATGTTAAAATTGGTGGAGTTGTTTCTGACCGATCATGATCAGCTGATCTCAGTCGGACCATTTCTAAAGTGTGAATATTTTTAGAGTAGTTGCTTTGGGATTTTTATGCGCTCCAATATAAAAACAAGAATGCTAATCGAAAAACCGTTTTGCGCGTAATATTACATTTTTAATTTTTATTCATATATAAGATTATAGAGGCAGTGTCGCCGCCTCACTGTCAAATTGTTATACTTGCCAGAGAGAGCGCTAGCGACGTCCCTCGATATTTAAGTAACCTCCGGAACCGCGTTAGATATTACTGCTGAGGATGAGATGAATGACAATTTTTGTAGCGTGTGAAAATGCCGTGCTTGACTGAGATTTGAACCTGAGACCTCCGGATGAAAGGCCGAGATGCTGCCACGAAGGCCGGCGATATTTAAGAGTTATGTTATTTAAATGAAACCTCCGCGGTGGAGTGGTCTCGTCTTCCTTTTATCCGGAGGTCCCTGGTTCGAATCCCGGTTAGGCAACGCGTTTTAATACGCAACAAAATTCAATTTCCACTTTCCTACAGACAGGCTTTAAGCTTATTTGTGGAATTAATTCATCAGACCGAAACAAAGGAAATAATAAGTTTGTTCTAGTTGAATCGACCAGCGTTTATCCTATATCCTAAATACCAATTTTTTTTTTTTTTTTGCGTGGAGGTAATTTATAATTTAGATCTATAAAATAAAATTTGTACAAAAATTATAAAATATTTCATCAAAATCGTAAATTAATTAAATATTGTTTCCTACTAGTTTCATAGACGAATTATGAATTTTTTTTTTTTTTAATTTAATTTGGCCAAATCATTTTTTTCTAAAAATAAAACTAATTAACCTTAACTAGATCCCTTCGGTATGATAAATGAACTTTGATTTCGTATTTTTTAAATATTTTTTTTGTTCATTATCGTTGTATTATTAGTAATTATACAAAAAAATTGAGTTTTTTTTTGTATTTTATACAGATAATTTTAACGCTTCCCATCGGTATGGAAATATTAAAAAAATATTATACTAAATTTTGTTTTGTTTTTTTTTTTGCCACAGTTAAATATAAAACCAACGCCTCGGTATACTGTATACTGTTTAGTGGGTTATGTTTGTTGCATGTATGTTGGTGAGCGTGCGTGCGATCCGTCCGGTCAGCTGTTGAAGCCGGCCGGCTTTTCAAGGACATTTTGCGCAAACAACAACATAATCTATTCTCCATTCCCATAATATTGTTTATTATTTATTCAGTTAATTTCCTTTGATCCATCTATTTTGTGTTAATATTTTTTGTTTGTTGTTTTAAATTCCTAGAAGTCTCTCTCGCTCTCTCTGTGCGCGCGCGCGCTAATATGAATATATTTAAGTTTTAAAAAAACAAAAACATTTAATTTCGGTACATAAATATTTATAAAATACATCGAATAGTAAATAATAACTACAGGGGCAAAGTCTGTGAGTGGATATCCTGTTTAATAAATTTTAAAAAAATGCAATAAAACCTTCATTTTTAAATAAGATGAAATATAAAATCCACACAAGTCAATAAAAAAAAAAAATAGTTTATGTAATTTTTTTTAAGTTTAATATTTAACGTTGTATTTTTTTACGTTGTATTAAAATACGCTACCGATTTCCGTTCCGGCTAAATGAGGATAGCAGTCGATTCCCACAGTCTCATAAAAAAAAAGATTTTTATTATTTATTTATTTATTTTTTTGTTTACACATCATGCTATAACAGCGTTATTACGTTAATTTTAATTTAATAAAAATTAATAATGATAATAATTGAACGCTTTAACTCTCGATTTCCAAATCAACTGATTTGGGAAGACGCGTTCGTCAATAGACCAACCCGGTGGGTTATATATACATACCTCAACCCAAAATACATTACGCTCCTTTTTTGTGCACTGGTGTAATAAAGAAGAATTTTACATTAACAAGGTTCAGAAAAAATTTCGTTTGTGAGTGTCGGCTGGCAGAAAATTTCCTCCTAATGTCTGCCACCCTTTGTAATACTGTAAGCCAGACTGTAATCCATGAAACCCAAATTACGGAGTAAATTTAATTGCTTTATATGAAAAAATAGAAAAAAATAAAATTGCTCTCGGATATGTTTTTTTAGTTATTTTCGAAAAATCTTGGGTAAAAGATAAAATATTGGGGTCGAAATAGACACTATTTTATATTTAGAAGAAAAGGTTTTAAGCCGAACATGTAGAGAATTTGATTCTGAATAAAATCGTATGAATAAAGTTCACAGTAACTAAATACAAAAGTAAGCCGGCCTCTGTGGCGCGAGCGGTAGCGTCTCAGACTTTCATCAAGAGGTCCCGGGTTCGAATCCCGGTCAGGCATGGCATTTTCATACACGGCACAAATCATTCATCTCATTCTCTGAAGCAATACCTAATGGTGCTCCCGGAAGTTAAAAAAAGAAGGATATAAATACAAAAGTAAGAAATTGTAATTTTATTAAAAACAATACATTTATCAAAATTTGGCAGATTTTACTAGGGATAGTATATTCAACCCTCGCTGAAATTAATTAATTTTTATTTAGAAAACAAGCGATAAAATAAAAATTCAAAAAACCCACGACGCCGTTCTGAAGTAACATATCTACTACAGTGCCCCCTGGTGGCCTATAACCGTAAAAATAGTTTAAGAACTTGCTCTAAAGTGATTGGTTTGCTTGGCATTTCTCCCGCCACCGCCCCGTTCGGTAGCGCTAAAGCATAAGACCGAATGTCTGTGCCGCAAACGGCTACTGAGCTTCGAAACAGTTTAGCGATCCGTGTTTTAACTGGCTCGTAGAGCTAACCTAAAAACGTGAGCGGAATAAGCGCGGTACCATACACCACTCGCTTGTGTATGTGGTCCCACCGCCCACTTTTCTTATATCACAAAAATGGGTAGGCCCACCGCGACAACTACTAAACTTTATTTTCTTGAACTGAAAATATATTTTGTTTCTACCTATTAAATCTTTTTGAAAGGAAATGTAATATAATGTGTCCATTTGCATTTAATACAGATCTAGAGTTTTATCTATATTACCGATCGATCGTAATGATATTTTACACACTAACTGTTGCAAACAAGAAGAAAATTCGTATGTGCATTTCATTTTGAAAAATTACCCACAGCCTCCCTTTTCGTTCACTCAGTTTAGTCGCTTACCATCCTCAAATTCGATGATTTCTTTTTTTACAAAAAAAAAAAGATTAAAAAACCTGTTATCATATTTATCAACTTCCTTTTTTCAATTTATTTTGATTCAATTTTTAAAACTTAAATATCTTTACTAAGATAACTTTTAATATGAGACGATATTTGTGTTTCATTGTCCATAATTTACGAAAGTAACATAGGCGTATCGTAAAGTAGTATACTTCACGGGATTAAAATACTTTTTTTTACGTATTAAATACTTTAAACAGCAAATTTTACCTCGAAATATCTGAATAATATCGGATATTTTAATTTTCTTTTTAAATCTATTATCTCATTTTTTAATGAGCATCTGATCAATTTATAAGTATTCTTTTAATAACTCTGAAAAATTACTTTACGATTAGAGTTAGCAACATAACATTTAGCATGCTTTTGAAACCGACTGGACCAAAGAGCTACTTTTAAAAAAAAATAAATAATAAATTTGTGTATGCGCGCGCGCGTGTGTTGGGTATATGTGTGCGCGCATGCGTAATCAGTTATTGACATAAATACCAATGATTAAATATTTTATAATTTATTTCTATATGTAAGGAAAAGTTAGAGCTAAAAATATAAATATTTGCTAAAGGAATAAGATGCACGATGATCCTAATTGAACAAAACGATTTAAAAAAGATTCGTCCAAAGGAAGAATGGTATGTACATAGTGAAACTATTTTTTAACAAGATGGGAAAAACCTATATAAAGAAAAGAATTTCAGTGAGTTTTTGAATTCATCTCTAACGGAAACTTCCAGTCAGTCGCATGCTACTGCGCAATAGAATACAAGCGTAAATGTTAATTTTGTGTTCAACTTCGAGTTACGTATTTAATCGAGTACTCTGCGAAAATAAAATTCTGAGAAAAAATGAAGCGTATAAATTAGTAACATTATTTTTATTTTTCGTTGAAAGTTTGAACTATGTAATATATACTTAATAATTTTATCGCTTTCTCGGATTTCCTTCTCGTAAAAACAGAGTGTGTTCATTTTAACAAAGGTATTTCCATTAATATCGTAAATAAATTGCAGGTTAATCTAGGTTTTACGTCGTAAGCGACTGAAAATGCAGACTTTATTTTTCAGGCTTATTGTAATGAACCTTTACAACTTTAAGGAAAAATGTGCAATTATTTGCTCATTAAGGAGAAATAGAAGTTCAATATAAGCATTATTGTTTATAATTGTAAATATAAATTATAAATATAATTTCTCTGCAAATACCCACCGATTTGGAAAAATATGCAAATTAGAAATCGCTAGATAATTTCCGTATAAACATTATTGTTTATAATTGTAAATATAAATTATAAAAATAATTTCTCTTCAAATATCCACTGATTTGGAAAAAAATGGGCAAATTAGAAATCGCTAGATAATTTTCCAATTTGCCGGGTGTACTGCAAAATATCGTAGGCTCTTTACAATACGTCTCATTTTTCAATTCGCCTAAGACATACATAAAATACAAACATAATGGATAAAATAATAATCCTTATTTTTCCACTAAAAATGGTTACGTTGATTTTAAGAATAAATCAGTTTTTACAATAAAAATAAATTGTTTTCTAAAAGTAATTTATAAGGATAACAATAATTGTTTACCGTCTAATATGTTTATAAAATATTTATAAACTACTTTCAATAGAAGTACAAAAACTATCGAAAAGTTATCAAAAATTATTTAGCAGATTTTCAGCTGTACATGTAAGATAAAATTCTATCTACCACTAACCGATGTAAAATTTTTCATATTGACCGAAGTTATTCGATGCGTATGAGGCTTAAAATCAATTTGTGCCGATCAACTAAATGCCACGGATTAATGATGATATAACACAAACTGCTGTTAATAGATCTTATCTAATTCTCGCCGAAAATTAAACTAATAACATAATGCAAGCAAATATGTTTTTTAAATGAATCGTTAGTTAAAATTTAGAAGTTTGCAAACCCAATAAGTAATAATCCCATCGTTTCGATGAAGATGAAAAAAAGTAAAGCGAAACTAATATAACTGATTATATATATATGATTGTTTCTTATTTTTAATAACTTTGAAATAACTACTACGAATAACTACTTTTTGAAGTTGGATCCAAATTTGATATGTTTTGTGAACCCTGAAATATATTTTTTTCTCTGAAATATTATATAATGTGTAATATTTTCAGTTTTTAAGTTATATCGTATATACACCTAATGTTTTCCAGGTAATTTTTACTTTACGCTATACTGATCCAATTCGAAATACTATACAGAATATAATCACTATACGAAATACTAATCATTATTCGTTCAAAAACATTTTTTGTGAAAAACTTACCAGAGAACTTCCTTAAAAAAATAAAAATTAATCAAATTATCGCCTTCGTCAATAAACTGAAAATAAATTTAAAAGAATATATATATATTTCAATTTTACGTGTACGATTTGAAAATAAATATATATCATTTGAAAGCTTTCGATTTTCATAAATAAGGTATCAAAATCTTTTCCTATGAGTTTACAATTTATACTGGAACATTTGAAATAAAAGAAAAATGAAAAACCTTTTAAATATTGTCCAATATTCTTGAAACCTCTACAATCATAATATTTTCCACTTCTCCCTTTTTTCGTAAATTATAATTATTTTATTTAATCGTTGATGTAATGGCAAAATTTAGTTAAATTCCAGTATAATGTGGATTTTTCGTTGATTTTTAACATTCCATTACAATAATAGTAACAATTATCGTGTAAATATCTCGATAAAAAAATACGAAAACAAATTTTCTAATCGGTTTCTAAAACAGAAATGTAATTCTCAAAATGAAATGTTTTTTTAAACGATTCGTTCACTTTTTGTTAAATTTGAACGTCCTTTTAATATTTTTTAAAACGATATATACAACAGATTTACGAAAAATAGACTCTGATTCTTTTAGGAGTGGAGGGAAAAACAGATTCATTAATTTATACAAAAAATTAATATTATAGCAAATTAGATTTTTATAATGGTTTATGAATAAACGCCGATACGTATATAATTTTAATTCGCATTATTTAAATGTTTCTGCTTAAATATAATAAATTAGTAATAAATTTTAATAATGTTTATTACGGTTTTATTTACAGCAATTGCTCTCGCGATTTTTCTTTACAATCTAATCTGGGTAGTTTTCCGAAAATATTAAAAAAAAATTAAATCTTAACGTTTACAAATATTAGAACATTTTCTTTTAAAAATATTATATAATTTAATTAAGAAAAAGTACAAAATCCAGATTTTTTGGTCAAGTCGATTGCAATCAAAAAGGGAGGTGCACAATTAGATATTTGAACACTGATAAATCCAAAATTTCAAAATCCTACGGCTAATCGTTTTGAGTTATGCGAGATAGATACCCATATACATTCGTACAGACGTCACGCCTAGGCTAGTCAAAATGGATTCAGGAACGGTCAAAATGGATATTTCTATTGAAATCTGAAAACCAAATTTTTCGCGATCACAATACTTCCTTTACTTCGTACAAGGTAGTAACAAGAAGTTTAAAAAAATAGGTAATAAATGGTTGAACGTAACATGACGCACAACTTTAATTTACACTAGTAAAATGTGAATTAAAGGAAAATATTATTGTATTTTTTATTAAAAAAATAATACTAATAAAATATAATATAATATAATATAAATATTATAATAATATTATAATTAAATATTATAATTAATATTTTAATTTTTTAAAATATTTTCGGAAAACTACCCAGATTAGATTGTAAAGAAAAATCGCGAGTGCAATAGCTGTAAATAAAACCGTAATTAACTACAGTAATAAACGATATACCATAAGTGGTACTTATTTTCATCGGTTCAAGAGTTTCAAATAAAATTTTAATTAATGAAATATTTTGATCTTACAAGGGGAAGGCACATTGTTTTGAATTCTACTTCATTTCCTTTTAAACTTTTTTTTTTATTTAAACCTGTAATTGTAAAAAAATGTTTTTACAATAGATAATAATTCAATAATAAAAAAAGAATATGAAAAAAAAAGATTAATAGGCGTACAAGGAAGTCATGTAGTGTCCACATGAGATTTTTTTAATTTAGTAAAATAAGTTGTTTTTATTTTATTTAATCTTTAATCGACCAATTTAATTACACGATTAGCTTACTTATGGTGTTACCTGGTATGATTAAATAGGTTATTCGTTAGCAAAAGTTGGGGTTCAATTAACCACACGTCTTAGGAGTAGTCCACCTGAGTCTGTACAAGACTACACCATATTGACATGTCGTACATATGATCCTCATCTAATTTGGTCGTGGATACTGCAACGTGCACATTAGAAATAATAATAAATTTCAAAGAACATAGCCTTCTCATTCAGCAATACCTTTTTATTTCACATATCCTTTATCTTTAACGTTCCAATTATTCCGAATCTTTCTATCTTTGGAAAGGTTTTGTAATGGAAAGAAAAGGAAAATTTAATTCACTGCATTCTTTCTAACTCGGAGAGTAAAATTTTATTGGTGAAAATAATTATCAATATCTTTCTAAATATGTAGGTATGCCTACCTTCTTTCTTTCTTTGATATGTATGAATACGAATGAAGTGTAGCCTTGCACAGTCTCAAGTCGACAGTTTCTGAGATGTATGGTTAATTGAAACCCAACCACCAAAGAACACCGGTATCCGCAATCTAGTATTCAAATCCGTATAAAAGTAACTGCCTTTACTAGGATTTGAACCTTAGAGCCTGGTTGATTATAATTGTACTGATATTTTTTATAATTTTGCTAACTAATAACCTATTTAATCATATATTGAGAAAGATATTGATAATTATTTTCACCGATAAAATTTTGCTCTCCGAGTTAGAAAGAATGCAGTGAATTAAATTTTCCTTTTCTTTCCATTACAAAACCTAGAAAACACCAATATTCGTATAACCTTTCCAAAGATGTCAAACATAAAGGATATGTGAAATAAAAAGGTATTGCTCAATGAGAAGGCTATGTTCTTTGAAATTTATTATTATTTCTAATGTGCACGTTGCAGTCTCCACGACCAAATTAGATGAGGATGATATGTACGACATGTAAATAAGGTGTAGTCTTGTACAGGCTCAGGTGGACTACTCCTAAGACGTGTGGTTAATTGAACCCCAACCATCGAAGTACACCGGTGTACACTGTCTCTTTTATCTAAGTAGCTATATTTTACTAGGATTTGAATCGCAGAACCTTCGACTTCGAAATCAACTGTTAACTTATATGTGACGACGAGTTAACCCAAGGCCGGTGGGCTTTAAAATTTGGCAATTTTATCAGGAGAAATGCAATTTAAATTATTATATTTAATTAAAGATTTAATCAAAAAAATAAGACTGAAAACAGTAATTAACAGCACGCATACATTAATAATAACAATATCAATTCGTTACATTATGTTTTAAAATTTAAAATATATTCTACCGTTTATTTAACGGCTACTAATTAAAATTAATTTTTGGATTATTTCTTTAATTAGTTATAAATAGTAGGTAGAAATTAAGTTCGTCGAAACGATTAAATCTAAATTGAAATAGGAATAAAAACAAGGAGGAAAGTAATACTGAATATCAAAACTTTTTTTAACATCGGGAAGATTTTTATATAAATAATGTGGCTTTGATATTTTAACTTCACACCTAACCGTTTGTGTTTCACGTGTAAATGATTTGTAATAATTATTTGTGCGTCTTGACACTGTAAGAAAGGTTTACTTAATTTTCAATTAAGAATAGTATTTTTTATTTTTTTGTAGTGTAGGATTTCTCATCGTAGAGTAGCAAATTTAAAACGATACAAAATAATTACCTGGTGAGTAGTTTTTAAGATTAAAAAACCACGTGGTTTTATCATTTCTATTGATGTTCAAAATGGCAAAATTCTGTTTTCCTGGCCAAAAACAGAAATTGTCGGTTTAAAATACTCATACGATCAAAGATTTAAAGATAAGTTTTATTACAACATTTTGTTTTGTTAGAAAATGACTTTTCTTTGACATGAAGATAACTTAAATCGGGGAGGAATTGAAAGGATTCTTCAAACACGACATTGCGAATGATTTGTACGAGTATTATTGGTTTTGATTTACAGTTTTAAAAATATTTATATCATTTACTTCAAATTGAATTACGCTAAAATTTTACCTTTTTTCTTCTTTTAAAGTAATTGAGGACTCGGTAGATAAGATGATATGTTGTATAAATAAAATAAATAATATTAATAAAAGCGTATGTTACCGAGAAAGACTGAAATTAGAGATTGTCGATATTCTGCGGTGAATGTCGACACATACCAAATACGTGGGTGAAAGACCAAAATATTTGCTTATTCGGACCTTCCCCGGTATATGTCGATACACACAGATAAGTTTTGGGAGGTCGAAACGATAACTTAAGGTAAGTAGATTACAAGTAATTCTCGTAAACATAAGGATTATATAAATCTCTGGAGGCGAATAATCACATTCACCGCATTCAGCATGCACTGATGATGAAAGTCGAACAATATTTTTATAAAAAAATTGAACAAAGGGCAAATTATGCGACCGTTTATTTGTATCGTTATCGTTCATCCGTGCAGTTATCGTATTCTGTAAATCTGATTTTTCAATTTACAAAATTTCTCCGTTACTTTTTAATCTTTACATGGAACTAGCAGTTAATGATGTTAAAGAACAATTTAGATTCGGAGTAACAGTACAAGGTGAAAAGATAAAGATGCTACGATTTGCTGATGATATAGTAATTCTAGCCGAGAGTAAAAAGGATTTAGAAGAAACAATGAACGGCATAGATGAAGTCCTACGCAAGAACTATCGCATGAAAATAAACAAGAACAAAACAAAAGTAATGAAATGTAGTAGAAATAACAAAGATGGACCACTGAATGTGAAAATAGGAGGAGAAAAGATTATGGAGGTAGAAGAATTTTGTTATTTGGGAAGTAAAATTACTAAAGATGGACGAAGCAGGAGCGATATAAAATGCCGAATAGCACAAGCTAAACGAGCCTTCAGTAAGAAATATAATTTGTTTACATCAAAAATTAATTTAAATGTCAGGAAAAGATTTTTGAAAGTGTATGTTTGGAGTGTCGCTTTATATGGAAGTGAAACTTGGACGATCGGAGTATCTGAGAAGAAAAGATTAGAAGCTTTTGAAATGTGGTGCTATAGGAGAATGTTAAAAATCAGATGGGTGGATAAAGTGACAAATGAAGAGGTATTGCGGCAAATAGATGAAGAAAGAAGCATTTGGAAGAATATAGTTAAAAGAAGAGACAGACTTATAGGCCACATACTAAGGCATCCTGGAATAGTCGCTTTAATATTGGAAGGACAGGTAGAAGGGAAAAATTGTGTAGGCAGGCCACGTTTGGAGTATGTAAAACAAATTGTTGGGGATGTAGGATGTAGAGGGTATACTGAAATGAAACGACTAGCACTAGATAGGGAATCTTGGAGAGCTGCATCAAACCAGTCAAATGACTGAAGACAAAAAAAAAAAACAAAATTTTTTTATAAAGTTAATCAGACGAGGTTAGCGACTGGAGGTTATGTTTGCCTTAGATTCAAACTTCCTTTTTTTACGAGCGTTTCTCGTAATCTCTCTACCTTAGAGATTGGTATCGGGTATTTTTTTTAATTTCTAGTTATAATTTCGACACCGACCACAGCTTTTTTGTGTTTGTCCGGCGAAGGTCCAAATACTCAAATATTTCGATCTTTCACTGACGTATTTGGTATGTATCGACATACACCGGAGAATATCGAGTTTCACCCGACATCGGTCTTTCACGGTAACATATATTATTTAAAATATAAGCCTTAAAATTTCGAATTTTTTTTCCTAATAATTTATTGCTGATTTCAAAGAACTTGAAAGAACAGAATAAGTTTTTGTTTTAAATTTTTAGCGATTTTTTAATCGCGGTATTATTATTTTTTAGTTTAAATTACATGATTTTTAACTTTCTTATATACTAGTTCAAAAACGCTGCCTGAATGAACAAGAAATTTGGGGATTGATAAAAATGAGGATAGAATTAGAGAAACTACATAAATAAATACATGTTGCGCGAGATCAGCCTTTCTATAACGTTTTTAACCTTAAACGTTTGTACAAAAAAAAGAACTCTTTTAAATTTACATTTTGCATTTAGAAAATTTCAACTAATTTTCTTGAAATTTTACTTGAAAATATGTTGAATATCACAATTAGATCACCTAATATATTACATTAACATTACAGCAAATCAGTACTGAACAATATTTTGGATAAAAAATAAAGTATCTTCAAACAATCTATTCAGATTACATAAATTTTTATTTATAAAATGTTCCATAAGAAATTTTACATTAAAGGAAGGATGATTCATATCTTTTAATTATGTAATAAAAAAAAGAAAAATGATGTAAGGTGTATCGGTAAATAGTAAAACCTAAATATACTTTTTTTAAATTTGATAGATTCTTTTACAAGTTAAATAAATCCTAGCGGCACAAAATATTAATATTTTCATCGAATACTTTTGCAAAGAAAAACAATGGTAATAGTACTAAAACAATTAGTGACCGAAAAGATATTAAATTTAATTTATATAATTTAAAAACTTAATTTCTTATAATAAACCGTTTTGAAGAAGCCGAGATTTGTGGGTCCAGGTAAAAAAATATATATGAACTCATTTAAATGAACATTTTCCTTTTTTTTTGAACTCGGTTAAATTGAAAAAAATATAGATGGGTTACGAAGAAAACTTTCACTTAAAAAATACTTAAGATCAATATCAACTCAAAAAAAAAAAACATAAAAATTTCCCATACATATTAAAATCAAATTACTTAATTTTGATTATTAGTTGACATTAGTTTCCTGATAATTCACTATAATACAATTTATCTAGATTAGCCGCGCAATATCTGAAATACATTTTTGTTTGATTTGAAAAAAATAAGTAGATTTTACAACTGAAAAGGAATCTTTGTAGTAAAAATAGAGAATAAAATATTTAATATATATATTAACACGCTCTTACAATACTGAAATTTATATGAAAAAAAGATTATTTAGGAGTAAGTAGGACTTTACGGTCCGCACTACTGTGTGGATTAAACTGTGTACGAAAAATGAAACTAAAACGCATTCTGTCAAGCTTTCATTGATCATTTTCCTGCTGCATGAAGTTTCTTTTATATATCAATAGAAGATTTTTTTCTACGTACAACTCTATGCCTAAACACAATTACGTACAGCTAATGTTTTTTGCAAACCATATACTAGATTTCAACGAAAGAGATGCGATGAACAAAATTTACCACAAGTTATCTTTAAATAGTATTTTTAATAGTGTTTCGTATGTTACTGAATTCATCTAGTAGAATTCGTTGTACGATGAAAACATTATGTTTCGTATAAAAATGGGATCTCTATAGAAAAAACTGAATCGACCAAGTAACCCGCATCGTTACTTGATTTATTTTCAATCGAACACACGGGACTGACCGTATTTGTCCAATGAAAAAAACCAAGAAAAACTGTTTTGCGCAAAGATTACAGTTTCATTCAGGATTCTTAAACGCAATTCATATATTCAAAATCATTCTTATTTATTTAATAAAATGAATTTAAAGGTACGGAAGGTGTCGAAAACCCCTATTTTAAGGATTGTAGAGGTAGCGTCACCGCCTCACTATCAAATTGTAATACTTGCCACAGGGGTCGTTAGCGAGGGATCCCTCGATGGTTTCACATTCGTAATTATTTTCAAGAATTATACAATTTCGAACATATCTTCACACCCAAACAAATTATAGTATTAAAACATACAGTTAAAAAAAAGGGACTAACTTATATACATCGAATTCTACTAAAACATTATGAACTTATTTCTAGATTTATTTATTTTGGCGATAGAAGACTTATAAATCGTTTTAAATTTGTTTTATAATTTAGTCGTGTAAGTTTGATGAATCTTGTACGAGGGAATATAGAATGGAAGTAAATTTTGCAGCGTATGAAAAATGCCATGCCTAATCGGCATTCAAACCTGAGACCTTCCGAATGAATGACTTACTTAAGGCGTTATCAGTCCACCGATCACCGTAGCGGGGTGAAACTACATGTCCTTGATTTTTTAATGTTTTGTAGGTTAACCTATATACAAATATATAATTATCTAAACGAATCGCTTACACATCTCGTTTTAGTAAGTATATAAGATTTACTGTGTTTATTTTCTTTTCTTCAATAACTCGTATACATATTTTAAATATTTATATGTTTTACGGATGCAGTTTTTTGTTTTTACAAAAGTCATTTAGTAAAATAAAAAAAAGAATATTTTAAAAGGAACAAAATCTTAAGTATCAGAGTCCCTCAGTAAGAATTAATATTTATAAGGCTTACCGATCATGAAAAATGAAAAAAATATACTTCAATATCTTAAGTTAAAAGTTAATATTGAAAGATATTTTGTTAATATTACTTGTACTGAAAGAATCGTTAAAAATTTTATCTGAAAATCTCTGTTTTTTATTACGGCTGTTTTGCTACTGTTTTGCTTGTCTTACTTACGGCTAATATAAAATTAACAGCCGAGATGTTTCATTATTTTTGTACAATTTAACTAAGGAAATACGTAAAAATTAAACTATTCATACATATATGTAAACATAACAACTAAGAGAAAATTTTATATTAATACACATTGTAGAGTTGAGTTACACTATGTTTTTCTCACGATATAAACAATAAGTTGAAAACTTAATTTCTAGATCTATAAATAAATTTTGTGAAATAAAAAAATACGTCTCTACCTAAACTATTTTCATTTTGTTTAATTAATAAAGGATTGAACTCCGGTTACTTTTTTTCAAAATATTCGTATTTAATTATGAATTAAATTTGAGAATTTTTTTATAAAATTATGAATGAAATCAAATTTAAAGTACCGTTTTAAAGACTGAATTCTATTTTAAATTGGCGTAAAACAAAGCAGTAAAAAAGTGTTGATTTTAAAAGCGCAATACAACTCTGTAAAAAATTATTATTAATGTTTATTAAGAACGATTATTAATTAAGAAAGTTTAAAAGGATTTTTATTAATAATTAAATAGAACGAGTAATCAAGAATTAATCTTTTTTTAGACTTGTACACAAAAATACGTTGAAAAAAATAATTTAATAGATTTTATAAATTAATTTTTCTGTAAATTTGTTTCTTAGTTGTAATCTTGTTTTATACTTTTAATCGAGTAAATTTGATGAAAGTAATTTAGGATAAAAATATGGGAAATTGAAGTTATTTCAATAACTAGATATTTACTGAAAAAGTAAACAAATTTTTTACCAAAAATTCTGCACGGATCGGCTAATACAAGTTTTTCTCAGAGAAACAATTAATGAGAAAAACACACCGAAATATCTCAGCACAAAAAGTTTTCTCTTGTAACAATCTTTTTACAAAGTTCTATTACGCTTTTATCAACGCAACAGAATCAATTATTTTTTTAACCTTATACGTCAATTTTTTTTTATTATAAAAATTGAAAAATTCTGAGAAAAACAGAGCTCATAAACAATAAACACCCGGCAAAATTAGTCTTTTGATTTTCGCTTTCGAGTCTTCTACATTAAATACCTTAAAAAATGTATATAAATCTGACGAAAAATAAAAAATATAAAAAAAAATTTCGTAAAACATCATATCTCACTACCTGTCAGTTGATCAATAAATTATTTACGCAGTGCTTTAAAAATACAAGATTATGTTTCGGGGAAGATGTGTTGATGTTAAATTTGGCTAGTCATTTAGGAATGCTTTTGTTGTTATAATAAATACACCTCCTTCATAATCCGTTTATGTGTTTATATTCTAAAATCAAAGCAACCTAAATAGTTATGCGGTTACACAATATTAACAATTTTGTGGTACAAATAATGCGGTACAATATTAACAATTTTAAAAATGTTATTGCATAGATTTTTATTTATTACTGGGATAACAAATTTTATATAACTAGTTTACTTTTTTATAACTAGTTGAAATATTATTTTTTTACTTTAACAAATTACTAGTACTTGAATTTGTAAGTCTCTACAACATTATACTAATATGTAATATCATTATTTTTTTTTTTTTTTTGAAAACGATCCGGTTATTACTACAGACGATTCTACACAAATTACACCTATGAACTGCAGTCATGCGTGCTGATGATAAGCACGGTACCTAAATGAGAATATTACACCCGAATATTCTCAATTTGTCTAACAAAAAGCGATTAAGACATTGTTTTACCCTTAATTATTTCACTTATGAATCTTGATAAAAGTTTCTAATTATATAGGGCATTAAAAAAAAACTTTGTTCACAATTTACCTTTACAGAGGAAACAATTAAAAAAAAAACCTATACATAATTTTAGCTTAGATTCTAATTTCGTTTTCAATAGTATAACCAAATAAATAGGAAAATTGCAATCACCATTTCTGAATTTTTTTATACATAAAGAATACTAACAAAATTGATCAAAACACAAAAATTGATCATGAATTGAGACATAGAATTTTGCAAGCACCGGCTAATACAAAAGAAAAAACATAATTACAAGCAATAATGTATGTATAGAATGTAACAATTATAACCAAAATTTAACAAAAAAAAATGGATTTATTATAATTCTGAA
Organism: Lycorma delicatula; assembly: GCF_047948215.1. NCBI lineage: Eukaryota > Metazoa > Arthropoda > Insecta > Hemiptera > Fulgoridae > Lycorma > Lycorma delicatula. Next base: position 390,311,125 of record NC_134455.1, read on the forward strand.
AAGAAATCTAGAAAATTTAAGGAATTTCTTATTTAAAATGCATCCAATTTTAGAAAAGTAAAAACCTTCTATAAAACCTACTTCTCTTGTTGTAAATAAGCTAGTGCAGAATAATCAAGAAAATATTTGATATATGTTGATTTTATGAAGATCTTAATGCGGGCAACAAATTAAAAGCGGGCGAAATTATCTTTCAATTACATTCGGATTACATGCTATTTACAGCGTAACATATTAAAATTCTTTAATTTATACCTCAAAATTAAAATATGTATTGGAAATAAAAATTTCAACAACTTCAAGTCAATTTTTACCAGGATGGAAGAGTAACGTAAATTTTTTGTAAAAAAGAAATGTCACCAACACTGGGTCGTTGGAGTTCTCGGTAAATGCTTATTCTGAATCTAGACAAACCGATTTAATTATTGCAATGGAAATAATGAACTTTTATTTTTTTTTATTCGATACTAAACGAGAAGAAATAATTATAAATAAATTTATATCGTAAGATATCTAAGCACACTTATTTTTATACTTCTGTTATATGCTACTATAGACTAAAGATTAATTAAAAACAAGTTAATAATAATAAATTTTCAGAATGATATAGAAGTGATTTGGTTTTTTAATTCTTAAAACCGGTGCCCCAGCTAAAGATAAAGATAAAAGAAGGAAAACTAGTTGTACAAATAAAAAAATACCAGCAGCCAAATTCGGCAATAATTATGATTTCATCCCTAAATATGTCATAAAAACATCTACCATTTAACACTGTCGCTGACAATAAAAACACTCCAAAAACAACCCGAATTAGAGTTAATCCTAAATACATTTTACATAATTTAGATCTCCAAAGAGTAAATATATATTATTTATTAAAGAAAAAAGTAGAATTAAATGGTCTCGATAAAATATGTCGAGCTGTTTGAGTATTAAAAAGACAAAAACGATTATATCAATTCTATAAAATTTCCCAGCCCTTCTTGTCATTTCGCGGGTGAGTAAAATTATTCGGTAGGTCTAATAAACTGTAAAAGAATCTGAAAAAAGGATGTTTCCTAATATTACGCGTTTCATTATTAATAAAATTAATAATGAAACGCCAAACCGTGTAGTAAATTAATGATAAATGTATACATATTAATTTATCGATTTTAGTTAATAATTAGATCATTATTGGTTTATTTTTCGCGGGATTTTGTGTATTTATTATGTTAATTAATAATTAATTAAACTTTTTAAAACAAACGTAATAAACTTTATCATCTCAGTTTGTAAAAGTGGCCTAAAATTATATTAGCCTACAAAACAATCTATGATATTAATCTTAATGTTTTTGTTTTATATAAATCTACAAAAACAATATAGGATTTTATAACTTACTAACACAACTTTACATCTCTGAATGTTTTCAAGCATATCTTAAAATATTATATTCAATTAATAATAAAAACTTCAATGTATAACGTTCCATCAGACTCTATACAAAATGTTAAATTTCCTTAAAATGATATCTTGGTAAGGAATTAACGACCGATGTAAGCCTAAAGTCAAAAATAAAATCAAGTAACTTGATTAATTTATGGAATATATTGTTTTCAATTTTTTAAACCGATATTTAACACCGTTTAAAAAAACAAACGTATTCTAATGTAAAATAAAATTACGCGTGTATAAATTTAATTATCTTCTTACCTTCATACCTATTGCGTTGAAGTCTGTAAAGCAAGATACCTTTATCATAGATAATGATCCTTCAAAAATCTACAGAACCCAATTTTATACATTAAGAAGAACAGTTCTTTTCTTTTATAATAGAGAATTGTAAGATAATACGTATTGTAGATCGACTGGTTTATTTTCTTTATCCGAAGGTTATCAATTTTGATGAATATAATTACTTTATTAAAAAAGAAAAAAATGACAGTCCGATGTGAAAAGGTACGCACAAGAGTATTGAAGAATAAGCTGTTTCACTTCCGCACTGAACAAGAGGTACCACCGACTAGGGTTTTAGGAGGACTAAGCCAGCTGATTTCCAGTAAGCCGTTCTGAAACGACCGAACGGGGCGGGTAAAACGAAATTAACGCTATCCAATCGTATACGACCGTTTGAATCTGTCGATAAAAGCTACGATGGTGTCCTCCATAGTCGGAATACCGGAGTTGAATTCATTTTATTGCCGGGCATAGCGGCGATGTTGTAACGCTGCTTGAACATTACGGTCAGGCTCTACCCTATTCTTTCATGTTGTAAAAATCTTATTATGGTTTCAACATCGGCCATCTTCCAAACAATGTAATAAATAAATACTCCGACAAAAAGAAAGAAATAATTATAAACAAACTGGATTCGTTTATTTTTATTTTGATTATCTACGTAATATTATAATCAGATTATCAATGCTATTCTGCGAACAGACCAGATTTGTCTATGAAATATAATAATATAAACCAAATACCCTACTCTACCGTCTACAAACAAAATAAATATTGTTGGATTTTGTTTGCTACGTACGAACACTGTATATATTATTTAATAACGTTAAATAATATTAAAAGATAACATTACCAGTAATGCAATAATAAAACAATCAACATAATTAGTTAATTCAAAAATCTCTAAATTGCTTCCTTCGTAAAATTATCTTTTACTGAGAGTTATTGAATTACTTTACAATGTTTCAGTAAAACTACTTTTCTTTTTTTTATTAGAAACCACTTCTCCTTCTGCATAACTAGGGAGTGTTTTATTATTTTTTGTTACATTATAAAGACGAAATTATCTAAATTTGCTAAAAAATCAGATTTCTGGATTACTTAAAATTTATCGAATCTACTGTAATAAATGTTTATGAGTAAAATATGCAGGGAAAACTAAAGTACAATCTACATAAACCCTTATAATCGAATGAAATATAAGTCTTCAAGGCGAAATATGCATACAGCCCACAACACCAGCACGCGCTACTAATCAACGACTAATATTTCCTAATGTTTCCTTAAGAAATTCAAGAGCCACTTGAGAACAGTTCAGGAATAACCTCGTTAAAAGTATCCGATTGTTTAAATACCATTTTTTTTTATGGGAACAAAAACTGGATAAATCATGTGTGATTATTACCCAGTAGTTAGAGTTGCAACTCCTTCCTTATTATATAATTATTACATTTTAATGTGATGTAAGTATAGAGCGCATGTTTCACTAAAATTGTAGTCAATTTAATTAATAAAAATCCCAATTATGTAATTCCTAGAATAATTCATCTTGGAACAAGTTAGATCATTTATTAACCTGCGGTTGTTTCTTTATTTTTCTGTTTTTCTATGTGCTCAGAACCTCTTCATTCGTTTTTCAGAAAGTTCAGCTCTGTTTTTCTTGCGTTTTGGCGCTTCTTGGAACATTTTATTTTCATCTTTAAAATTTTTATTTCTCTTACAATTCCTTCAGTTATGATCAGTTTTTTTCCTCCGGGTTGGTCTAGTGGTTAACGTTTCATCCTAAATCAACTGATTTGGAAGTCGAGAGTTCTAGCGTTCAAGTCCTAGTAAAGTCAGTTATTATTAAACGGATTTGAATACTAGATGGTAGATACCGGTGTTCTTTGGTGGTTGGGTTTCAATTAACCACACATCTCAGGAATGATCGAACTGAGACTGTACAAGACTATATTTCATTTACAGTCATAAATATCATCCTCTGAAGTATTATCTGAAATTACCGGAGGGTAAACAGGAAAAAGAAAGAAAGGTCTTCTTGACTAGTGTGACCGTTTGCCTTTAGTTATTTTTACTTTGGACGGAATCAGAAATTTGTTTAGTCTATCTACTATTATTCTAAATAAACGGGAGTAAAATGCAATTCGTCGTTTCCCTATCGTGTCTTGACAATTTTTCAATTTTAAAATAAACTTTGTTATTTGGAATTAATCCTAAAGTTTTCCTCTAATTTTCCTTGAAACATTTTATTTTCATTTTATTTTCCTTTCTTTTTTCTAGATTTCTAGCAGACTTTTGTCACACACTCTTAAAGTTTCTGCCGCATAAAGTGCTTCCGGCTTTATCACAGTTTTATAGTGTCGAAATTTTTAACTCTAACTTTTCTCAAACGCGATTTTTTATTCCATTTTAGCAGCTTGTTTTTCTAATTCATTAATTTGTTGTTCAGCTTCTTTTCAGTTTTTAGCTAATAACGCCATATCATCTGCGAAAGCTGAACAATTAATTTGGTCCTTTAGTGCCCAGTCTTATTCCACTATCTTTGTCAAAATCTTTGTTCCATTCTCTATCTTTTCAAGAACACAGTTAAAAAGTAGTGGAGAAAGTCTATCTCCTTGCTTTAGGTCGGTTTTGATGGTCATCTTATAATTTTAAACAGCATAAAATTATAAAATTTTACAACTTAAAGTTGTAAGTTTTGTTTTTTATACAGACAACATTTATTTGACAGTTCAAAACCACGCTCGAATTTAGTAAGAGAAATGAATATAACTTTCAAAAGTAAGAGAAATGAATATAACTTTCAAATTTTGAATTATTTTTCTTTAGCGGTTTAATGACAAAACAATAAATTAATAATTATCAAGAAAATAATGGTAATTTTCAATTTAATCATCGCATAATCTAAATCAAGATTAGGCATGATTTCATTTAAAATAATTCCTAGATAAAATTATATAAAACTCAAATAAAATCTACATACGAGTATATAGACAAACTATGACAAAATGTGAAATAATATATTCTAGAACATTCTGTTTTTACAATTAATAAAGGATATGTTAGAAATTTAAATAATCTCTGGATCAATAAAAGTAGAATTTATATAATTTCATTTTAAAAGTAAAAAAACCTCTCTTTTTTAATGAAACAAAGATTTACCTTCAAATTAGATTAAAACACAATAATTTACAGAAAACTTTTAAAATGTTATCGATTGTAATTTTCGGTTACAATTATATTTTGAATACTATTTTTATTATTATGTCCGAGCGCTTTCGGATATTAATCCATCATCAGGAACAATTATGTGTTATGGATTATAATTATTTCCTTCAAAAATTAATATATTAGATGAATTTTGAATTTTTTAAAAACAAATATTATAAATACAACAACTGATCGTCAAAATTATTATTTTTACATTTTTCATCTAATATATTAATTTGTGAAGGAAATAATTATAATCCATAACATATAAATGTTCCTGATAATGGATTAACATCGGAAAGCGCTCGAACATAATAAAAATAATCGGTAAGTGGAAATTATTAATATTTAAATTCATATCAATACCAACGGGCCATGATTAATAATAAAATTAATTAAAATTACATAAATTTAATTGTTAAAATCGAATATGGATATGAAGATAGATTTTAAATACCAATATTTTGGATATAACCAGAAATATTATATGCCAGCGGCGTACAAAAGCGATTGAAATGTTTTATCTACTATACGTACTCTGTAATTACGAATAAACTTGAACTAGACACTACATCTATACTGTTACCATTACGAATAGTAGAATAGTATATTCTGATCACACCCGATACGCGGCATTCTAAATGCACATTCGCAAATAGGTTTATTTAGAAAAAACAGTACAGCCCATATCACAGCCTGCCATACTTATACAGCCTACATTATGCGGATATATTATATATCTGTACATTTAAAAGCGATTTGTCTTTACTGGAATATTTGTATACATGTTCTTCTTTCGATGTAAAAAAGATTTTTGATTTTGAAATTACAAGTTTAAAGTTTTAAAATAAATTTTGAATTTTTTTTAAACTCTCTATTTTTTTAATTTTTCGGTAAAAAATGAAGATATACGCTTAGGTTTGGTGTGTGTAATTTCCATGTAAATATCTAAAAAACCAATTTGCATATTTTTTTAAATTCAACCTTAAATTTGTTAAAGAGAGGTAAAAATTTGAACAAAACTTGCAAATTTTCCTCTCATTTCCGACAATACTAAACGAGATATTCTCTAGATCGGGACTTACTCTTCAGATAAATATCTTAAAACAATCTTTTTGATTTTTTTTTAAGGGATGCGACGGTCAACGGCGCAGCGGTTCAACCAACGCAGCCGCTGTCATTGTATGTACGACGCGATTGGCTGCATCTGCTTCCGGTTACTTGACTAAAAAACATAAAAGTAATTAAAAAAAAAAAAAAAATAAGAGAAACGACGTTTATCGGGTAACGCTAAGAACCGGGAAAAATACATTTTTGCCATTACTTCTAGATGAAGCCGACTGTATAAGAAACACACGTTCTTAAATCGCTCAGTTTCGGATCATGTACTAACCAAAGTGTTGCTTTGAAGAAATTACAATACACTGATATTTTTTAGTCCCTCCTCTATGAATCATGAGACCTTGCCGTTGGTGAGGGGGCTTGAGTGCTCAGGGATACAGAGTAGCTGGACCGAAGGTGCAACCATATCGGAGAGGTATCTGTTGAGAGCCAGACTAAGGAATGATTCCTGAAAGAGGGCAGCAGCTCTTTCAGTAGTTGTTAGGGGCGTAAGTCATAATGACTTAAACGGCCATATCAACATCACTCAGTCCTCTGAGTACTGCGCAGCTGAAAGCAATGGAAAACTACAGCTGTTTTTTTTTCCAAGAAAATGTGGCTCTGCATTTTCAAAAGCAATAATGGAGGCGCCTTCCTTGGTAAAATATTCCGGAGGTAAAATAGTCCCCCGTTCGGATCTCCGGGTGGGGACTACTAAGGAAGGGGTCACCAGAAAAGTAAAAAATAACATTCTACGAGTCGGAGCGTGGAATGTTAGAAGCTTAAAAAAGGTTGGTAGGCTAGAGAATTTAAAAAGGGAAATGGATAGGGTAAACGTGGATATAGTAGGAATTAGTGAGGTTCGGTGGGAAGAGGAAGGCGACTTTTGGTTGGGTGACTTTAGAGTAATTAACTCAGCGTCAAATAATGGGCAGGCAGGAGTAGGTTTCGTGATGAACAAGAAAATAGGGAGGAGAGTGGAGTATTTCAAGACGTATAGCGATAGAGTCATTGTAATAAGGATAAATTCAAAACCTAAACCGACAACGATTGTTAACGTCTATATGCCTACAAGCGCCCATGATGATGATGAGGTAGAGTGTGTATACGAAGAGATTGATGAAGCAATTAAACACGTAAAAGGAGATGAAAATTTAATAATAGTTGGAGATTGGAATGCAAGCATTGGAAAAGGCAAGGAAGGAAATATAGTGGGTGAATACGGGCTGGGCAAAAGGAATGAAAGAGGGGACCGACTTATAGAGTTTTGCACGAAGTATAATTTAGTAATTGCCAACACCCAATTTAAAAATCATAATAGAAGAATATACACTTGGAAAAAGCCAGGCGATACTGCAAGGTATCAGATAGATTATATCATGGTTAAGCAAAGATTTAGAAATCAACTCGTGGACTGCAAAACTTACCCTGGAGCAGACATTGATAGCGACCATAATTTGGTGATAATGAAATGTAGATTGGGGTTTAAAAACCTGAAGAAAAGGTGTCAGATGAATCGGTGGAATTTAGAGAAGCTTGAGGAAGAGGAGGTAAAGAAGATTTTTGAGGAGGACATCGCAAGAGATCTGAGTAAAAAAGATAAGGTAGAAAATGTAGAAGAAGAATGGGAGAATGTTAAAAAGGAAATTCTTAAATCAGCAGAAGCAAACTTAGGCGGAATAAAGAGAACTGGTAGAAAACCTTGGGTTTCAGACGATATATTGCAGCTGATGGATGAACGTAGAAAATATAAGAATGCTAGTGATGAAGAAAGTAAAAGGAACTATCGGCAATTAAGAAATGCTATAAACAGGAAGTGCAAACTGGCGAAAGAAGAGTGGATTAAAGAAAAGTGTTCAGAAGTGGAAAGAGAAATGAACATTGGTAAAATAGACGGAGCATACAGGAAAGTTAAGGAAAATTTTGGGGTACATAAATTAAAATCTAATAATGTGTTAAACAAAGATGGTACACCTATATATAATACGAAAGGTAAAGTCGATAGATGGGTGGAATATATTGAAGAGTTATACGGAGGAAATGAATTAGAAAATGGTTTTATAGAGGAAGAAGAGGAAGTTGAGGAGGATGAAATGGGAGAAACAATACTGAGATCTGAATTTAAGAGAGCATTAAAAGATTTAAATGGCAGAAAGGCTCCTGGAATAGACGGAATACCTGTAGAATTACTGCGCAGTGCAGGGGAGGAGGCGATTGATAGATTATACAAACTGGTGTGTAATATTTATGAAAAAGGGGAATTTCCGTCAGACTTCAAAAAAAGTGTTATAGTAATGATACCAAAGAAATCAGGGGCATATAAATGTGAAGAATACAGAACAATTAGTTTAACTAGTCATGCATCAAAAATCTTAACTAGAATTCTATACAGAAGAATTGAGAGCAGAGTGGAGGAAGTGTTAGGAGAAGACCAATTTGGTTTCAGGAAAAATATAGGGACAAGGGAAGCAATTTTAGGCCTCAGATTAATAGTAGAAGGAAGATTAAAGAAAAACAAACCAACATACTTGGCGTTTATAGACCTAGAAAAGGCATTCAATAACGTAGACTGGAATAAAATGTTCAGCATTTTAAAAAAATTAGGGTTCAAATACAGAGATAGAAGAACAATTGCTAACATGTACAGGAACCAAACAGCAACAGTAGCAATTGAAGAACATAAGAAAGAAGCCATAATAAGAAAGGGAGTCCGACAAGGATGTTCTCTTTTTCCGTTACTTTTTAATCTTTACATGGAACTAGCAGTTAATGATGTTAAAGAACAATTTAGATTCGGAGTAACAGTACAAGGTGAAAAGATAAAGATGCTACGATTTGCTGATGATATAGTAATTCTAGCCGAGAGTAAAAAGGATTTAGAAGAAACGATGAACGGCATAGATGAAGTCCTACGCAAGAACTATCGCGTGAAAATAAACAAGAAGAAAACAAAAGTAATGAAATGTAGTAGAAATAACAAAGATGGACCACTGAATGTGAAAATAGGAGGAGAAAAGATTATGGAGGTAGAAGAATTTTGTTATTTGGGAAGTAGAATTACTAAAGATGGACGAAGCAGGAGCGATATAAAATGCCGAATAGCACAAGCTAAACGAGCCTTCAGTAAGAAATATAAGTTGTTTACATCAAAAATTAATTTAAATGTCAGGAAAAGATTTTTGAAAGTGTATGTTTGGAGTGTCGCTTTATATGTAAGTGAAACTTGGACGATCGGAGTATCTGAGAAGAAAAGGTTAGAAGCTTTTGAAATGTGGTGCTATAGGAGAATGTTAAAAATCAGATGGGTGGATAAAGTGACAAATGAGGAGGTATTGCGGCAAATAGATGAAGAAAGAAGCATTTGGAAAAATATAGTTAAAAGAAGAGGCAGACTTATAGGCCACATACTAAGGCATCCTGGAATAGTCGCTTTAATTTTGGAAGGACAGGTAGAAGGGAAAGATTGTGTAGGCAGGCCACGTTTGGTATATGTAAAACAAATTGTTAGGGATGTAGGATGTAGACGGTATACTGAAATGAAACGACTAGCACTAGGTAGGGAATCTTTGTGAGCTGCATCAAACCAGTCAAATGACTGAAGACAAAAAAAAAAAAGATATTTTTTATAAATTGGACAGGCTTTAATTTCTATTTATCATTAACACGGTTAAAATGGAATAAAAATGAAATTTAATATTTTTTAATTTCTCGAAAAAACATCAACTTGATTTTTGGTGTTTGCAATCTTCGCTGAATATCTAAAAACTAATTTCTAGATTCTTTGAAATTCGACCTTGAAAAGTAAAAAAATATTTGAACAATGATCGTAAATTTTCCCCATTTTCGACTGTTCTAAATTAGATATTCAATAGATTTGGCTTGCAAATAGAGTTCAGATAAATATTTATGTATATTTCTATCTATCTGTGGCGGCTCGAGTATAAACATTGTGCAACTGCAGCACCCCCTAATATAACGAGTACTTTTTTTAAATTCTTTACAATTCAGTAGCCATCCTCCAGTTTATGAAAAAGATACAAAAACCTTTGTATGGAACTGTATGCTTTACAGTGGCTGCAGTGCGCATGTGCACATAGGAAGCTGCACGCGAGACTGCGTGGGAGAGAGAGCACTGTCAGTCCCGCATTTTCGATCCTGACTTGCTGGTGGTAGGTAGTTTTATTTAGTCCGCCCGTGTTGTGCTTAAAACCGTGTACCGTATTCTTGAATGTGATTAAGTGTAGAATTAGATTATTATCCTGTTTCCAGCTATTCTATTCGATTCATTTATCAAACGTACAGATGATGAAAAAAATATATATATAGATAAATCAGTGGTGACTCGTAGATAAAATTAGAGGGGGATGATGCTCCAGAAAAGTTAAGATTTTTTGTAAACTAAAAGAACCGAAAAAAATGAATCAAATAGAATAACTGGAAGCAGGATAATAAAAGCAGGATAAATAGAATAGCATCATCCCCCTCTAATTTTATCTACGAGTCACCACTGATTTATCTATATATATATATATATTTTTTTTTTTCATCATCTGTACGTTTGATAATCGTAATTATAAAAATATTTCTCACTGAGCTCTATCACGATATGTATTCAAACGGGTCGTCGGAATTTTTATAAATAATTTTATATTATTTTAATGTATTATATAAATAAGATTAGGGTGTTTTAATATTTGGGGGGAGGGTGTTCTATTCGATGCTAAATATTAAAAGTAATTTTACTTACCTGTATGAAAAAACTGTTCAGCGGTGAATTTTCACTGAGTAAATCGACTTTCATAGCCTAGAAGTATTTAAATGCATCCTGAAAAAGAATAAAATAAATAACAGTAATAATAATTATTGTAACGTTTTTGTTACGATATAAATAAGCATATAATAAGCATATAAGCATATAAATATGCTTCGTAAAAACTTTATTCGGTAACTCGTATTACACAGCTCCATCGATGGTTTAATCGGTTAAGAATTCCAAACAATAAACGAGCTAATGTAATATCAAAGAAACCTTTGCGCTCAACCAATTTTTACTTCCTTTTACAAAGTAGGGAAAGTATTGTGATCGCGAAAAATTTCGGTTTTCAGATTTCAACGGAAATATCCATTTTGACATCTCTGAATCCATTTTGACTAGTTTCGGCGTGACGTATGTACGTTCGTATGTACATATCTCGAGCAAAACTAAAAAACGATTAGCCGTAGGATTTTGAAATTTTGGATTTAGGTCTACTGTGCAGCTCTATTTTTGCTTGCAATCGACTGAACCAAAAGTGGCCAAAAATTTCCAAAAACAAAAAAAAAATTGAATTTTGGACTTTTACGTAACCGCATTAATATGTCTTCATCGAGAGCATTTCAACAATATACCATAAGCGGTACTTATTTTCATCGGTTTCAGAGTTATATCCAAATAAAAGTTTAACTAATGAAATATTTGAATCTTACAAGAAGGCACATCGGTTCGAATCAGACTTTTTTAAAACTTAAATATATTAATTTATTAATAATTTATTAACCGCCGATTGTAAAACATTTTATGATAAATAATTCAATAATAATAATAATAATAAAAATACAGAAGTTAATAATGAAATAATATTTTATGTACTTTTCATTTAAAAAAAAAAAGTGTATAAATAATTTAACAGGCGTACAATGAAGTCATGCGGTGTCCACATCAGATTTTTTAATTTTAACTGTATGCATGTTAATTTTTTTTCTTTTTATTAGGGGCCACCTCTTTTTTGTGACATTAAAATTTTTTTTTAATTTTTCGCCCAACTTCGCCCATATGATCACCCAAAACAAGACTGTACTAGTTTAAATTTATTACGATTACAACATAACTTACACTACCAAATAAAATGTAACGAATTGTCACGGGGAAATTATCCACGAGACATATTAGAACATCATTAGAAGGTGAGGAATCCACGCGTGTTCTAAATGTCGGTAGCAGAAGACAACTTCACGATATCTTCCAAGGTACAATTTAATATAATGCTTCCTGTCTTCGACAATTATCATCCTTCGGCTTGACTTTTTACAAAGCACGTGTAGTAGAAAGGAAGGAATAATCGCTAGAAAAAATCTGATGTGTCATTATTATTATTATTATTTAAATCAAAACGAGGACATGGAGCCGGATTAAAAATCGTGTACCAAATTCTTGAATGCGATACAAATTGTTGAATTACATTATTTTCCTGCTTCCATCTGTTCTATTTGATTCATTTTTTCGGTCCTTTTATTTTACTGAAGACTTCAATCATGGCCTTGAAAAGGCCCAGATTGAAGTCTGGGCTTTTTATGTCCCCGAGCAGCACCACCACTAATTTTAGCTACGAACCAGCACTGGATTCAGGGATGGTCAAAATGAACATTTCCGTCTGAATTTTTCGCGATCACAATACTTTTACTTCGTGTAAGGAAGTAAAAAAAAGAACGAATAAATCAACAACCTAAAATTTCTTTTACTAAGTTTAATGTCGTTGTATACATCGATTGTTACTCTCTATATCGATCGCCGTCTATGTTAATATCGACTTCATCAGACAGTTATTTAACTTAAATATTAAATTATTATATTATTAAATATTATGGAAGTAGTAACGCGTAAACACTTCCGGGACAAATAATAATAACACGTGAAATTTTTTATTTTGAGTTATTATTTAATAAATAATAAGTTACTAAGTCCCACACAAAACGAAGATTGTCTTTTTATTTTTATAGTCAGATTACTTTTAATTATTGAAAGCGCTCTTTCAGTGTCATGAAGAGATTCTTTTGTACTCCTTCAATTCATACATATAATTAATATGTAAAAAAATTATTATATATAATTAGTTTTTACTAAATACCTTCCCTTTCGCCCTTGATTTGGCAATCAAAGAACCCTTGCTTTCCGCCATCTTCTGATCACTACTGTTAAAACAACTAAACCATTTTCATATTCCTTTCACCGACTAAACTAGAAAAGGGAACGTTCTAAACACTCGGAGACTAAAAAAAAAACTAATTTCCACCAACACAGAACAGTGTTCTCCCTCGCAGTCTCGCGTGCAGCTTCCTATGTGCGCATGAGCACAACATCCAAACACCACACTGCTGGAACTCTAAAGCGCACTGTTTCATTCAAAGATTTTTGTGTCTTTTTCGTAAACTGGGGATGGCTACTTACATTAAGCTTAAGGATTATGTATTATACAAGTATAAAGAAAGAATTAAAGAAAAAAGGACTTATTTTATTAAATGTTACCGATAAGAGGAAATAGAGGTTGCTGTGTGTTCCACAGTGCCTATACGCGATCCGCCACTGGTCTCTTAGGTGAAATCAAGCTGTCTTTTGGGTTCTTAAGTACCAACTGAAAAATACTCATGTTAATAAGTCATATGTTCATGCATTTTTTAGCTTCGTGAGATTACTTGTAGTAGTTATTTTGATTTTTGTTTTAATAAAGCTAGAATGTATTTGTCTTTTATCAGTGCGAATACACAATTGATCGGCCCTATGTAACACTTAGATCACCACAATATAACTTTATGCCTACATTATTGAAATTGAGTATTTATTTTGCTGAATAAACCTTTTCCTTTTGTTTATGATTTTGAAACCGACGCGATTAACGATTTTTTTGATAATTTTAGGTTGTGTTGTTTAACGTTATTTACTTTTTTCCCAAACTATGTTTTTGTTAGAGGTATTATATTTAACATTTTGCTTATGATTATAGATGTATCGCAATTAGAAAGTGCTAGTGTTACGTTTTTCAGGGCAGTTGTCAGTTCGTTACGAGTTTAACTATTAAACGATGCAATGTATATTATAGAACGATAAATTTTTGCTAAGTGTGAGTAGATATGTATGTGACGGTAAGCGGGTCAGTTGTTTTAAGTTTTATACAGAGTAAATTTGATTGAAAATGTTTCCGATTACGACCATATCATCATCCAAAACAATGTCGATTGTTTATACTAGTAGAAATCTAGTATATAATAATGTAGTTGTAGAATACTACTATTACAACTAGCCGGTCAGGGATCGCTTCCCTCGCTTTTCCCGTTTAGCTCCCACTTCAAGCGCACAGTCTTGTATCCAAAGTGTTCATTTATCCTCATTTTTTGAGAATAATACTGATAAATAACACTTGATCGATTTACCGTATATTATCAGTGTACAGTATATAATATCTAAAGCGCAACAATTGGATTAACACAGAACTCGAAACTTGCTGATCGGCTAATAAAAATGAGAAACAAATGAAATAAATAAAAAACGAATAATTCGTTTTTCATTTGTTACTTTTTATTTTACGTTAAGTTTTTAACTTTTTTTTCTATTTGTGAACAAGATAATTTAAAGAATGGAATTGTATACGATATTCACAGCTTCTCTCTCGGGATATGTGTATGTATATATATAAATTGTTCCCACAGGAAACTCTGGAGCAAGCAACATACAGTTGCCTATGCGAGAAGCATTGACTCTGCAAGTGAGGACCAGCCAAATATAGGCGCTTGAAAGTGACGGGGAAAGTCTAAAGGAATATACGCCGTACCCTGTCGCACCTTTAAAGCTAATTTTCTAAATATTACAAGTATTTTCTGAATTTGATTTCACCAACGGTTGGCCATAGAAATGTTGATATTGTTCCTTACCGATATAAGGAACATAATCCGGTTGTTACCGTAAACCCCACCGGTTTGGTCTAGTGGCTAACTCGTCATCGCAAATCAGCTGATTTTGAAGTCGAGAGTACTAAGATTCAAATCCGAAAAAAGGTATTTTCGTGTCTTATTGTGAAAGAGCCATATATTCTCGAATAGAATGATTGTACGATTAATGTATATAAATCATACTGGTATATTTTGACTGCTTCATTTTGCTTTCTTTTAAATCTAGAAAAGAAATTATTTTGTTGGAATCACTCTTGAGAAAGAATACGTTTTTTTTTAATAAATTCTGTGTGATTTTGCTATTCAATATGTACGCAGAGATTTCTTTGTCTATCTCGATATATATTAGATTATGAATGATTTCTTTTTGTTTCACAGCATTGAACATTTTTAAGTACTAATTGTCCTACTTTGGTGTTGCATTTGGCCAAGATTATCCATATAGGTTTTTTATAGTGGTTTTTAATGTTTAGAACGAGAATTTTTTTTACTAAATAAAATAAATATATTTATTTAGATTTTTTTTTATTATGAAAGAGCGGGCATCAACAGCTGAAAAATGAGTTAAAAATATTTCATTCTTTTTTTAAAATGAAATACGTATTTGAATATAGTGATATTTTAAATTGTATATTAGATAGTACGTAATTCAGTACTTAAAAATTAAATTATGAATAGATAAAACGGAAGTTGCATTATAACGAACTTAAATAAATATAACGAATTAGATCAGTAAAACAAAGATTTTAGAGAAGAGAAATGTCAATAAAACTGTCAAATTAATATACAAAATTAAATTATAAAATCAATTATCTCTCGCATCAATAAAAGTCAATATTTGACATATAAAATAATAATTTAATATGTAAAACAATACGTTTAGAAAAGTTAGTTTTCATTGAAGAAAAGTTTTACAATAAACAGGCTTATACGAAATAGTATTATTAAAAAGTAGTTATTTTAATGAATCGTTTTGACATATGTCAATTTGTCAATTAAATTCTGTTAATATGTTATTCAGTTAAAAAGTTGTAAAGATATTTTTTTACATTGAATGCATAACACTATTTAAATACGATTTTATTAACATAAATGTTCTGTCACCTTGTCATATTAGTCTTATTTTGTTTTTGTACGGTAGCGTTCTCAAAAACATATATATATATAATTAATTTTAATTAGAGATTTATATAATCCTGTGCGTTCTGTGCTCATCAAAGTTAATCCTGACACATTTGCGACAACAATCATTAGCAACTTAACAAATAACTGCCAATTTATTATTTCAGCAGAATTATTATTATTATTATTATTATTATTTCTAAATTAATTGTAACTTAATACTACTAATTTAGAAATAATTCTGCTTTAATTCAGTAGAAATATATCCATATAAGAAAATTCTTATATGGATATATTTCTATTTATTTATCTAGGTAAATACCTAGATAAAAACATAAATTTGCATGACAATTTTTTGCACGATCGAAATTTTACATAAGGTCATCGCTCGTTTCGCACATAGCAGTAAATACAACTAATCAATCAATTCTCTAGAATTCATTTGTTTTTGTCTTCAGTCATTTGACCGGTTGGATGCAGCTCTCCAAGGCCAATCGTTTCATTTCGGTATACCTCTTACATTCTACATCCCTAACAATATGCTTTACATATTCCAAACGTTGCCTGCCTGCACAATTTTTCCCATATACCTGTCTCTCTAATATCAAAGCGACTATTCCAGGATGACTTGAGATGTGGCCGATAAGGCTTCATTTTCTTCTTTTAGCTTCATTCCAAATGCTTCTTTCTTCATCAATTTGCCGCGATATTTTTTCATTTGTCACTTTATCCGCTCACCTAATTTTTAACATTCTCCTATAGCACCGCATTTCAAAAGCTTCTATCTTTTCTCCTCAGGTACTCTGATCGTACAGTTCCACTTCCATATAAAGATAAGTTCTAAACATATACTTTCAAAAATGCTTTCCTGATGTTTAAACTAATTTTAAATGTAACCAAATTATATTTGTGACTGAAAGCTCGTTTCGCTTGTGCTATTCGCCATTTAATATCGCTCCAGCTTCATCCATCTTTAGTAATTATTCTTCCCAAATAATAAAATTCTTCTACCTCCATAGTCTATATTCAGTGGTCCATCTACTTTATTTCTACTACACTTCATTACCTCATTTCCTAAGTATAATTAATTCAAGGTTACACTGTGTATATAATCTGTGAAGAAAAAGAGTTGTTTTGGAACTATATATTATATGAACGATTCATAATTTTTATAAAATAAAGTTCCACTTAGGAAAATTTTAAAAGTATATATCAGTACTTTCGGAGCCGTTACTCCATCATCCGGAATTTCCAAAAAAAAAGTTAATTATAATTCAAATGTATAATTGTATTTAAATTAAAATCGTGTTACGTTCGTAATAGTCGGTCGTCGAGAAATAAAATTAATGACCTTAACGTCATGTTCGTGAGATGTTTGCGACTATTATGAAATAAAGTATTATTTAGTATTAATACAGTACATTAATATAGTATTTAAACAGAGAAAATAACAACAGTATTGATTACCGACATAAAATTTAAAAAACATTTTATTATTAATAAAATCGATATAGACGTTTCTAAAAAGCCAACAAAACAAAATACTATAATACATTTTAAATCTTTCCATCCTTGGAATCAAAAAAATGGCAACCTTTAATTCATTAATTTATAGAGCGTTAAAATATTTAAAATATGATAATATAAAATTAAATAATAAAATGAATAATATTAAATATATAGCTTTAAACAACGGATATGATACTAAATTAATACGTAAATTATATGAAAGAATAAAAAATAAATGCACATAAAGGACAAAATAAAGCTAATGAACAGGAATATAATAAATGAATACCATAAAATTGAATACAATATAAATTATAATAAAATATTTAACACTTTTAAATTAAAAAACAATAAATAATATAATACATAAATAATGAAGACCCTTTTATTTCAATAAATCAAGATAATAATCATAATTTAGAAAAACAAGGAGTGTATAGAATTAAATGCGAAAATTTTCAAAATATATTGGAATGACAATGACAAATCTTTCTTTCATTCGCAGTTAGAATTAAAGAATACATTAATTGTATAATTAAAAATAATAAAGAAAAATCTGATTTCACTAAACACATTTTAGAAACTGGATAAAACTATAATCATCATCATCATCCGGAATTTCCAAAAAAAAAGTTAATTATAATTCAAAGTTAAATATAATTCAAATATTTGAACATCATAATGGAATATCATAAATTATATATATATATATATAATTTAATGTCGTTTATAAATATTGATTTAACAAATTTTGATGGTTTGAGGATTATTGAATTTCGATTTGACGCTGACTTCATCAGAAAAGTTTTACTAAATCTAAGGTCATTGTTTAATCTGGCTGTGTCCTTCGAGAACTCTGTTCATGAGAGCATAGTAGCACTCGACAGACATTGAATGGATTTAAAATATCCTGAACTAAAAATAGTACGGTTCATAGCGTTATCCGATATACAGCACAAGAAGAAAAATCGGTGTTGTTTCTTTTTCTTATTTAACTATTTTCTTACATTATGTTGAAACATCATAATCTAAACGCTGGAATCGCATACAGAATTATAGCTATTCTCTCTGGGAAATGCATATATAGATTGTTCCTACACGAGACTCTGGGTCAAGTCGCATACAGCTGCCCGTGCGAGAAGCATTACGCCTCCAAAAGGAGACCAGCCTTGAAGCTTGAAGCGTCTGCCCTTTTGACTTATTCATTTTCATAAAGAAAGCTACTTTATTTGAAAATCGGAGGGGTTTGAATGTAAAAGGCAAGTCTAAAGGAAATATACGTCGTGCACCATCGCACCTTTAAAGGTAAATTCACCGATAACCCGAAGAGTTATCGCAAAAGACGAAGAGACCTTTCTTTGTAGAAAACTTAATTTCAAAAACTGTAAATGATGTCAGAATTCGATTTGATCGACGGTTTGGCCGCGTTAAATTTAAATATCGGAAAGGAACGTAATCCGGTTTTTACCCCGAGCAATTTAAACGACTACCGTCATGAATATTTCGAATTCAGAATATTTCGTTACAGAAATAGTCGTATGTTCTTTCCGGGTATAAAACATATTTTAATGCAAAATTTCACTTCGATCGGTCGAGCAGATTTTGCGTAAAAGAATAAGAGCCTCGTAAAAATTTCTAGATATTTATACAGAGTGTATCACAAAGTTCTACCGGACCTTTCATAACTTTTTCTTCTCGTGAAAATAATAAAACGATTCGTTTGCGATTTACGGCTAGTGAAAGAGCCGTGAAAAATTTGTCTTTGTTTGATTTAACTTACCGCACCATTTTTTTCAGAGTTAAATGCTCTACAATGTTTTACGGGTTTATTACTCATTTAACAAAGTTATTGTACGTCTAACATAAAAAACAGGGTTTTTACCCCGGTTTATCGAATTTCACCCCAGATCCCTCTAAAACTACTGCAGATACTGTTGTAGGACCTATTTATTCCATTTTTCAGATCAAAAACCAAAACAGTTCACTAATTTTGTACCTTAATTAACTTTCTAAAACTTTCAGTATGACATTATTTCACCGGGGTATATGAAATCAGACGTAACTCGTAAACGAAGAATTTTAGGGCATATGTTTGTTATGAATTTTTTTCAATTATCTTCGCGAGTAGAATAGGTTTTGAAAGTCCCGGAAGAAATTACTGATACACTCTATATATATATATATATATATATATATATATATATAAATTTATAATAAATAATTGTAAGAAAATAAATAAATATAATAAATATTTATTAATATATATTAATAAATATATATATACATATATATAATAATAATATAATGTAATGTGTATATATATGTAATATATTACATATATATTGTATATATAATATAATAAATAATTGTGAAGATAAGATTTTAATTGAAATTCAATGCGATTCAGTCGTATCGATTCTTTTTTCTACAATCGATGAACGATTTACCACACAAGCTTACAAAGAAGTTATTACAAACGAATGTGAAAGTGGAAATTTTTAGCGTAAGCAAAATGTTACACCTGACCGGTATTCGAATCCTGGACCTCCAGATGAAATGCCGACACGCTACCAACCGCCACGGTGATCAGAAGAGTGGTACGCTTAATTTATTATATCGGTATATTTTTTAAACGGTTTTTTAATTTAATTGTTTTTCTTTTTTAAATAAACCTTTATTTAACTACTTAATTTTTTATAATAAATATAAGTATTTATATATATAATTTATTTTAAATTACGTTTAACACTTTATTTTAGCAGGTAGTTTTAAATAGACATCGAGTGTATCTGTGAGGGTGCGCGCACGTGTGTATTTGATAATAAAACCGTTAATCTATATTGTATAAGTTAGCGTCCTGTAATCATACACCGAAGATCTCCGATTGTACACGGAGATTGACGATCATGTATAATCAACTCGGTCGACCTCAGTCCGCTTACTGTTAAGGGCAATTAAGGTGTACGTATACGTATCGTTAATGTGTGTTTTTTTATTTATACAAAATAATCGTATTTATTTTAACATCTTGGTATGTGTTTTTTTACATATTTTGTTTTATCTAATATATACTTATTAACATAAGAATTTTAATTTAAAAAAATTCAATACGCTTATATTTAATTTGTAAGTGGTCATTTATGTTTCGGTTTTTAATGATATAGTTAATATAGTTTGTTAATATAGTGTATTACTTTTTGTATTATATTATAAAAAATAGTATTAAATAACTTGTTTCAAACCTAGGGTTGTAGTCTGTCTGTGTGTGTGTGTGTGTGTGTGTGTGTGTGTGTGTGTGTGTGTGTGTGTGTCCTAATCATTTATAATAATCAAATTATAATTGATTTTTTTTTTTGTATTTTTGTGTGTTTGCGTACATCTGTGTATGTATATGTATTTAATTTATTCTTATAATTGATTGTTAAACGAATGGATTTCGAATTTTTTCTCATAAATCAAGCATACCTTAAAACACTAATTATGATATATTTTTCAGTCAACCGGTTGTAAATTATAAACCGTAAAAATTAATTATTTTTTCTTATCAAACTTTGGAGGTATTGAATGGACTTAAAATAAAAACATACATCGTTTAAAATTTCGGTTTATCTACACAACGTAGGAAAACAAAATAATTATACATACCTCCCCTCTTATTTTACGTACTACGTCACCCGTAAAAATTACAGAATAAAAAGTGGTAAATGACAATAAATCGATATAAAAAGAAAAATGCTGATAACATAGTTGTTTCTGATGCACACTTACACACAACTTTATTAAAATATTTATTATTTTATTCAGTTGTAATATTAAAATTATAGATAATTCTGAGCAATTATTCCACCCGATTTCAATTTTTCCCATCCTGCAATATGTTATATTAGTGGTCAACATGTAGACGAAACAAGCGAAAAAATTGTCCGGAACGTTACCGATATAATTATAAATACGATCTAACCAAACTTAACCTACAGTTTGGTTAGATTGGAATTATAATTTTAAATTTATTTATTATATAAATTTATATAAAATGTTCTCTCATAACCTAACATGGACTTTGTGCCCTGTTCGTTATTTTCAACTGCTCATTCACGTTATCTATGAACGTTTCGGCATTTTTTTGTCTTGTTTCTTCTTTATGTTGACCTCTAATGTAAGGTATTGCAATACGGGAAAAATTGAGGTTGGAAGAATAATTGCTCAGAATTACCAAATTATATATTATGTAACTAATGTAATTTCACAACTTACGTAGAAAAAAAATCGCCCGTACGGTCGACAGACTGGTTTATCCATGAGACTTTACGCACCAGGTACCAAGTCGACCGGGCATTCGATTTACCCCGTTAGACCGAGTTACTTTTTACACTTTAAATATTATTCATTTATTTAATTCTACCGATCACCTGTGACGTCACAATATAGCGGTAAATTAGAGAAATTTTTGGGGTGGAGATCCGATTAAAAAAAAAAAAAATTTTTGCATATATTGTTACTTTTTAATCGTTAACAAATGCACAAGTAAAATACGATGACCTTAATTAGGCGAAATCTCGAGACTGAGGGTGACCTTGCTTCACAGCCTCATCCTTTTGAACTTTTAAGTTGAAAATTTAACGGCATGTGCATCATATGAAGAAGTAATCGGATCAAGTTTGGTATAAATAGGTCCAGTAGTTCTGGTATAAGGTGATTAATACGCCAACACCGAACACATGTTTATAGGAACATTAACATCCGGAAAATTTCCATTCTGTTTTTTGGGTCCTTAGGCGTCAAAACATTAAGATCCGGTGAAAACCGCATATGCCGAAATCGGACCGATTTCAATACTTTCTATTGCTGTAGCGCCATCTAGACGGAAAGTTAAAGGTAATTTAATAACGCTTCTTTGCGTTTGCATTGTTAAACATTGCGCAACGTATAATAAATCAACTGTTCTAATTAAAAAGGTGCGCTTACAAATTTATTTATAGGAAAATCGCTCTATTTATGAAAAAGATGCAAAATTTAAATTTAACTGTCTCTGGTTCCTGTATATTTTATGTCCACATTTAATAATAAATTTGGCGATTATATAAGCTACGGTCTCGCCACAGATTTAAGAATAAATTTGGTAATTATATAAGTTACGGTCTCGCCACTGATTTTGATGAAATTTGGAATATAATTTAGGAAAAGAAAGTTACTCATCGGAAACGCCTTCGATCGAGTTACGTCTCATGC
Organism: Lycorma delicatula; assembly: GCF_047948215.1. NCBI lineage: Eukaryota > Metazoa > Arthropoda > Insecta > Hemiptera > Fulgoridae > Lycorma > Lycorma delicatula. The sequence goes on from NC_134455.1 coordinate 390,333,715, forward strand.
AAGTTACGCAGCACCCTTACCGAAATTTCGAAATATTACAAGTGTAATATATTTTATTTTGGGATTAAATAAATCGGTTTCGTTGAAATTAAATTCACTTAAGTTTAAATTAATTTAGGTTTAGCGTAGGTCGTTTTTTTGTAGTTTAATAAGACGAAAGTGAAGTATAACAAGATCCTTCCTTGTCGGTCGAAATATTTGACAGATTAAGAAATTAATACTACCGCTGCGCTTAATCTGTGTTTTACTTAAGGATATTGAATGCATATAAATTATTTCTGTATGAATTAATAAAATTTGTAAGTAGAAGTTGCTTTTTAAGCAGATCAGACTTTAAATTCGGTTAATTATCGTTATCGCTTACTGTGAAAAACAATTGAATTTTTGTTTTTTTAATTTGTAGTTTGAAAATAGTATCTCAAAACACTCTATCGTCATTATTTCAAAGTAAAATGTGATTTCACTTTACTTCTGATTGACGATTTTCCCGATAGATATTGAAAAATTTACGTTAGTATATACAGGTCCTTCGTAACCTTCGGTCGTGTACTCTGTTATTCGATAATTGCCGCTTTGCAATTTTCGTATTTGACTTACGTCGTCGATTAGAAATCGAATACCGGTGTGAGGGTGAAGGTTAAGTAAAGAAAAATCTTACGTAAGAAAATAAACTCCCTAGGGATGAAATTGAAATTATTGTTGCTAAAAATAATTGCCGGTAACAACCCTTTTTTTGTTCGTTATTCGGTTTTCGACCGATCGATTAAATTAGTATCGATAGTTATGAAAGTACTACGTAAGGTCACCGCGTTCTCGTAATTTTAATTTTCGTAAATTAATACAGAATTAATCGCGTGTAAAATAATGAAGTTATTAAACTTAATAAAATAAATAATAGAATTATTAAAATTAAAATAAACTTCAAATAAGTTTCGTTTTCTTCCCGCACCCATTCTCCAGTCAGGAAGTAGACTTCGTTTGATAGCCGACCCTTAAAATTTAATTCTAAGTGTACAAAATCTTATTCTGACAGATTTACAAAGGTATTGATTTGAAGTCCTTTGTTCTAAACGATGGCTCCCAGAAAGGATGTTTTTCGGTTCTTAACGTTGTTATCGGCAACATTGCGGAGATAAATATATGCGTGTATGTTTTTCAGCGCAAGATTTCTAAGGTAAATGTCTTAAAATTGTACTTGATGTGCGATTGTTATTAGGTGTATTATAAATCTGTGTATATATATATATATATATCGTGCCGGTGGACATTTTCCGTCTTATTGTCTATCAACACACTTTTTGAGAGAGTTTACCCTAGATCTCCGGTTACAATTTGGTTTTAATGTTCACATGATTTACGGAATTAAAAGCCATTAACCGCTTGTAAATTTACCTGGATTTGTTGAATAAGACAAAAGCTTTCCAAGATTTAGGCGAAATATCCGCGCCAAACGCTTAAACGCTTAAAGTGCACGATCTAAAAACACTTCTCTTTCTGGCAAATGTTTACCGTACGGCGACTCCGAGATAACGAGATTACAGCTCGTTTTCTGAGGTTTTAAATACCAATAACCCGGTTTCTATAAGATTAATATTTCTGTACGTCGATCAGAATTAGTTTATTTATATAAAAAAGTCATACTACTGGTATTAATCTGTTTAATATAAATTAGACTTATTTTTAGGATTTGTTTGAGCAAGAACGATTCTGTGAGACGGGGGTCCCGAATTGCACACTATCTAACCGAGTATGGTCATTCATTACACGAACATCTGCACTGCGCTTCGTTTAGATTTTATAACAAGAATTCCGCACCGTTTACCTGAGTTACCTCATCAGAATTGTTGTAGGCGAATTGTTGAACGATAGAAATTGCGTGTAAGTAATAATAAAGTAATAACATTTTATTTACAAAATGCAGGCAGGGATGTAGACGTAAAATTATTTCATAATTAGATAATATTGTTGAAATATAAATTTTTTTAATGCTGTTACGAATGTAATAATATAAATGGGACGTTAAAAATATAAAATTTAAGTAGTATGAAACGGCCGGCCTCAGAGGCGCGAGTGGTAGCGTCTCGGCCTTTCACTCGGAGGTCTCGGATTCGAATCCCGGTCGGGCATGGTTAAAGTAGTATAGAGTGAAAGTATATAACTTAAGAGAACAAATACGACTTTAAGAAAATAGACATTCTCATTGTCACACGACGTTACATTTGAATGTCGGATAATCGTATCGTAAAAATAAACCTGTGTTAATCGGTTTTGGTTTAAAGAGAGGTGTCATAATGAAATGGAATATAGAGATACGTATAATGGAATTACAAACATGTAGAGAAATGTAAGCGTTCAGATGAGCGTTCGTTTATCAACCGGGGTCACAGGCAAAAAGAAAAGAAGAAAGAGTTTATGAAATAGGTTTATCGGAAGTTTTTTTTTCGCTTTGGCGTTGAGGAACTAGATTACGCCTGCAATATCTGACGATCAAATGGAAGTCATCCGATGCTTTTTTAAAACAAATTGAAGTTAACGCCGGTAAAAATAATCTAATAGAATCTTTAATTAAAAGAGGAAAGATTTATTAATATTACAATCGATAAACGACGTGCTTAACAATCGCGAATGAGCAATCGAAATGAAGAGTAAATTATCTGTGACGCCCGACGATAACCCGTAAACACTTCGATAGCGAATATCAGGCGGTGTCAAAAATAATGTTGGAAAGGGCGCTGAAAATATCGACTGGGATCGATACGAGTCTGCTGTACAGGTTGAATGTTCCAAATACGATTAACATCTTACCGAAATCCAAAGAGATGTTTAAACACGAAAACATAAAGTACCCGTCGTGGGGGAATAACGAAGTAAAAACGGAACTGTCGTATTTGAAGTAGACTGCAGAAAGATTACTGTACGGTGACCGTGTATTTTCCAGAGCGGTTAGGTTGATCGAAGATTTAGCTTAACATACACATTTTATTGTTATTATTATTATAGATAATTAATTATCACAAACGTTAATGTCGAGTTTATAAAACTTAAAAGTCTACTTAAAATTATTAGACAAACGGGTAATTTTGTCTGTTTAATAATTTTGAGTTCTTTTCGTAATTTTGTTGTAATTAACTCCTGGATACAATCTTTATCGGTCCCGTGTCCGCATTTTAGCTTTTTTCTTTTTCCTGTTTAGCCTCCGGTAACTACCGTTTAGATAATACTTCAGAGGATGATGTGTATGAGTGTGAATGAAGTGTAGTCTTGTACATTCTCAGTTCGACCGTACCTGAGATGTGTGGTTAATTGAAACCCCACCGACAAAGAACATCGGTATCCACGATCTAGTATTCAAGTCCGTGTAAAAAAAGCTGGCTTTATTAAGACTTGAACGCTGGAACTCTGACTTCCAAATCAGCTGATTTGGGAAGACTCGTTCACCACTAGACCGACCCGGTGGGTCCGCATTTTAGCTTAACAAGTTTTAATATTGCAACGTCTAAACGATTCATTATTTTTTATCAGTTTCGTAATAGTGATTTACCTGCCGTCCAGAATCGCTATTTTCCTGTCTAATTCAAAAACTGTTAATACTGATTAAAAAACCGATACCGCGGTTTTAATTCGTCAGTGACTACCGACCGACAAATTGAAGTATTTTTAAATATTCCCGCACAAGGAAAGGACGGGACTTCCATATTCACTTCAATGATCTGTGGGAAAGCTTCGTGCAGCTTTCGTATAAAATTACAAAGCAATTTTTTTTACGATTGTCAGTGGATTTAACCTTTCTATACGGATTATTTTGTAAATAATAAAAAAGAAATCCTTCCTGTTTGATTTACAAACGTCTTGCGTAGTTAAACTAATTGAAAAAGTCGACTTTTTAGACAATTTTAGTGTCAGTGTTATTACTAATATCCGGGTCACTATTTTATTCAAGCGGCGAGAAGTTACAATTGTTTGAGTGAATTTTTCGCCGTTATTTACCTGTAATGGTATTTAAAGGTCTACTGGAGGATTTACGATTAAGCTGAAGAAGAAAATGAAGAACGGTGACCTATATAATAGCCCGTAGGGAATACAGTTGCATGCCGCTGTATTACGATTGTCGTCGCATCGATTGTCGCAGCGTTTCAAAAAACGTACGATACTACTAGCCCGTTGTCAGATAGGTTCACCGTAGCGAGTGTCTGGGATATTAGTTTCGTTCTTGCGTCTTGCAAAATCGATGCGATTACTTACGTCGATTGACATACTAGTTTACGTACTAAGTATCGATATACTTCCGTTTACGTATACTATGTAAATTGACGTGAACAGTATCTGGAACAAAATAATGAAGAATTTGTTTTTATTGGAATCTGGTTTTTCGTTGTAAGCTGGACTTCAGTTATGTATTTTGTTTTCTTTTTCGGGTATAAAAAATGTTTTTATTACATTCTTATTTATGTTGCGGTTGTCACGAAAAACAGTCAGCAGTGTAAGAAATAAAACGTTATTTTAAATTTGGCTATAAATAATTTAATCGTTTTTTTTCGCTAAATTATTTTTACATCCTCTACAAACAAAATATTACGAAGCCGGAGCTTTATGTAAGCTTTTACCGACTTACTCTTACCGGACTTTTATAATGTTGTCGGTATGGAACGCCCATCGTCACATCGATGTTCATTAATTCTGGTATCAAACTTTATCCGTTCAGAAAAATTACCGCTTTTCGATCGTTTTTATTTCTTACGGGTTAGTCCAAGCCTCATGATATCGCATGTTTTGCTCAAAAGGCACTACCTAAAGTAGTGTTTTAGTCGCATAAGATGTCGTAAATAAGACGATTAACTATAAGAATAAATAATAAAGCCCGTTTGGTTGACGGTACCGTTAAAGGAAACTGTTGCTTTAAACATTTTTAATTTGAGATTAATCTTTAAAGTTTTTATAATAATTAGCAGAAAAATTAAAGGTTACTCTTCTCGAAACAAGTTACGTTTCATTCTTCTATATATATTAATGAAGAATGTTTTAAATTTATATATAATAATTTACCGGTAAAGTAGTTAATAGTCGATATAAGAAAATTAAATTGACTGTATATCGGACACTTTCGTGACTAATCGTGTAGGTTTTACCCCGAAGAAAAATATTTCTCTCGCATTTGCGTGATACGGCGATCGATTAGCGTCATTTGTAACACTTTTATATCTCGAATTCGGATGGTACTTAGCAGATTATTTTGTTTTTCTATATCGTTAATCGGTTTAGCGTTTCTTATGTACAGAAATTTACTTTTTCCGTAAGTTTCTCGACTCGATCGCATAAAATTCTTTCTGATTTTATGCACACAAACATTTTTTCTGAACACGATAGCACGAATCTGTTCTGTTACGTTTAGTATTTTTCCTGATAGCATTTCAGTATTCTTGTATCGCTTATCGGCAGATATTGCGTTAACTGTTTTTTTCGGTTTGCTGTGTATTTGCCTGAGCGGTAATAACAAAATAGTTACAGAACTCTCGTCAGCCATAGTTATATATGTATGGGACGGGTTTATATGGAATCTATATATACACACAATATTGTAGTTGTGTGGTTAGATGCTTACCGAGTATATGTATAGACTCTGTAAGCATCTAACGTACAGTCATAAACCATATCGACGGTGTCACTTACAGTTACTAGTTAAAGCGTCCGAAGCCATATTGGCGATACATCAATCACTATTTTATTAGGTTGTACCTCGCTTGACAAATTTGCGCAACAAGCAGTGTGCCGTGTTGTTTCCAGATAGAGCGCCGAAGGTTTCAGAACTGCTTCAAATCCATAGTCCCGATTTCAGCGACTTGTTTTGGCGGCAGCAGTCGTCCACATAGAGAGGATCTTTTCTCAAAACTCTGCGTACGTATAAGCCGGTTAGCTGTCTTCTCTACCGTAATACGACTTCTGGAAGTCCATGAAATTCCTGTACAGTTACTGGTGTCGCCTCTTCAAGTCATCATACTGTTAGTAAACCAAAATCAGATACACCGTCAGATTCTTCAACCCGTCTGATTCTTCAGACGAAGTCATCGGTTTTTTAAGCCGATTTTTTTGCAAACGCGGGTTTTTCTTTGCGATATGGTCTTCACGGTCCATATGTTATTGTGGCTCTGCATCGTCGATGTCCACTCGTGCGTGCCCCGTTTGTGGAAACCGATCGGTAGTTTTTTCGATTCGAGCATCTTATCAAAACCCTCTGAGCGATCGGCTGAAGGTAGGAATTTCCCAAGTAAATCTGGTTACCGTTAATCGGGACCGGTGTTCGAGAACGGTAGCCGTGATAGCTTTGGTGTCGTTATCGGCTCTGATCGGAACCGATTTCCGTTTCGCCTTGAATATGACCTTGAAATATTCCGCGAAATCCACGAACATATCTTGCGATACATATTAATCGAACCTACCGTCTTCATTCAGATATATGTCGCATCGTTTCTGAATATCTAACTGGCATTTGCTGCGGCATCACTGCGGTCGTCTCGCAACGGTAATGTATTTTTTACTGAGCTCTTAATAAATTATTATACGTTCAGTTCGTTACTGATATCACCGAATAGAAAAGCTGCCACTTTGTTTTGTTAATATGGCGTTAGTTGCTTTCTTGTCGGTGTTGTTTACCGACGAGCCGTTGATGTTCAGAAATTTCACGCGTTCAGTTGACTCTTAGAGGTCCTAATTTAGTTTCTGTTACGTTAAGCGACCGAAGAAAGCGGCGATTTGCTGTGGTTTTGCTTTTAGATTATGGAATCGTTTCTGGTCTCAGCGTAACGTTTTTACATCCCGTCTGTCGAGTAAGGAATTCCGTCAACGGAATTCCGTATTTTATGTATTGTGTATTTTACGTTTGCGGTTGTTTTCATAGTTTATTCTATAAAAATTCTCTTCGCGTTTCCAATACTTCTATATCCGTATCGGTTTTCCTGATCTTCACGGTTCTGGCCCGTTTTATAAATCGTAAAAATATTTGTTTTTTTCTCCTGTAATTTCTATTTGTAGACAAATTACTTCGTATCTCCCTCAATTTAAATTTTAATTCTTACCACCTTATACCGTTAAGATCGCTTCTTGTACTTATAACTCAAACCGGCAGCTTCAAAAGTTTTTCTACCGCGACTTTTGAATCGTTTAACTTTCCGCAAGGTCGAGTCGCATGTTGTAGCATTTTTATTTTAGATGTCGGATGGTCAGAATAAAAAATTTTATCGTTTGACAAATTGACATTGTGTGTATGTAATTATACGGTCGTTTATATAAATACAAGCCTCTTAATTTTAACATAGCTTAAGATTCACATGTAACGGAAATAGAATTTGTCGTTCTGTTTTAATGCGTATTTTTGCATTTTTTAAACGATTTTCATTCTTTCTCCTCGATAGGATTTTTCTCTTACAAAAGCCTTTCTCGTCTGAAAAATATTTCTTGTACCGAGACCTTATCGTCCCGATATGCCTTAATACACACATGTGAACATTATTTAAAGCGAATTTTATAAATACATTTATTTTATAAAACCTTTCGGTGCATTATCAAGAATGTGTGCTACGTAAATACCGGTATGTAATGTGTATTCAACATCATTACACGCGTAGGTTTATCTAAATGTTTTCACTTTGTTACATTTAAAGTTATTCGCCGCAGTGTATATTACCAGCAACGGCAAATATTATTTAAAAAAAAAATATATAAAAACAAATCTATTCAAAATACAATTTTAAATAACTTGCAGAATTAATCACATGTAAAAAGGGTTTCGTCCCCCGACTAAATTAAAAAAGTAGTCTCCTACAGATTACGTTTCACATTTTCTCCTTTAATATTTCTTAATCTGAACTAGTAAAATTAGTTGTGAGCAAGAAATGAAAAATTCTTTCTTCGCTAAAAACGGAAGGAGATGAGGGTCAGAGCCTATTTCAAATGTTGCAACTATCTCGTTGTGTATTTAATAAAAAAGATTTCACGTATTTTATTTATTTTCTTATATAATCCCGAGTAAGCAAAAAATTGGGAACGCCCTCGATAAATACTTTGCGTCTAAAGATTAAAAATTTTATCTCATAAGATAGAATCGAAGTTGGGATTACTTCACCCTTTAAGTTTCATTAAAATCATTTCCTCTGTTCGAGTGATAGGAAACGTTATGTCCATTTTCATTAAAACACAATTTTTTATTAATCGATACGTAATACAGGCGCTTGTTTAAAAATGTTTCCGTTTAATTGCCGACTAATGAGAAAACCGTGTATTTTGGCCGCTACTTAATAGAAAAGTATAATTTGTTTAAATAGATTTCGATAAATAATAACATTATTAGTTATTAATTTTGTCGTTGTTTTATATTAGTAATTAATTATCGTTTATTATAATTTTACATATTTTCCAATGTTTTTAAAGCTTAAAAACTCGCTCCATAATGATGATAAAATAACAAGGTTGTTATGTTTTATTTTCTGGTTGTTTTTCTGCTTACCTATGCGGTTTCATTACATTATTGAATCGCGTAAAAATTAAAGGAAAACTAAACAAAGAAAAATAATTACGCTTTTAGCGTTCTTTTTAACCCGATTCGACTTTACGCCTTCGTAAAACTTGGACAGATTTTAAAATGTTAATAGTATAATTAAAATTTTCTCATCACCCGATTTTCATGTTTTGGGTCGTTGACCTTTTACCTACCGATGATTATTAGAGCGATAGCTGTTTCTGTCGGTTATGTTTACTTTTAATACGAAAAAAAAACATCTTTATAAGTCGAATAAGAAAATCTTTTTCTAATTACGATCGCAACAGCAACCGGAACTCTTAAGTCATTAGTTGGTAACTGAGATTCTACCTTTCCTAAACAGTAAGTATAGCTATTATTTTAAAAGAATTTAAAAAATAGTTTCATTCTTTCCGTAATAACAGATATTACGAAAAGAATGGAACTATATATATAAAAAAAATACAGTAGGTAACTAATATTTATTTACCGAAGTCATTTTCTCATTCTGTTTATCTAAAAGAACGTATTTTTTAAATTTAAAAATAATTCTGATCGAAAGTTATCGCTCGATAAATGGCCGGATTTTGATCGCCGTTCCTCTGAACAAACAAAAATAAAATTAGTTGTTAGACGGTTAATAAAACATATTTTAGAACTCTTTTGCGCGTTTCAGACGTACGTAAAGTTCAACACCGATCGATAAACATTCTAAGAGTTATATTGTTTCGTTTTCACTGCGCGAGTTAATTTTTTCTGGAGGTTACTACGGAGTAATACGTCGTCGGAGAACAGCAGACTCTGTCTCTACATAACATTATGTCATTGTTAAAAAAACCGCCAAAATTACTACGAGTAATTAGGTAGTTTTGTTCCGAGGTGAGGTGAGCGTTTTATAATTACGATAATAACGCTTTGGAAATCAGTCGGAGGTCGAATGTCACGCCGCTTCTTCATCTATTCGTCCGATTCTGCTTATTCCCCTGTTTACTTTATTGTAATCATTGATATATACCGTTTATATATGGATTGCTGGCCGAGAATTTTAAATCTAGTCCTGTACATAGTTTCCCCCGTTCTCTTACGTCGAATCAGACAGCGACCGATCAGGTTTTATTAGAATCCCATTATTTACGAGTATTAATTTTCGTATGGTTTCTAAACTTCCGTTTGTGTAATATATTAATTAAGAGTGATATTTACTATGAAAGTAATGATGTTTATTAATTAGATAACCGTTTGGCGATCATTATAAACATTTTGAAACTGTATATCAGTATATAAAATATATATTCGTGTTTTGGTGAAGACAGGAAACTATTTAATTTCTCATTCTATATTCCCTATTAAGCCTGAAAAAAAGTTTTATTTATTGAAATATTTTTTGTTATTGTTCGTACAAGAGTTATGTATATCTATAAAGGAATTGATGAACAACCATAAAACTTTAACATATATTAATGTATATGTTATAACTCTTTTTATAATTACACTGCCGCTTGTGCTAAAAAAAAAGAATTCAGTTAAAAGTAGTTAAAACAAAAAGACAGACGCTATTATATGTAATGCTTTCAAGGACAAGTAATACTATAGAAAAAAACTATACCGCTGTTCATGTCGATTAGAGGGTGAGGCCTGTAAAATATTAGTCATCGTAAAAGTTTTTTTTTTCATCAGCCCGTAATGCTCTAAAGAGAGAGAACGAATTAAGTTGTATATAGTTAGGAATCGCTAAAGATAAATCATTAATTTTAAAATTACTTTTTCTTTTTTTTTGTAACAGCCTTTAATCGATTAAATTAAAGTTTATGTATTTAAAATAAAGTAAAAAAAGAATTTGAATTATGTTGCTTTTGGATTGCAAGTTTTTTTTGAATATTTTTAATTTTCATTAGCGTATTTCCTTCATTAATGCGATATACTGCGGTGAAACAAAGTTTTGTGATGAAATGTTTTAATAAGTAACAAATAAAATTATATAAATGGATATCAGGCAAAACACGACTTTAATAATGTAAGTAGAATATACGAAATATTTTGATTTTATTTATTTAGAAAATATTTATTACGTAAATGTATGTATTAATTTATTGATTCGTACGATTTCCTCGTACCGACGACACTTAGTCGTGTCACACAGCATCGAGATATCCTTTTGATTTATTAAATCGGAAAACAAATGCGATCCACTATTTTGGAAATTGTGAACACTGTTTCCAGTTTATTCCATAATAATTTTTGATGGATTTGTGTTTTACTTAAGTAATAGTAACGTTAAATTTCAAATTATTATATCGACCGAACTTGGATCGGTGATGACATCGAGTTTAATTTCAGATTAGGTTATAACGTATTGATTCGGAATAATAAATTCAGCAACAGTGACGGTATGTTTTTTTTTGACTGGTTTGATGCAGCTCTCCAAGATTCCCTATCTGGTGCTAGTCGTTTCATTTCAGTATATCCACTACAGCCTACGTCCGTAACAATTTGTTTTACATATTCCAAACGTTGTCTGCCTGCACAGTTTTTTCCTTCTACCTGTTCCTCCAATATTAAAGCGATTATTCCAGGATGCCTTAATATGTGGCCTAGAAGTCCGTCTCTTCTTTTAACTATATTTTTCTTTAAATATATTTTTTTAAAAGCTACGTTCCAAACGTATACTTTCAAAAATCTTTTCCCGACGTTTAAATTAATTTTTGATGTAAGCAAATTATATTTCTGACTGAAAGCTCGTTTCGCCTGCGCTATTCGGCATTTTATATCGCTATCCTGCTTCGTCCATCTTTAGTAATTCTACTTCCCAAATAACAAAATTCTTCTACCTCGATAATCTTTTCTCTTCGTATTTTCACATTCAGCGGTCTATCTTCATTATTTCTACTACATTTCATTACTTTCGTTTTGTTTTGTTTATTTTCATGCCGTAGTAGTTGCGTAGGACTTCATCTGTGCCGTGATATTATTTGTAGATAAGAATGTTTATTATTATATTATATTTAATTTTTATAAATTTTATTTATATTATTATAATTTTTTATTTTATATTTGTAGATAAAAATATTAACACGAGATAACGAAAGAGTTACACAAAGTGCGAATTCAGTTGATATTAATTTTAAAATCGATAACAAGAACAACCTTAAACCGATTGCCGTTAATCGATCGCCTTCCCAGAACATACATTTTTTCCCTGATCGGCTTAGATTCTTATTTATAAAATATAAAGACGGATGATTACGTATTTTTAATACGAATTTGAATATTCACGATGATAATAATAACTTGATAAACGAATTTCTTGCTATTATGCGACTATATGAATTTTAAATTATACGTAAACATATCTACACGTTTACAAAACAGTCCCGATGACGTAATTCCGTCTACCGTCTGCACCGACCATACTTTCAAGAAGAATTTAAAGTACCTACTTTGAGAGAAATAAATATATGTCAAGAAAGTAATACTACACGTAAACAAAAATCTTTTCCTGACATTTAAATTAATTTTTGATGTAAACAAATTATATTTCTTACTGAAGGCTCGTTTAGCTTGTGCTATTCGGCATTTTATATCGCTCCTGCTTCGTCCATCTTTAGTAATTTTACTTCCCAAATAACAAAATTCTTCTACCTCCATAATCTTTTCTCCTCCTATTTTCACATTCAGCGGTCCATCTTTGTTATTTCTACTACATTTCATTACTTTTGTTTTGTTCTTGTTTATTTTCATGCGATAGTTCTTGCGTAGGACTTCATCTATGCGGTTCATTGTTTCTTCTAAATCCTTTTTACTCTCGGCTAGAATTACTATATCATCAGCAAATCGTAGCATGTTTATCTTTTCACCTTGTACTGTTACTCCGAATCTAAATTGTCTTTAACATCATTAACTGCTAGTTCCATGTAAAGATTAAAAAGTAACGGAGATAGGGAACATCCTTGTCGTACTCCCTTTCTTATTATGGCTTCTTTCTTATGTTCTTCAATTGTTATTGTTGCTGTTTGGTTACTGTACATGTTAGCAATTGTTCCTCTATCTCTGTATTTGAACCCTAATTTTTTTTAAATTATATTTTATATTTAACAAACTGTAATTATACGCGCTATACTTTTTAAATTTCAGTTTTATCACGTTCTCGATTGTTACACGACTGCACAAAAAAGAATGTAATGTATTTAGGGTGTGTTTGTGCGTATGTGTGTTCCATCTTTGCAGCTCAACGGCCGAACCGATTTAGATGTACGGCTCCACGTTGGAATCCTTTCTTTACCGGGAGCGTCATAGGCCAATGATTCCCATACTGTGCGCCGCGGCCTCTTCACAGCGGCGCCGCGAAATATTTTTAAAGTTTCATAATTAATTGAACGAAGACATTTATTAGTTAATGAAAAAACAAAAAAATTAAATAATGAAGATACACGAGTTTTTTTTATTTTTCTCTTACATACGAGTAGTCATACTTAGGGTAAAGCGCCATGGAAAAACTTTTAATTCATAAAGGACGCCGCGGCTCGGAAAATTTTGGGAACCACTGTCATAGGCTCTCTCTCTCTCTCTCTCTCTCTCTCTATATATATATATATATATATATATATATATATATATATATATATATATATATACACAGGATATATAGTAGGATATGTAGTTATTTCTACTACATTTCATTACTTTCGTTTTGTTTTGTTTATTTTCATGCCGTAGTAGTTGCGTAGGACTTCATCTGTGCCGAGATATTATTTGTAGATAAGAATGTTTATTATTATATTATATTTAATTTTTATAAATTTTATTTATATTATTATAATTTTTTATTTTATATTTGTAGATAAAAATATTAACACGAGATAACGAAAGAGTTACAAGGATTTTTCTCTAATATTCTCCGTTTAGTAGGTGACACGTTAGATTAGCATCAGAAAGTTTTTTGTGTAAAACTTTTCTGCCGCAGGTAATTTTTACACTTGTACGTCGAATGAAATTTAATAAAAAAGGATCGGTATTTCAAACGCTAAATTCCAAATCCCCATTGTTACGGATTTTCTTACAGTTATTTGATTTACTTGATTTAACCCGTACTTACCGTTATTTCGCTTCCCAAGCGATGGCGAATTAAAAAAAATATATATTCTGGCCTACTTTGACCGGGCAATGGAGTTTATTATTAAATAACTTTAGATCCGACTAATTTTTAAACTCGGTCGACCGATTTCAGTTATTACTTTTATGTGGAAAAAATTACGTCGCCTTTTTCGTGTAATTCGTAGATTATTCTGTTAACCGAGAAACTTATCTGTACAATAAAGGTTTTTATACTATCTTTTAACGATTTCGCCGATCTTTGAGTACGGCTATCTGAATTTTCACACGGCGCTCTGTTTCTTTCGCGTCTGTAATGTACGAATCTACTTCGTCTAATCAAAATCGTAATGCATTTTAAATCAGAGATGTTTCCAAATAGGCTGCCGCTAGGTGTAGAGAAATAAGTCAAGTTACGTACTGTACTGGAATTTCTTTTCTATTTTATTATTTTCTTATAATGAAGCGTACTAAATTTATCAAACGTTATTTTTACTGAATTGCTAATAGATTTTATTTTAATAATTCAAAGGTAATTAGCCAATCCTGTTTTATTACAAGGAAATTCAGTTGAGTCATATACCTCGCATATTTTACTTCTTCTTTAGTAATTCGGTATGCGATTGTTTTACAGTTTATTTTATTTCAAAAACGTACCGAAGATTATCTATTAGAGAGCGAAATTACTTTCATATGAACAGGATGACAGATTTAAAACAGAAGCGACCCGGTTCGAAGTACAATTATTAGCCTGTCACTTTTAATACCTACGAACTTCAATATTAATTGTTTATTTTACTACCCTCGTCTCTAGGGATGGGCTAAGAGATATTAGTTATGGAACGATATAAATAATCGAATGATTCGTTTGAAATGTGAACGTTACGTATTTTTTCCACGAGTACAAACATCGAATAAGATATAATGCATCGGTTGAGTAATTTTCATTTAACAAGTTTTGAGTGTCTACTGGTTACTGGCGCCGCGATTAATCGCTCCCTAAAAATTAATTTCTGCAGATGCTGCGGTTTTATTTGAATTATTATCGCGTTGTCAATCGGTCGCTAATATTTTGGTAACTTAGTTTTTTTTTTGGTTTATATATATCGCGTCAATTCTTACGGTGTTATTTGTCACCGTTTCAGTTAGCGTTAAATAGTAGCGTTTTTCAGTTTTGTTACTTTAGTTTTATTAATTCGGTTTACAGAATTTTTCATTTATTTTACTATCGTTGGAATTATTACTTATTAGAATTTACTCGTTTAGAGATTATTCCGTTAAACTTTGGTTTCATAGTTTGATTACTTTTCGTTTATAATTTAGCCGTTAAGAAAGTTTATTTTTTAACTTTTATTTACGAAGGGAAATCATCGATCGTTTAAACACAGTTTGCTATAAATGAAGACAACAAAAGTGTTTAACTGATTTATAGATATATTTAACGTACGTGAGAAGTCTGTTGAAAATAAAAACAAGCGAATGACGGGTTTATTTTTTATATAAGCAAAATAAGAACCTTTTACATAGACGGCTGTAAATTGTTTAGAATTTCTCTTCGAAAACCTTTGAGTTAGCGTCTAATATGTCAAAATATTATTTTGGTTAGTACGGATTGATTTTTATATCGTGTAATTTATAACCATTACAGATCGATTTATGTCGGTTTTGTTTTCCTTTTATTATCAAACAGTCTTGCTGACAAGTAAACAATTATCTTCCCACACATTTTCTTATTTCTTCACTTAATGTTTCTTTTTAATGATGTGTGTGCGCGCGCAAAACAGTTTAACCTTTTCTTTTTTTTTGTGAGATTACGGGCATCGACTACTATCGTCATTTAACCCCGACCGAAATTTTTAGCGTATGAAAAATGCCATACCTGACCGGGATTCAAACCCGGGACCTCCTGAAGATTGATCTGTGCATTTTTAAAATTACAATCGGCCTTGAAATTGGAAAGTAATAAAAGTACGGTATATCTATATTGCGATTCTTTGTTTAGCGTAAGTACTCAAAAAATAATTATGTAAATTAATTTTTAGAAATTTTTCCTTTAACTTACTTAACCTTAAATATTTTAATTCGATAAATTTTTGTAACTAAAGTTTTAATTTATCGACCGAATATTTATACGAACAGAAATGAATTTGTTGTTTAAATAGTCCAAATTAATGATGCTATCAAAACTACGTTTTATAGAATTTTACGATGCCGTTCATCGGAATAAAATGGAGTTATAATATTTTATCGTAAAACCAAAAATATAATTTTAAAAAAATTGTTTGTTACCTAACGGTCTAGTTAATAATATAATTAAATCGATTCAATTATTTAATAAAATTAAGGTTCTGCTCGCGATTTAAATTTAGCTGTTTATTTCGATCGGTTAAAAATAATATTAAAATATGTGTTTGTGTCGATATATGAGTATCGACACATACTCTACGTATGAGTAGCTGTGACTAAAGTTATCGACAAAAATTATGAATATTTATGCATATATATATATATATATGGTAATCTATTACTGGAAAGGTGAAATGACATCTCCGCGACCAACATCAGAACGTCTCCGCATCTTGAATTGAAGAACAAAAAGAGACGAAGAGAATCTCGGTCGGACAAAAGCCGGTGCCAACGAACGTGGAGCGATTAGGAAGAGGGAATCCGTATCTTAAACCGTCGTCAGGATGTCGGTTAACAACACAGAATTAATGTTAACGTCCCGTTCTGAATTCATCGATAGAAAATCTTATTTGGTCGGTTGTCGTATTTCAGTTAACGGAATTCGTGATCTTAGGAAAAAAACTTGGTTGCGATACGATAGAAAGACACTTTCGGGAAACTAAATTTAAATAGTTTTTTCGATGAAGCCGCCTTTACATTTAACATATTACTTGATTTGCGCGCTAAAAATAAACATATTTTATAACTTTACAATTATACTACCTTAATCGCTCGGCTTTCCTTATCGTTAGTGTGAAAAGACCACCACTCCGATCCATATTTAGAAAATAAATCGTTTCAAATTTTCATATCGTATTTACTTTTTTTTTATTCGACTAAAGAGAGAAGGAAATCTTGTTTGAAATAAAAAATGAAACTAGTTTCTTTAAGTTTTTAAACGACATTCTGAGCGGGTAAACCGTAAAATAAAATCCCTTTTGAATGGAGTCAAAATTTCGACGTTTGTCGAAATTGTAGATCAGAAATATCGTAAACCGTTCGTTACCGTATCTGTAATTATATTCTGTGTACGTTTTGATCCTAGATATCTTTTAGTAAAATCCACCTTGCGCTTGTAATCCCCGGCCCGACGGGGATAAAATCGCCCGTAAAAATTATCAAAATGTTAACTAAAAAAATTTTATCGAGTTTAAATTTGCCGTATTAACTTTAATGAAAATAAGTCGTGAACAAGAACATAGTGAAAACATAGGAGCGTGCAAATTATGTGTAACTAACCTTTGCGTACGACTTACATATCGATCACGATTTTGCAGAAAATCATCCTATCGATTATTTTTTTTCGGCCCGTTACTTTTTATTTCTAATCGAACCAGATGTACAGATAAACTCGTAAATTCGTTTACGGTACGGATGTAACCTGTACGGATTTGCATACCGGTATTAAATAAATAAAAAATCAAATTTTTATCTCACAAAGTGTGATACAGCTCTAAGATTTCGTTTAGCGACGTAATTGTAACACCGATAATATAGGTTGTTATGTTTGGAGCGTCGCTTTATATGGAAGTGAAACTTGGACGATCGGAGTATCTGAGAAGAAAAGATTAGAAGCTTTTGAAATGCGGTGCTATAGAAAAATGTTAAAAATCAGATGGGTGGATAAAGTGACAAGTGAAGAGGTATTGCGGCAAATAGATGAAGAAAGAAGCATTTGGAAAAATATAGTTAAAAGAAGAGACAGACTTATAGGCCACATACTAAGGCATCCTGGAATAGTTGCTTTAATATTGGAAGGACAGGTAGAAGGGAAATATTGTGTAGGCAGGCCACGTTTGGAGTATGTAAAACAAATTGTTGGGGATGTAGTCTTGGAGAGCTGCATCAAACCAGTCAAATGACTGAAGACAAAAAAAAAAACATATCATTTCTATTTCTTCTAATTACTGTGATTTATGTAAAATATCTTCCATACTAATATTAATAATTAAGAGTAATATTTTCTATGAAAATAATGAATTATGCTTATTAATAAGATAAATCATTTGGCGGACATAATAAACATTTTGAATCGGTATATCAATATATAAAATATATATTAGTGTTTTGTGAAGATTTTTTTTTGTTATATTTGTTCGTTCAAGAGTTATGAATATGTATAAAAATATTGACGAAAATACTTATAAAACTGTAAAATTCTTTTTATTATTACACTGCCACTTGTGTTAAAAAAAAAAAAAAACCTCGTTGTATTAAAAAGACAGTTGTCAAAACAAACGCTATTATATGTATAGATTCAAGGACAAGTGAAAGTATATAATAAACTGTGTAACAAAACGTCTTGTACGTGTTGAATGTTCATGTAGTCAGCGGGGCGAGGGAAGTAGAGGGGTGAGGGATGTAACATTAGTCATCGTGTGTCTTTCTTATTTCTCTCTCTAGAGACAAATTAATACTAGAATTAACTTGGTATATTGTTTGCAGGCGTTAAAGATAAATCATTTATTTTTAAATTAATATTTATTTTGTTTTTTTTTTAAATATTTAAATATTTTTTTTTTAATATTTATTTTTTTTTGTTTAAATCAAAATTTATATATTTAAAATAAAATAACAAAAGTATTTGAATTATTTCTTTTAGTTTGTGTGTGCGTGTTTTTTTTGTTTTTTAATACGGTATAGTTTTCATCATTGTATTTCCTTCATTGGTGTGATACCTATTGCAGTGAAACAAATTTTTGTGATAATGAGAAACCTTCGCGAGCGTGCGCACAACAACTCACTAAAGTTTCATCGCTATCGGATGAACGGTTTATGAAGGCATAAGAGACATACAGACAAACATTCATTTTTATTTATATAGATAATGTTAAAGGATTAACATTACTGATTGTTCAAATTAATTTATAAATTATAAATTAATTTTGTTTTGCTTTTATTATCCCACTGTTACTGTCAAGTGATAAAATTGTTTTTCACACAGATTTTGTTATTTCTTCATATTTAGAAGTGACTTGAAAAAAGTTATAAAGTTTCTATTTAAAGATGTACTCGTGTGTGTGTATATATATATAAAACAGTTAAACTTATGATTTTTTTTTTGTGAGATTACGGGCATCAACTACTATCGTCAATTAACCCTCATGGAAATTTGTAGCGTATGATAAATGCTATATCTGACCGCGGGATTCAAATCCGGGACCTCTTGAAGATTGATCTATACTTTTTTTAAGATTAAAATCGGGTTTGAAATTGGGAAGATATTAAAAGTAAGTTATATCTATATTACATTTCTTTGTTTAGCGTAAGAAATACTATTGAAAATATAAATATAATTAGGTTAATTAATTTTAAAAAAAATTTTCTTTAACTTGCCTAACCTTAAAATTCTATAAATTTTTGTAACCAAAGTTTTTAATCTATCGAGTAAATTTTTTTCTATATGAATTTATTTATATGAACAATAATGAATTTGTTGTTTAAATAGTCGAAATTAATGATATTATTAAAAATACATTTTACAGAACCATACGATATTGTTGTTCGTTGGTATAAAATGTAGTTCGTGTAAATTTTTTTATTTTTTTACGGATTTAAAATTTGTAAAACGTTATTTACTTATATAAATTCTTCAATAGCTTTCTGTAATTAGTAAAATAATTACGGTTGTAAAGATAGATAAAAATAACTTTCATATTCGTTCATAATGAAGAGATTAAAAAATTGTTAACCTAACATTAAATATTATTTTGTAATACTAAGGTACTCTAATTATTTTTTATTTTTTTTATTTTAATCGCCTACAGAATTATTTTCAACATATAATGAAATAAATATATCGTCTGTGGTTATTTTTTTGTGTAAATAACACTTACATGTAAGTGATTTACGAAAATGCGAACATTAACCTACCGGGTTGGTCTATTAGTTAAACTCGTTATCCTTGTTGACACGATGGTTATTATTAATGCTGAACTGACCGTAGTGCAAATAAATTGCAAGATGATCATCAAAATTATAAGTTGTTTTCATTTTATTTATTTTTTGTCTTCATTCAATTGACTGGTTTGATGCAGCTCTCCAAGATTCCCAATCTAGTACCGGTCATTTCATTTCGGTATACCCCCGTATATTCTACATCCCTAACAATTTTTTTTTTATGTATTCTAAACTTTGCCTGCTTACACAATTTTTCCCTTCAATCTGTCCCTCCAATATTAAAGCGATTATTCCAGGATGCCTTAATATGTAGCCTATAAGTCTGTTTATAGTTAAAATTAAACTATATTTTTCCAAATGCTTCTTTTTTCATCAATTTGCCTCAACATCTCTTCATTTGTCTTTTTATTCACCCGTCTGATTTTTAACATTCTTCTATAGCATTTCAAAAGCTTCTAATCTTTTCTTCTCAGGTACTCTGATCGTCCAAGTTTCACTTCCATATAAAGCGACACACCAAACATAGCCTTTCAAAAATAATTTCCTGGTGTTTAAATTAATTTTTGATGTAAGAAAATTACATTTCTGACTGAAAGCTCGTTTTGCCTGTGCTATTCAGCATTTTATGTCACTTCTGCTCCGTCTATCTTTAGTAATTCTACTTTCCAAATAACAAAATTCTTCTACTTCATAATCTTTTCTCTTCCTATTTTTATATTCAGCGGTCCATCTACATTATTTCTATTACATTTCATTACTTGTGTTTTGTTATTGTTTATTTTCACGTGTTAGTTCTTGTGAAGGACTGCATCCGTGCCGTTCATTGTTTCTTCTAAATCCTTTTTACTCTCGGTTAGAATTACTATATCATCAGTAAATCGTAGCATCTTCATCTTTTCACCTTGTACTGTTGTTACTCCAGATCTAAACTGTTCTTTAACATCATTAATTAGTAGTTTTATGTAAAGATTTTTTTTTAACTAACAAAAAAATATACAGAATGCAAAAGCTGTGTAATTAGTATTGTATGACATGACCGCGTACTCGGGAAAGCCATGCAACATATTTTATTTTGTCGGCTTTTTTTATAATATAAATGTACAAAAAAATTAATTCTAATTAATAGAATTTCATTTATTTGTTTATTTAAAAAATAGGCTGTATTTTATTAATTTTAACGTATGTATATTAAAAAAAAATAAATTCATAATCTGTCAACTATTAACTTTTGAGTTGATCTAATTTTTTTTTTGTTTTATTAAAAAGAAAAATTGCTAAATTTAGTAGTAATAGTCCATGAATTTATTAAGAAATTTACGAATTAATTAAAAACAAATAAAACATTATATATAATGTTTGTAGTTCTCGATACATTTTTATTTCTCCATTGACGTTGTGTATTAATAATTCACATATTAGTTTTACTAACATTATTATTATTATTATTATTAATTATTTTATTGATAACTGAAAATGGTAATCAAAACATGAAATTCTAATAACTTGGAAAATACGTTTTACAAAAGTATTGTTTATCATACGACTCAAGATGTCGAGATAATTTATAAAATAAAATTCGAGAATCAACACAAAATATCCGTAGGGAATCATTGAATACTGCAGTATCATCCCACACATCCTGTCAAACAACAGAAGGAGGTCATTCCCAATATTTATTAAAATGAAATGTAAGTAAATAAGAAAACTTTATATTTAATACGTAAATCCTTTTAAATAAATTTTTTTCGATATTGTCAACTTTATTAAATTTTTATTAATATTATTTCCCTTATCTTAAAGAAACCTTTAAAATCTTACAAAGAGTGATACAATTTAAAAAATTTGAGTTACAACCTCTGAGACACCCTCCTGAAGCCTTCCGGTCATACGAATTCGGATAGTAGAGTGCCTGGGTGATCGTGCAGGGACTAAACATACAATACGGCTTAGATCCGGCCCCTTCATGATAAGAGGGGAGGTTTTTTAGCGGGTGAGAGCCCCGCACTGCCGTCAGTGCGGGCCTGACGTCGGCTGCCAGAGCTTTTTCTTCCCCCTACGGAAAGAAAAACAAAAAACAACCTAAAACGCGTTTTCGACAAATTTTTTTAATTTCTATCCCAGGTTAATCAAAACTAAAAATTCATGGACTTATTTCTTTTATGCGCGCGCGCGTTCACTCGAATTATAATTACAAAGGAGTGTTTAAAAACTGAATAAAATATTTATAAAATTAAACAATGTATTACATACATCATTTTTAATCTCATAGCAACATACGTTATATCTTATTAAAATCATTCTGCTTAAGACAACTGTAACAGTAAGATCAAAGAAGGTGATATAAGAAAAGTAATAATAAAATACGATAAAACATATTAATCGACTAAATTATGTTGAACTATCTTATATATTTACTTCTCATTTTATTATACAAGTTCGCTTCCTTCGCTGTTGCTGTCTCAGTTTACATAGTATTCAGCGTCCCACTACTAAAATACGTAGTGGGTGCGTTGATCTTGAAGAATTTAATTATAATTTTATCAAAAATTAAAAATTAAATTATTATAAACATCAAAATTCAACGTTATCAAAATTACTAAATTTGAAGAGTAAATTTTACAAGAAGCAACATCAAAATTCAACGTATATCGAATACATAAAACAAAATTTCTGTATGACAAAATTTTAATGCGACAAAATTTCTATATGTGAGTGAATATAAATTGTGTACAAAATTATTATTTTATTAATGTATAATTATTTTATTTTAATAAAAATTATTTTGTAAAAAAAATTGTTTTGAAATTTTATTTATAAAAAAAAATACAAATATTATGCGCGCGCGCGTGTGTATGTGAGTATATAATTTTTTTTTCAGACTGAGAGATATTTAATTTAAAAATATTAAAAAAATCTGATATAAAATAGGCGTACATAACTTCCTTGTACGCCTATTAAATTACATATACACATTTTTTTTGAAAAGAAAAGTGAAAAGTACATAAAATTTTATTTCATTAATAATTTCTGATATTTTTTAATTTTTTTTTTAATTACTAAATTAATATTTATCGTAATTTTTTTTTACAATCTGAGGTTAATAATAATTATAAATAAATCAATATATTTAAATAAAAGACAAATTCTCGCCGATGTTTCTTCCCCTTATAAGAGCAAAATAATTCGTTAATTAAAATTTTATTTTGTTCTAACTCTGGAACCGATGAAAAAAGTACCACTTATTATATATCGTTGAAAAGCATTCGATGAGGGCTTATTACTGTAGTAATAAATTTAAAAGTTTTGGATTTTGAGTTTTTTTTGGACATTTTTGGTTCAGTCGAATGCAATAAAAACGGGAGGTGTTTAACTAGATGTTACAACTGTCCTAAATCCAAAATTTCAACATCCTACTGCTAATCGTTTTTGAGTTATGCGAGTTACGTACGAACAGATGTCACGCTGAAAGTAGTCAAACTGGATTCAGGGATGGTCAAAATAGATATTTCCATTGAAATCTGAAAACCGCGATTACAATATATGTAAAAATCATCTACGATATTTAATCGATTAATAAATTTTAATTGTTTTTTGTTTACAATATTGAACTTTTTTTTTTCGTTTAATATCTTTTTCTTTTTGCGTAATTACCTTTATGATAATACTTCAGAGGATGATGTACGAGTGTAAATGAAGTGTAGTCTTGTACCGTCTCAGTTCGATCGTTCCTGAGATGTGTGGTTAATTGAAACCCAGCAACCAAAAACACCGATATCCATGATCTAGTATTCAAATAAGTGTTAAAAATAACTGACTCTACTAGGACTTGAACGCTGGAACTCTTCCAAATCAGCTGATTTGGGAAGACGCGTTCACCACTAGACCAAACCGGTTGGTTTCCTTTATTATCTAGTTCAAATACATTTGAATATGATTTGTTTTCTGTAAACTTAATTCGTACCGTTTTACTTTATGTATTTTTATGTATTTATTAGCAAAGAGTTATTTTACCAAAAATTAAATCGTATTTCTAACACCAATCTTTTGTCTTTTACTCTTAGCTTTAACTACTAAAAATAAATTTTTTTTTCAATCTTTATTCAGGTCAGATTTCACATAACTAAATTTACCCTTTACTTTGTGTCCTGAGAATTACGATCTGCTTTAATTTAACCGAAGGTGCAGAAATCGGGACGAAATCTTTCGGCAACCAACAGTCGCTAACTATGCATTTCCAAACCTATGTGCATCGAATTTTAATTTTTATTTTTACCATTAAAACATGATTTTTTTCTTTTTTCTGTTTAGTCTACTGGAATAAACATTCAGATATTACTTCAAAGGATGATATGTACGATTGTAAATGAAGTGTACTCTTGTACAGTCTCAGGTCGACCGTTCCTATAATGTATGGTTAATTGAAAAGCCAACCACCAAAGAACACCCGTATCCACGATTTAGTATTCAAATCCATATAAAAGTAACTGTCTTTACTAATACTTGAATACTGGAACTTTCAACTTCCAAATCAGATGATTTGGGAAGACGCGTTCACCACTAGACCAACCCGGTGGGTTATTAAAACATGACCTGAAAATTTCTTACGTTCTTTGTAAATCATTCTGTTATTAAATAGCTATTATTTGAGTGAGTAACGTCTCATATGTGGAAAAAAAATTTGGTTGTTAATATCACTTGAATTTTGTAAAAAAAATTGTTACAAGCATATAATACTTGTATACTTGTAATATTTTTTTCGCGTCTTTTCTACGGGCAAACATTTTAGTAAGATTGAGCAATAGATAAAAGTTAAAATTAACAAAACTCCCGCAAAAAAAATTGTTACTCTTTAACGTAGAATAATTAATGATCCTGCGGCTGACAATTTTGTATACAGTACAACTTTTTTCGAACTTTTTGTATCTATTTAAACATATATATATATAAACATAATATATATATACATAAACTATGGCATTCCCGATAACGTAAGGATTCCAACGCGGCGTCATATATCTAAATCGGTTTAGTCGTTGAGCGGCTACGGTGAAAAAACTTACTTACATGTAAACATCCTAAATACATTACACTTCTTTTTAGGCATTCTTTATAAAAAAAAATAAACAAAGGAAGTTATATATTTTGTTTAGAGCTTTTTTTTATTACTTTTATGAACAATAATTTTAATAACAAAATAAAAATGTCATAGATTAAAAGAGATGTGTCCGTGGTATAAAATAAGGCCCTTTATAATTTTATAAAAGGAATTTTAAAGTTTCAAACTAATCGGAAAATAAATAAATCGATTAGTATAGATAATATGAAAGAAACTAACGGTTTCATATAATAATTTGTTTTTTTTTTTTTTTGTTAACGTAATTAACTGAAACATCAAAAGTATAAGATTCAGTTAAACTTTTACATTTAAAAAAAATTTATAGTTGAAAAGTGATACAACTCAAAAAAGATAATAAATAAATGGAAAAAAAGAGTTATCAATTAAAGGTCTACTGAAAAGTTCCCGAACATTCTTATTCTTATTTTTTATTATTATTATTGCTGTTTATAATACAGAATATTTCTAAATTAGTTATACAAAAGTAGCGTTTAATACTTTCAAACTTGTTAGATACATCACTCAAAACTTCCACAAGTTTCATCCCCGCGTAACACCATTAGTTCCCGAAGTTCCCACTAGGTGGCACACGCGATATATACAAGAATGGGGGGAGAGGCGGATCTATCCGATGATGGCATCGGGCACCCTCAAGCTTTGAGAGGGTCGCGGGGAGAACTAGGGATGTGCGCAACGAACATCTGGAGCTAGTTAGCGTAGGAACGGGGGGCGCAGCTCCCCAGCAGAGGGGAACTTGGCTGTCCAGAAGGGAGGTCAACGTCCCTGAGTGAAACTAGGAGGACCTCGATGGTACGCCCGTAGGACTAGGAAAGACAGGGGGCAGTCGACTGACACGAACCCACCGGGTTGGTGGTCTATTGGTGAACGCGTCTTCCTAAATCAGCTGATTTGGAAGTCGAGAGTTCCAGCGTTCAAGTCCTAGTAAAGTCAGTTATTTTTAACACTTATTTGAATACTAGATCGTGGATACCGGTGTTCTTTGGTGGTGGATTTCAATTAACCGCACATCTCAGGAACGGTCGAACTGAGATTGTACAAGACTACGCTTCATTTACACTCACGAATATCACCCTCTGAAGTTTTATCTGAAAAGTAATTACCGGAGGCTAAACAGGAAAAAGAAAAAAGAAAAAGTCGACTGACACGACACTCTGACAGCGCTGTGCGTACCTTAATGGCGGAGTAAAAAGGAAAAAAAAGGTGGCATGCGCGAATGGGTAAATCAAGTCATCATGCAGTTGTATAACGGTGCAGAGCGTGCTCAGAATTGTTGTAATAGAATAACTATAGATAACTGAATAGAATATTTTTATTTTGAATAGTATTTATAAATTCCCGTAAGAAAGTCACGGTGTTCTATTCCGTAGTCTGAACAAAATGTGTCACTGAGTATACCTTACAGATTTAGAATAGTTGATTGTGTACATGAGCGGGTAATAAATTTCTTTGTGCAATTTATTTCAGTACTTCTAAAATCACTTCGGGGCCTCACAGCTTATATGGAACTACGCCCCTAACCCGCTTGTTGTTCTTTTTCTTTTTCTACCACAGGTAAAACGCGTGCTTAAATCCTATTTCCAGTCCCTTCAGATGTTCTATTGATCGGATCGGGCTGATTTTTTGGTTTTATTCTGCTCGAAATCCCCCAGCAGATATCTTCATAAAATATCCATACGCTTTCAAAATGATTTTTCTATGAGTAATAACCTTGATAATTTCTTCAATTAAGGAATAAATTACGACTTTTCAGAAAGGACTCAATTTTGGGGTATGCTGATGCTTGATGACATGTCTGTGGATTATTTCGAGCAGAATAAAAAAATTCAGCCCGATATATAGTTAGTCCGGGTATTCACCCGGACTAACTGGAAATAGGATTTCTGCCCAATTTTTGTAATATATATATATATATATATATATATATATATATAAGATTGGTTTAATATTATTTATTTTTTGTAGTTACGATTCATATATATTATACATTAATTTTTTACAACCGTTTATCGTTTTCTACAATATTTTCCATTGTGACGTCCTCATTACATCTACGTTATTACTTCATTGTACGAAATAAAGGAATTAATTACGTAGAAGATGTAAAGAGAACGTCAGCATGGAAAAAAATTGTAGAAAACGATAAACGGATGTAAAAAATCAATATATAATATAATTATAATTATTATAATATATAATATAATTTTTCGCGATCACATTACTTCGTTCACTTCATAGAAGGAAGTATTGTGATCGGGAAAAACTTCGATGTCAGATTACAACGGAAATATCCATTTTGAGCATCCCTGAATCCATTTTGACTAGTTTCGGCATTACGTCTGTACGTATGAATCTCGCATAACTAAAAAACGTAGGATAATGAAATTTTGGATTTAGAACTGTTATAACACCAAGTTGTCCACCTTCAAATTTCATTGCAATCGACTGAACCAAAAGTATTCAAACACGTTTTTCTTAACTGCAGTAATAAACCCACGTTGAGAGCTTTTCAACGATATCTGTAAGCGGTAGTAATTTTCATCGGTTCCAGAGTTATGGCCAAATTGAATTGTAATTAATGAAATATTTGACCTTACAAGGGAAGCCACATCGGTTCGAATGAGACTTTATCTCTTTTTTTATAACTTTTTTTTAATGTAAATGTATTGATTTATTAATAATTATTAATCTCAGCTTGTAAAAAAAAATTAATAATTCAATAATAATAATAATAAAAAATGTATGAAAAAATATAAAAAGTTGTTAATAAAAATAAGATTTTATAGTTTTCATTTAAAAAAAAATGTGTGTATGTAATTTAATAGGCGTACAAGGAGGTCATGTGTCCACATCGGATTTTTTACTTACAATGTAACGCATGCGTACATTACAATAAATGAAGGTATTTTAATATACCTTTATTTATTGTTTATCTATATAAATAAAAATGTAAAGATTGAAAATGTTAAATCTGCGAAAGTTCTTCACCGATTGCTTTGAAATTTTGACAGAACGTTGGATTCGATTGGCGCGTGTTTTTATATATCTAAGATGTCACAGCTGTGACATGTAAAATCATGCTTTTTTAGAAAAACAGTGCTATCTGTTGGACGTAAACGCAACACACGCTATACTAAATATTTTTCGATTCCATTTCGGTGTTTCCAATATGTGTATCCGCTATAGACTAAAAAACCTCTGGACCGATTAACGCACGGGGAAAAAGGGAAAATCGATAAAACTAAAAGGCAAAAATGTAAAAAGGGGAAAATTGAAATGGAAATGGAAAGGAGAAAAAATAAAACTGAAAAGAGGGTAAAGGAGATAGAAACCGGGGAAGGAAATGAGGAAAAAGGGGGAATGGGTGAGAGGGAAAGGGAATAAGGTAAATGTGAAAATGATAAAAGGGTAAATGGGGGGAAAGGAACAGGGGAAAATGGAGAAAGAGTAAAAGAGAAAGTTTAAATTTTGTGAAGTTCCGTATGTTAATTTTGTTACGTTTTATCAAACTTTTAATTGCGCGTGCACATTAATGTCATGTAATTATGTCAGTAATGATGCACGTGTCAATTTTTTTTTTTTTTGTCTTCAGTCATTTGACTGGTTTGATGCAGCTCTCCAAGATTCCCTATCTAGTGCTAGTCGTTTCATTTCGGTATACCCCCTACATCCTACATCCCTAACTATTTGTTTTACATATTCCAAACGTGGCCTGCCTACACAATTTTTTCCTTCTACCTGTCCTTCCAATATTAAAGCGACTATTCCAGGATGCCTTAGTATGTGGCCTATAAGTCTGTCTCTTCTTTTAACTATATTTTTCCAAACGCTTCTTTCTTCATCTATTTGCCGCAATACCTCTTCATTTGCCACTTTTTCCACCCGTCTGATTTTTAACATTCTCCTATAGCACCGCATTTCAAAAGCTTCTAATCTTTTCTTCTCAGATACTCCGATCGTCCAAGTTTCACTTCCATATAAAGCGGCACGTATTGACACGTGTATCACTTCACCGCCTTTCGTTCGAATATGAGCCAGAAATAGATTATTCGTCACATGCATTAATTGTCATTTACAATATGGACAAAGAATCCCAACGGTCTCATGCATTTAAATACAAAGGTGAATCGGCCGGTCTTTCCTGCGCATCAGGAAAAGTTTCATTTCCACCATTGAATTCTCCGCCAGAAACATTGAAAATACTACTGGCTTGAGCCACATCTCAATCGAAATTGTTTTTGCGTAAAATTCTTAAATTTAATTCTCGCTTCCAAATGACAAAAATCGTTCAGAACGAGGACGGTCGTAATTTTGAATCGACATTTTAAGATTCAGGGTCAAGTTTATCATCAAATCGGTTCTTTGTTCTCAATGCCTGATGGCGTTCCAAACTTTTTTCAAATCAATTTCACTGGAAATGAGGAGCAACAAATTAACACACGCTGTTAATACAACCAGATCGAACAGATGGAGAAGCGAGAAATAGCGGCAACTTTGGAAACGTTTTTGTGTTGGCAATTGCTTCATCAGGCATTGCAACGACATTGCTTAAGAAGGGCGGACTGCGCATTCATCACTCGAGTTGCCGTTGAACATTCTCACAAATCCAGACGCAATGTGTAACATAAATAAGCATTCAGGCACGGCTGAAGTTTTGAGAAAATGCAAAATTATTATCTGGGATGAACGCAGTATGGCTCACAAACATTCACTTGAAGCTCTCGATAGAACGCTGAATGATCTCATAGTTTGAGTTGTGATAACTGTACGCGTGATGGCGTCACGTATTTAAAAAATTTTTTTTTTTTACATATTTTTCATCAAACGGTCCAAACAATTTATAATTAATTTGAAAATGTTCTTTAGTTTTGGATTTACAACGTTTGAATAGGACAACGTCTGTCAGATCTGCTAGTATATATATATATATATATATATATATATATATATATATATATCTAGCAACAGCGAATCATTGCCAGGTGTGCTAGTATATATAAACAATTAGATTGTTTTCCGTGCGGTATGTGGAAAAAATTGATTTCATTTTTAATGTTTTACAACTTATTTTTTTTAATAAAAAAATTTGTAGGTTTTCAATCGTTTCAAGCAATATGACATTTTGTTGGTAAGTAGTTTTTTCATGAAATATATTTAAAAAAAAAAATATTGTTCCTGAAAAGTAGATTAAGAACAAATTTCATAAATTTAGTCCTTTTAACCCGTCACTATTTTAAGATAAAGCTCAAAACCAGTCAATATGAAACTTTTAAAAAATATATTACATCAATCAAGCATGTGTGTATGTATATATATATATATATATATACATAACTTTAATAATCAGTTATAGTATGTATTGTACTAATCAAATAATCTTGCTTAGCTCTAGTGTTATACAATATATTTCCTTATGACACAATTACTACTTTTCCAATCGACGTTAAAACTGTAGGATTTCCCAGGTTGACAATTTGACAGTTACTTCAGTAATATTTTGTTCTTTAAAAATATTTGACAGCTAGTTTTTTTCTTGTTGGCAATGTCAGATATCAAACTTATTGATAAAAAAAATGTAATTACTGAATTTTTATGTCGATACATCTAAACTATTATATAAAAACGAAGAAGGGTTTTGTTTGTTCGGTATAAAAAGAAAAACTACGCGACCAAATTTTTACCCTTTTTTTTGGGCTGAGAAGGTTTTATACATGTATTTCAATTAGAAGAAAAAATATATATATATATATATATACAGCTAGTTAGGCCCTTCCGGTGGGTCACCCTGGCGGGCGGTGTCTCCGAATGGGATTATTAGGTATCCAAAATTGATTAACTCCTGCGTAAAATTTTTTTTTTTTTTTGAATGATGAAAGTTGATATAATGAAAGTTAAATTAGAAATTTAACTCTAGGACATTGATACTAACAAATCGGGATTTTCCGCTAGTGATCGGTACATTCCGGTGCCTACTTTTTGCTTATAGTTCATTATTTGATGAAGAAAAGCAATCAGATAAATAAAAAAATGTTTATTAACTAGCAGATCCGGCAATGCTTCGCTATTGCTAGATTTGAGTATATATATATATAGATTAAATGAACACAATTGAAAGTTTGCTAAAACATTAACAAAATAAACATAACGGAACTTCACAAAATTTAACCTTTCCCTTTTACCCTTTCTCCCTTTTCCCTTTCACCCCTTTTCTTTTCCCTAGTTTTCCTTTTTCCCATTTTCATTTTTACATAACTGCCTTTCCCCCCCTTTTGGCCTTTATTTTTCCCTATTTCCCGCCTTCTTTACCCTTCCCCTTTTCCATTCCCGCTTTCCTTTTTCATTTTCTCCTTTCCATTTACTTTGTCCCGTTTTCCCCTTTTTTATTTTTTCATTTTCCCCTTCTTCCGTTTCACCTTTTTTTCGATTTTTTTCCCTTTTACGAATTTTCCCTTTCTCCCTTTTCCCCGCGCGTAAATCGGTCCAGTAGTTTTTTAGTCTATAGCGGACACACATATCGGAAACATTGAAATTGAATCGTAAAATATTTAGTATAGCGTGTGTTGCTTTTATGTCCCAACAGATACCGCTGTTTTTAAAAAAAAAACCATCTTTGGTGTGACATCTTGCGTATATAAATCGTAGGTATATAAAAACACGCGCGTATTCAAACGCAACGTTGTGTCAAAATTTTTAAAGCAGTCAGTGAAGAACTTTCGGAGATTTAATATTTTGAACAAACGAACATTTACATTTTTATTTATATATATATATCGATATATCGACATATAATAACACAATAAGTATACACCTGATCACCACGAGATATGTACTAACGAGTCGAAATTTTCCGCTATTGATCGGTACATTCCGGTGCTAACTTACACACGCACACACACATACAGACCCACATACTAATGTTAAGTTTGGTTAAATTATATTTATAAATAAATAAATGTAAATCGGTATAAAAATGTTAATATAATGGTTATATAGGGTCATATTAACAGTAACCAAAAAGTGAACCCCAGAGTGGACCCAGAATGGAGTCTCACTACTCTGGTAAGATTGTGCGAGCAGTTCGTGCGAGACGAGACCAATCATCAACATCAACCGGTATTAAAAACGGGCTGCCCCTGTGGCACTGTTTAAAGAAGTGCAATGGGGGGTGCTCTTATAATATCTTTACAAACAATCGGCCGATTTTCAAAATTCAAACGGGATATTTGTTAGTTGGTTGAAGACAAACATTTTCATCTATCAGGCACACTCACGATCTAACAGATCTCGGATATTCAAAAATGTTGTTATATCTACGCAACCGAATTTATGATTTTCAAAATTCAAAAGATGTATTTACTAGTATAGTATAAAAAATCCCTTACGGAACGCCGGAAGGCGGAGGTAGATTTCACCGGTGCGAAGTAGAGGATAAAATTTATTTAAGTTAAGAAAAACTTCAAATTTACTCAATACGACAATGTTTACATATGAAAAAAGTTTCATATGTTTAGCATACGACAAACCCCAATCTTCATACAATTCCGGCAATATTTTGGTTATTCCTTACCGTAAGGTTTGGTCGTATCAAAATTTGTTTTTACAAAAGTTTTAGGTAATGTTTAGAGGAGTAACGACCACTTTAAACCGATTTGACACTGTGCCTATTAAAGGTAGATATGATATTTTGACTTCAAAACCTCATTCTTTTCACCCTCCCCCCCCTGGGCCAATGGTAGGTGATGTCAAAAACTTTATTCAGATAATAAGTTTTAGGCCCTTATCCAAAGAATAGTAGGAACTTTAAAAGAATTTGATTTTTTTTTTTTTTTTGAACAAGCCCCCCAAAATTTCCACCTCCATGGTCCGATTTTGCCCATTAAGAAACTCGACCAAGATATTAGGTTGTTATATTTTATGTATCAATTCGAAAGTGGTTGGCGCAAAATTACGGCAGTTATGGTGTACACAAAAAGTGAAATATATATATATAGTAACCAGAACAAAAATTAATTGATATACTTCGAAAAATCTCGACTGTGCTATACCGAGATCAGCTGTAGAGTTCAATGAGAATAGAGGTAGTAGTGTCGGCAACGGTTTGAGAATCGAACCCGCTGTTATGGAATTCGATGTTTTACGATGACAGGGGAAAGTGGAACGCCGTATGCTGCAAGTAATATTGTGCTGAGTTATGACGGTGCATAAATTACAAAGGACTACCCTAGATAGAGCTGTCGTACATCTCAGCACTCGTATCTTTGTCAAGAGCCAGGCATACGTAGCACTGAGTCGCGTGAGACAATTAGAGAATTTATCAGGTACTTACGTATTAGCCCGTCGACCAATAAATTGCAAACTTTTGGGTTATTTTTAATATCGACCGATAAAACCATTTATATTTATTTATTTTATAAATATAATTTAACCAAACTTAACCTACGGTCGCTTCGCTGGCTAATTCTGACTAATTAACACGGTAATGTTTTTTAGTATTTAAATAATAAGTTTAACCCACCGGGTTGGTCTAGTGGTAAACGCGTCTTCCCAAATTAGGTGATTTGGAAGTCAAGAGTTCTAGCGTTCAAGTCCTAAATTGTGATATGTTGACAAACGATCCTCCTCGCTTATCTTATCGAACTAAATTTTAAAGGTTATTCTAACTTCTTGATTTGTTAAGCGTCGATGAATTTCCGAATATTACTAGTATTTTATTTAGTAACTCTTAAATATTCTTCTAGCGGAAGTTAAATTGAAAACTATACTTTCTCATTTTTTCACCTTAAAAAACATTTTTTTCCGGTCGTTGTAATTTCGAAAATATAATTTAAATTTGGTACTGCAGGTATGAAGCTGAAAATGACGGCTTAGATATTTAACAACTTCAATAGAGATTTTAATATTTACTTAAGAAGTTAGCTTGTTTAGCTTAATAATAATAACTGGTTTCTAAATTTAACTACGGTAATTTAAAATTATTATTTTATTTCAAAGAAGGAATTAGTTAATCGCATCTTAAAATAAAAGTTTTGTTTTAAAAAATTAAACAAAGCATTTTTAAAAAAATGAAAGTTTAAAAATCCTACTTTCGACTTGAAATACCGAGTCTACGGTTCAAGATTACATAAAAACTTAAATTAACATCTGTCGAGTCGACTATATAACCTTGATATGTAACCAGTCGACGACCCGTCTTGAGAATACATCGGTGCAAGTCATATTTTCTTTCTCTTGTTCTTTTTTGCCGACCGGACCGACAAGAATTTTTGGTAATTTTATTCCAGGTGAAGAACGGCAGAGAAATGTAAAAAAAAACTTCGTTTTGGAAAAAAAGTAATGTAAAGCGAAATAAAATGTATGGCGTTAATTTTCTTCTTTTAAGTGTTATTACACGAAGTGAATTTTATACGGAGCGGTAATCGCTTCGCTAACCGGCTCTTTTTTATGGGTACTAACATCTCAGGAATGGTCGACCTGAGACTGCGCAAGATTACACTTCATTTACATTCATAGATCATATTCATTCATTCTCTGAAGTAATACCTTACGGTGGTTCCGGAGGCGAAACAGAAAAATAGGGGTATTAAAAGTGTGTGTGCGCGCGCGCGTGCGCATGTGTTTTTAGTGCGCTCCAACGGGAGCGTAGATACGCGAGTTATAGAATTTTAAAATATAGTTTCATTGAATTCGTGTAGTATATTCGTACAGTTGTAAATTACATTACATTTTTCACTTTGTTTTTAATATTTTTGTTGTTTGCTTGCAACACTTAATTGAAGTATCGTGTGTCTATATCTATATTTTTTCCACCATTTTTTTCGAATTTCCTGTATTTTTACTTATTATTATTAGTATTATTTTTTTTATAATTAAATACATAAATGTGTGTTTAATGAATTTTAAAATTATTTTATAAAAATCTCACATCTGCTGAAAAATGTTTTCTCAGCAGATATGAGGTATTAAAATATTAATATTTATAACATTATATTATATAATAAAATATTAAAATAATAGAAAATTGTACAACTCTTTTTCATTATTATAATTTTTTTCAAGTAAATCTAAACCGCTAATCAGAGACAGCCAAAACCTTTCAGATTGGGTTCTCCTCCCCCCACCTTTTATATATCTATATATATTCATTACTTGCTTATTTAGTTTGGACAGTATTTTTATTATAACTTTTTTTGCACATGTGGATTGTATATTACAATGACTAATCGTATTTATTACATACCGACCCCTATGATGTAATGGTATCGTCTATGCCTTTCATCTGAAAGGAAGGTTCAGGGTTTGAAAACCAGTCGGGCTAGTCAGTTATTCATATCGTACAAAACTCATAAACTAGTTGTAATCGAGTGTAGGACTGTTTGTCATCAGAAACAGATTTATTAATTAATTTGTATATTTTTAAGTTTTTTTGATTATTTAATAACTATTTAAAATATTTATTTTATCGAATGAGAATGATTATTTTTTCAACTATAGAGTTTTTTGATTATTTCCCTGAAGAAAAAATAACATGCCACAGAAATGTGATGAAAATTAAATGCTCTTTCAGCAACACCGAAACTGTATACATTTTTGTTTTACTCAATCGTGTTACAAAAATTTATATTCTTAAAGGATAATTTTACTCCTTCAAAATAAATTTAATTTTTGTAAAAACAAACAGATTATTAGATACACAAATTTATTGCCCTTTACTTTATCAAACGTGTTAACTACCGTCTCATAATCCAAGTAAATTATGCTGAATAAACAAAAAAGCATTTTTATTTCTAATTCTGTTACAGTTTTGATGAAATTGCCTTAGTTACAAACTTTTCTTTCTTTTAATTAGACATTTCCTCTCTATACATTCACCAATATGTTTAAAATTACCATTAATGTTCCTGACACCGATCACTAATTATTCAGTACATCCCATTTTGTTTTCAAAAGAGCTTCATGTTCATAGATGCATAGCTATTTTATGAGAGAAATTGTCTGGTTTGGTTATCCTAATTTCTCTTTGTCTGGAGTAATTCTACATCATTTTTTTAGAGAATTAACTGTTATATCAAAGTGAAGCGGTTTAAGTTTTATTAAAACTTAAACTTAATTTGTTTCTAACAATTGAAAAGTCATCGTAATATATACAACTCAAGGTAATCTGATTTTTTTTTATTTATCTTATTGTAAGGAAAAATTGCATTCATGGTCTATACACCTTACTCATTTAAAGAATGGTAAAACATGTAAAAAGATTTTATTTTTGTTACTTATTAAAACAGTAGAAGATTAATGTATTCAGATAATTGACTGCAACCCACCTGGTTGATCTAGTGGTTAACGCGTCTTCCCAAATCAGCTGATTTGGAAGTCAAGAGTTACAGCGTTCAAGTCCTAGTAAAGCCAGTTATTTTTACACAGATTTGAATACTAGATCATGGATACCGGTGTTCTTTGGTGGTTAGGTTTCAATTAACCACACAACTCAGGAATGGTCGAACTGAGAATGTACAAGACTACACTTCATTTACACTCATGCATATCATCCTCATTCATCTTCTGAAGAATTATCTAAACGGTAGTTACTGGAGGCTAAACAGGAAAAAGAAAGAAAGATAATTGACTGCAAAAAGTTACCTGGATGAACTAGTTTTTGATAAATAACCCTATTTTAGAGTAGGGTCTGTAAGAACTTCTTCTGAAATCGATCTTGAAATTTTCAAGGTCATTAAATTTCATTGTATTTCAAAACAAACAGTTTTGTAGATATTTTCATACCTATTGATATCGAAATGATTTGAAATCACACATGGTAATTCCAAAATTCACAAAAAAATACCTTGTCTCCTATAAAAAAACTTGTGAGTGAAATAGTTGAAGTATGGATTTCAAAATTTCCTTAAATAATTTAAAACCTGTTAAATAGAAGCTAGCAATTTGGCGTGGATGCTATTTCATAATTATCCCTCTTGTAAAACAAATTTAAGGGATGAATTATTTATAGGAGTTACAGAAACTTAACTCTCATATATTGGAAAACACTTAAAACTGGATGGCTTGTTTTCATTAAACATGTTATAAAGACAGAATTTTTTTTCCTACCTTGAGGATGAAAGATGATTTCTAAAGAACTGTTTACATATATTTTTTTACACTCATCGAGACACACTGCTCAAATTTTATGGTAATACAAAGTTTACTCCAACGTATTGAATTTTTTTTAAATATAGAAAACAAAAAATATTGTTGATATATTGAAAAAAATAATTGATTTCTTTTTCCTGTTACAGCAAGACTGTCCGAACGGGCGGTTGACACCGGCCAAGTTTGTAGACATGTACAAGATGTTTTTTCCAAGTGGCAATGCAGAAGAGTTTTGTGACCATGTATTTCGAACATTTGATATGGACAAGAATGGCTATATCGATTTCAAAGTAAGTATTGTAAATCTTATGTAATGTCTGATTTATAACTTATAACGCTATTATTGAATTTTATATTTAAATATTTTTGATTATCTTCTAAACTAATCGCCTAGTCTAAAGAAACAAAATTTACATTTTAATTAAAACATTTTACATATTTGAAAACGATTTTCATCTACTATACAGGTAGCTTTTCATCACTGATTATTGCTGTTGTAATTGTTTTAGTCGATTCCAACTGAAATTACTCTAAATGAGCTGAGGGTTTGTCTCTGTCTTTGTCAACCAAACTATAGCTAGCTTAAAAGGCAAGAAAAGAAGGGTAGGCAGAAAGAAGGATTTGTTGTACTATCAAACCAGATGACATCATCTGATCGCACTAGATACACTAGCACACAGACATAGCAGTTGGTGAGGGGCAGACTTTCAGCTTGCGTATTGTATTGCTGGAGGTTTTTTTTTTTTTGAGAATTTATATGTACAGATATGGTCGCAAACTGTGTTATCCATTTGGTAAGTCCATTTTTAAAAATATGAATTTTTAACTGATCTGTTATTTGACTGGTTTCTTTAGATACCACTAACTAAGACACAGTTAGTGGTACCATCTCAAAATAGTTCTGAGACTGGTTTGGTCTCAGTAATCGGTCTAAACCATTCATTGAGCTTTAAAGGCTTTTGTAAAGCAGTTAAAAATTTATATTCAACAAATTAATTACCTAATAATTCATTTTCTTACATGTATAATTCAATTAGTTTTTAACTGAACTGGAACTTGTTTCTATATGTTTTCTTTCTTTTAAATTTGTTTTATTTAGAAATAGATCTACTTATAATTTTCAGGATTCATCAAGAGATCCCTAAAATAATATCAATTTCTTTTAGGAGATTTTAAAGTTACACATATGTATATTGTACTCTTGGGTTGATTATATTGTTCTATTTGTTATATTTTTCTTTACGAGTTTTTCTCTTAATTTCTGTTATAATCGATTCGGACATATATTTTTAAGGGTAGTGTACTGTATATGGATACATTTACATGTGTTAATATTAAATATAAAACAACGGTTGTAGTCTACGTTATAAATGTAGTCTACAGCAATCACTTAATCTTAAAAAAAAAGATACAATATCCAGCCCTTTTCTAATCAGACAGCTGAATTATTTTTTTGTAACTCAGCGTAATACCGGGTCGGCCGTATAAAACCGGTTTCAGCCATCTGACACATCCTGCGTCAGAAGATGGTGTTTGTTGCGTATGCGTATTAGTTGTTACAAAGAAATGGCTCTGTTGCTAATGTGAAGAGAGTGAAACAACCAACTGTTCAAACTCCGAAAGTTGTTGCTGATATACTATATATCACATTGGAAGGAGCCGTCACAAGTCAGCGTGGTGATTAGCCCAATAAACTGGAGTTTCTTGAACATCTTGTTTGCGTATACTTCATGTTTTACAAATGAAAGCCTATCATGTGAGTATAGTGCATAAATTAAAACAACATAATAAAGACAAACGAGTGAATTACTACCGGTGGCTCTTATAGAATATAAGCGAATGATTCCTTAATCCTTTTCTCTTCATTTCAACATGTGAAGCGTGGTAACATCTATCAGCCTACGTTAATTCTCAGAATATGCAGCAGTGGGCTTCACAAAATCCGAATGAGACCAATCAGAAACCAGTATATGATTTAAAAATTGGTGTTTTGTCTGCAATTTCTAGAAGCCGGATAATTGGACCTGTATTCTTTGAGGAGACTGTTTGTTAATATCAGTGTCTATTTATATGACTTTACATAGAATTTACGCATAACTAGACTCCAGATGAACTTTTTTACGGGTACATCCAACAGATGGAACAGCTTAGTACATCTCTGACTGGTCTCTCACTCGAATCCACCAAGATTTCACTAAGGATAGAACAATCTGTAAGGATTTGTGGCCACCTGATCTCCAGACTTATCGTCCTGTGATTTTTACCTCTTGGCCTATCCGAAAGGAATAGTCTACAAGAACGACTCGCAGATGCTGGTCAAGTTAAAAGAAAATGTATGACAAGAGATTGCCAGGATTCCAGTTTGAGAATTGCAGGAAATTTTTCTGAACATGATTCACCACGCCGAACTTTATATAGTGGCTGGTGATGAGTTTTTGAAACAGAGACTTTAAAATTATGTGGCAACACTTTTAAACATTAAAATCAATAAATTTAGGTAATTTAATATTACTTATTGCTTTTCATTTTTAAATTTTTATTTCCTGGGGTCAGTTTTATTTGGTCCATTCTGTACTTTGGCCAACAAGAAAGGATCTTATTATACTTGCATTTTTTAATAAATTACCGATCCCATTTAAATTCATTTATTTAAAATACAATTAAAAGATTTTCTTTTACAAAAACATTATTACTTTTTCAGTGAATTTTTAAACAACTAATAAAAAA
This sequence comes from Lycorma delicatula, assembly GCF_047948215.1. NCBI lineage: Eukaryota > Metazoa > Arthropoda > Insecta > Hemiptera > Fulgoridae > Lycorma > Lycorma delicatula. The sequence continues at coordinate 390,373,440 of NC_134455.1, forward strand.
AAAAATCTGAATAGTTTGCATCCTCATTCAACCTGTAATAAATATAGAATAGTTATCCAACTCCATTAATTCTAAGTTCTTGGTGGTCTGATCTAGCACATCCATGAAAATTGTAAATTTTAATGATTTGTATCAACATTTATACAGAATTTTTTTTTTTACTTCCATTTGATGAAACATATTTTAATCCAAAAATTACACCAATTGAACAAAAGAAAACATATTTAAAAAATGATTGTAGAGTATTACTTTAATGTAATCTATGTTGTAAAATACTATGTTTTAGCAACTTCATTAGACGACATTAAACTAATTTGCTTTACTGTACACATATTTGAAAAGATATATAATGGATACTATAGAAAAATGTTATAAAAAAATAATAATAGTAAACTTGGATTTCTAAGATTCTGCTGTACTTATAAACAATTATTAAGATATAAATCTTGAATAATAAAAACTATTTTCCCTTTAACATTATAATAATGGATTTCTCGTCTAAATATATCTTAAAAATATTTACTCCTATATCAGATTCATATAAACTTAAGAATCAATTAATTGAATTGCAATTAATCAGTCGTACGTTACAATATCATTTTTTTTTTTAAATCTTGATTAAAAACATTTTTATTGTATTTAATTACAAAACAATAACCATTAGTCATTTTAAAATAAATTTCAAATGAAAAACTATGCGAACTTCAACAAATAATTAAACGATATCAAAAGTAGATTCTGTAAGATAAAAGCTGCCAAGAATATGTACTAAACAGATTCTTCTAACTTTTGATGGTTTATTTTAAACCATCAATAAAAGAGTTTATAAACATATTATTTAAATATAATATGTAACAAATTTTTTAAGCTATTTTGAGATTAATTATTTCTGAAGCTGTGTAAGTATTAATGATTTTTGTATTAAAAATGTCAAATCTCTGCATAAGTTTCAAATCTTATTATTGTAGAAAAATTGTCGCTTAGAATACCCACAGTTCTGCTAAGGTACCACTCTTCAAGTTTTTCTTTATTTTTTCAACATTATTTATTTTTATTATTCTGCTTAATGTTCTTTCATTTACTAATTGAAAGACTTAAATTATTACTTTTATTATTTATACTGTTCCTTTTTACACAAACTGCACAAAAAAGATTGTAATGTATTTAGAGTACATGTATATATGTTTTTTCCACCTCAACAGCTGAACCAATTTAGATGTATCACCGCGCGTTGGAATCCTTACGTTACTGGGAGTGTCATAGGCTGTATAAATGTATAAACAGTGATACCTTGAGATACGAATGTCTTAACATACGAATGTTTTGAGATACAACATGAAATATTCTAAAATTTAAACCTCGACATACAACGAAAAATTTGAGATACGAATTTGCGATGTGCGATAATTGCATAGGTGATCCCTAGATAGCAGAGCGTTTGCTCAGCTTTCCTCCCGCCGCTTCTGCCCGCTATGTCGCTCTGTTTGGTTGTTGAGACCAGAGTCCTCTGTATGGCCGCCACGACGTGTTATTCGCTTTGTTTGTGCCTGTTTTTCGTGTCATTTTGGATAGTATATATACTGTACTCTGCATATTTTGTTATATTAACCGTGGATCCCAAAGTTAAAGACAAAACTGGTGAAAAGAAAAAGCCTAAGAAAATGATCTCAATGAAAGCGAAACATGAAATTATTGCAAAGCATGAGCGTGTGGCGCTCGTATCATCATATCTGATTTTGTGGAAAAAAGACACCCAGAGAAATTATCTACAGGGAGAGCGAGTGCCTTATTTGATGATAGGTGTCTCACATTCTTTCGTAAAATTTTAAAAAGAAGGCAGAAACAGACCTCGATCGTTGCCTTGTGAAGGTCTCACGCAGTGAAAGTCAGGAAAGTGAGGCCAAAAAGGCCCGACGTTAAAGTGATGATAAATAACCATTGTGTGTTATTAATATATTAATAAATAAATTAATAAACATTATGTGTGTTATTACTTGTTTATTTATATACAAATTGTGTATATTATATGTAATTTAACTGTGTTTTGGGTTAGTTTCATATCGATAGAACGTATTAATAGATATTACATTATTTTAAATGGGAAAAATTTGAGATACAATTTTTTGCCATACGATGATGATCACAGAACGAATTAAATTCGTATCTCAAGGTACCACTGTATTTACTTATATATGTTTAAAAAAATGTTTAAATTGAAAGAATCTTATCAAATGACTTGAGTCGTTTTTAAATAATTCCCATCTTGCATATGAGATATGAGGTTTCAGAGTCATTCAGAATGAAGTGTTGAGATGTGAGTTATACAAAAACGACTCATTCATCTGATTAATTTTTCAAATCTACATTTGATAGATCAAATGATCACTTTTATTCATGTAACTAGTGTTTTTATACGACTCCCCAAAAAGGATTGTAATTGGTATTAATGTAGTAAGCGATCTACCTCTGTAGTTAGTTCTTAGATGGTGCTGCTGAAACGATATATTGAACTAAGAAAATAGATACAAAAAGAATGAATAAATGGACTAATTTAATAATAAATGGAATTATTTTTATTTAATTAATACCGAAATTATAAATATCTAACCAAACTTAACCTATGCTCGTTTCGCTCACTAACCTTCGCGCGCTAGTCAAGGTTATTGAGTAAAGCGGGCATAGATTAAGTTTGCTTTGATTATATTTATAAATTATAAGCGTATAATTATAACATGAGTAAGGTTAATTTTTTCTTAAATTAGTCCATTTATTCGTTCTTTTTTGTATTTATTTTCTTATTTTAATATAGAATTTCAGTGATGCCAATTTAGAACTAACTAATGACAGAGGTAGATCGCCTGCACATTAATACCATGTAACTGTTACTGTTTATATATGTACATACATATGTTTGTTTCATTGTAGCAGCTCAATGGCTGTACCGATTTAGATGTATGACCACGTGTTGGATGGAATCCTTATGTTACTGGGAATGTCATAGGCTATATAAATATGCTTAGATAGATTTAAAAAGTTTGAAAAAATATATATACAATTTGTCACGTGCACCTTCTTTAATTATTCTACATTAAAGAGCAATAATTGTCAACGGTGTTTTTTTGGCAATCATGCTTTTTAATTTTTTTTTGACAGTCGTTTTTTTTAATTTTTATAATTGTTTTTATTTAAAAACATCTGAGTTAATATAAAAAACATATTTTTTTATAATATTACTTAACGGAAAATATTATTAGATGATGGTTATTAAGACATAAGATTAGTAAAATTTATTTTTTGTTAATTAGTAAAATGTGAGTATATTTTTTTATAAAATGATGAGACTACAATAAATTACAGTATTTATTTTTATGTTAATAATATGATTATAATTTTCATAGAAACTTACAATAATAATAATAATGTTGATAAATAAAATAAAATTTAGTATAAGGAAATCATAAATAATTTTCTAGTTGCAAGATTTTGTTAAGCTTCCTCTGTTTATTCAGAGATTTGCTTTACATACAAACCATTGTTTTATCTGAAACTTAATAAAAATAATAATAAATAATGGTTACTCTTTTTAAACTTTTTCTTCAAATATTATAAATTTAAAAAAATATATACATGTATTACACGTAGAGTAGCTATTTGTCTCAAAAATTGCCTAACTTGTGAAACAGTTAAAACAATTTTAAAAGTAGATCTGGGAAAGAGGTAATCTCATTTCCTTTAGGAAAGCTGATTATCCCACCTCGTGCGGTTTACACTTTTCCTTCCTTCCGTCTTTTCCCCTACATATACATCTCTCTTCATTATTTAATTGTTCTTTTTTTCTTCTTTTTTTTTGTTAGTTATCTAGTAGTTAACAATTTATTTTGATTTTATATTAGTGAGTATTTGTAGTTTATTTAATTTATTAAAGGCTATTAGGAGAATTTGCTTTACATGTAAAGCAAATTACATTAGCTAAGAACATGTTTTAATTACAGTTTATTTGTTCTTTATATATAATGAAGTAGTTAATTAAAATTTTAAAAATTACATTGCTGACCTAAACATAACTCTATTTAAGACAGTGCTAATTGACATCATTCATTGTAGTAACTTTCATAACTACACTGTTTTCATTAACTACACTCACACTTCATTGCAACTCCCCACTTCCAATTTTTTTGTACGTTAAATGAATTTTATACTTATGAAAAATAACAACCCTCACCAGATTTGAACCCAGAATTTTTCAGATGAAACGCTAAGAAATTTTATCATGGAATTATTTATAAACAATAATTACAGCACAGAATCTCTCTTCATATTTTACGAGGCATATTCATAAAGTAAGGGCCATCGGCTTATATTTAAATATTATATTTATATTAACAGGTCTGAACACAGTTTCACGTATGCAGGGCCAAAAGGATGTGTGCTCTGGTTTATGAATTTCCGCATGTTGGACGCACCTCTATCTACATGATTTTCACAGAAAAGCTCGGATATCACAAATTGTGTGCAAGGTGGGTACCGAAAATGCTTACCGACCAACACAAAGAGCAATGAATGTGCAGTGACGGAACGTTTTTGGACCGTTATCGACAAGATGGAGATGATTTGTTTTACCACATTGTTACAGGCAATGAGATATGGATATCCTACACCAATGCAGAATCGAAACAGCAGTCAATGCGGTGGTACAATTCAATTTCCCCAAAACCGAAAATGTTTAACCCATCTCCATACTCGAGTTGAAAAATGTTGGCTACCGTTTTTTGGTACGAAAAGGGCATCATTTTGGTTGATTTCATGGAATGTGGATCAACAATTTCAGCTGATGTGTACTGCAAAATACTCACCAAACTGAGACGTGCGATCCAAAATTGTCAACGTGGGAAACTGTGGTCCGGCGTAATCCTTCTTCATGACAACATGTGTCCTCAAACCGCTGCCTTAACCAAGAAGAAGAGTCAAGATTTTTTTTTAGCTTTTTGACCACCTTCAATATAGTCCCGTTTTGCATCTAGCGACTACTTCCTCTTCTTGCATTTGAAAAATGCAAGAAGAGGAAAACGATGTTTGAAAACGATGAGGAACTCAAGACTGCCGTTTTCAACCGTTTCAATTCCCAGACGGCAAACTTCTATGGAGAGGGGTTAAAGAAACTGGTGCTTAGAACTGAATGGTGATTATGTGGAAAAGTGAAGTAGATAAGTAAATTAAATCTGTAAGTAAAAACCTTTTCTCATGAGTTAATTTTTTTTTTTAATGACAAAACGCCCTTACTTTACGAATATACCTCATATACCTTTAGATGCCCCGATTCTTAAAATAATTTAAAACATCATAAATTTAGAATTTCAACTAGTATTATTAATAATAAAGATTTCTATAATCACAGACTTCCTACACCCAATATTTATTTCATTTTATTTATTTATTTATATTCCATTTAAGTATATCGTAGGTGGGATTCATAATTTTGATTGAATACAGAAGACAACTTACTTTTCATATGAATATGTTTAAGCTTAGGACATATCTCATATATACACACACACACACACACACACACTCACTTGCATGATATATACGCTCAGGATGTACGTTTATATTGCTCAGGACAAAAAATAATGATTTATCACAAATCTTTTCTTTTTACCTTGAGTAATCTTAAATTTTAAAATATTTTTTTACCTTTTTTATACCTCAATATTAAAAGAATTCTGTTTTTTGTCTTCCTTTTTTACCCTCTTATTCTGTCTTAGTTTTTATCCTTTTATTTTTTTTCATTAAGCAACAAAATACCATGGTATTAAGTAACCAAAATAAGGAAAAAATTAATTAAAAAAAACCTTCTTGAAATTCAGTTTTATGTTTCAGTAGCAAAATTAAAATTAATTTTAAAACAATTAAATACTTATTTCTCATTAAAAATTTAAAATTACAGTTTTAATTTCATTTTATTTTACAAGTTAATAATGTTATTAATTATTTACAGCATTTTTTTCACACCTTAAATGTAATTTTATTAACACATCTTATTTGATTAAGAAAAAATTAAATTGTAACTTTTGAAATTTTAGTCAGTATATTTTAATCAACCGAACAGTACAGCTGAAAAATGAAATTGTGTAGTGATGTTTTATGCCGGTACATAAATTTATTGTAATGTCTTTTAAACTGTAAGCTGATAAATATTAAAGCTTCTATATTTGCTTGTAACCTAAAGTATTAATTTTGTAATACCTAATTATGGATTTACAGTTTGTTCTAGTTCAGGAGTACTTGGGTTAATTAGGACTGCTGAATAAGAGACTTCTTTTAGTCATCTTAACCCTTTAAATTAGTAATTTACTTATATTATTAATGCCATAAATAGTAGTGTTTTTTGGGGAAACAAATACCATTGTAACTATTGTGGAATGAAAATATTAAATTTTGCTACTAAAATCCGATATTCAAAATAGGGTATGTAATTTTTAACTTTATTGTAACATAAAGTAACAATCGTAGAATTTTTTTATAGAAATACTTGAGATTTCTAAGCAATAATAAAAAAATAATATTAAATTACAGTGAATAGAAAAATTTTGTATAAGTGTAAATTTAAGTGTAAGTATAGAATTATCAACCTTCAGATACCTCAAGGATTATTGCAGAAACACTGATATACTCTTCCTAATATACCTATCCCTAAAAGAGTTTAATTAGAAAAAGATGGTGGTGCCAAAACCATAAATGACTCTACATTGAAAATTGTAGTTTTGGGTCGTAATGAATTATTGGTTATCGTGAAATGGTTTGATTAAAGCAAATAAATCACTTGATTAGTAGTAATAATGAAAGTTTTTTTGCATATTGCTTATAGTTATCATAAATTTTCCTTCCTCATATATATTTCCTTCTCATCTATGCTCTGTCAATAAAAATAAGTAAAATCAGAACTTACTAAACTGTCAACCACAAATTGGTAACTCTTAAGATTTATGAGAGTCAAAGCTCTTATTTATATTACTAAAAATATGGATACTTTTTATTTTGTCTATGTGTAAGTTTTATTCTTTATTTGATAAAATAGCGTATAACACAGTAGGTGTTAAATATATAAACATAAATATACCTTTATTGTGAAAAGTTTCAGGTTGTTACTTTCTCAAAAAGTATTGTCATTCTTAAACATCTTGTTAATGAGAGTTCAAAAATTGAAAGTTTAATAATCGTATTAATAAAATACGATAAAAAAATTAATGTTACGTATAGTTAGCCATTAACATTTTTTTTACGCCGTGTATGTTTAACACCTTAGTTTTTTTTGTTAAACTGTGTGATGAGTTAATTATATTTATTAGGTGCTGATATAACCTTAGGGCTTAGGAAATGTAACAAACATAATAAGACATTCATAAAATTACATAGCGATTCTCAAAAATAACAATCACGCATTTCAAATCATACAAAAGGGAGTTATGAAATCGGTTCCCCTTATTTTATTCAGTGAACTGAAGGTACTGTTGCATTTCAGCGCACTAATCCCTGTAAAAAGCAGCTGAAATTTGACTTTACTATTGTAACATTAATCGTGTACACTACAGGGATTGGCTGTTTTGTGATCTGTTGATCTCCACGTGCAAAAAGAATGCTAATCACTGTTACCCAAACATAGAACTACAAAATATCTTTACCGTTTGTAAAATAATACTGCTACTTTTATAACAAACAATTTTTTACGAGGGATTATTATAATAAAAATCTTTTTTAATACTGCTGTTATTTATTTACATAAAAATAGATTAATGAATCATTTTTTATTTGATAAAATAAACAAAATTAAACTCATTAAACAAAATACTGTAAAGAAATTATATATATAGTTGAAAAAAAAAACGATATATATATATATAGTTTTTTACAGTATTTTTATTTTATTTTATTTTAAGTTGTAAAATTTAATGTTTATACATAAACTATGAAATTTAACATAAAGAGTATATTTTTTATGGAATATAAAGTGTCACTTGGATGACTGAACTACAAAAATACTAGATACATTGAAGAAATACAAGTTTAGAAATAATATTGAAAATATACTTTTAGTCTTTTTATTTTATGCTACAGTTAATGATGCTTGATGAACATGCCTCTTCGTTTAACCATTTTTTTTATGTGAAGCCAGAAACAATGTTATAATTATTATTTGTGCATATTTCTTTCTTTATCGCTAAGTATTAACTCAAAATTTAGGAGTATTTTTATGATGACTGTAGGTAATTTCATATACATATATATATAAAAAGGTGCTTCATTTTTTTTACTTCTATAAAAGGTTTTTGTTTATATAAAAAATGAAAATGAAATTGAAATCATTGTAGGAATGTTAGTGTGAATGATAAGAATCCAAGTCGTCAAGAGATAGATTGATGGTGGTACTTTACTAACAATTTTATTACAGAATTCTGCTCTAAAATTTAAAAAAAATATATTTAAAAACAAATAAAATGAAATCTGTGTAATTAAAATATTTGTTTCCATCTTTAACTTTTATTTGTTAATTTACGTATTATTTTTTAACTTTGATGACTTTTGAACCACTCCAGTCAAGTATTAATGTCCGAGTGAGCTTATAAAAAAAAAAAGGTTAATCTACTGAAACATGAAGGAGAGTGGTTATTGTCATTTAATTAATGCCATTTGCATTTTTCCCTTGCTGCAAGCTACATTTTGTGTCTAATGACGGTAGCAGTTTATGCCACTCTAAAGAATAATCTTGTTAAATCAACTGCAGTATAAACTGTAATAACTAAAATAAATAACTTAAGTGCATTAACTGAACTAATAGCAGTAAAACTTATCTTTACTAGGCTCCTTTTAATTAATAGTTTTTTAAAATCTATTTATTCTTTGTTTACAGTATTTCTTGTATTTATGTTCAGTGTTATTATTATTATTTATGTAATCATCTTGTTAAACTAATTTTTATCTAAATGTATAAATAAATAAATAAAAGCGAATGTTTAATTTTGATATTGTACAAAGAAAGAATTGTGTTTAAAAAATGGGATTTGTTAGGGTAAACGATTAAGAAAGTGATTAGTTTAAATATGCTCTATTTCATCATTTGATTAAACTTTTGGTTGATCTCTTGCTGAACATCTGGGTTTCTAACTTTACCTATTTACAACACTGTTCTAACTTTCCTAGACTATTCTATTAACTTCCTTTCTATATATTATGTAAAGTAAATAATTTCATTTTGTTTTTTATTATTTTATTGATATTAATTTAAATTTAATATGTAGTTATTCATTTTTATTCTATTAATAATTCAAGAGCTGAAATACTATGTTTTAAATAAAGGTTTTCAATCGGGTTTTACAGCGATTTAAAATTACATTACTATATGGTTTTGTAACATTTGTAACTACTAATTTCACAAAAAAATGTGTATGCAATTCTATACTGCTATAAAAACTTTGTATTTTGGATTGATTATAGATATATAATAAAAAAATGAATAATTCTACATTTTTTCATGTCGCATAAGTAAGTAGTCAATAAAAACATTAAAATGTTACAAATTGCTAAATACTTGTTTATTATATATATTTGCATTAGCAACAAAATTAATTTTTAAAACATCATTATCTTTAACATTGTCATGTCACCTTTGGTATCTCACATCCATCTTTCACAAGTCTCCCTAAACATCAAGCGATCATTTTTTTTTCCAATTTACTCTCCAATATTTCTTTAGACATTCTTGTATCCTCCATCCTTTTAATATGACTCGGGTGCAGCTTATCTATTGTGCATTAACAGATTTTACTCTTTTCTACCGCTTACTGATCTCCATTCTCTTTTTGTTAATACTTAAGAGCTCTTCTTAAGAGTTTTCTTTCAAAAAACCTCAAATTGACAAGAGGCCTGGTCAATATAATGATATTGACCAGGCCTCTGAATTATTTAACAATTGCTCATAAAAAGTTTATCGTACTCATTCTGATATAGCTTCTTGCTTAAAAATTTGTCTTAAAAATTTTATTTCTGGTAAAGTAAGCCCTGTTATCATGCCGTATCCTTTGTTTACACTACTTACTCTTTCTGTTATCCCAATTTAAGTAATTATAAAGTATGTAATGTTATTTATAAAGGGATATACTCAGGTTGATTTGTAAAATATATTTACACAATTTTACATCACATAATGCTCTGTTCAACATAAAGTTAACTACATTGTAGAAAGGCCATCATCTTGTTTCACTCTCACAAACTACCTTTTTCTAATAATAAAATCTTCAAAGATACCCAGGAAATACTTTTTTTTCCACTAACATCGAGCTGTCATTTATTTTACTTAATGTCTATATCCATCATGAAGTTTTATGTATAGATTAACAGTTATTGACAATTTATTATTAGATTTATATTTTCTTCCTCTTCCTCTTTTTCTTCCTCTTCTTCTTCTTCTTCTTTTTCTTCCTCTTTTTCTTTTTCTTCTTCTTCTTTTTCTTTTTCTTCTTCCCACATCAATCATAATAGCCATTTCAGAATGTTAACCAGCAGCAGAATAACAAGATATTTGTGATATCCATTATCCAACATTATATTCCACATCATAGGTCTACAAATGTTGTCGAAAGCCCTTTCCCAATCCACACAGGAAAGATGTTAGAGATGATTAAATTTTCAGTGTCTCTCAATAACCATTCATAGTGTTTGCATGATCAATGCATGATCCACTCGCTCTTCCTGAAACCCATCTTGTTCTCCCCAACTAAAGAGCCTGTCAATCCCACATATTTTGTAACCTGTATCTAACAAATAGATTCCTCGATAATTATTGGGATCAGCATGTTACCCTTTCTTGAACAATGAGGTTATTCCAGACTTACCTCAAGCCCTGTGAATTTTGTAACTCTTCCAACAAATATTTATACAAGTGTAACAACTTCATATGCAACAGTAATCTTCCATATTTTATCTATTCCGCATTGACTCCATTTGGACCTGGCGATTTTCAATTCTTGATATTTTTAATTATCTGCTATAACTCATCAATAGTTAGTTCAAATTGATCTGGCAGGAGGAACACTGAGCAAAATTCTCTTTATCTACATTTCTATCACACTACAAGGCAGCATAATGTTCTTGTTCACTTCTCTTTGAAACACATTGTAGCCGCATGTGTTCCCTGTTTTCCTGACCCATCATTTTTAGAAATGTATAAGCTAGTTCTTGCTTACCATGCAAATCTTGCTTTATGGTATTTATAAATTGTTCCCAAGATTCCTGTTGAGCACATCTGACAATAGATTTAGAGTGGTTTCTGGCTCTATTATAAGAAAATCGAATTCCTTCTGATGGATCATTTTGCCCTATTCTATACCAACGTTGCTTCTCTTTTATGGCACTTAATATCTTCTCATTCCAAATCCTCAGGCCCCCTCCTCTTATGTAATTTCGATTTCATACAAACAGCCTCATCGACTTCTTCTTCAATAGTGCGACAGAGGTTATCTCATTCCTCATCAATATCTTCTACCATTGGTAAATTCATCAACTTTCTAGTTAATCTTTTTTGGTATATGCCTTTAATACTCTCATCTCTCGAGTGATACTTTAAAAGCATTGTCCTCCATGTTCCTTTCTGCAACAGAGGTAACACTTACATAAATTCAATTTACCAACCAGTAAGAAGTGATCTGAAAACAGGTCAATTTCACGGAGTATACATCTCGAACCTGACTAGGCAATCTCTGTTTAACAACAATACAGTCAATCACTGACCTACTCCCTCTTGTGGACCATGTGTACTTATGTATATGCTTTTTATGAAAAAAGTTGTTTGTTACTTTTAAGAGTTGTTATAAAGGTAACAAAGTCTTTCAATCTCTTTTTTAAGTGCACATTTAGGAATAGGTAGGTTCTCCACTCTACCATTCAAATCACCAAGCAGTATGATATCATCACTTGCACTGACTCCATTGAGTAACCGTTGCATCTGTTTGTAAAAAATTCAGATTCTTGTTTCTTAACATGATCCATTGATTCATCTGGGCCATAAGCCACTATTACTATAAAGTTTCCCCTACCTTGTTTTATTTGTGCCATTCTAATCTCCTATTGTTCACCAGCTTGTAATCTCTAACTTTTTCTTCCAAACTTTTATCAATTAAAAGAGCAACATCTCTAGTAGCTTACTGTGTCTGGTTAACCTTACTATACAACATCAAATAATTGCCTCTGTAGTAGCTCCTTTTCAACTTCTTTCTTGTTTCCATTACACCTGCCGATTTTTTCTTATTTTCTTGTAACTTCGTAACCAATTCCATCTCCTTATATTGATACTCTTATATTGACACTTCCCCCCCTGACACTCTAAGTATTGATCTTAATTGTTTCCGATATCCATTTATTTTTAGATTTTACGTTCCAATTCTTTTAATCTGATTAGTCCTACACATTTCTGAGGCCAATAAATGCTTGCCAGTAATAAGATTTTCCCAGGCTGCATTATGAGCACTACGCTGAGAACTCTTCATGGTAGGCATGCCACCTCATTGTAGCCAAGCCTACAGTATTTGTCAGGGTTAACTCCAGATTCATTTGTCCTCATTGCCATCGGGAATGAATTACTCTTCTGCCCCTCAGACCATCGACCATTTACCTTCAGCTGTTCTATTTAATGGCAGCACATACTTAACGTGTCTCCACATCATTAACGGATATGTGCGACTTCCTTTTTTTACCTTGCTGCAGAGTATCCCATCACATCTTCCAATATGGCCTCACTTTGGGACTGTTTATTTGAATAAATCTTATTAGAGCTACCCTTCATATCTGGAAGTCATTTGCTATCTGCCACCTGCAATCCATCCAGTAGCTGAGGCTTGCCCCAAGAAGTTAAGACATTCCATACTTTATTTTTGTCCCTCTTTATACGCAGAAACTAAGACATTTCATTTTTTGAATGTTTATGTCAGTTGGTATCCGGTTAATTATTCAGTTAAGTAATTTTTGTATTTCAACTGCTTTTGATGTTACTGTATGTTGAAATGAAAATGTCCTTAGAGTGTCAAAAATACATCTAACAGAAAAATTATTTTTTTGTGTTGTTAAATGTAAATAATTGTTTTATTATGCTATTTTCTTTAACTCTCTATTAAAGTGAGTTTAGTATTTTCTTATGGATTTATTAAAATGTGTGGTAAATAAAAAAAAGTGTTGTACATTCCAGCTGGACCATGCAATCTACTTGTTTTTCTCCTTAGAGAGCCATCGTGTGTGTGTGTGTGTATGTGTGTGTGTGTGTGTGTGTGCGCGCGCGCGCGCGTTAATATAAACTCAGTATCATGCATCAATTTCTCCATATAAATTTAGCCAAGTTTTGACTTCATTAGTTGCTTGTATAATTGAAGCCTATTTCAACTTTTTTTTTTAAGAAATTACTGAATCATAAATAAAACATGCTTTCGATACAGTACAGAACATACATGTTTTATTTGCTAGTATAATTGTGTGTGATGATTTTCCATTGATTAAATTCATTTTTATCATTTTGAAAATATTATTTTTGCTTGGTTTTGTAGTACTTCATAAATTTATATTAAAATAAGCGAAAAAATTAAGTTTTTAGATAAAAAAATGAGATAGGTCAAAAGAAAATGTGTTAAAACTTTTGTAAGACCTGCACCACTAAATACAGATTGATTATAAAATAAAAATAGAAATGTTTTGATTAATAATTAAAAATAATAAATAAATGAAATCCAAATACAATGATATAATGATAATTAAGAAGGCGTTAATGAAGATTGTTTGAGCACATATGTATACATATAAACAAAAAAAAATTAATGTTATTCTTTAATGTTATTTTATAATTTTTTAATTAGTTTTATCTTAAAGACTTGTTTACTGGAATTGAAAATATATCAATCATTCTAATAAAATACATGTGTTACATGGATTTATAATTTATTAAAAATAGTGATAGAAGCATAATAAGATCCTTTCTATTGAAATACTGTGCTGAGTTACACAAAAACAAAGGTTGAAAATCTTCAGATCATATTTACTAGATGACTGGGTTACCTGTTGATTCATCTCTTAATGACTCGATTGTTAAAATCCTTTAAGCATGGTACATCCTGAAAATAAATTCTTAAGTGTGGTTGACTGCAGTTTCATCAGTTGTTTTCTTTGTGAGATAACCAGTTCCAAACAAAACTGTGATCACCTGTAAAAAAAGAAAAAAATTGTTATTTTTACTTGTATACTGATGAAAAAACAAAAAAAATAACAGTTTTGTCAATTTAACCATAATAAAAGTGAAATTAATATCTCTCATTATATAGGAATTTGCATGTTATTGAAGATCTCTTTATCTTTCTTTGGTCTAGTTATTCAGTTATTTTATGATTCATCATATGCATAACTGATTTATTAACAGTTTAATGTAAACTGTTAATAAATCATTAACAGTTTACATTTGTATTCAGGAAATTCTAATATAGATTTAATGAGATTTTTAGGAAATTTTTAAATTCTTTTACAGTATATTTAAGAATATACATAAGGACATATAACATTACAACATATAACATATAATGTTATGTATGAGAGATTTGATCTAGATCATCCCAAGGTGATCCAGCTACACGTATCATTGGCATATAAATTCGATTCAACAAGGTTACCTAATTTTCAGAACCCCCTTTTTTTTATTATTCAGTTGGTTTGATGATAATTCTCTCCATTCCTTTCTGTTCCGTGCTAATATTTGAATCTCATAATTACTACTCGTCCTGTGTTCTAAGCTGTCTGTTAAAAAAAATGATAATTGTCTTTTTGTACGTTTTAAACAGATAAAATAATATAGTTTTTTTTAATCGTTTATATAATTAAACAGAATTGATTAGTTCCAAGAGCAGTTCTACAAAAGTGAAAGAAATTATTTTATCATTTCTCAAATAATTAATTAATTTATTACTTTTTACCTTTCAATTATGTCTGAAAATATATAATTTGTTCTAATCAAAAGATGGTTTTTGCGATTTAATAATTTAATAACCTTACCAAAACACTTTACAATTTTAATTCTTCTGAAGACGATTACTTTAAATTAGATTAGTGGATTAGCATTACTTTTTTATTTATGGGATGAGTTCAAAATCTCAAAATTTTGAAGAATTATACTATTCTACTAGAATAGTACTACTATTCAGAATTTTTTAGAATTTTTTTATACTACTAAAAAGAATTCTACTATTCTATTAGAGTAGAGGAACAGTAATAAGTTACTTTCCTGACATGAGTAAACATATTTAAACCTTCACTATTAGAAATTTATTTTTTATTGATATTTAGCATATGATTTTAATTGTAAAAATTCATGATTCACATAAATAAACTAAGATAAAAAATATCATTACCATAGTATTATATGAATGCAGTAATTTACTTTTTATCTACCTTTTAATTGAAAATTATAACTTCTTAAAGATTATTAATGAAATAATAACTGGAAAATTGTTGAATATTGGCTTTGTTACCAGAAATATGTGGAATTATAATAACTAACCTACAATTGAAAAAATTAAATTATCCAGTTCATACATATATTACATGTCATGTAAACAGTTGTTGCAGTGCATAAATGAAATCACACATACTGTTCTGTATATATGCTTGTACATGTGTTTGTCTACATCCCCATTTATATTTGTCAGTCATATTTATGTATACAATAGGTTTTTCACATATACATACATAAATACATAAAAATACCATAACATTTTTTATTTCAGTTTATTTCTTATTAGTTTTTATTTTTGCAGGGAGCGCTTTATATACTCCCTTTTACTTCATTGCATGAATGTACTTTTACCTGAATTGGACTGTAAGAGGTTTGTTCAAAAAAAGACTGAATGTTTTTAATTACGTGCCAACGAAGATATTTAGTGACTTGCAGTTGGCAGCAAGTCCCTAAATATCTTTCTTAAATATTTTCTAAATTTATTTTATCTTTTCTAAATGTTTTCTTTTTGTAGAGCATTTTCAAACATTCAGTTCTCTACTTTTTTGTTGTCCTATTTGCCATTCCATTATATTCTCTATAATTCTATTGTATGATCATTGTAAAAGTTCCTAATATTCTATTGGTAATACTGTTCATATTCTACCTTTATTTTCACATCTGCAGTTTTTAATTATCGATTTTCATTTCTGATTTAATTAACTGTATTTTTAAACAGTTTTATAAAGTACTTTGTGGTTGTTTATAAAAGTAAATTATATAATAATTGATGTACAAAATTAAAATTTTATTATTTATTTCTATTATAGTGCAAGACTCTAAACTTGCATTTTTTAACATTTTGTTATGTATATTAGTGTCATATTAATTCTTTGAAATGTCCAGAATATCTGGTATCCTTTTCTTCTCACGTACCAATAAATTATTTTTTCATTACCAAGTAATACATGATTATTCATTTATTTTAATGAGGAAGATGAAGAATCAGATTCATGGAAATCAGACACAAGACTACCTAATTTAAAATTTAGCATCCATCATTACACAAAGTGGTATACTACACCTATAATAGTTTTATGAAACATGAAGAGCTAATGTATTTAATTCTTATGTTTTTGTATTGAAGACATAAATATTTTATGTAGTTTTTAAAAACTATTTTTTCTGCTCTGTAATAGAGTTTTTTAACTTTTTAATTTAAGAGTTGTAGTTCTGTATCCAGTTGTGATTTTTGTATATATATATATATATATATATATATATGTTTTTAAATATTGTTATTAATTTTCAAACATTCCTTAAACAGCGGAAAGTAATTAAGTGTAACTCTATCGCCCAACCCATTTCACCTTTGGATTGAACTATAAAATACATTACTCTGGTGTGGGGAAAACTAATCATTTAATATTTACTTTTAGTGTTTGCAAATTTGGCAGCTAGGTTAAAGTTTTCTTAGAAATTTGTCAGAGCTAATAATTTTTTTTTTTTCCCTAGTGATAAAGTTGAAAATTATTCATTCTTAATCCTATACTTTTTGGTTATAATATATAATTCCATAATGATTTCTTGTTGACCATACCTATTCGGAACCGCTTGAACAAAAAAAAAAAATGTTAACTCTACCTCTTTGATAAACTTTGAAAACTATTTCCATCATATTCACTTTAGAAGAAATATAGGTTTGACACGTCATAAAAAGTTGAAGTATAGAAATACTTCTTTTCGAAGTTAGAGTTTTACTCGTTCACTCTGCAATATGATTTTAAAACTTATTATACTCTGATAATGTTACATTAAAAAATAGTAATAAGAAATATGAAACCGCTTAGAAAAGGAGAAGTTAAAAAATATATAAAAATAAAATTATTAGATATAGTGGGGCATTTCAATCAAAATGTTGTTCAAAAGTATTTCAGTATTACAGTTTTCAAAGTATTTCCTGATATTGTTATTTTAACATTTTAACATAAAAACAATTTTATATCGAGTCCAGCCCCTTTCAAGTACCTTTCCATCACATCTTAATTAAGATAAAAAAATTACCTCTTAATTTTTTCAAATCTCTAATTCAGTCTAAATATTCCTTATTCAACCTAAATCTGTTAATAATTTAAATATTTTTCTGAGATACAAAACCAGTCGCTCAACATATACATGAATTTAAATTTATTGACTAGTTTTGTTTAGAATTTCGTGATTCACTGATTTTTAAATTTCAAGATATTAGAATCTTGGTTGGTTTTGATTTTTTACTAATAGAAAATACTTTATAAATAACATAACAAGAAAGTAAAAATAGTAAAAAAAAAGCATAAAAGACTTTATGTTGTTGTTTTAATTATAAGAATTTTAATTTTTAAATTAAATTGTATAAATTATGAAAAAGTAATTTAAAAAAAAAAGATATATGTAAATAAAGGAACATGTTAATTGTCACAAGTGTATGATTGATGACATAAGTTGTTGATTGATTAGTTATAAAGCATGTGATGATAATTTGAATACAAAGTAAAGTTTCTAAAGTTCAGACCATGATGATTATTATTATGATGTCAGAAACTTTGTTTTGAAATATTTTTGTTAAATATATTATTTTTATTTATATGTAATATATTGCCATCTGTTGTGTTGATTAAGTTGTAATAATTTTAGTAATATTATTTCATAAATGAAGTTAATATTTTTATCTTGTCTGAATTTATGCATCAAGTAGATTAAATGTAATTCTGTTTGCATTATCATTTAATTTTACAGTTTTATTTTTAATAATTACATTTCCTTACTTCATTATTCTTTGGTAACAATTTTATAACTTTTTTATTAAAATAAAGATAAGTAACATATAGTTATCTAATGTAATATGTTTTTAAATTATGCTGTTTCTAACATAATCTAAAAATCTCTAATTGGTTTATATGGAAAATTATAAACTTTCTAACCATATAGTATTATATCAGTTATTCCAAAAGTTATTGAACTCTATAACAATTAGATATATTTATTTTGTACTTGTTAGATAATCATCTCAACCTACACAGGAGGATATTGAATTAAAAAACTGTAATATTCTTACAACAAAAGTTATTAAATCTGTGTAGCGTTTTCATTATATTGTAAAATTTATCATTCTAATGCTGAATTTAATATAAGTGGACATTAATTACAGCAGCAATGGGTAATAGTAGCTTTGGGGGATAAGATAAACAGTAGTATTAGCTGCAGTGTTGAGTAAGATGCGTTCAGTTTGTGTTTTGTCCTCCTCCTTCCATCCTTAATGTTCTCTTCTTTTTATCCGTTCTCCTTCTTTTGTGAATTTAATTCATTAGCTAACGCTTCTGCTATTGATATACATTAATCAACACAATCCAACCTAATATCTGTTAGTATTCTCATTTTTAATGTGAGGAATCTTCGCCTCAAATCCTTTTATATACTCATGATGCTACATCTTGAATGTTAAGATGTTTGTTTATTACACTTACATTAAATTATAAGAAGTTGCTTTTCTGCCTTCTCTGAATCACATAGTTATATATTTTTGTTTTATGATCATCCCGGTAATTTTTATGTTCTTTATTGTTTCTCGATGTGAACAAATTAAGTGCAGCCGCATCAGTAAACTTCACTAAATAATACCTTACCCTCTGACCACATGATAAAGATAATTAATTTATTATTTGATCATTCTGTTTTATTTGACAAATTTCTTTTAATGAGCATTTTTAAATTGAAAGAAATTAATTAGAGGCTGTTAGGCAGCTATACCCTTGTTCTTGTAGTGATTATACCTGTTACTTTATTATATTCCTGTTTCACCTGGCATTTGTTGTTAATTAGAATTAAAATTTTAAAAAAACATTGAATGATGGTCAGACTTGTTTTTTAAAAATTATATAAGTGATGAGGTCAGGTCAGGCCAGGCCTAACCTGAAACTGTCTTCCTTTCACACAAGAAGGCAAGTGTAAACTATTTACCTATACCATTCTGATCAGATTATTCATTCTATACAGTTGATGAATTCCTTTTCTGTTAAAACTTGGGTTGCATAGTTTGATAATATTTGCATGACTATATTTACTATATTGACTTTATAGACTTTTTTATTTTATACATTTTTTAAAAGAAAAATATACCAATGAATTTGTTTTAAAAAAATGTTAAAAGAAGAAGAGATAAGTGTAAAATAAACTTAAAAAGAAAAAAATTGAAGAATCTTACTTTTAAGCTATGAACTAATTGTATAATTTAGTTTAAATTTATTATTTATAAACAATGACTAAAAGCTATTAAATCAACATAAAAAAATTAAATAAAAAATATAGATCTGGAGGACGCATAAAACGTCAGGTCGGTTCTGCGCCTACAAAAAGAATACTTGCATGTCTTAGTAATAAAGTTAGCAAATTTATCACATATTTTATGGCCCTGAATTTCATTTCACACTGATATCACCCTGTTCTTTGTCTGTTATTTCCTATTCTGTAGTTTCTGACTCTTGTTTCCTTTACAGGTACCATGGGATTTGTTAGTTATTTTGCCTTTTCCATCTGTTATCTCATCTAACCTTGTTCTGTAGTGGTGGAAGCAGTCATCACTTTTTTAATAGGGAGGACATTTTGTCTGCCCTGAGACCTATTGGTTATACAAAAAGCCAAATTGGTGGCTGAAATTACTGTTTGATAAAGCTAGACCTCCTTCTCCTTAAGTCTTGTTAATCGGTAGCCTTTTACTCCCTTCCTTGGATGACTTCAGTATATTGTGGGTAGGTGAGACTATTCTATGTTGACTGTTAGTTTTCATTGTTTATAATGACAAAAGAAAATACTTAGAGACTTCTTTCATGCTATCCAAGTCAAAACTTAAGAGTTATAATGATTTCAATAGTAAAATGTGATTTTACGTAAAGTAAAGAGGTAAAAGTAATCAAATTGTTTATATCCTTAATGGATATGATCTGTTATTTAAAAAAAATAATGGATCTGTTCTCTGAAAGTAACTTTTATATATGTTTTGTTGCATATTCCTGTTTATTGACTTTGCTTTTCTAAGTCCTTATTTGTCTATCTTTTGTTTTGTGTATATATTATTTATTCAAAATTGATAATTTATCTGTTTCTTTCTCAAAATGGAATCAGCAAAAATATTCAGGTTTTAGTTTGCTGGTTGTGGTGTGTGTGTGTGTGTGTGTATGTGTGTTTGTGGTTAAGATTTCATTAAGTTGATTCATAGAGTAATTATCACAAATGCTGTTCACTGTTCGTTGAGAAAATTACTGAGTAGAAATTCTTTTTATTTACATTAATTTAGAATATATTCTGAGGTCAAGGTAATAACTCTAGCCTGCTACAATTTGACTGTAAATCAATCTAAGTTCATACTAGATCAGTAACTTTTATAAATTAGCTCATTGAGTATACCAATTAAAATCCTCTTTAAATAAAATTTCTTTCTTTAAATAAGTTTTTAAAAAGAGAATTTCACTTTTCACTATCTGAAACAAATAATGGAGGTACTGTGTGAAGTGGAGCATTATTCTATTCAAAGAAAGTGTTTTATTGAACATTTATTTCTAAATTTATGATTTATTCACTATATTTCTGACAAGCACAAATTTTAACAAAGGTGGAAGTTGAAGGAAAACATAATTAAGTAGACAAGCACAAAACTTGTCAGAAAATTAAATTTATGGGCATGATAACAGATTCTTTTGAAATGAAAACAGAGTAAGGCAGGGGGATGATGGTCTGCCTACAAATTCTCTTTAATTATGAAGAGACAAAATAGCATTCTAAAAGATAGTTGATCAAAGCATGGAGAAAAATACTGGGATGTAAAGAAGATAAATCAGAAGTAAACTGTTTTGTCTTTGCTGATGATTTTGCCGTAACTGCAAATGACTTAACTGTAGCCAAAATATTATTATTTCCTTTTAATAGTCAAAGGAAATAACAACTCTTCAAATATCCTATGGAAAAAAGTACTTAGCAGAAATATCACAAAACAATATATATTACGAAAAGTTAACATTGAAAGAGAAAAAAAATAAGTGGTATTTGCATATTAATTGACAAGAAACATCTACTATAAAAAAAATTGGATATTCTACAAAGCAAAATCTAGGAACCAAAACACTACAATGAACTTGATTGTTTATATTCAACAGAAACAATGAAGCCAGCAAATAAATTAAAATTTTAAAAATCATTAAAAAAGAAAGTAAAATATTAGACCTAAAGTGCAAAGATAATAAAAATATAGTAAGGTGAAATGAAGAGCTATACCGGAAATTTGAAAAAATAAATAAATACAGATTTAGTATGAAAAAGGAAGTATTGCTTCTTTAGATATTTAAAAAGAAAGATTAGAAATAAATAACAACTGTGTAACTGCTTCTTAAAATTTAAGACTAAACTTAATTGTTTTAAAGAAATGGAAGAAAAATGAAAAGAATTAGATATAAGTATATTAGATATTGCATTTTTAAATTGTGGACATCGCAAGAGGTCTGAGTAAAAAAGATAAGATAGAAAATGTAGAAGAAGAATGGGAGAATGTTAAAAAGGAAATTCTTAAATCAGCAGAAGCAAACTTAGGCGGAATAAAGAGAACTGGTAGAAAACTTTGGGTTTCAGACGATATATTGCAGCTGATGGATGAACGTAGAAAATATAAGAATGCTAGTGATGAAGAAAGTAAAAGGAACTATCGGCAATTAAGAAATGCTATAAACAGGAAGTGCAAACTGGCGAAAGAAGAGTGGATTAAAGAAAAGTGTTCAGAAGTGGAAAGAGAAATGAACATTTGTAAAATAGACGGAGCATACGGGAAAGTTAAGGAAAATTTTGGGGTACATAAATTAAAATCTAATAATGTGTTAAACAAAGATGGTACACCAATATATAATACGAAAGGTAAAGTCGATAGATGGGTGGAATATATTGAAGAGTTATATGGAGGAAATGAATTAGAAAATGGTGTTATAGAGTAAGAAGAGGAAGTTGAGGAGGATGAAATGGGAGAAACAATACTGAGATCTGAATTTAAGAGAGCATTAAAAGATTTAAATGGCAGAAAAGCTCCTGGAATAGACAGAATACCCGTAGAATTACTGCGCAGTGCAGGTGAGGAAGCGATTGATAGATTATACAAACTGGTGTGTAATATTTATGAAAAGGGGAATTTCCGTCAGACTTCAAAAAAAGTGTTACAGTCATGATACCAAAGAAGGCAGGGGCAGATAAATGTGAAGAATACAGAACAATTAGTTTAACTAGTCATGCATAAAAAATCTTAACTAGAATTCTATACAGAAGAATTGAGAGGAGAGTGGAAGAAGTGTTAGGAGAAGACCAATTTGGTTTCAGGAAAAGTATAGGGACAAGGGAAGCAATTTTAGGCCTCAGATTAATAGTAGAAGGAAGATTAAAGAAAAACAAACCAACATACTTGGCGTTTATAGACCTAGAAAAGGCATTTGATAACGTAGACTGGAATAAAATGTTTGGCATTTTAAAAAAATTAGGGTTCAAATACAGAGATAGAAGAACAATTGCTAACATGTACAGGAACCAAACAGCAACAGTAACAATTGCAACCTGCATCAATAAAAAGTACCAGAAAAATGGGCAGTGGTGGATTGTGCCAGATAGAGTCGTGTACAAAGAGTTAGAACCCATCACTGATACCGTTTGTAAGAGGAGACTAGGCTTCTTTGGACATATCATGAGGTTTCAAGACTCAAGAAACAGCTAGTACAGTACAATATCAACTCGAAAAACACCAAGACAGGATGCAGATGGATCAGAGAAGTAAGAAAGGATCTGAAGGAAATTAGCCTTATACCAGAAGACGTCACAGATAAGATAAAATTAAACAAGCAAATCAAGAACAAAAAAACTCGCAACACGAACATTTTCAATATTAGTTAGGGCACAAAGATCAGAATGTATGAAAAAGTACTAGGAGAACTGCAAGGCCCAAACAGTCCCATTGAAGAGACTTGGATAATGGACTGACTATAGTGATCCTATGTGATCATAAAAGATAATAATAAAAAATTACAAAGATTGTTGTGACAGCTTAAAGAACTCATATTCGTAAGGTTCAGAATTATAAGGTTGGAAAATTATTCAGTTTTACAGAATTGTGGTCTAATTAGTACAGTCTGGTTTTAAAACTCAGACCTTGCTTTTGTATTAATAACAAATGTGATCTTTAATATTAAGTATCATTAAGGGATCAGATTTGAGTCCTTCTAATGGCAGTTGCTTGTATATGAATTTGAAAGCTAGACTGTGGATATTGGTGTTCTTTGGTGGTAGGATTTCAATTAACCACACGACCTGAGTGTTCCAAACTACATTTTTATCGGTACATTTATACTTAAACTGCAGCGTCAACAGGCCTGGCCAGCCGATGTGACAATTGCATTTGCCCATACACACACACCCAGACCCAGCAGTAGCTGGAAAAGTGGTTGGAGAAAACAAAACAAAGGGATCCTAAACCAAACAATAGTAGTTGATGATTGTTACAAGCTCAAGGTATTGCACTTAAGAGATACAGAGAAAAATGGAAGTGAACTCTGTGAGTAGGATGATATTCTCAAGATGAAATTACAAAACAGTGTCAGAAGGAGGTTGATCTAAGGAAATAAGATGGAGCAGACAATTTTTTAATTTATAAGAAAAGCTATGGCTGCAGAACAAGCTTTGAAATTCAGTTTTGTATTTGATGAATATGCCTTTCTTATTGTAGTAAAAAATGAAAAAATAATGTGTAAAACATATTATATATATTTTTTTCAATACAGATATATTTGTGGCACTTATGGTATAATTGTTGATATGTTTGACACTTGTATTGAGATCGATATAGTACAGAGAGATCCAAAAGTAATGCACATCAAAATTAAAGTGTTTATAAATAGTAGTATAGTTGAAAAAGTTCTGTTGGCTACTCCAAGATTGCATCATGGGTATTAACAACAAACGTAGACGCCATTGTGGTGTATTTATCACATGATGCCTGCAGCAGTGTTTTATTTATTGTTTGGTAAACAAGAACAACAAGCAACAACCTTTTCCCAAGAGCAACAAAATTTTATTGTTGAACATTACTTTTTCAGTCGTTCTTATGCATATGTTGTAGATGAATTTCATGGGAAATACCCGGGTGTGGCAGTGCCTAACAATTCGACCATAATGAGATTAATCACCCATTTTAGAGAATGCAAATCGGTTGAAGAGAATGTGTATCAGGCAAGAAGAGAACCGGAAGACAGGCCATTTTGACTGATGCTAAACTGGCTAAGGTTAAGAATATGATGCATCATTCACCTTAAAAAAGCTTGAGGAGACTATCAGCACACTGTCAGATTTCATATGGAAGTGCTCAAAGAGTGATGAAGCAGTTAAGCATTTAATAGGAAATGTGGAATAAAATTGAGTTTTTTTAAGCTACTTTGTAATAGCAAAGTAAAAAAATAAATTTTTCAGTCGTGATAAATTTACAGTTTAGGTAGATTTAATGCTATTACAGTATTGAAAATAAATGTTAAAATTTTAAATATATTTAAATTAACTTTTCTTTGTGCAGGAATTCTTGCTGGCAATAGATGTTACCTCATATGGGACACCTGAGGAAAAGCTCAAATGGGCATTTAGAATGTATGATGTTGATGGAAACGGTGTAATTGATATACAGGAAATGACCAAAATTGTTCAGGTAACTGCAAAATTAATAGTTTATCTTAAAATTACAGGATTAAATTGCAACATTAGATTTATTGTCAGTTCTACAAAGTTATGCAATAATCTGTTATTTTCATTGTTTCTTTTCTTTTTCTGTTCTGTGCTAATTAACTTCAGCATACTTACAGTTTTTGTCTTTCTTTATAGTCTTTACCCTTTAAACATCCCTCACAAATTAAGTAAACTTGATATATTACTATATAATTCACTTAAATTGTAATTAATCTCAAAATCTCTCTTAAATTGTTATCTTTCAATTTCCATATTGCTCCTATATATAATTTGACAGTCAATAGGAACAGATTACAAATATCCTCGTCTTATTTCTACCTGAATCAGAGATCAGAGATCTTCATCTTCTATTAACCACCAACTGATTCATGTTACAAGCTTATTTTTGATTTCATAATCGGTTATGAAAATACTAAGTTTTTAATTTAAAATTCAAGTTCAGTTGTTGATGTTTGTTGAAGCATATTTTTCAGAATTATTGTTTAATGTTCCCATTAAAAAATTTATATAAGCAGATTTAATGATTAAAAAAAAAATTGCTTTAAAACAGTGATATTTTAATGATCCCACAAATTAATGCTTTAGAAACACCGGTTACAAAGCAAATTATATCTTCTTCATCAATTTATGATTGCATGAAATAGGATTATTTACTTACTTATTTACTTTACTTATCACTTTGTTAAAATAGGTTCACTAAAAAATAATTGAGCAGCAGAAGTTTTAGAAATTATTACATTTTTTAAGAATTATCATTAAAATTTTAATGAATTATTTAAATGTTATCATCTATCGATTCCTGTGGAATAGCTGGGGTAAAGGATATTATTACCGGAATAAAATACAAAGGTTAGTACTACCCAGCAGTCATTATATATTAAAATCACTAATTGTATACTCCACTTGAGTTTTTAAACAACTGAATCTGAGAAATAGATTTGAAAGAGATTTAAAAATTATGCAGATTTATGGAGTGAAATTTGTAAAATTGGATTTTGTAAAGAAGTTTTGCCTAGTTTTCTTTCAAATGGTCGATTGAGGTGCATTTAATTTCAGCTCAGTTGAAATTGTACACCAAACCATACTGACAGACATCAATTAGCTTAATGTTACATGACGCATTACCCTTTGTTTATATTTCATAAAACACTTCAAATAATTAATCTTCTATAAATGCACTGGTAATTATAGTATGACAAATCCTGTAAGGAGTAACCTGGTTCAAATACCTTGCATTAAGTACAGTTTTAACAGAGAAGTTAAAATTTTAATTTATTTTTAAGAAATGTTTAAAAAATATAATAACACCATTTATGAATCATAATTATTCCATTTTATTAATTATTTTATTTTTCTTTATTGTCATCAATGTGGTATATTTTATTTACACTTATTTTTATTGGTACTCCTATTGTTATAAAAATTACCTGTCGTATTATGTTTATATGATATTGACACCAATTGATTTTAAAAAATATGTCTCTAAAATAACATAAATTATTAAACAGGATACTTTTTTTGTTAGAAAATGTCAAACTTCTAGACATAAAATCAATTAAGTGTTTTGCAATTAGATAAATTTATCACCCAAGTTTGTTTTTATTTTATTTATTGACTGCCTTTGAAGATAATACAGAGTGGCACAAAAGTCACTTAACATTTGTTTATAAAAGTACTTAAAACAATATATTTTGAAGAATTTAATGTTATTCAATTTTATTTTTTTTAAATGTTACCACAACAGAAATACAGTCACCTGGTAAAGAGTTTTTCTAACATTGTTTTGCTTTCATTGTTAATGCAGATTAAATGTTTATTCTTTGCCTTTTGTCATTTGTGCACTATTGTTTATTATGTATAGTTATTAATATTTTAGAAAAAGGTTTACTACAAAAACATTATATGTATGTTTCAGACATAAAAATGCTTAAGAATAATCCTTAAATTGTATAAATTTTGAGTCGATTACAGAATCAATGTAAAAGTATCATGAACTTTTACATTAATGACAAGTGCTATTTGTTCCTTATGATTGACATCATATATTTTAAAATGTTAGAAGATGTTTAAAACAAATTTACTTCTTACCAAGCTAATGACTTATTCACATCTATTATAATGAACTTTAAGGATATAAGTTCATGCCAGAGTGTAGTGCTTCTGCCTTTTATCCAGAAGATTCTAGTTTTAAATTCTGATCAAACATGGCACTTTTCACCGGCTAAAAACATCCATTTTTCATTATTAGTGAAAATTGAATTTGTTTAATATCTGCAGTTATTTGAATAAATATACAGATTAGCCTGTATTCTTTAAAAGATATCAGTTAACTAGTTTTATTCAATATGAGACTTAATATATTAAAATAGTACCATTACAATTAATCTTACACGTTACTGTTACTTGTGTTTCATAAGTTTCTATTTTTTTATAATTTTTTGTGTTTTTATAAGTTGGATTGTACTCCATTAAAAAGTAATAACTATTTTTCACAGTCTTTAAAAGACCTTATTTATTTGCTCTTTAACAGATTGGTTATAAGCTTTACAATAATCTTGTCAGTTCAATTATAGTTTGGTAAACTTGGCATTACCAGTTTTAATATAGTGCTGTTAACTTAATCCTGACAGTGTTAACTTTTAACGATGCTGTTAATCCTGAAATCCAAGGATTGATAGCAGCACTGAGCTTTAATTTATAGCCATCTTTATTTCAAGGTTTATCAACTCTATCATTCCATCTTAATGAAAAAGATCAATGAACAAGTGGAAACCAGTAATACAGCATGCATTGCTTAATAGTTCAGTATAAACTTTATCAGTTATAATGAAATTAAATTAAATGAGGACTTGATTATTTCAATTTCATTTATTATACAAGATTTGTTATTTTGTTTTACACCTGGTTTACAAAAACAAGTATTTTGTTTACTAATCACTGCCCCTCATTTGTAGAATTTTATAACAGGGAAATAGAGAAAGTAAATAATTCTGTATTAATAAAATCTTCTTTTTTTATAAGTTTTTTATACGGATTTAGTTTTTACTTATCAGTAATTTTGTTGTTTTTAGTAATATTTTGTTCAACTTATTTTTTGAGGAAAAAAAGATTAACCAACATCTGTCTTCTTCTTTACTATATCTCATTATATAGTATTATAATAAATAAAATATGTATGTTGCGCCTCTTATTTCTCATACTATAAACTGTTGCTTGATAATCATAAATTTATTATTAGTTAACGTAAAGTAAAATAATACATTTTTAATATTATAAATAATTTTTATATATATATATTAAAAATGATAAAATAAAGCATTTACTTATTTATGTAGGTATAGTATAAGTTGATATTATTTATTAACAGTCATTATTTGTGAATTTTTTTTGTACATTATAAAACTTAAGATAAAATTGTTCAAAGAAAATCAAAAAATTAATTAGTATATGTCCAACTTGAATATAAACTGATAAACATTCTATTTTTAAATATTTTATTATAATTTCCACTTTTTAAATTTCATGTTAAGAAGCATCTCATATAGTAAAATATATTATCACATCTCCTTTTTTTAGCTTTACCTTAATTTGCTTTAATAAAAAAATTGAAGTAATAATATTTTAAAGTGATAACAAAAAATAAAAATTTTATCTATAAAAAGATATTATATTCTTAATCATTTATCCTTGAGCTGGTATTTGTTCATCTAATTAACCTCTGTCTATATCCATTACATCAGTAATAACTTTAAGAGTCTTAATAGTTTGCTGATTGAGTTCTACTATTTCCTCTCTACAATAATTTTTGTTTTATGAGCTCACCTTTTCAAAAGCTTGTCTACCATATAAACAGATTTTTGAGTAATCAAACCACTTGATTTATAAATTGTCACGGTTGCATTTAATAGCGAAAGTTAACCCACTGTTGCTTTTTTGTTTTTTTTTTCAGTATGTAAACCAGTTATGTTTTAACATATAAATTTTATTTTAAACAGCCGAAGAAAAAATTGTTACTTTTTTGTACTAATCCTGTTGGACTGGTTCAGTTCTATTAATTTTAATTAAAAATAAGTTAAAATTATATCTGATCACAGTGTTCCAGCTTTAAAATAACAGAATAGTGTTTTTGATAATATAATATTTGAAATATACATATTTTGAGCAGTCAATTTATGAAACATGTTTATTGACTTAATTGTGTATTAATAATGTCAATACTAATACATTTATTAAATATCCATTATTGAACACAAACAATCTTTCTGAAATGTATGTATATTTATTTATTTTATTTTTTATGTATTGTATTAAATGCTTCATAATGTTTAAATGCTCTGAAAAATAAAATTAATCAAATATCCTGGGCCAGCATGTCTACTAGTTTTATAAAACACCTTGATTCATTAATTTAAAAAAATGTTTATTGGCATCCTGTGTAATTTGAAGTTAATTAAATGAAAGCTAATTCTTAACAGTGAAGCTAGATTGTATTGTAGAACTTACAGTAAATTAAAAATTAAAGTTTGTGTATTGAAAATTTTAAGATTGAACCTTCTCTTTTCTAAAAAAATAGCTATCATAGTGTAATTTAGTTTTAGTGCATTGAAAAGAGTTCTTGATCAATTTATATCAAATTTTTTTTATCAAATTTTAGAAGTAAAGTTTCTACAAACAAGTGGAATGCAAGAAATATGTATTTAATTGTTTCACAGTACTACTTGAGCAATATATAATTATAACTAGTAGTATTTTTTTTTTAAATATTGACGCCAGGTAGTTGAATAAATGCATGTCACCTGATGTAACAGATACTAACCAGCTTAAGGGTTAAAAGAGGTATATAATTTTTTAGCTGTGATAATTTATTATACAATTTTTTTAAATAAAATTATAAAATTTGTTAAATGCATTTGAATTTATAATGGTTAGTTTAACAGTTCATGTTTGATTCATAGATATTTTTAACTTTGTGCCATTTGTAAAATATAAATCACCGAGGGTCTTTCATTAATATGTATTTACTATTTTTTGTTTTTACGTTCATTTAGAGTTATGCAAAATGGTTTATTAATTAATTTTTTTTTTATAATTCGATATAATGTAAAATAGGTTATTATAATTCGATATAAAAAGGTTATTTACATACTTATGTAAATAACCTTTTTATATGATGATTTTTCATCTACAGAAAATATTTTGGGGAAAATGTTTATGAGCCGTAAATTTTTATTGTAAAATTTAATTCTTAACATCAGAAATAATATAATAATATATATACTAATATATCTTATTAGAATTCAAGAACAGTTTATATTTAATAAATTCCATTTCTTTTTTTTTTTTTAGTTAAGAATGTGTGGGATCAGTTACAGATATCACCAGTCATATTAATTTAATTTAATGGCTCTATCCATATGATGACCTTGTCAAACTTTATTTGCAAACAATTATCCTATAAAAAAAAGAAATATATAATAATATTACTACTCAAAAAAAAAGTAATTTGTGAGTGTATATTAAGAAATATATATATATATATATATAGTAATCCCTTTTTTATGTAAGATTAATGAGTTTTTCAAACACCACATTATTTTGTATATAAGTGTCATATTAATATACATTTAATAAGTTTGGTGTGTTGTGTTTGTTATATTATATGTATATAATTACAATTATTGATTGAATTAAGTCTTGTGAATTTCTTTTTTGCTAGATTCTTTTTCACGCTTGATTACTTAAACACCATGCTAAAAATTAGTTTGTTGTCATTAACAGGGATTGATTGAAAAAATATATATATGATATGTAATAAAATGTTAATGTAAATAATGACTGATTAAAACATTATAAGACTAAATCATTTTATTTAAATGATTTTAATTATTATATTTTTCAAAATAATAGAAAATGTTTATTATTAATTTGCAGTAAAATTACTTTAAAATTATTCTTTCTCTTTTGTAAAATTGTCATAATAAATTTTAAATAGGAATTTGGGAACGAGAAATCCCTCTGTTTATTAATTAATACTCAAAATGTTTCTTGAAGTAGTATAATATTTTTATTTTGTTATGTGTTGTACATAGTGTGTGTTATTGTATGTTTAGTAGTATGTGATCAGTCAGGTAGGCGTTTCAACTATTTATACCGCTACATAGCTTGTCTTTTAGGCTGTAAAGTAATTAATTATATTTGCCATGTTAAGGATTTGATTATATGAGATTATTGAAAAAATAATCTTATTCTTCAGTTTATCCATCAAGTAACAGTACTTGTTAGATTTTTTTTGCAATCTCCAGCGTGGAAACAAAAACCTGAAATGTTTATTTCCTTTGTGAGAAGTCATATATCATTAACTAAATAGTCTTCACTGGTCTTCCCAGCTTAACAATCCACCTACTATCTATCTCACTTACAAAAGAATATTTTTAAGGTTTAAGGTGATAGACCTCTGTAGGTTCATCTCATTACTATACATTGTTCAAATTATCACTTTGGTTTACAGAACTGGATTCATGATGGTTTTGGGTTTTATTATTTTTATATGCATATGTGATAGTAATAGTAAAATGAGCTGTTGCTACTGCTGTCATAGTCCTGAATTAAGCAATTAGTATATATATATTTATAAAAATACTGTTATCGGTTTAATTTAAATTTGATTTATATGGTTGATATCTCTTTAATTGCAAAAAACCTCCTTTAAAATGAAGTTTTATCATTCTGGATTAATCTTAGTTATTTATCCAGTTTTAAATAATTTATCCAATAGAATAATATTTGGAAATATTATTTTGAGATTGTTGCCTGACTGATAACTTTAAATATCCATCATAAATATGTTCTGTAATGTAAAGTTAGGTTGTATTGAATCTTAAAATTCATGTATTATTACCATACTTCTGCACAAATTTTTGAATTGTAGTTATGATAGCTTTAAAATATTATTATTTTAAAGGAAATTTAAATAAGTACCAAATTTTTATAAGACTAAAATTTTTTGTATAAAAAAAATCATTTAAAAATAAGTTTTTATTTGAAAATCACAAGAATGAAGCAAAATAATGTTTTTTCTTTAAGTATATATACAGCACAGCATAATTGTACAATTAATAGTTACCAACAGCAGCACTTAAAAAGATTTTTTTTAACACTAATTGAAAGCCTCTTACTCTTAAATAATTATAACCAACCATGAAATTGACAGTTTTAGTTTTGCAAAACTTTTAGAATTCAATTTGGTTGTCAATTTATGGTTGTCTCTCACATCCATCGAAGAAGACCTATCTAGGCCCTATGATACATGAACAGGGATATATAAACAGCCATATATGTAAATTGTTGTTTGTTTATAAACATACATATTTTGTGACAAAGCTAAACATATATATATCTAGATGAGAAAGCAACAGTAGTTCTGTTTGTATGATGCTAAAGCAGTATAATCATACAAAAAAAAAATAAAAAAATAATACTTTGCTGCATGTGTATAAAATATAGTAATGTCTTGAATTGTGTTATATGTTACAGATTACCAAAATTATTTTAATAAATGAGATGTTTTGTCTTTAAAATATGTTAGCATGACATAATAACATATTATTTTTATTTAGTTAAATGGACGATTAAAAGTTATAACATGTTTGAAATCATTAAAAATAAAATACTAGTTTCTTAATACTAATAGCATACATTATGTTTAATAAATTTACTTTAAATAATTATGGTGGTAATTCTATTTCTTCATTGAAATATAGAATAATAAACTATATGAGTTTGCACAAATTATCTACAAAACTTAGTTTTTAAGGATTTTGTTTTTTAAATGCAGGTTTATATAATAAAAGGCATTCAAATACTTTTTGTTTAAAACTTAAAAATTATATAAAGAGAATGATTAAAAATGTATTTTCTAAAAGAAAGAATAGTGTGTAAGTAAATAAAATAATAATTTTTAACAAGAATAATCTTTTTTAAAAGATTCAAATAGCTTTATAAAAAAGTTAATAAATTTTTCATATGATTTACTATAAATTATGCGATTAACAATATTTCATAAATGATAATTCATTTCAACATTTAACAAAAGCATTTAACGGTGGTAATTAATATGGTTCTACACATAGCCAAATATGTAACAAATTAACACCCTTGCTGAGTTTCATTTAATCGCTTCTTTGATTGTGACATCTTTTATACTAAATGACATGTTTAGTTGAGACTGTTGTTGAAATGAAGATGACTTGAAGTATTATTCTTTTTAAAAAAGATTGCGATCTATGGTCGGCTGTGGGAAGAGAAAATGATTTGTTTACATTTCATCGCATATTGTTTAACATTTCCATGTGAATTTATTTTTAACATTAACAAGTATTGCATCATTCTTTTTAATACATATGTATTTATAAATCAGTCGATAGACTTTGACAGTCAATTGTGATTAACGACTTATTATAATGTTCAGATTCATACAGAAATCTTTTCATTTACATATAAATCTTAATCTGTATTTTTATACTTTGTTATTATATTGTAGTTATAATGTTACAAATATGTTGTTGAAATTATATCGATAACTTAGGCACTGGTGTGATGAACTGCCGATACTGAATAGAATGGTTTTATTGTGAATAGTAGTTATCAGCTACTGTAGTGTGTGCTACTCTGTAGTTTCAACTAAACATCCCATTCAGTATACTTATCCCTCTTAGCATTACCGAAGCACCGGTTAGTTTTCCTCTAAAACGTTTATTCATATTTGCTTTCTTGGCTATCTAATTAATGGCTATATGTTTAATTTCCTTGAGTTTAATTAATAATAACAACTTGCATATTCAATTCTTGTTACAGAATATATGATATTTTCTTTTATCATAAATAAAAATTATTGTTTGTAAATAATCAGGATTTAACCGACCATTGAAACTAATAAATAGTTTACCTTGTAGAATCTTTTTTGTTAAATATTATTAGACCGTGGTAAACCACAGATGATATTATTTTGTATTTTTTTGTTATGGTGTAACATATAAATTATTTTAGAAATAACTACATACACAGATACAAACTTAAATTTATAACACTATACTTACTTAAATACTGATTGAATCAATGTTATTATACATTAAATTTGTAAATTACATTACGTAGGATATTAAGTAATGTATAATTCTCACAGTAGTATAGATTAACATACAATACAATATTCTCTTTTTTTAATTTCAGTTAGTAATTTTATCAATCATAACTAAATTTGCAAAGAAGTAAATGTAATGTATTTCTGTATGTATCTTTTCTCCTCAAAAAGTATATTTTTTTTATTTTTAATTTGCATATATCTATAGTGTTTCGTTTAGTAGACACATTTAACACTTGAATTTTTAGAAACTGATTATTTACCATAAGTGAGGAATCTCTGTACCGTAATGCAGAATTTTGAATCTATATTTAAATTATTATATGTGTAATCTATATCCAGTACTTAGAAAATAAGCATACTAGGTTTTGTAGTTTTTAAATCATAAAAATAATAATCTTACCAAAAACAATGATGTTATATTTTTTAAAGCACAGATTTATATACTTTAGTGAAGTTCAATTTTTTTTTTTATTACTTAATTTTAAATTAATTCTTTAATATAAAATTTTTGAAACTTGTCCATTACAGAATTTCTGATCAGAGGATCTTTTTTGTGCAAAACTAGGGATTACCGTTAACAAAAGATTTTTATGCAAATTACAAACCTTGGAAAGTTTGGTACATATCATTATTTCATATGGTTTTCATATAAAACAAAAATACAATTTTTTCCACATTGGGACACACTTGCAAAAAATCGTTTACTGAATTACAAACCAGTTATTTATGTATTATCATCTTATGTGTTTGCATAATTATTATGCTTATAATTTAATAATATTAACGTAAAAAGTTTTTAATTATAATTAGAGAAATAAAACTTAATGCCAAATACTGGAGTTATTAATATTCTAAACTTGAGGTATTTTTAGGTTATGTATTCTGATTTCATGTGTATGTTTTTTAATCTTTATATCTTAATTTGATAATTATTTTTTAAACGTAATTCATATTTAAAATACATAGAAAATGTAATTACCAGTTTCATCATGTATCTGTTACTTCATGGATTTAAGGATAGGATTTACTTCATCAAAGTAAGGCTGTGTAGAAAATTACTGTTATTAAATTGAGGACTTTTGCATTGTTCTCCTCTATTCTGTTTTGCACAAGTTTTAATATATTTATAACGATTTATCAGTAAGATTTTGTAAATTAAATGTAAGTATGCAAATTTTTATTTTATTCAGAAGTAATTGTGTGTTTTTTTTTACATGTTATTAGAACTTCTAAAAGTTGTGTGTACTTAATATTTTTGCATTACAGTATTATTGTTTAATACATTTGTACTCATATTTTTAAAGCACAATTGAATTTTTACTAAAGAAATTTTTTTAACACTGTTGTAAATATGTAATTAATTCAGTTATTTTCAATTATGAACACATTAATTTAAAAAAAAAACATAACACCTTAGCATGCTAAAGTAGTGACAGTGTCAGCTATGTTTATTTTTTATGGTTTCAGTAGTATTTATAAAACATTGTAAAAGTGTTAACAGAATTAAAACAAAAACAGGATATTAGCATCATTGTAAAAAGTTGATTGCAATTTTACTGTTCATCTTGTTTTATGTTTTATTACAAAATTAAAAGAATTTGAATATCTTTTTTTAAGATTAATTTTCATCTTTCATGCATTTATTACAAAGTGTTTTTAATATTTTATATCTTGAACCAAATCTTTTTTTATTTTATGAGGGTTCCCTTCAATTCTCTTCAAAGGATCGATTGTCACATAAAACATTGGGATACCATGAAGGAAGGGTCTCTTTTCAATTAATTTTTTTCTTAATTTATGTTAAATGTCCTTAGTTGGGTTACTGCTGCAGATCATTGATATCGTCAGTGTGTTTGAGTTGTTCACATATAGGGAAGCTTTACATGCCATGAAACTTTATTATTTTCAGGAACTAGTTTACAGCAGTTTGTATTTTATCATTTATGCTCTCAATAGCCTTGAAATATTGTAGGAAATTTCTTCCTGAAATATTCTGTACTTAACAGAGTCATCTGTTTGTAAAAGATGTAGCTTACTGGTTTGCTTTACGATTTTCTTAACTTGGTTTAAAATGTTTTTTTTTAAATGGGATGCTCAGATTCTTAAAATGCATATTAATAATATTGGACTATCACTCCTTTGAAAAATCAGGGTATTTTTAAGGCTTTTAATGCTTTCAACTCAAAATTCTTGCAGAAGTAGACTAATTACCTGACCAAAATATACTTCATAGCAGTTTAAATACATCAGTACGTATGCAGATATTTTCATGATCTAGAATTTGTATTGTGTCTGTCTGCCTTTTACAGGTTTTTAATATGGTAGCTGTCTTTACATTAGAAATACATTTTTAAAATGTCTTTTTGAGCAAGTAATATTATATAAATTCATTTTGATTGCAAACACAGTTATATTTTTTTATTATTACTCCTCATTTTTAAAAATGTTCTTTATTTTTTTTTTGTATCTGATTCTAAGAATGGTTGTATATCCACTTATTGGTCATATAAGTACACCTAAGTATCGTTCACACTAAGAAGACAGTAGGTCTACTTTCTATTGTGCTGTACTGTATAGCCTAATAGATATAGATAACCCCATTTGTAGAAGGTTTAGTTTTATCTTTTGTTTGAACTTATTAGATTTTAATTTACCACTAAAGAATTTTCCATGATGAACTCTCTCTCCCTCTCTCTTTCTTTCTTTCTTTCTATCTATCTCTTAATTTACCCAAAAATAATAATGATAATTGACAGTTAAACAAACACTAGAAATTATTTGTTTTACTAATAATTGAAAAATTAAATTATCTTCATTACTTTATTTTTTAATAAAAACTTAAGTTAACTTTTTAATGCTTCTTGTATAAAAAATATTTATAAAACCAGATTATGCATATAGTTCAGAACTTGCTCCATCACATTAATAAATATTAAAATGTGTTTATTAAATGTAATTCCTATTTGTAATTTTAATGGAAACATTTAATAAAATAATTATTTTATTAGAATAATTATAGATTCTTATAAAAAAAATGTCTAAAAAGTAGTTTGCTTAATAATCATTAAACATTAACATTAATCATTTTTAAAATAAAAATTATGGTTATATAAAAATATTTTATAATGCCTGAAACTTGGTCTTAGTCTGCTCTAGTAATTGTAATGATGAAATATTAATTGCATATAAACGTGATGCAATTAATATCTGATTAAGAATAGGAGTAGTGGCTGAGACTTCACAATGCGTCCTATGCAGTGAAGAAGAAATGATAGTGGATCATATATCTTTATGTCCAGCAACTTTACATATGGTAACTGGCAAGAGCCGTGTTAATATGGCGTCTGTATATTGGGCTGTAGGAATAAAGTGGCAGAAATGCCTACTTTGGTGTAGAAAAAAATAAATAAATGTAATGTTTTCTTGAGTTGTATGATTGATCTTATAATTGATGTATTTCAGGAATTATTTATAACCCAGATCTGTTGAATTTTGTTGATGTGAATAGAATGAAAGGAACAATTATGATTTTGATGGGTTATTTGGTTGTAAAAAGAAAAAAAGAGATGGTGGTGAATATCAGAAGATAGTTCTGTTGCTCAAATTTTCATTATCCTAGTATGATTCGTCGAAATTATTCTCAAAATCTGATCTTAATTAAATATTTTTCCAGGATTTCCTACAGAAACTCAAAAAGATAAATAAATTGCAATATTTCAGAGAAGGCTTGTTAACTTTATTTAAAGTTTATACAGTTTTCAAAACAGCTTCCTAACTTTCTCTTTTGTAATTTTAGTTACAAATTTCAGTATTTTGTTTTATTTCAGTTCTTATATAATTTTTATCCACGCAAGATCTGAAATTCATTGTTTCACTTGCATCTACTTAGCAGAGGTTCATCAATTTTTTATTAAAAAAACTTAATGCCTATTTATGATGAATACTTTATCAGAGAAATTATTAACTGATTTTCATTCTTTCCAGGAAAATTATTAAATACTGTCAAAAATTTGATTGTGTATTTACTTAAGTGGGTAATTTTCTTCTTCCAGAATTGTTATTATAGTTATTATAAGATGAATTTTCAGGCAATACAAATATTCACTATTTGTTTCTAAATAAATTCTCTATCGGGTTTCCACTAGAAAGTGTATTTTGATGCATTACTTATGTATAGGAATTTATTTTTTTCTTAAGAGTTTATCACAGATACCAGGAGATTAGTTTTGTAGCTTTTTAATGAGAGTTCCCTGACAAATTAAGGATTTTAATTTTTATTGACATCTTGTATTTTACATTCTAATTTGTTATAACTGTTATGTACTTGCTCTTACAATTATGAGTATAAGTCAGAAATTACTTTTTATATATAATATTTTTCAGAGCTTTTGCTTATTTCATTTTAATAGATTTTTATATAATTGCTAACAGAGTATTTAATTTTTGCTATGAAAATACCCTCTGATTATTAACCTGTGCTTGTTGTTCAGAGCATGGTGAACATATGGACTATTAGTTAGTATATTATGCTTCTGAGGGAGAAAAAACTGGCCACATCCTATTAATCCTGACCAAGGACACCTTTCTAGTTCGCTTAGGCTTGTTAGCAGCTTATAGTAGCACTAAATAGGTTAAACCTCCCGTTGGGCTAATTGCATGTACCCACATACTGGAAATAAAAATATTTAAATAGTTAAATATAAGTATTTTAACCAGAAATCATGATTTATTATTTAAGTAAATATTCTGAATAGCTGCTGCAGAGATTTTAGTCATTCCTTTGTTTGTAATTTTATATTTTTTAATTCATCAGATGTTTTAAATTAAGGTTTTAAACTTTTGCCGGCAGTTTTTTGTAAGAAAAATAACTTGAAATTATAAATATATTTTCAGTAAATAATAATTATTATTATTACATAATTTATTTTTTGTCATGGAAATTGTTCCTGCATTATTATTTTTATTAAGAATTTTTTTCTGTTATGATTATTAGCCGCTAATAAAAAATAACAACAGCATGAAGGAAACTTTATTTGTCTTTTGCCATTGGTATGTTAACCTTAGTTCAAAGCTTTTAATTTCCAGGATGGTACACCTCCTGGGATATTTTCCAGATGTCAAATCAGCAGATTCTAAGGGGATGCATAGTATATTTATCCATGTCGCCTTAGTACAGTCAATTGTTTTATTTTGTACAAAATAAATTATAATAAATAAATAAAATTAAAATCCATATACTTATAATATAACCTACTATAAAGCTAATAAAGTTGTCATCATTATTGTTATTATTATCAATATCATCATGTTCATAAATTAAATAAATCTTATTATTTGTTAATATAATAATCTATTAATTAATATAGTTGATTATGTTGCCACATACATTTTAATATTTTTTAAAATTTTTATTATTATTATTATTATTAAATGCACATTTGTAGATTTTAACCCTTAATCAGTTGTATTACCAATTAACATGGTAACATGTTATGTTTGCAGATTTTGGTAATATCATAGGAACATTATGAGACAAATTATTTTAAGTAAAATATGTCATTTATTTCATTTTCTGAGATTGACTTCGATACCTTAGTATAGCTAAAAACATAACTATTTTAATGCAATGTTGCAGTCTTGAACCGAGTCCTTATCAGTTAGGATCATTTTTTTGAAAATGTTAATATTCTAAACATATCAAGATGTAATTAATACATACATAACTTCATTGATGTTGAACTAAAATGCGATTGATCAGATTCTAACATCAGTTCCTTTTGCACTATGATTGGATTATGAGTCATCTCCCTTCCTACTCATACCCTACTATCTGATTAATTTCTATAATTAGATAAAATTTTGATTAATTCCTCATGTAAACTAATCATATGAGCTTAAATAATTTTGGATTGTGTTACCAATATTCTTGTTCCAAAATATCGTAGAGAATTTCACATTTCTAGAGAGAATTTGGTAACCTCTATTTTTGTTTTTTTTTTTTTTTTAACAAAAATTAGTCCACCATGGCTTGATAAACTTTCTTATCTGGAGTTGACAAAACATAGATAATATCTAGTTTAATTATGTTTTTTCATTATAGTTGTTCGATAAAAGGAAAGATGCACAGTGCAAAGTTGTAAATTCACTAAAGAATTATATAGCTCTGATCACTGTGATTATTGGTCAGTAACAAGTATGGCATGCAGCCATACTTGTTACAGCCATACTTGACTTACTATGGTTGCAGCCATACTTGAGCTCATACTCAAAGTATGATTGCATATGTGGTATTATTTAACATAAGCGAGATCACATGTATTAAGTAATCTATAAGAACCAGTTTGCTTTTTGCATTTTAATCCTTCTTCACAAATTCTCTTTTATTTTTTAGGAAACTATCATTATGATATCCAAAATATTGCGGAAAAGATTTCTTTATAGTAAATGTTTTTTTCGAGTTTTGAGTTAAAAATTGATCCACAGACTACAAACGTTTAAAATGTTTCAGTTCTGTTATAATTCTGCTAATCTTAAAAAAAAATTCAATAGACATACAGTCTGTTAGATTGTGATAAACTTAATCTAGAGATATCCATTTAACTATGAGCAAAACATTCTATACAAACTATTCTTGTTTTATAAATAGTTCCAGAGCATCTAGAAGTAT
This sequence comes from Lycorma delicatula, assembly GCF_047948215.1. Taxonomy (NCBI): domain Eukaryota; kingdom Metazoa; phylum Arthropoda; class Insecta; order Hemiptera; family Fulgoridae; genus Lycorma; species Lycorma delicatula. The sequence goes on from NC_134455.1 coordinate 390,414,546, forward strand.
TTTTGGAATAATGATGAGTTTTCATATATAACATAATGATTGGGAAAATAAAATATTTTAAACAGTATACATATTAATTGTTGTTGACTAATTAAACTAAGGATAAAACATAGCTTGGTAAGAAATAAGCTGTGAATTTTATTATAAAGTTAAAACTGTTCCAGTTTATATTGCTAAATCTATTCACTTGATGAATATTAGACCATATTGACATTAGATGTATAGCAGCTGATTAAGGGTTATACCATTATAAAGTATAGAGTAACTCAGCGTCAAATAATGGGCAGGCAGGAGTAGGTTTCGTGATGAACAAGAAGATAGGGAGGAGAGTGGAGTATTTCAAAACGCATAGCGATAGAATCATTGTAATAAGGATAAAATCAAAACCTAAACCGACAACGATTGTTAACGTCTATATGCCTACAAGCGCCCATGATGATGATGAGGTAGAGTGTGTATACGAAGAGATTGATGAAGCAATTAAACACGTAAAAGGAGATGAAAATTTAATAATAGTTGGAGATTGGAATGCAAGCATTGGAAAAGGCAAGGAAGGAAATATAGTGGGTGAATACGGGCTGGGCAAAAGGAATGAAAGAGGGGACCGACTTATAGAATTTTGCACGAAGTATAATTTAGTAATTTCCAACACCCAATTTAAAAATCATAATAGAAGAATATACACTTGGAAAAAGCCAGGCGATACTGGAAGGTATCAGATAGATTATATAATGGTTAAGCAAAGATTTAGAAATCAACTCGTTGACTGCAAAACTTACCCTGGAGCAGACATTGATAGCGACCATAATTTGGTGATAATGAAATGTAGATTGGGGTTTAAAAACCTGAAGAAAAGGTGTCAGATGAATCGGTGGAATTTAGAGAAGCTTGAGGAAGAGGAGGTAAAGAAGATTTTTGAGGAGGACATCGCAAGAGGTCTGAGTAAAAAAGATAAGGTAGAAAATGTAGAAGAAGAATGGGAGAATGTTAAAAAGGAAATTCTTAAATCAGCAGAAGCAAACTTAGGCGGAATAAAGAGAACCGGTAGAAAACCTTGGGTTTCAGACGATATATTGCAGCTGATGGATGAACGTAGAAAATATAAGAATGCTAGTGATGAAGAAAGTAAAAGGAACTATCGGAAATTAAGAAATGCTATAAACAGGAAGTGCAAACTGGTGAAAGAAGAGTGGATTAAAGAAAAGTGTTCAGAAGTGGAAAGAGAAATGAACATTGGTAAAATAGATGGAGCATACAGGAAAGTTAAGGAAAATTTTGGGGTACATAAATTAAAATCTAATAATGTGTTAAACAAAGATGGTACACCAATATATAATACGAAAGGTAAAGTCGATAGATGGGTGGAATATATTGAAGAGTTATACGGAGGAAATGAATTAGAAAATGGTGTTATAGAGGAAGAAGAGGAAGTTGAAGAGGATGAAATGGGAGAAACAATACTGAGATCTGAATTTAAGAGAGCATTAAAAGATTTAAATGGCAGAAAGGCTCCTGGAATAGACGGAATACCTGTAGAATTACTGCGCAGTGCAGGTGAGGAAGCGATTGATAGATTATACAAACTGGTGTGTAATATTTATGAAAATGGGGAATTTCCATCAGACTTCAAAAAAAGTGTTATAGTTATGATACCAAAGAAAGCAGGGGCAGATAAATGTGAAGAATACAGAACAATTAGTTTAACTAGTCATGCATCAAAAATCTTAACTAGAATTTTATACAGAAGAATTGAGAGGAGAGTGGAAGAAGTGTTAGGAGAAGACCAATTTGGTTTCAGGAAAAGTATAGGGACAAGGGAAGCAATTTTAGGCCTCAGATTAATAGTAGAAGGAAGATTAAAGAAAAACAAACCAACATACTTGGTGTTTATAGACCTAGAAAAGGCTTTTGATAACGTAGACTGGAATAAAATGTTCAGCATTTTAAAAAAATTAGGGTTCAAATACAGAGATAGAAGAACAATTGCTAACATGTACAGGAACCAAACAGCAACAATAACAATTGAAGAACATAAGAAAGAAGCTCTAATAAGAAAGGGAGTCCGACAAGGATGTTCCCTATCTCCGTTACTTTTTAATCTTTACATGGAACTAGCAGTTAATGATGTTAAAGAACAATTTAGATTCGGAGTATCAGTACAAGGTGAAAAGATAAAGATGCTACGATTTGCTGATGATATAGTAATTCTAGCCGAGAGTAAAAAGGATTTAGAAGAAACAATGAACGGCATAGATGAAGTCCTACGCAAGAACTATCGCATGAAAATAAACAAGAACAAAACAAAAGTAATGAAATGTAGTAGAAATAACAAAGATGGACCGCTGAATGTGAAAATAGGAGGAGAAAAGATTATGGAGGTAGAAGAATTTTGTTATTTGGGAAGTAAAATTACTAAAGATGGACGAAGCAGGAGCGATATAAAATGCCGAATAGCACAAGCTAAACGAGCCTTCAGTAAGAAATATAATTTGTTTACATCAAAAATTAATTTAAATGTCAGGAAAAGATTTTTGAAAGTGTATGTTTGGAGTGTCGCTTTATATGGAAGTGAAACTTGGACAATCGGAGTATCTGAGAAGAAAAGATTAGAAGCTTTTGAAATGTGGTGCTATAGGAGAATGTTAAAAATCAGATGGGTGGATAAAGTGACAAATGAAGAGGTATTGCGGCAAATAGATGAAGAAAGAAGCATTTGGAAAAATATAGTTAAAAGAAGAGACAGTCTTATAGGCCACATACTAAGGCATCCTGGAATAGTCGCTTTAATATTGGAAGGACAGGTAGAAGGGAGAAATTGTGTAGGCAGGCCACGTTTGGAGTATGTAAAACAAATTGTTGGGGATGTAGGATGTAGAGGGTATACTGAAATGAAACGACTAGCACTAGATAGGGAATCTTGGAGAGCTGCATCAAACCAGTCAAATGACTGAAGACAAAAAAAAAAAAAAAAAACCATTATAAAAATAATTAGCGATTTCTGTGGTCATGTTCTGAATTTATTATATTGTATTAAAAGTACTTTTAACTGAAATTTAGTATTATGATTGTTTATTTTAATTGTTTAATATTTAAAACTGCACTGAGAGTTTTGTGGATTATTATTATTATTATAGAAGTATTTATGAATTCTGCAGCACTCATTACTGATACTTTTTGTATTTTTATACTTTCCTGAAAAAATATATATTATAATACATACATATTGTACAGTAATAATAAAATTGATCATTTTAATTAATTGTTGTAATTTACTTCTCTTTAAAATGAAATGTATTATTTTATTATTATTGTTGTTGTCATCTTTATTATAACAAATTTAATTATTACTATTTGTGTTGGATGTTGTATTTTTAAGTAATTTTTTGTAATATATTTTTATTTATTTATTATTTTTATTAATTGTAAACAAGTAATAAAAATCAATATGTATCATATATTTCAAATGTAAAATAAGATTTCAATGTTTAAAATTCAATTCAGTTCTTCTGATTCTTTTACTAGTGTCCATTCATCTCTTTAAATTATTCCATTTAAAATGAAATTAAAATAATAAATAATGGCCTAATAAAATGTAATAAAAACTTATCTTAAAAAATAAAATAAATCATATTTACTAAAACAATTACAGTAATAGTTGTAAAAGCTGTCCTTAACAGAATTTATTTTTCTGCACTAGATCTCATATTTGACGTGAGGGGGTTTATAAGTAATAAGTGTAATTTTAGAAAACTGTTTTTTAATGTAGTTAGTATTGTTTGAGTTCAATGAATATGTAAACAGTTACTATTTGCAGACACCATTTCTGTTTTAGTCTTAATAAATTATTTACTATTATGTTAGATTAAAAAATCTACTTGTTTCAATGTTTGATCATTATTTTTCATAAATTGTTATGTAAATAATAATATTAATTTCTTTTTGTTCACTGATAACACATTCTAATTAATAGTTATTTAAGAATATGGATCTAATTGTCAGGTAAAAGAAGTATTGACTACATGTGGTGCACAGCATAAATCTCCATATTTTCAGTGTGATGTAACGTATGTGCTACATGATAATTCTTTGTTTTGTCTTACTCATCATTAAAAGTCATATTATTAAATTTTTAATTGAATAGATTTATTATGATTGACTTTCAGAGTCATGTTTGCCAGTGGGAAGTTCTTTTTAGAACTATATTCCAATCTTTATCAGCCATTAAATATTTCCAAATGATATTTGTTTTGATGTTACTAGTTTTATGGGATGTTTGGAAAACTTTGTAAAATGCAATCGATAAGTAAGTTTTGAAATTTATGTATTAAATTTCTTTTCTATGCTATATGTTATAAACTTCAAAATATTATATAATGGACAAAATTAACAAATCAGATACAACTTTTTGATACTTTATAATGTCATAAACTTAGTACAGTAGAGAAGTAACAGTGCCTGATACAGAAGTACATTCTAAAAGAATGTTTCTTATAAAGTAACAAATTCTGTTAAATGTAAATTTTCTATTCTTGCAAAAGTTTCTGTTAAGGGCAGATATTACTGTGAATTATATCTTTATAAAAAGTAATTATGATAAATATTCTTTATTATAATTTTTTTTTACACTCAGATTATTTTTGGAAATAAATCAACATTTAATTATTTGGTTAATGATGTTTAAAGTAATTGTAGTTAAATTTAGTGTTTAAATAATTTAATGAAAAACAAAGTCACATGTAAACACAGTTTTTATTCAATAATACTTTTGTCATAAAAAAAACTTAACAGGATTTTCATTATATATATATATATATATATAAAATTAATGATAACTTTTATTGGTGTGTGGATGTTTGATACTTGAAAAAAAAATTGAATTAATGTTACCATAATTATGATTTAGTATAATTTATATTTTTTTAAAATTATTAAATTTTTATTAAATTAAATAAAGTGACGTGTAAATAAAGTTTTAATTTAAAAAAAAGAAAATGTTTATACATGTATTCATATTTTCTTGTTAAGTATTTATATTAATTACCACTTTTTCTTTACAATATTAGATTTGGGAGTTTTTATTTTTAATTTTCGTTCCACTTTTTGTATTGCACACATCATAACATAAATATTTGCAGATGTATTTTTCTTAGAATCCACTAATGTCCAATTAACTAATACTGGTTTATTATTACTAGTAAATACATAAAATACATTTTTACTACAGAAACAGGTACATTTGTTGCTGCTTTAAACAATATATCACAGTTCATCTTTTTTTTGACTGACATAGTGAAACATATATATTATAAGAGGTACTAATCTCTATAAGAGTTCCTTTCTCTATGAGAATAAAATTGAACAGAGAGTAGATTTGAATTTTAGGGTTAAAGGTAATCTGCATTTTGCGGGTTTGACCTATTGATTTGAAGTAGTGTGTGAGACTCAGTAAAGAAGCCAGTCGGAACAGAAACCACTTTGTTCCTCATATTACTTTGTAATCTTGTTATTTTTGATAATAGCTATCTCATTTATGAGATTAACTTTATCTCATCTCACCTAACGTACAAAAACCTTAGATTGTATAAAACAATATTTATTATTAATTTTAACTTAGTTTTTCCTGAGTAATCAATCATCTGTACCATACAAATATGGATTCAGTAATCAACACAGTATAATTTTTGTTACTTTTTAATAGCTAACAATTTTTTAAATTGTGCGTAAGATTTGAACATGGTTATTTCGAAGATTAACACTGTAATATTCTGATTATTAAAAATTAATAAACATTTTTGATTTTCCTCCTTTTAACTCTATACCAATTCTATGTAAGTTGCTACGTAACAAAAGTAAATAATATGAATTTCCTTCAAATTTACGCTGATATTGCAATTTGTTGTTCATCATTATTATCCTATTTTGGATTTATTTATTTAAAACTTTAGGAATATATCAGTCTCTAGATATGTCAAACTTAATGGGTACAGTCAATAGTATTTTGTAGAATTATTTTATTATTATGAAACTGAAGCTTCAGTTATTTTCTTGTTTTTACTTTTAAATAAAATACTGATTCTTTTAACCTGTTTAATTGTTGAAGGTGTCGGCTCATTCCAAGCACTTTTTAACATTCATTAGATTAAGATGAATTTTTTCTATTCATTTTCTTCATTTTCCATATCTCGATCACTCAAGTGATTTTTTTCTTTACAGTCTTTAATCATTTTTTGATAATTCATTCTAAAAAGTATTTTAAACTCATCGCAATACATGTCGTTGCCAGTTTTATTATCAGTTACCAAAAACATATGATTCAGTAATATAAAAAAAATTGACAAATATGAAAATTTCTTGTGCTATAAGGATTGTGTAAATGAATTGATATTTTCCAATTTGATTTAGTAGTGTTTCTGATACATTTATTCAATGATTGAAGTGATGGAATTTGCTGTATTATAATTATTTAATCATTGCCATATACAAAGATTCCTTTTTTCATAATTGACATATGTACTGAACTAATTTTAATTGTTAGTTTCATGTAAAATATTAGTAGTTTTATTTTAATCTGTAAATAATGATTGAAAATAAGTGATGGTTCAAAATTTTCAGGTGCAGGTGATATTTACTGATCAGTAATGATTTAGACACATTTGTTTTAAAAAAGATATACTTGTCATGATACGAGGGTTATTTTTTTTCAAGGTCTGATCGATCATTAAAAACCTGCACAAAAATCGGATGAACCTTTGCGCTTATGTGTTGCACAGCGTCTCTAGTATGGCCTTCAATCACGCCACTTCACTTCGTTTAGTTCTGAACACGCAGCTAGCCCGTAAACATGTCTACAACAATAGCATCTTCCGCCAAGTGTGAAGTGCCTGTGGTAATTTGATTTCTTCAGGCTGAGGGGTATAATGCGGCTGAAATTCATAGACGAATAAGTAATGTGTATGGTGAAACTTCAATGAGTGACAGCAAAGTACAACAATGGTGCAGGAACTTTAAAGCAGGACGTATAGATGTTCAAGATGCAGACGGTCAGGGAAGGAAGGGAGTGTCAACCAATAATCTCGTTGAGCGATTCGAGAAAATCGTCGGTTCACAATTTCTGTATTGAGTGATTCATTTCCTGAAATTTCAAGGTCAGCTTTCTACACCATTGTGAGTGAGAGACTTCAGTACTGCAAACTGTATGCGAGATGGGTTGCCAAGATGCTGTCCAACCATCACAAAACAATGAGAAGAGACGCCTCCCTAACGTTTCTCCAGCGCTACCACAATGAAGGAGAAGATTTTCTGAACAAAATTGCCACAGGGGACGAGACATGGGTCCATTTAAAAATGAAGAAACAAAAGAACAATGTAAACAGTGGATGCATTCTCATTCTTCCAGTAAACCAAAGAAGTCTTCTCCAATAGAAAGTGTGTGGCTACTGTGTTCTGGGACCGGAATGGAGTTCTCTTGGTGGAATTCATGGAATGTGGCACGACCATCACAGCACCCTCATACTGCGTGACTCTTCAACGTCTACGAAGGGCAATTCAGAATAAGTGGAGAGGAATGTTGTCATCATGCATTGTCTTTCTCCATGACAATGCTCGGCCGCACACTGCAGCTGTAATAAAGAAGCTCCTGCAGCATTTTCATTGGGAAGTGTTTGTTCACCCACCATACAGCTCAGACTTAGCTCCATCTGATTTCCACCTCTTTGCTCACGTAAAATGCTGGCTAGGAGGACAACATTTTTTGCACAGACATCGAGCTGCAGACCAGCGTAGAAAAATGGCTGAAAACACAGGCGGCTCCGTTCTATAACGAGGATATTGGAAAGTTGGTACCACGCTACGACAAATTTCTAAATCGGAGTGGCGACTATGTAGAGAAATAGCGTTACTATCAAAGTGCTTGTTACAAATAAAAAAAATTTTATTTTCACTGTGGTTTTAATTTCGTGACCGATCGGACCTTGAAAAAAAAATAACCCTCGTATTTACCTCTAATTCATTTATTAATCTATTTATTTACTTTCTCTGTCTACCTACTCTGTATCCATTCTAAGAAAAATTCATCTGTACGTTTACAATTGGATGTATGTTTGTGGTTAATGTATTTACAATAGATAGAGAAGCCTGTAAATCACCAAGAGTTCATTTTCTGTAGGATTAACTCAGAACTGTGTGGCCCAATAGCAGACAAATTCCAGTGCTGAAGTTTAACATCTTGGTCAGGCATTATAATCTCAGTGGATTGTAATTTTATATATCTCCTTGTGATACTATATCTGAATACAGCAGAATCTTTTAGGGTTAAACCTATTGAGTATTGAGGAGGGAAACAAATTCTTTTAGTAATAAAAATATTTTTCAATTAAAAACTTTTTTTTAAATTATGTTACTGGTGGTATTAATTTCATATGTTAATTCCTCCATTAATTTTGGACCTACATAACAATGACTTGAATTCAAATAATAGTTTTTCATTTTTTATAGTTTTTGTATAATCTGTCAGCATATTATTCATGAATAAAAAATTAAGAAATTACATTTAAGTCCAACTTATATCTAATTGCTTATTATTGCTGTCTAAAATTAAATTTTTTTTTTAAATGATATCAAAACAAACATAGTTTTGTGTCATCTGTGTAGGAATTAGCCTTTTCTTTTAGTCATTTCAGGTAGGAATTCTACAGTTTTGGATATATTAACTCTGGTGCTCATAATTAATACTCTTGGTAAATTGGGACTAGTAATTCTTTTTTGCTTCTTTTATTTTTTGCTTTATAGATATATATTATTATTCACTTTCAAAATATAATCTAACTCGGTTATTGGTTATATCTGGAAAGTTATTTCCTTCAAATTTTTTAACAGTTAAACCTACTAAGTCTTCCTTATTTCTGTCTAGTTTTTTCAAACGATTTATTTTGTTCGACTCCATTGTTTGAGGTCTGGAACTATGAATGTAGAGATCTATTTTAATTCTCTCCCTTTTCTCTATGAATGACTTGGAGAAGTTTCTTATGACCATGAAAGACACCCTTCCTTAAATTGATTTTAAATTCATTGTAGAGTGCCCAGATGAAATTGTCCAAAAATGTAAACTGGGTTTCTTCTGTATATATGGTGTTGAATAAGACTAAGAAATAAAGACTTAATGGGCAGCACTCATATTCTTGATAACAGGTTCATTCAAGCAAGTGTACTTGCTGAATTACTAATGTTTTTTTTATTAGCTTATTAACTTTTAGATTTTATTTTTTCCAAAACTGTTATTTATTATCACAAACTTAATCTGCATGTTACAAGATCAGAATTTTTATTGAGTGCAAAACACCTCTTGTGGAAATTTTTGTGTACTTGTGAAGCTGTCTGCTAATAAGGAGTCCCTATGAAATTATAAAAATGACAATTATATTTACAGATCATTTATATATTCTTTATTTTTATTCCTTTATTAATTATATTGCAGATTATTTGAAAACATTAATTATTTTTAAAGGTAATTTTTTTAAAAATAATTTATTATATATATATATATATATTTCACAATTTAATCAAACATTATTATGACTGTAGTGGTAACAGATTAGTGTTATGGATGTAAAATGAAAAGTGGAGACAAAGAAAGTGGAAATAATTCTGTTAATAAACTAAAGCAAGTATTAACATATAATGGTGAGTACATTGTTAAATTAATGTATTAGTACTTAAAAATAAATAAAATATGCTCCATACATGAAATTATACTAGCTGTATCATCTCTTCATTACTTGCTTTGTTTTTCATTTCAGTTATAGATAAAGAATATTATATAGTAGACAATGGGAAAACAGAACAGCAAACTTAAGCCAGAAGTATTGGAGGATCTTAGGCAGAATACAGAGTTTTCTGGTTAGTATTATATATATATATATATATATATATTTGATTGCTGATGTCATTTCTCTGTATATTGTCTTTGTTACATGGCAAAAATCCCCAAACCAAATTACATGACTTTTTTTATTTGGAAAATGTTTAATTAGTCCCTTCATAATCACATGAAACAAACATTACCTTATAGGTAAAGAAATTTTTTTTTATTTGTTGATATAATTGTTAGTGTCATCGATCAGGATTTGGTTAACTATATATTTTTTTTTGCTGTTTTAAGAATCAATTGATAAAAATAAACTCTTTTGTGAACAAGACCTCAATCACTTGATAAATACTTAAACAAAAGCTTAAGTACAAGGAAGTATTGTAATCATGAAAAATTTCAGATTTCAACAGAAATATTCATTTTGACCATCCCTTAATCCATTTTGACTAGTTTCAGCGTGACGTCTGAACATATGTATCTCGCGTAACTCAAAATGGATTAGTCATAGAATGTTGAAATTTTGGATTTAGGACTCTTGTAACATCTAGTTCTGCACCTCCCCTCTTCATTGCAATACTGGTCCAAAAAGCCCAAAATCCAAAAACATTTTGTTTTTTTTTACTTTTACTTAACTGCAGTAGTAACCTCATTGAGAGCTTTTCAACGATGTATCATAAGTGGTACTTATTTTCATTGGTTCGAGAGCTCTAGCCTAATGAAATATTTGAATCTTATATGGAGAAGGCACATCAGTTCGAATCAGACTTCATCTCCTTTTTTTTAATTTAAATATATTGATTTATTAATAATTATTAACCTCTGATTGCACAAAAAAATTACAATAATTAATAATTCAATAATAACAATAAAAAAAAATATGAAAAAAATATCAGAAGCTGTTAATGAAATAAAATTTTATGTACTGTTTTATTTTTTGGCGTACAAGTAAGTCATGTGGTATCCACATCAGATTTTTTAAAATCTGAAGTCAAGTTACATGAGGGTTATCATTTATGTGCAAGTAATTATGGAATTAAAATACATACACTGAAATTATATGCACTTATCAGGGTTTTCTTTTAGATGAAGTCTCATTGTGAATACCACAAAAAAAAACCAAGTACCTATTGCCAAGATGCTCTGTACATTTGACTAGCAAATTTTTTTTATTATAGTTGCAGTTTTTATATCAGTTTAAACTTAATAAATCACTGTAGATTTACTCCCATGAAAATTGTTATGTCCACAGGCGTATTGTCATGTGAAATTTTGTGTCCTGAAATTTAAGAGACCTCTTGATTAAAGCTGAGTTTTTGGTTTTCTTTTAATGTTTACTTCCTGCATTTACTTATTTTTTAGCAATAATTTTTAGAACTTCATTAAACTCTAGAATTACTAAAACACTGTTCAGCAATTGAAGTGAATATTTCAATTTCTTCATCCTTATCTCTTCTTGTAGGTGGGAATTAACATTCGCTAACATAAATTTGGGGGCTATCTCTTCGAGTATTGTGATATAGTCCTTCTATGTTTACAAGTGGCACTGGTATTGTTATAAGAAGCTGCCTTTTATATTGACCGAAAATAGGTACTAGAATAGCTATTTTGTTTTGTAGTTTTTATGTTAGATATTTGCTCACTTGTATAATTAACAAATAATGTGTAAATACAATTTTCTTTATATGTGTTTATGTTAATTATAATCAACTTAATTAATTATATGTATATTTAAAATTTGGCCGAGGACAAATCAGATAAGTCATAGAAACGAAGCTAAAATAAGCAACAAGTAGTCAGAAGAAATTAGGAATTTGAGTAGTACGAGCGTGAAAAACCTACTGTTATTGAATGTAAATTAGAACTGTTACAAACCAGACAATGAGACCCGGAACTGTAGAAGCCATTTTCTTTACAATTCCCTACACTTTTTATTTATTTATATTGAAAAAAAAAAATAATGGCGAATTGTGGTGTTAAGAGTCCAATTAAATACTATTTTAAAACTCCTTTAACATCTGTTGTCAAACAAATCTAGAATAATTTATAGATTGTGTTTCTGAGGTAGTTTTACCATTGTTAATCATACTTATGATAAAAGTAGCAGCAAAGTAAAATTTTTGGATATTTTTTTATTTTGAAGTGGCCTACTGGGGACCATGCCAGTATAATTTTTTTTTCTTTTCCATATTCTTGCATTTTCTTCGAAGCACCCATTCTCTTCTTTGTCCATTTTCTGTGGTGCTTTTACTTCAAACAAGAACCGCTGTATTGTATGTTAATTTTTTAAAATTCAAGTAGCCCTCTCTCTTTTAATCTTTTCTTTCATCTGCTTTTCTGCTTTATGTATCCTACTTAGCATCTTATTTTCAAAAATTTTTCAAAATGTTGTTTATTTAGCCTTTTTGGATTCATTTGTCTGACGAATTATACAAGGCATATTCATAAAGTAAGAAGTATTTGGTCATTAAAAAAATTTACTCGTTAGAAAACGTTTTTACTTACAGTTTTAGTTTACTACACATCTACTTCACTTTTCCACATAATCACCATTCAGTTCTAAGCACTTTTCATAACGCTGCACCAGTTTCTTTAACCCCTCTGCATAGAAGTTTGCCACCTGGAAATTGAACAAATTGACAACGGAAGTCTTGAGTTCCTTGTCGTTTTCAAACTGTTGGTCACCAAGCCACTTTTTCAAATGCAAGAAGAAGAAGAAGAAGTAGTTGCTAGGTGCAAGGTTGGAACTATATGCAGGATGGTCAGAAAGTTCCCAATGAAAATCTCAAATCTTCTTGGTTAAGGCAGTGGTATGAGGATGCGTGTTGTCGTGAAGGAGGATTATGCTGGATGATAGTTTCTGCGTCGTTGATTTTGGGTCGTACATCTCAGTTTGATGAGTGTTTTGCAGCACACATTCAGAATCCAGAGTGTCAAAAATGATGCCCTTTCCGTCCCAGAAAACAGTAACAACATTTTTTGACACCAACTTTTTTGGTTTTGGGGAACTTGAATGGCGCCACTACATTGACTGTTGTTTCGATTCTGTGTTGGTATAGGATATCCATGTCTGGTTGCCTGTAACAGTGTGGGAAAATGAATTATCGCCATCTTTTCTATAGCGGTCCAAAAACACTCGTCCACTGCACATTCTTTGCTCTTGTGTTGGTCAGTGAGCATTTTCAGTTCCTATCTGCCACACAATTTGTGATATCTGAGCTTTTCTGTGACTGTTGTGTAGATAGAGATGTGTCCAACATGCCGAGATTCATCAGTCGCCGATCACATTGCAGTTTTTAATTCACTTGTTCAATGATTTCATCGATCTGAATAATGGGCCTGCCACTCCGCTCTTCATCATGCACATTTGTGCAGCCATTTTTAAAGTCTCAACACTATTGTTTAACCTATTCTTCACTCATTAATGTAGATCCTTACACTAGGCGCAACTCCCAATGAATTTTCGCAGCTGAAGATCCTTTTGTATACAAAAATTGAATCACAGCACTCACTTCACAACTGGCGGGAGAAACAATTGTCGCGAACATTGAGATCTGCATTCACCGGCAGGCAAATGATTACTGAATCAAAATAACAACTACAGTGGCTTTGTAAATAGCCGATAGATGGCCCTGCATACTTGTAAGTGTGTTCAGACCCGCTAATATTTAAATATAAGCTGATGGCCATTACTTTATGAATATTACTTGTAATTGCATTTTTCAAATCTTGGGTTTTATAAATGTTATTATTTGATTTTTAGTGTGTACCCTTCTTCTGCTTTTCTGGAATTATAGACTCTTCTTTGTATTTTTGTTTTGATTTTGAGAAAACGTTCTTACGGGCAGCCAGATTTGCTGTTTCAATTCCAAGCAAGATCACTGGTCTGACTATAGTATTGTAACACCTGAATTTTACATTTATAGAAAGGTTGTTTTTTGTTTATTTTTTAGGTATCTTCGATTGTTAGTAAATACAATTTTTCTATTTTGGATTTCAGGATCCAGACAGCTTTGTGTGACTCTTTTTTACTGCTTACTTACTTCTCCTGAATATTAAATTGAGTTATTACATTAATTTTTCTGTACTTTCTTTATTGATTTTTTGGCATACATTTTTTAGGTTTGACATGATTTTTGTTTTTGAGAAGGAAATTTGCAACCTTACTTTTTCTGTTGAATTAGCAGGTTGTTAATTTTGGAATCTCCCATCTTCTGATTTTGGGAGAAGTGCTAGTTCATCTGCAAAAGCAAGGCTGCTGATTTTTAGATTTTGGTTTTTGGTTCCAATTTTAATGCTTTTTTCATTTTTTTTCCAGAAGGTTTTCATGTCTTTATTTAAAACTAGATTGAATAGGATGGGAGACAATCCATCTCCATGTGCCAGACCAGTTTTAATTTGAAAATGACATATTGGTGATTTGAAGATATTCTTTGCTGATTTCTTCCCAGAATTTTACCTTAGAAATTATGACTGTCAACATAAAATTTATTTGTACAACTTAATCCATGTATTTATAATGTTACCAAATGTTATTATACCAGTCTTTGCATTTTAAGAAAAATTACACATTTTTAGTGACCCCTAAAATGCCTAATTGTTCATGATTAACACCAACTGCTAAAAGGAATATTGAAGGCATGCTGAAGTGTACAGTATACAGTATGCTGTTCAGTATACAGTAGTATACTCAACCGTACAAAAAGCTGGAATCACTTCAGATGCTTGTTGTTGGATTCTAGCATACTGTAGAGGAAATGAATTTCTTTAAAAACATATATTGCAGCCTCATTCTTTTGATTGGTAATCCATTAGGTAAAATACATTTCATATATTTCTACATATATTTGTAGGTCATAAAAGAGTGGATCAATTAGCTATCAAAACAAATGTTGTTATTAATTTATTTTTATTTTAGATGCTGAAATACAGGATGGTACAAAGGTTTCTTGAAGGATTGTCCAAGTGGACATCTTAGTGTTGAAGAATTTTAAAAAAATTATGGAAATTTCTTTCCATATGGTGATGCTTCAAAGGTAATCTTGTTGTGACACTTATTATTGATGCTTCTTCCTGTTGTATATATTTTTTCTATTTCTTATTCATTTATTTTATACATGTGTAATAGATAATTACTGATGCAAGGACATTTACTGATATAAGTCAATAGTTTTGAATCATGTAAAGTCATTTGAATCAAAATTTTTAGAAAATATGTGAGCTCAAAAAAAAAATATATTTAACTTAACTATGCACCTTACCAAAACTTAAACTGTCCTAGGTAGTACAAAGAACAATTTGTAATTTTTTTAAAAAATTAATGCACAAAGTAAAATAAATTTATAGGCTATAAGAGGTGTGTTTTATGTAAATTAACAGAAAAAGATAATAAGTTTCATTATACTGGATTACTTGCCGCATATTTATAATAAATACTGACTGTATTGTTGCAAAGGTACTAAAATAGTAATACTCTGGTTGTTTAATTTTATTAAGCAATCAATTTCATGATGCACACTTAATATGTGAAATACTGTATCTGATGATTGAATTTACTCTGAAAATTCATTCTACTTAAGTAATAATGATATTAAAACGACAATTTTTTTCAGTATTAATGTAGAAGGTGATCTACTGCTGTAGTTAGTTGGTTAGTTCTTAGATGGCGCCACTGAAATGCTATATTGAAATAAGAAAATAAATAAATAAAATTTTTAACATAATCTAACCAAACTTAAACTTCACTCGCTAACCTTGAATAAGCGAGCATAGGTGAAGTTTGATTACATTATATTTATTTATTTTCATATTTCAGAATAGCGTTTCAGTGGCACCATCTAAGAACTAAGTAACCAACTACAGAGGTAGATAGACTCCGTACATTAATACCTTTTTTCTCTTATTTTTATTTAGTGTTTAATTTTTTTATTAAAATGCATTAAATCATTTTTTTTTATTTATGTGGGCCATTTGGAAAACTCTTGGCTTTACAAAGAAAGCACAAGAGTTTTCAATTCAATCCATTTAGACCAATGACTTTTTAACTTTTTATTACCCAAGTATAATGTGATTTGTACAGCTACAAGTATAAGTGGTTGTTTCAGCTTTGAACTCATCATTTGAAGTAAATCTTTGTCCAGCAAACCATTTCTTCAGGTTTGGAAAGAGGAAGTAATCAGTGGGAGCCAAATCTAGTGAATTTGGCACTTGCGAAAGGACTATGAAGCATAGGTCATGGAATTATGTAGCAGTAACTCAAGACTTGTGTGCAGGTGCATTATCATGATGAAAGAGCTTTTTCTTTTCAACCAGATGTGGATGTTTAGCTTAAACAACAACACCCTTCAATAAGTCCAGTAGTGAACCGTAATACTCCTGTAATGGTGCTCTCTTTTTCCAGGTAATCTGATAGTCAACACACTTTTTCCAGGGAGTCAACACACCTCAAGAATTCCAAAAAACTGTTGCCATGACTTTTCCTGCTGATGAAACTGTTATTGCTTTTTTTGGTTTATTTTAACCTGCTCTCATCCACTGTTTGATCTCTGCATATAATAGTGAATCTGTGTTTCATCTCTGATATAAAATGTTAAAAAAACTCTGTGAAACCACATTTAAATCAGTTCAGTCTAATGCATTTTTGTCAGCTGTTAACAAATATAGCACCCATTGAGTGGAAAGCTTTTTTATACCCAAAACATAATGTAAAATATAGTGGGCATAATCTATTGAGATGTTTGTAATGTTAGTAAGCCCAGGTACCTTCAGTTGCCGATCATCTAATACAGATTGTAGATTTTTGTGATGATTTCATCAGTCAAAGCAGTTTTTGTGCATTCTGAGCATTTATCATCTTGATTGAATGTAGACTATGTCTAAATCCAGCAGTCCATTTTTCTATCGTCAGATATTAAAGAGGAAGAATTCTTTAAAGTGTTATGTAACTCATTTTGTTTGACCGTCAGGATTAAACCTTTCAAGACAATACTTTATAATCGCTCATACTTCAATTTTATTGAAGTTATTTCAACATTTCTCAGAAAATGTCAAAATCTGTTTCCTTTACCAATCTCCATAAGCAACTAAACAACATGTCTGAAACTTTGCAGCATGTCGTTTAAGAATACATATTTACCTAGTCATGTTTCCAGAGATGTCCCATCTCTGTGTCAGGCCAAGAACTTTCCGAATAATCCTAATTTAATCAATTTAAAATATTTTTTATTAAAATATAAATATATATTTATTTATTAATGTATAAAATTTATTAATAATTTTTTAATTAAAATTTTTGAGACTGATGTTTTTAATTAATTTATTATGCTTACAAAAGAAAATCTGTTCTGAAGAAGTACAGATCTCTGTTTTGTACTCATTAGAAAGAGTAAATAGATAAATTAAACATTAATACCAAATCAGATAAAAGAAAATGACAGATGAACTTGTCGATAATGAATCACTGAGTTTAGATTACATTAAAATGTAGTGTTAGAACATTATAAGGTGAAGTAATAATACAATTGGAAGAACGCTTTCACTACATTAAACAGATTGTGGAAGAGTTGTCTTTTTCTTTTAACCAGGAAAGGCTTAATTTCATCATCAATAGAAGAATTAGAAGAAAAAGGAAATCTGTTGTCAGCTGTATACCCAGAAATAGACAAAAATAGTTAAGACAGAAATAAACAAAAATTATTTGAGAGCTTCAAGTAATCAGGATCATACTTCAGATTTAAGCTTTTATCAGTAGAATGTAAATTAATTAATGATTTGAAATTGGATGATATCATTAATGATTTCACTAATTCAAAAGTGAGAAAAATAAAACTATTGATGAATATTTTTATTTAAATTTTAAGCATGGTTAGTCAAATTAGTACCACAAATAAATGTATGTTTTATTGTAAATCTGTGTTTCACATTTTTATTGTTTTAAAACAAGCTTAATTTTGTACAATTTAATTTTATTGTAATAAAAAATTTCATTATAACATTATTTCTTTAATTATGTTTTTGCCATTCAGCTATTTAGAAAAAAATAGTCATAAAGGGCACCATATTTATATTTGCCAAGGGTGCCAAAATCATTGATACAGTTCTGGTCATAAAGAATAATCACATCTATAATTGACTGACTGCACCTTTTGTTACTATAGGCATCTTTCACTCTATCAAAGAGCTGTACTATGCAGAACTCTCACTGTGAAATTGATGGATAAATTTGACAAGCATTCAGCTCTCCCAGTTTCAAAAGGTTGCAAAGGCCTTTTCAGGTGATGGATGTGTTTTTACCTTTACAGGAGAAAGTTCTCCATTCCATACCCACAGGTTTCAATTCAGAAGTGTAATCATAGCCCTGTGTCTTATCATATGTGACTATTTAATGCAAAACAATTATTTTCCCTTGATGAAATCAATTCAGGAGCCTTTGGAAAATTCCCTATCAGTCCTGTTTTTGATTTTCAGTCAAACATTGACACCCACTTCCAAAGCAATTTTATCAACCTTAAGGTGCCGGTCATCTTCATTGAGGTCATGAATCGATTGAATGTTGTAATCCATCACACTTGTCCTTGAACATCTACTCCAACTCTTATTTGCTACATTTTCATGCCGTCCTTTAAATTCGCTAGCCCAGTCATTTGGGTACAAGACAATGTCATACCCCTAAACTGAGCATGCAGTATACTAAAATTTTTAGAATTAATATAACAAGTTATAAATTTATCTGTTTTTGCTGTTGACTGAAAATCAACTGTTATTGAAATCGGTAAAAATTATACATTTTATTTTGTTCATTACTGATTCTCGTAGTTTTTCTTTTATTGACATGTTGATTTACATATGTCACAATTTTTGTTTTTTTGTGTTATTTCAGTTTGCTGAACATGTGTTTCGTACGTTTGATGCTAATGGAGATGGAACAATTGACTTCCGGGAATTTTTATGCGCCCTTTCGGTGACATCGCGTGGAAAACTCGAACAGAAACTGAAGTGGGCATTTAGTATGTATGATCTTGATGGTAACTGGTTCATTTCACGACAAGAAATGCTTGAAATTGTTACTGTAAGTTTGTTTGTGCCATTTCTTAACTGTAATTATAAAAATTATCACTTTTCAAAGAAGTTGATTGATGGATTATTTATATGGTTCTATAATGTTAAAAATCAAAGTCAGACTGTAAGCTGTATGGTGGTATCATAACAGTTTATCTTTTTATCATATGTGTTGAATTGTTTACTTTATGATCATGTATGGTCTATTCCATTACTGTAAACATTACTGATTTAACTTTTCTATACCTTACTGTAAGCTGAATTTTTTTTTTCCCCCTAATGTTGTACATAAATTGCATGCAAAAATAATTACTGTACTTTGTATGTAAATAACAAAAGCAGTTATCATGTTAATATTTCTCTTTTTTTAGAAATAGAAAGTTTTAAATATCCTTAATAAAGAATAATGTGTCTTTAAAAAGACTGGGTTTAGGTGATACGAGGTGTGTTCAAAGAGTAACGAGAATTTTGAAATTTAGCAGGTTGTATTAGTCTG
Source organism: Lycorma delicatula (assembly GCF_047948215.1). Lineage (NCBI taxonomy): Eukaryota > Metazoa > Arthropoda > Insecta > Hemiptera > Fulgoridae > Lycorma > Lycorma delicatula. The sequence continues at coordinate 390,433,961 of NC_134455.1, forward strand.
ATTCTTGGGATTTTCGTTGTTGTATTGGTAAACATGTCTGAAAAGTATCTGTACATTTTTAGACATATTTGATGTTTATTTTGTTGTCAGCTGTCAAAAGGATAACACATGTTTTGATACAATCAGCGATTTTTTATTTGTATAAATAATGGATAAGAGAATTTGTTTTAAATTTTGCTATAAGAATGGAATTACGTGTAGCAATGTTTTAAAAATGTTAAATATTGCTTTTGGTGAGTCTGCTATGAGTAAAGCAAGGGTTTATGAGTGGTATAAGTGTTAACAAGAAGGTTGTGAAGACCTTGAAGAGCACCCTGTACACCCTAGCACTTCAACAACCGATGAAAACGTGGAAAATGTAAAAAAAAATCATGATGAATGATCACCAAATCACAATCAGAGAAGTTGCTGATGATGTTGGGATATCAATTGGCTAGTGCCATAAAATTTTTTCAGATGTTTTGGGTATGAAACGTGTGACAGCAAAATTTGTTCCAAAATTTTTAAATTGCGAACAAAAACAGTGGCGAATGGATGTTGCTCAGGAGTTACTAAATGAAGTCAACAATGATGCAGAACTACTGAAACGTTATAACAGGTGATGAAACATGGATTTACAGATATGATGTTGAAATTAAGGCTCAATCGTACCAGTGGAAGCATTCTGGATCACCAAGACCAAAAAAAAGGTCGACAAGTACGGTCGTATGTGGTTATACTCATCTTGTTCTTCAATTTTAACGGCATAGTGCATCATGAGTTCTTGCCACAAGGTCAAACAATCAATAAGGAATATTACCTACCAGTTTAACATCGTTTGCGTGAAGCAATCCAAAAAAATGCCTGGATTTGTGGTGAAACAATTCATGGCTTTTGCACCATGATAATGCGCCTGCTTACACTTCATTGTTTGTTCGTCAATCTTTAGCCAAAAACAACAACAATGTAATGATACCCCAGCCGCCATATTTGCCAGACCTGGCTCCGTGTGACTTTTCTCTACTCTCAAAAATAAAGAGAATCTTAAAGGGTCGTCGTTTTACAAGCATAGATGAGATTAAAAGTGAATAGCTGAAAGATCTAAACGCTATTCCAAAGATCGAGTTTCGGGGATTGGAAATAGCGCTGACATAAGTGTATAATATCTAATGGGGACTATTTTGATGCGGATAACATTAATGTAGATGAATAAATAAAATTCTTTCCAAAAAACAAAAATTCTTGTTACTTTTTGAACACTCCTCGTATAAGAGAAAAATAAGTATCATCAGTGATTCATAAAATCGTATCTATATGTAAGTCATAAAATCTTGAATAGAAAGTTTCTATTACAAGCTAAAAGTAAACATTAATAAAACTGGCTGACAGTGTTAAAAATACAGCCAAACCTGTACAGAAATTGTGGCAGATCCGTTGACTGAAATAATAAAATTTCCTGTTTAAGAATCCTGGCATTGAAGAGATTTCTAAATTTCCAAAAAGAGATTTGACCATCTATGCTATGATAACTAAAAACATAATGTATGAAATTTGTTTTTTTTATTCTTCACATCTGTTACGAATTTATCAAAAAGTTATTTTTTAATGCTTGGTTCCCAAAAATCCTACAAAAGGCATACTTGTCAAACAGCTAAAAGGTTAACTCCAGAACCAGCAGCTGAAATACTGCTAACCAGCTGTAAAACACCTTTCAAAAATCTTAAAATAAAGATGTTTGTTGGAGCAAAATACTTTATATATTTTGCCCACTGGGCTGGTGGTAAAATCATCAGAAAAACACCTGTTTAATAGCTGATCTTCAAAGTCAAAGATTCTGAGGTTCAAATCCTAGTAAAAGGTAATTGCTTTTTTACAGATTTGAATACTAGATAGTGGATATCAGTGTAGTTTGGTGGTTGGGATTCAATTTACCATATTTCTCAAGAATAGTTGGTCTGAGTCTGTACAAGACTCCACATCATACAAATCATCCTCATCACATTGAGCCATGGAGGGTTGCTTATTGTTCACTAGTTGAACAGATTGCAACGTACATGTTAGAAAAGAAAATTATTTTTTCAAGTATATTTATCAATTTACTTAATAAATATCATATTACAATCTTCAAAAAAAACTTTGTTAAGCAACATATCTTCTCCAACCAAAAACTGGTAATTTTTTGTTTTACAATTTACGACTAAAAAAGAATATACATCAAATTATATACGTTTTCTAAAATTTCAATAGGAGAAGCTGTTTTACAAAGCTTTTTTTCTAAGAAAAATGAAGATTTGTATGTACGCAGAACTGAAAAATCATGAACTCATAATTTAAATAATATGAAGTGAATTTCAAGATTTAAATATCAAATAAATGTTTTTGAAAAAAAAATGTTGGAAGAGCATGTACAGTATAGATTTTCCTGATTAAAGAAATTGTAATATTTATTATAGTTTATAACATTGTAAAACAATGTATAAATAAATACAGAGTGATCGTAAAGTCATGCAACCCAAATTTTTCCGTTTTGTAGGAATTATAGTTAAATTTGTAAAAGATGTTTTAATTAGGGTAATTTTTTGTGTGACAGAATAGTGTATGTTAGCTCTGCTAGATCACACTTCCAGGCAACAGTGGGCATTGCACCAAGCAGTTTGTTTAGTGGAGTTACTGTGAATTGAAATCATACACGAAGTGTCAAGAAAAGAAGATTTTTAAATGCTTTTCCAGATGCCAATATGCCAAACAGAAACATTTTGTTTATTTAATCATTTTCAAGATACAGGTAGTGTGCATGATCATAAGTATATCGGCCACCCAAGTGTTTTAACTGATGAAAGTCTGCAGACGATAAATGAAACACTTCTTTGTTCTCCAAAATATTCTCTTCGAAATCTTTCTTACCAAATTGAGCTATCTTACAGAAGTGTTCATTAGGCTACTAAATTTCTATAATTACATATCAGATTAACATAAGTCATCAGCTCCAAGAACCAGATAAGGAGAAACAAATGCAGTATTGTCAGCGGTTTAGAAGTTTCATTTGAAATGACACATCTGTTCTAGACAAAGGCTTTTTTCAGTGATGAAGCACGGTTTCATCTTAGCGGATATGTTAACAGCCAAAATTACAGAATGTGGTCTTCAGAGAACCCACATATACTCAATGAACAGTCATTGCATTCGTAAAAAATTGGGATGTAGTGTATGTCGCTGGAGAATTGTCGAGCCTATCTTTTTTCAGAGGCAACGCTGAATGGTATCAAGAAATAATCATGCAGTTTATAGCCTTACTACATGCTGATGAATGTGATTGCTGGCTACAACAAGACAGAGCAACTGTACACACAGCAAATTATGCAAGTTCTTCATGATTTCTTCAATAACTGGATAATTTATTGCGGTCTATGGCCTCCTCATTCATCAGACCTGAGTCCTCCTGATTTTTATATGTGGGGTTTTTTTAAAGATAATGTGTACTCAAACAACCTGCATATACTTGATGAACTTAAACAAAATATTGAGGAATGTATATCAAATATCACTGCTGCTATACTGAAAAACATCATGTGCAATACAAGAAAACTTGTCGATGCATGCATTCGATATCATTTGGGTCGCTTGACTTTGATCACCCATTATATATGTCAAATTTATATATTTATTTTTTTTATATGCTACTATTCAAGATATCTTAATATGAATAAAAAGAAAATTGATTGAGTCGGGTAGTTCTAGGATAAAGTTGTTTTTTTATTAATAAGCATATTTTTTGTTTTTGTAGGCAATTTACAAAACGGTTGGATCAGTAATGAAAATGCCTGAAGATGAATCCACTCCAGAGAAACGAACTGATAAAATATTCCGACAAATGGATAAAAATCAAGATGGAAAGTTATCATCGGAAGAATTTATTGAAGGTGTATTGAAGGAAAATTTAATTATGTAAAAATTTTACAGATGTGCTCATAAAAAATGCATATATTGTTACACTAAATAATAGTGTAAAATTTTTATGCTATAACCTAATGATCATTTGAAACTAAGATTTTTGTTTGGTTTTCCTTATTTTTTTTTTGTAAACCTTTTGTTTTAAAATAAAATAATTTTTCATTTTATTTGTGTCTTTTTATTAATATATAGATTGATTGTAGCAGATTAATATAATTCAGCATTAAAATAAAGGTCACTGTGATTTCTGGTGCTTAAGTGCATAAATAGTAATATTTTGTAATGTTATTTTGTTAATTTTTATTTTTTGAGTTCTATGTCGGCAGTAAAAGAATTTCTTTTCATAAATTACATCTACAGAATGCTTTAATTATCATCGTTATTAATTATCACTTTAGTGATAATTTAGTTTTACTTTGGTGTTTTGAAGAAAATAATTGCCCGAGGGTTAACATCCACTCTTATACTAAAAAAACATTATCTTTTGTACCTGGAAGGAAATGCACTCAAGGAAGATAATTTTTTCAGAATTTACTAGTTTAATAACAAATATATATGTATAATTTGATGTAGAATGCCATTTATATTCATACAAACAGTTTAAATTTGCTGCCTCAGTTTTGTATATTAACCAAACATATCTTATTGAATGTGAAATTCATAGAATTTCTTTCTTACAACAAAGAATCTGTTGGTGATAAAGTCAAATTAACATCAGGATGGGTGGCTACTGTTTCCAAACTGTGAGGTAAGGTAGTCATTACTGAAATATCTGTTGCTTTTAACACTGCATTCTGAACAGTAGCCATGAATCGGCATGACTCATGTCTTCTTGAAACCATTACAATACAATATTATTTATAAATTTGTATATAATTTGAACTTTTTTGAATTTTTATCATCGATAAGAGTATAGTTATTGTACTACATTGAGATGTTCACCAAGTGAACTGGTATATATGGGAAAATAGGTGATCTCTCACGAAGGCCATCTTCTAAGTAGGAAATGAGTGAATATTATATAACATAACAAAATTAAATAAAATTTTAATTTTACTTTTTATTGATAAATGGTTACGTCGTTAACCATTTACGATGTTTTTTGTTGCATTAACTGGTTAATGGTTACATCATTAACAAATTTAAATTTTAAGGTATATGTCCTTTACTTGTTATTGATGACATCACTTATGTAGAGGCATAGATGCAAGTGATATATGCAATTAATGCGGATCACTTGATCTGTTGCTTTTTACTTAAGAAAAAATTTGTACTTGTATAAATTAAGTTTTATAATTTAAATATTTTGTCTTAAGTAATTTAAATTATATTAAAATTTATTTAAAATGAAAATTTGTTGTTAATTCATTATTCTAGTTGCATATAATTTTGTCGGCTCTTTGTTTTTTAAAGGAGAAAAATAACTACATGGTTTTTGTTCTTATTATTTTTTAACATTTATTTCAGGTTATACATTTTTTGTTAATTCTTGAATTAAGAAGATTAGTTATATTTGATATGTTTTAAGATGCTTTCAAAACACCTCTTCAAAAATTACAGGTTTTTCTTTTAATAAAAATGTTATGGATGTATTGATTTTTGTTTGAATATAATCAGTTTTTTCTTTAAATGAAGTAATTATTTATTTAAACAAACTTTTGTTTAAATATGAATATGTTATGTTAAAAAATATTACAGTACTCATGTTACAAAAAAATGATGATCGTGTCCTCTTTCTTCATTAGGTTGTATTCAGTAAAATTTAGCCTGAGTTAGTAGTGCCTTTCATCAGAACCACACTATTATTATTTTCAATAATCTCTTGAATTCAGGGTGAGTTATTACACCTTTGTGTAGTAAAATATTTTACCTCCTGTAAAGAAGTCATTTTTATATTTTGTTAAATTTGATACTAAATGATAGCATTTTACTGTATGACATACATTGTTGCCCTAATCATATGTACTGGATACTGGACACTTACCTTATAAATTTATTAGAAGCAAATCACAATCGGATACTATTCTGTTTATTTTGAATTAAGTTAATTGATATTCAAATTAACTAAGTAATTAATTTAAATAAAACATTAATTGCAATTAGGGAATTATATATATTGATTATATAAATATATATTTATTATCTTAAATGTTTTTATTTACAATAATTTCATTTGTTTGAGGAAATTCATGGAAATCTAAAGAATATAATTAACAGGGACCTAAATTTTTAAATACTTGTAACTGTACCAGTTTTTTTTTTTACATCAGAGAAAAATCTCATTGGTGGCAATTTCCACCAATTAGAAAAATAGAATGTAGTCCTAAGCCTCTGTTCAGTCTAAAGGTTGAAGAAATTGGATATGATAAAGAGTAAAGCTACCAGACAATAAATACTTCACTCACAAGAATTTCAATCATTATCGTAATCGATCGCGGTTAGTGACAGATGATCTGTTTATATTGAGGTAACTGAAGTTGAATTATTGAATTCAAAATCCTAGAAAAGAGGATTGGATTGTATTGGAACTTTCTTAAGAAAAAAATCAAAGAATTAAAAAATATGTATTTAAAACAAAAAATGGACAAGTTTATTGGTTCTGAAGTTCTAAAATGTTAGTGAACTGAATTTAAAAGTCGTTTCATTATTGTAATACTGAAAGAAAGTTAATTTATTATGTTAATTATTATAGTATATGTAAAATCTAAAGGCGGGTTCTCCCTCTAAGCTGCCTCTACCCTACTCCTCTAACCTGGCATGTGTAACGTGTGCTACTGGTTGCAACAAAAGTAATGTATACATGCTATTAAAAAAATAATTCTCATAACTATGACGCCACGTCAAAGAAAATTATAAAATTATTGCCTACAATAAATAAACAACTCATTTCATATACTTTTTATTACATCATTGTTACTATTGATTTATAGCAAAACCAAAGTTTAATATACTTGAAAAAAAATAAATTGTTTCATATATCTTGGACAATATATTAGGCATAAATAATTTTATTTGTAATAATAAATTACCAGAACATATTTCATTACTACAATAGTGGCATCATAATTAGTACGGTGCAAGTCATTACAAATTAATTTATGTGACTTTTGGGATACACTACTATGGCTGCTGGTGTGAGGAGAAGTCGATAAGTGATGTAAAGAACAGTGAAGGGGATGCCGTAGTTTACTATGGGCCCGCCTTCAGATATTATATAGACTGTAAATTAAATATCAGATAAAAATAACAAAAATTTCAGAAAGTGTAGAATGTTATGTTGATGTTATAAATTTAGGTATATTTGAAGTTAATATTTGAAAATGTTACTTTTCTGTTATTTTCTTCCTTAAATATTATGGTAATCTTGGTAGCTCAGCCAGTAGAACAACTGGCTAATTTAATAAATAGTTCATTAGGTCTAATATTTAATTTCTTGCTTAAAGTTTTCAGTTTTAATTAGTTGAAAATTTTCTCTATTTTTTTTTTGTGCACTACCACTTATATAAGTTAACATTATTTTTGGTTTTTATTCGTTATATTTTTGTATTTCATCTCAATACCTAAGCAAGCTTATCTAGAAATCATCTACAAAAATAAAATTACACTTATGTAAATAGAAGAAACCGGGGTAGAATTCAGACAATTTTCAGGAGGAGTGATTTTTTTTTCAGTTGAATAATTAAATTAAAAATTCAGCTAATTTCCAATTTGGACATGATTAATTGTAAAGTCAATTTTTGTATATTTTTTGAAAGAAATTGTAAAGAAAACAAAATATATGGTTAACCCATTTTCATCCTGACATAGTCGATGAATAAAAATCTGAATAATCTGGAAATATCAAAAATTTATGATGTGGTTGAGACCGTAATAAGCATAGAATTTAAAATTCAGAAGTATATGTAGTAATTATAAATTCAAACTTAAAGTAAGATCAGTTTTGAAGAAAATAGGTCTACAATTCAGTTAAAATAAAACAAGGGATGGATAAGTTTAATGTGCTGTTGTGGCTGCAACAGCTTATGCTTCTGTATAAACAGACATATCTCAATTCAGAAAAGTCTGAATTCTCCAATATGAAAAAATTAATAAATCATTTTAAGTTACTTTAACAAATAGAAATTATATGTCTAACCAAAATTATAAAAATAAATTTATGTTAAGTTTTATAAAAAATAAATAATATATTTATTTAAAATAATCCAACATTGAATGAATTGTGTTCCGCATGAACATTATACAGATAAATAGGGTTAAACTATATATCTAAATAAACTAGGTTCTATTAACAAAGTTACATCATAGATTCTGAGACATACAACGAGTGGTTTGATTGGAATGAAACAAGATGACGATGTAGCATGTAATATTTTTACACTAGGTAGCATGCTAGAATACAAAAGCTCTTGAATATGTGGAGTAACATAACAATGGATTTTTTAGAATGTAAGGAACATTATAGCTTTATCTAAATAAAAAAAATTTATTAAATTTTGTTTTGTAATGTTTCCATATTTAAGTGTTCATAAATTTTTAGTTAACTTTTAACTTGAAAATCTGATCGCACTTAGTAAGGGAAAATCTTAATAAACTGGGCTTATTATTAACCAAGCTGTCCTAATAATAATAATAATAGAAATTCTGTAGGGTTACACTGTGTACAATCTACAATGTACACAGAACCTGATTATAATTTAACTTTTATACTGGGAAATTACTACCGGTTTGCTCCCTGCATATGAAGGATTGATTCTTTATTTCCAACTTTATTTCTACTAAACAAGAATAGCTTCTTTTGTAATAAAACAAGAAACTGTCATGCTAACTTTTATGTCGATCACATAGTGGGTCATGAATATTATAGATTATGATAATGAGAAGAGTACAGCTTGTAAACTATACTAAATTTGATTAGTAAACAATAGTAGGTAGAAGACGATTATTGATCATTAAACAATCATGTTAAATACTGTTAGTTTCAAATTAAATGCAACAATCATCTCTGAATGATTATTGAATTGAATTGAATTTACTGTCGCATAAGAAAAACCAGTCTCTTAAAAATTGAGGTAATATCATCAGCTATATTAATTTTATTGCTGTGTTAAATGGAATAAAATGTTTATTATGAAGGAGGTTAGCCATAACAATTTTACACTGCTGTTTCCCTTTTTTTCTTAAATTAGTATTCATAGTACATTTATGAATATTGATGACATGTTAACTATTTGCATAAATGTAGAATTGAAGAAATTAATTACAGATGAAAAAAATGTTAATAATTGGTAAATGAATAAAACTATAAAAGTGTTGTAAAATTTTGTAACATTTATTTATTTTACTTTTTATAATCTGTTTGCGTGCCATTGTTAGGAAGCATTAAAAGGAGAGAAACCATTATTTCATTTCTTTTTGAAGAGTCAGTGAATTATACTGGTAGAACCAAATTTTGGACCTCAACAATCAGACGAGCGGTGTTTTTATTTTTATTATCTTTTTATACACTCATTTTTTGTTTTTTGGCCCTGAGAAATTTTATTAAAAAAATTTCGGCAGTCCTTTATTTCTTCAAATTAATTTTATTATTATTTTTTTAATTATGTACATAAATTGATTGTATTAGTATTATGACATATCTCAGTTATGTGTGATGCCGACTTAGTTCTCTTCTTTAGCACAAATTGGAATGCACATGTGATTCTTTTTCAATCGTCGTTATGTGTTTGTATGTAATAATTTATTGTTGTGTCAGTCCAATTTGACACTTGATATAATGTAATATAAATTGCCAGTATTTTATCATTACTTACTTACTATTATTATTAATGTGTATAAATTAAAATTAACTATAGTTAAAATTTATAATTTTAAGAAATAATTGCAAATTGCAACAGGTATAAATATAATAATAATAATAATAAATAATTATTATTATGTATTATTATTAATTAATTAATTACTAATTATACTTAATAATTATTACCATTCAGTGCATTAAAGTGTTGACATTAATATCAGTGTTTTCATTACTTTTTTGTTTTATTATTTTCAGTCCAGTCCAATAAAATGTTAATAAATATTTTGTAATATTCGCTAATTTGCTATTTTATTTTATACTTTTTGTTCTGAGCACCCATATAATTCCCAAATTCTTCATCAAAAACTGTTCTATGCAGTTTTGTAATTTAAAAAATTTAAAATTTTTAATTAAATATGGCTGAAACTGTTAGTTGATGAATTTAGTAATGCAGAGTAAAGGTGCTTGCAACAAGAAAAAAAATAATAAGGCAGCAAAATAGCGATCATTTTGAAATATTTATTAATTTATTCTGATTTTAGTTTTCATTTTGATAAAATATTTGTCTATATAATATTATCCATATGACAAAGACCGATTTGTAAAGGTAATAAACATATGCCAAATAACTTACTACATTTTATACAATAAGAATCAGGCAGTCCTACCAACAGCTTCAAAAATTGTGTATGGACTCCAGATTATTTTTAAGGGAAAAAAGATCCAGATTTTATTTTAAGGGAAAACTTACCCATTTTCCCTTCAAGTTATGCAAACAATTTTCTTGATTCCTCTACATCCCAAACGTGATCCTGCATGACTACCCTGTTTTTATTTAGCTGGAAGAACTGAACGAATGGATAACCTGCAAGTGGAGTGCCTCAAATTTGGATGGCAACTGTGTCAAGTAATAATAGAGATACATAAAATCAGATTTTCTTTTCTTTTTTTTTTTTTTGAGAGTCAGTTCTAGAATAGCTCTCATAGTTAAGATAGACCTCATAATATGAGGGTAAGTCAATTATTATCTGCTATGTAGTTATAAATTTTATTGCAAATAGGAATCTTACATGTATATCATTTTTCAACATAGTCCCCCTTGCATTTCAACACACTTGGTCCATTGTTGCACAAGCTTCCTGATGCCCTCATAAAAAAAGATTTTCGGTTGAGCTGCGAGCTAGGAATGCACCGCTTCTTTCGCTGTTTCATCTGAGGTAAATTGATGGCCCCTTAATGCCTCTTTGAGTCAACCAAACAAGTGGTAGTCAGAAGGGGCAAGATCAGGATCATACGGAGGAGCCATTACTTCAAAGTTGAGTTTCTGGAGCGTTTCAGCAGTATGTGAACGGGCATTGTCGTACAACAACACAACACCTTTCAAAAGCAGTCCTTGGCATTTGCTTTGAATTGCAGGTTTCAGCTTGGCAGTAAACATGTCACTGTAATGCGCACTGTTTATTGTCGTGCCCCTTTCATCATAATGTTTCATTACTGGGCCCGAAAAACCATAAGCATCAGTTTTCCTGTGGATGTTTGGGTCTAGAACTTCTTTTGCAGGGCTAATTTGGATGTTTCCATTCCATACTGTGCCGTTTACTCTCTGGCTCGTAATGATGGATCCGTGTTTCGTCACCAGTGATGATTCTGTCTAAGAAGAATCTGTCCCGTTCATTACCATAGCGATCCAAATGTTTTTGGCAGATGTCCAAGCGCGTTTGTTTATGCGACTGTGTGAGTTGCTTTGGGACCCATCTTGCACAGACTTTATGAAACCCAAGTCTGTTGTGGATGATTTTGTAGGCAGGACTGTGACTAATTTGCGGATAATGTGCCGCTTCATCAATAGTTACTCGTCTGTCTAAGAAAATCATGTTATGTGCACGCTCAATGTTTTCCTCATTTGTGGTGGTAATTGGTCGTCCGGCTTCTTTATCGTGCGTAACACTTGTGCGACCATTTTTGAATTTTTCAATCCATTTATAGACACTCCCTTGCTGCAACACACTGTTACCGTACTGTACCAAAAGTCTTCAATGAATTTTGGCCCCTGATACACCTTCTGACCACAAACAACGGATCGCTGAATGTTGCTCTTCTTTGGTGCAAACAGAAAGCGGAGCAGCCATGGTTAATAGCAGGGCAGCAATAATGGAACTAACCTAGCAGCTGAAACCTGCACAGACATAACAACAATTAAACCACGCATGCGTCATCTACGCAACACGACAGTACTACCAACATAAACAAAAATATAACTAAATTGCAGATAATAATTGACTTACCCTCATATTTAGATTATTTTCAGTTTTCTTTTAAAAACTGTTAGACATTGCTATGCTTACTTATATACTATTTTTTTATAATATTATTAATTCCAAGATGAGTTGTGTAATTAAACATACAAAAGTAATTCTTTGTAATAATTTTTTTTAAAATCAGATTTTAAGAATATATTCATTTGACTGAATTCTAAATTATTTCTTCTTGTTTATTTCTTTATTAATTGGTCAGTATTCAACTCACTTTATCGTGGGATGTATTTGACATTTATAAAAAAAAGGTCTTCAATCATGAAAAGAATTAATAAATTTTAATTTACAGTACTATAGCCTTATTCATGAACAGTATGTTTAATTCAAACTGGCAGATGGCACTCAATAGCTGCACACTCGCATTCAGTACTCAATATATAACCTAAGCACATGCATTCAAATCTCTTCACCACTTGACGCTATGCTTACAAATAAAATTTTCTGCTACTAGTAGTTAGTTTATACTCCTGGTTAAAGAATAAAAATAATTTAATAATAATGTTTTGTAAAATCAAAAAGTAATGTAACTTTGCTAAAAAATCTGGAAAAGTGACATATATTACTACCTGTTAGCCTTGTTGTATATGCTCCTTTCAAAGTAAAAAGTTTTTTTTTTTGTATATGCTCTTGTTTCATTTTTATTTATACGGAACATGTTTTATAAAAAATATAAATTAATAAATGAAACCAACTGCAATTAAATATACACATGAATTAAACAGTACTTTTTACCTTCACTAGTACGAGGGATATTTTTTTTTCAAGGTCCGATCGGTCGCGAAATAAAAACCCGGGCAAAAATCGAATGAACCTTTGCTCATATATGTTGCGCAGCATCTCTAGTGTGGCCTTCAATCACACCGCTTCACTTCGTTTAGTTCTGAACATGCAGCTAGCACGTAAACATGTCTACAACAATAACATCTCCCGCCAAGTGTGAAGTGCGTGCGGTAATTCAATTTCTTCAGGCTGAGGGGTGTAATGCAGCTGAAATTCATCAAAGAATAAGTAATGTGAACAGTGAAACTTAAATGAGTGACAGCAAAGTGCGACAATAGTGCAGGAACTTTAAAGCAGGACGTACAGATGTTCATGATGCAGGCGATCAGGGAAGGAAGCAAGTATAAACCGATGATCTCATTGAGCGAGTGGATGAGGCAATTCGAGAAAATCGTCAGTTCACAATTTCTGTATTGAGTGATTTGTTTCCTGAAATTTCAAGGTCAGCTCTCTACACCATTGTGAGTGAGAGACTTCAGTACCGCAAACTGTGTGCGAGATGGGTTCCCAAGATGCTGTCTGACCATCACAAAACAATGAGAATGGACACCCCCTTAACGTTTCTACAGCGCTACCACAACGAAGGAGAAGATTTTTTGAACAAAATTGTCACAGGGACGAGACATGGGTCCATTTCGAAACAAAAGAACAATGTAAACAGTGGATGCATTCTCATTCTCCCAGTAGACCAAAGAAGTTCAAGCGAACCTTCTCCAACAGAAGGTGTATGGCTACTGTGTTCTGGGACCAGAATGGAGTTCTCTTGGTGGACTTCATGGAACGTGGCATGACTATCACTGCAGCCTCATACTGCGTGACTCTTCAACGTCTACGAAGAGCAATTCAGAATAAGTGGAGAGGAATGTTGTCATCAGGCATTATCTTTCTCCATGACAATGCTCAGTCGCACACTGCAGCTGTAACAAGGAAGCTCCTGCAGCGTTTTCATTGGAAAGTGTTTGATCACCCACCATACAGTCTGGACTTGGCTCCATCCGATTTTCATCTCTTTGCTCATGTGAAACGCTGTCTAGGAGGACAACATTTTGGCACAGACATCAAGCTGCCTACCAGCATAGAAACATGGCTGAACACACAGGAGGCTCCGTTCCATGACGAGGGTTTTGGAAAGTTGGTACCACGCTGCAACAATTGTCTAAATTGGAGTAGCGACTATGTAGAGAAATAGTGTAACTATGTAAGTACTTGTTACAAATAAAAAATTTTTTATTTTCACTGTGGTTTTAATTTCGTGACCGATCGGACCTTAAAAAAAATAACCTTTGTATATTACTATTAGTTCTACTATTGTTTCATATAAATTTAAAATATAATTTTTGTTTTGAGTTTCAATAGATCCTTACATTTGTTGATACTGTCCTTCAATTTTTCAACATGTTGATAGCGTTTTCTCCAAATATCTACAGTAAAGTATTCAAATTTTGGCGTACCTGCATCAACTGTTTGACATAGAACATTATGACATCCAACCCTATTTTTGACTTGAGCTTACATGTTAATACTATGGGATTTAAGTCAATGTGATAATTTGGTAAGTGTAACCGTAGCATTGGTAAATGTAAGCATATAGTTCTGTGTTCTATGCTATTCATCTAATTTGAATTTTTTTGTCTTTTCCTTATCGTTTCATTATCTTGCAAGATTCCACTTTTAACATAAAATCTTCCCCTAAACTAATTTTCTTTTTCTTTAGTCAGTCAACTGTATAATTTTTGTTGGAAAATTTGCTACCTTATCTTCTTGGGTGTAATGGTACTGTTGGTCTTGTGTTTATTAATTGAACAATCTTCAGATGAATAAAAATTTATTACTGTGCACTAATGAAATTGCTTGTGCCAGTTGCTTTCTTTTCAGTGCTTTTCTGTTTCTGAGATGACAATGGTTTTAAAGTTAATGGCTCTTTTTTAATTCTTACAACAATTCTTTTAGACATCCCGGTACCATTTATAGTCTGTTGTAATTTTTTTTTAATTAATAATAAAAGTACTGACTTGCTTCTTCAGTCATAATTTTCACAACATTTATAGTAACGTTTTTTGTTTGTTTAGCTATGAATGTCTTTACCGCCTAATCTAGACATTATCTAGACTTGTAAAGGAAACATTAAAAAGTTAAACAACAAAGTATAAATAAAATCAAGATACTGTTGAACAAAATTAATAAAAACATAAACATTAGTTTAAAAAACACTAATAGAAGCAGCCATAAACATAAAAAAATAATAATACTTAATATATATTTACATAATTACCACAGATGCAATGAGAACACTGAATATTTTTTCTAGATGTAAATAAAAAATAATACAAGAGAAAATTTCTTTATAGTAGTATAAGACAGGAAACTAATAATAGTGATGATGTATTGTGCTGATGAAGCCTAGATGCATAATGGGAATGAATTGATTTATTATTAATACAGTACAGTTTTGTTTTGAGGTTATACCTTTGTTTTTCCTGTTTAGCCTCTGGGAATTACCATTCAGGTATTACTTTAGAAGATGAATGAGGATGATATGTATGAGTGTCAATGAAGTGTAGTCTTTACAATCTCAGTTCGACCATTCCTGAGATGTGTGGTTAATTGAAACCCAACTACCAAAGAATACGGGTATCCACGATCTAGTATTCAAATATGTAAAAGTAACTGATTAACTAGGACTTGAATGCTGGAACTCTTGACATCCAAATCAGCTGATTTGTGAAGACATGTTCACCACTAGACCAACTCGACGGGTTTTGTTTTGAGGTTGTATTGTTTTAAGTAAACAAAAATATCAGTGGTTGTCATTTGTTAATTCTTCAGCTTAAAATGAACAAACTGTTCCTGATTCATAAATTGCACAATATTTATAATACATCTCAAAAGTACACTATTTTAGATACTATGTTTCCATACGGTTTTATTTTTAAATCATGGACTCAGAGGACTGGCCGTTAGTATATACATACTCAGCCAGATGGAAATAAGAACTAGTTATTAACTGTAATGATCTAGGAAGCTGTGACTATTTGTATTAATCTTTACTTACTTAGTTCATGTATTTTTATTTTTAATAAACTACTCCTGGTCGCAAAGTTTCTAGAGCAAGAGGTCAACCTTAAAATTAGCTCCTAAATTTAGGCAGTCTAACCAGCACACCCAAATTTATCCACACGCACTTAAAAACTCATGTGACACCTCCCCTGGACCTGACAACATTTGTCTGTGTGTGCTCACACACCATCCCAATGCAGCACTACAACACCTGTTATTTATAGTGATTTATTCTCTGCATAAGTCTTCCTACTCATCTGGTCAGAAGTCATTGTCGTACCATTACTTAAACCTGGTAAAGTTAAGGCATGCCCCTCAAGCTACCGCCCAATATCCTTGACAAGCATTTTATGCAAAGTGATGGAAAGAATGGTGAACCACAAGCTTACATGGTACTTAGAAAAACATTGGGTTTATCTCCAGAACAATGTGGTTTCCACCAAGGATGATCTTCCATTGACCATTTAGTGTCACTGCATACAGCTATTCAAAATGCTTACTACTAAGCCCAGAGCCATTTCACTATTTTCTTTGATATAAGGAAGGTGTATGATATGGCCTGGTGACATGATATTCTAAAACACGTAAAGAATAGGGAGTCAAGGGCAATATGCTTGCTTTTATTAGGGGTTTCTTAAATGACTGAACTTTCCGAGTTCATGTTGGAGAATTTTTACCTTTGAGAATGGAGTGCCTCAAGGAAATGTATTAAGTCCACCTTGTTTGTTATAGCCATCAACAGTATGTGTGCAACCACCTGTTTAGTATTCTTTATTTGTTAATGATTTTTTTGTATGTATTACGTCCCGTTCAAAGTCACCACAGAGAGATTACTACAGAACACTATATCTTGGCTTGAAGCTTGGTCCAAGTTTTCACTTGAGAAAACAAAATTTTCTCGCCCGTGGGACCCTTTTATTCCACAAGTCTTTCTTAACGGAGAGCTAATTGCAATCTCTCCTGATGCCAAGTTTTTAGGTTTACTTTTTGATAGCCGCCTTATGTCGGTCAAACACATCAAACAAATAAAAACAAATTGATAGATAGCTGTGAGTCCTTAGCAACACCAATTGGAGAACCGATCAGTCATATACAAGTATGTTATATTCTTATAAAAAGCATACAGTTGCTTTTATTGTACTGTTATTCATGCCATTAGATAATGAATTAATCATTTTTTACCACACAAAATATAAAAATTACTGGAACAAAAAAAATTGTTTGTTTAATTAGAATTTTGGGGTTTGAAATTTAAAGGTTTATAATGACACTGAATCAAACTGTCTGTTTACTGTGAAGGTCGCTTAGTCATAATATTCATTATTATTTTGCTTAATGTCAAACTTTATGCAGCCAGTGGATTGCAGTTTATATAATTCAGTGGACTGTACTGTATATGTTAGAAAGTGCTCCATAACTGATAGATGGTTTTTTCTGAATCTTTTCAGAATTTAAAAAAAATTTTCTGAATCTTTTTAATGCATATTGGTGTGGCTGTGATTTGTTTATATTCATTATTTATTTTAAAATTTTTACTTATTTTTTTTAAAAAGAGTGAATCAATCAGTGAATGTGTTGTTACAAATATTTGTGTAAAGTCTGTATTATACGATAATAAATTCTTTTTGATCTTCAGTTAAAATGTATTCTACGTAATCTTCAAGCAGAGTGGGTATCCTAAATAGTTAATTATTTATTGGGTGTTGATACTTTTTTTAGTTTATCACATTAAAAACAGTTAAAATTGAAACAAAATGTAATTTTTTTAATAGTGTCTTGCAGACTTTATGACAAAAACTTTTTGATTAATGTTTGTAGAGGTGAGCAGTTCTACTGTTTCTGCTAAACGAAAACAAATTGTTCCTTGAAAAAAAAAACAACTGTTCACACAAACTTTTGGGAAAAAAACAGCTTGAATTATTAATCTGTTAATGTTCATGACTCTTTCTTCCATTACATTGTTAAACTGCATGTTTTTTGCGTTTAAAAACAACAGTTTCATTTTAATAATTTTCTTAAGGCATTGGTTGCCGGCTGCTTTGGTTGTCTCTGGGAAATACCATTTATTATTTTATCACAAGATTAACAGTTTTAAGACCTTTTTATTTTGCACTTTAATATTACGTTATTTTCATATACAAAATTTGTATGGTTTTTGAAACTGTTCAATCTTAGACTTACAGGGTATTTAATATTGATAAAATGACAATTTGCTGAGCAAATAACCTGTTCTCAGCAAACAGCAAACAGTTTATTCAATTTTATTTTCGTTAACTTAATGTTCATTAGCGTGAGATAATAACTCTGCTTGTTGAGTTAACATGTTTGCTATGCATTATTACTATTGGGTAGGAAAAAATAGTTTGTACCAAAATGAAACAACAGTTCGTTTTTTGTTTCTTGAGAAACAACAGTTTAGTCAAACCGTTAGATATTTTCCAATACATCACAAAATGTTTGTATAAAATATAGTATTGTGGTAATTCAATATGTAAATTCAGTTATTTGGTCAACGATCCACTGATATGATCGATTAAATTTTTCAATCAATTATAATACAAAGCTAGACAACGCAAAAAAAAAGTCTCGAACCAGGACTAATACAAATATGATAGATGCTAGTTTCCTTCCTCCTCAGAAGTATGTATTTACATTTAATGTATACTTCATTCATTATTTATATATCAGACAGATAAAAATGAACATATTGCAGCGTGCTCTGATAACAATTTAAACATTATTCGTGGCTAGAGGTAAATATAATTTCAACTATTAATTAATTACATAACATATTTATAAAAAAAATATTTACTTATGTTTAAGAACACCCATATGCTCTGATGAATGCTGACAAATTTTTTATAACCTGAGATTTCCGGTGCGATAGTCATAAGTACTGGAAATTGGCTAAAAAGGGCACCAACCATGGTAATACTTTTAAATAAGTCATCTAAAAGACATTGTAAGTTTTTCATTTTTTTATCTTCCGGATCGTATCGAAGACCGGCAAGCATTTTCCATAACGTATTGATTACAAATATTCCAAATGCTTCATCCATTTCCATAACTATTTTACCATTTCCTTTTTCAACTTTTTTTTTAAATAATGTGACCATCTCTATCACTTCTTCTTCAACAATACCGGACATGGTTCTACGTCCATAACCAAATTCTCTTAAATGTCTAAGAACAAATCGTCTTTGTTCGACCCATAAATCTTCATCGGTTAATAAAAGTCCTGTAAAAATTTTATTTATTATTGTACGTACAAATTACTTCTTCTGACAGTTAAAATCTCATTGTATTTTGTACAATAATATTGAGCTCTATAAAAAACTATATTGAGGAGATTATTGTATTTTATTTTTAATGTAAAAATAATAGTTTTTTAACGTCTTTTTGTAATAAAAATAAATAAAATCAAGATAACTTAAAGTTACTTCAAAAAAGAACCCTTCCTAAAATTAGGGGGTAAATTAATCAATCAAATATTATAAAAATCATTATAATCATTTATAATTATAAAAATGATGAAAAACCACAGATGTGTTAACTAAATTTTCACTTAACAATGAATTATTTTCCTTCCAGAACATGAAAATGATGGGTAAATTTGACTTAAAAAATTAAATAAAACAGTTAGAAATACTTTCTGCATGTTTTACACTTGCTTAGGCAGCTTTTGCTGTTAATTAACAAAAAACAATTCATTCAACAGTCAACACGTACTTCAGGTAATGTTTTTGTCCTGTATTTTACGTAGAAACATGTACATAAAAAATAATTTTTATCTTGTTACAAATTCTAATTGTCTATTTATCAGTTCAGTTCTTGAAAAGATTTTATCAAAGGCTGAATTGCTTTACAAACTCAACAAATTAAAATTAAGAGATATTCCAAAAAATATGTTAATATAAATATGTTGATAATATGTTTTAATATAGCAAACAAAAAATATTAACATGCCATAAAGTTAAATTGTAATTATTTTATTATTAGATTATTCTCATAAAATTATAAACATTAATACTCGTAAATACTTCAACATTTCGTTGCATTATTTTAAAAAGAGAAGCTAAAATTTAATTAAAATCGTGGTGTAAAAACGGCATAAAATGGTAAAGGACAAAGTGTTGCTCCATCAATTTGTTCGAGTGAGGGAAGAGGTTCAGCAGGTGGTGATGAAATAATAAAATTGTGTAAAATAGTGCTAAAAAATAAAAACCAACTTCCTCTTGCTAAAGTCTCTCCCAAACATCGCCTTTTACCTGAAACAGTTCAATTGATTATTAATTTAAAAAAATAATATGACAAATGTATACTCATTTCCGGGAAGAAAAAGTATCCCACTAAGGCTTTCCAGAGTAAGCCTGGCTTACGCTGGTAACAGCATACTGGCCATAAAATGGAAATGATTGTGATTGTTCATTTTGTTCTACTCAGAGACTGACTGCATAATGAAAATCATTGTTTAAAAAAAATCCAAATATTACTGCATATACCTCATATAATTTACAAGTGTCTCGATGAAAAAAGTAGGTTATGTAAACTAACACATCAAATTAATGTTTCACTTTCTGTTGGGAATCTATGTACTACGTATATGTTTCTGCTCAGGAGGGAACATTTTTAAATATATTTTCTAGAATTCTTCAAAAAAGAAGTCATCAATTCTTCATCAAAGAAGTCAAAAGAGGTCCTCAATTTAACCCATGTTTTTTTTCTTTTTATGAGTTCAAGCCAAATGTAATAATTTTGATGATTTTTTTAGTTTGTGATTCCATAAAAAATTTTTTTGTCACACTGCTACCTTAATATTGTATTGCTGCAGCATTGTATTTAAAGTCTGATAGTATTTAAGCCTTATTGATTTAAAGCCTGATATTACTGATATTTTCAAGTATTTTTATGAAACTTAAAGAAAATTTCATCAATTTCCCTGAATTGATGAAAATATATTTAAAGAGAATTAAACCTTCAGTCAAAAAAAAAAAGAAAAAGAAAATCATATCCCACCAGAGTTGCTTAGTAATTAACTTTAAAGCAACTAAGCAATTACTAAGCAAACTTTACTAATCTTCACAAAGATTAGTCTTTGTGAAAACCGATTAGTCTTCATAAATCAGTTCTTAACAGATTTTTGAAGTTAAGGTTCTGAGGTTCAAATCCTAGTAAAAGTTAGTTGCTTTTATATGGATTTGAATACTAGATAGTGGATACCAGTGTACTTAAGTGGATTTTATTTTAACCTCCAGGACTACAGTTAGGTATTACTTCAGAGGATGTGATGAATGACAATTTTTGTAGCATGTGAAAATGCCATGCCTGACCAGGATTTGAACCTGGGACCTCTGGATGAAAGGCCGAGGTTGGGGTTCAGTTAACCATATGTATCAGAAATGGTCAATCTGAGTATGAAAATATACACCTCAATTACATATCACACTGATCATCCTCATCTCATTGGGCCATGATGAGGTTGCTTACTGTTCACTAGTTAAACAGAATACAACATAATATTAGAAATAAAAAGAAAAATATTTGTCACTTTGTATTTTATATGAATGTATGTGTATAAACTTAAGGTAAAAACTTAAGGTTTTTTTTTGTTTTCAAAAAACTCTATACATTCTAGAGTGTCAGCTCACATTCAGTTACTGCTGAGTGAAAAAGACAACTTCTGGCCACTTCTAGGTATTCCTTCTTTTATCAAGATGTAAATTCTTATCTTTTATGTTTATTCCAGACATTACTTTTTCATCAGGCCTCTTATTCCTCTTTAATCTTCTATCCCCTTTTTTTGTAGGCTTATATAAATTTTAGTACAAATTGAAAAATATTAAATAAATCAAAATTCCTAAAATATAAAATCAACTTAAAAACACTAAAACTAAAAAATAATAAGTACTTTTTTAACTGTTTAAATTTTGACATTTTGTAGTTGACACCAAATTAAAAACAAATATGCCCTACAACTTACAGACCTCTAATTTGGGCTGGCTTCAGTTTGGTTTTTTAAGTTGATTTTACTTATTTTTTCCCCTCAAAAGATTGTTTAGTCTAACTTAAAATATAATATTCTTAAAAAATACCAGTATCTAATGTTTAAATTGTAAAATATGTCATGTCATGTCCATAAGTTAATTTAATGATTAGAATATTATCTTTTTGTTGTTGTTTTGTTGTTTAGGTAATACATTACCTAAAGAGAACGGTATAAACCACTCATCTTGAATAATTTTTCCTTCATTGTTAATAAATCTTTCTGGACGAAAATTTTCTGGATCACCCCAGTGTTCATTATCCATATGAACACTATAGATGCTAGCTAAAACTGTTGTATCCTAAAAAAAAGGAAAGAAAATACAGAAGTAAACTTGGTTAATTTTGCTTTTAAGCATAACATATAGTGCCAAATCATTGCTAAGTAAAATACACCCTGAAGCACAAATCACATAAAACATAGTGTGAATAAATAAGATGAAGCAGCAAAAAAATTCATTATTCAAAAGTAGGACTAAATAAAACTGTACAGATTAGTTTGTATATATTTGTAAATGTAATTTATGTGACAGGAAAAGTGTTCTCACATTAAAAAAAGGTAATTATTGATAACTAGTAAAAGCAGGAATAATTAATGTAAGAAGCACAGATTACTGTGTAATAACACATACAAAAATACATAGTTAGATTACAGATGATGATAAAATGTTAAAAGTACCAGATGAAGAGCGGTTGGTTTTCAGAAAGGGCAAGGGTACAAGGGAGGCCATTTCGCTCTTGGATTAATCTTGAAAGGCAAGCATAAGAAGACTAAGGTTTATATGGCATTTGTAGGTCTGGAGAAGCCATGATTGTAAAACGAAATAAACTAAAATGAAACATTATTTACAATTTATTAACTTACACTTTGAAATTGGAGGGCAAAAAATGCAAGCCTAATTTAAAAGGTAAGACAATCCTTTTGTTTTTTCAATTTGTATATTCAAAAGACAGTGCAGGATCTTGATTTTTGGTTTGCACAATTTTATCTTCAAGGAGGTAAAATAAACTTGTTATATTTCATTATATTGTTTTCTTTTTTGTGCAACCAAAACGAATTAAAAAAAATTTTGAATGTGACTGATTATTTCTGAGAAAGAAATTTAATTTGAAAATAAATAAACAATATTAAACAAAAATTATATACATGTATGGAAAGAAGTATAATGATGAATTAAATAATATATTAGAAGTTACAGAATTTTATTTTTTTTTTTGTAGTAAAATTTTAAAGGTTAAAGTAAGGAAGGCATTAAAAGCAGATTGGCAGAACCTTAGGTAAGCTTCCAAGGAGAACAGACATTTTTATTAGCAAACAAAAATCAAAGCATTACAAAGAAATTTTATAAAATATCTGTGGAGTATTATGGTATTGAAATATTGACAAGAGGAAAACTATTAATGACCAAGAATAGAAGGAAGTCTGAAGTATGATATATAGGAAGATGCTGGAAATCATCTGAGTTGATAAAGTTCAAATGAACTTTTGTCGATAAATTCAAAATGAATAAGAGAAGAGAAAAATTTGTCTGAGAATCTTATGAGGAAGATGAATTAGGTTGATGAGTCATACATCAAGACATTGTATTTTATAAAACAGTACTGATGTACAATGAAGTAAATATGTTCAGGTGAGAAGATTAGCATAGAACAGAAATATCAATCATTTGATATAAAATATATATAGTAATTTGTATTAATTTCCTAAGAAACCATATATTTCCAAAAATGCCCATAGAGTTCTATAAAAATGAATTTATTTTTTTTTAAAACACAAATAATAATAATTATTATAGAGAGATACTCATATATAAATGTAACAAGAAATATTGCATGTATAGAGTGCATAACATTCAGATTCACACTCGGCAGTTAATAAAAAAGAATACTCCAATATTTAAAGCATTTCAAAAATTGGAGTTATTTAATACCGCAGTTACTTTTAATGAAAAAATATTCAAAATTAAACATAGAATCATAATTTTAATATGATTTAAAAATAATAGTAATAACTGTAAATGAACAATAGTTTACATAACAGTATAATGTATGAGTAAAAACAAAATAAAAAACACATGAGTTTCTAAATAAGAAATTTGGTCCTGAGTATTATTAAAGACTGTACCCCACGTAGAAACTGATAAGTCTTCTGCAATATCTACAATGTATTAGGAAATAGAATTCTGGAAACTGAAGAGTAGGAATTAAGGTATATTATTATATTAGTGTCTAATGACTATATCAATCAATGCCATATAAAGTTTATTTTAATTTATTAAACTGTATGGCAGAATGAATAATTGCTGTTTTAATTGATTTCAATAAAGGAGAAAGTTCTCAATTCAACTGTAATTTTTTTAAAAATAAATATTTATTGTTAACTTAGTCCTATTATAAGTTGTTCCAACTATTTAAAATGGAAACAAAAAGTCATATTGTCTGTCTGTTAGATCTGAAGACATTCAAAGTACTTTTACATGAAAATTTAGTTAACTTATGAGTAAAATATTAAACGGGTTCCAAGGATCTTACTTCACACTTTGTAACAGTCACACTGTTTTGTTTCTAAACATTTTTTTAAAAAATATTCTTTCTATTCTGCTCCTTTTCTTATTGTTATCAAGACACAAAAGTGTCTGACCTTTCTATTTTTTCTAATGGTTTGTTTTCATAGAGGAAGCATTTTTTGTAGGCCTACCATATTTTAAGGAAAGATAAAATAGTTTTTTTTTTATTTATAGTACATTTTCTCATTTCTTTAAAGTTTGAATTTTTGAAATAATAGAATATTATACTTAAAACCATGAAAGTCCTCCCAAAACAATGAACTATTTTAGAATTAAATTCTCTAGTAGTTTTATTTAAAAGTTTTATAT
This sequence comes from Lycorma delicatula, assembly GCF_047948215.1. Taxonomy (NCBI): domain Eukaryota; kingdom Metazoa; phylum Arthropoda; class Insecta; order Hemiptera; family Fulgoridae; genus Lycorma; species Lycorma delicatula. The sequence continues at coordinate 390,458,758 of NC_134455.1, forward strand.
GTTTATCATCCATTTAATAAAGTTATTGTACATCAAACATAAAAATCAAGGTTTTTTACCCTAATTTTTGGTCTTGACTCCAGATTTATCAAGAGCTACTGCAGATACGGTTCTGGGACCTATTTTATTTGATTTTTCAGGTCAAAAACCATGAAAAATCATTAATTCACCCATTAATTAATGTCCTAAAAATTTCAGTACAACCTAATTTCACCAGGGTAGCTGAAACCTGAGCTAAATTTTTCACTAGCAAAGCATTTTAGGACATATATTTATATGAACTTTTCCATTATTTTCAAGAATAGAATAGTTCTAGGAGAAAGTCCTAGGAGAATTTTGTGATACATTCTGTATAAATGCATACAAATAAATAGTGTGTTTTACATTAATGTGCAAAATATATTAAAAAATTTCACTGTTAAAATACCTAAGCTACAAAATTTATTGCTGAGAAATTTTTTTTTTAATTTTATCTAAAATACTCCTTATAATGTGATTTTAAAAGGAAGTCTGAGACAAAAATTGTTCAAAAATTTAAGTGTAATAATTCTTATTCAACATGTTTTTGTCAGGTCCTTCTTATAGAAGCATGAAAAATCTGGAGACAATGAATATAAAAGAAAAAAATAACATCTTTTCATTACCTTTGGAATAATATATCCAGATACTTTAGTGTCAGATTTTGCTCGATGTGCAGCAGTTATAGGTGCAATGTTACAAATTCTTTGAACTTCCATTATTATAGCTTCAATGTAACTTAATCTTTAACAGAATAATACAAATTTAATATAATACTATTATAAATTACAGATTATTTACGTACATATTATTAAAAAAAGTCTTAAAACACTGTAGAAAATTATGTGTTCTTGTTAACAAGAAAATTGTCTAAAATAGTTTATTTTTATTTTTTAGCTACAATTTAATATGTTTTATAAAACTAATGAAACAATAGCAAAAATGTTATAAATGTGATAATGTTGTGAGGCAGTTTAATCTTATCCTGGGATCACTTTGGTTTTTAATATATTGTTTTGATGTAAATAAGGTGACTTAAATTTTTTTATTTTAAAATTATTCTGCTTTATAACAGACTGAAAACCCAATTTGAATTTTCTTTTGTCCAACCTCAAAATGGAAAGAAATAGTGATCTTTAGGGTGAACAACATTTCTGAGAGTTGAACCCCGAAACTATCAAATTACACGATAATAAGTGAATCAAAATCCTGCTAAAAATAAAATATTTTATTGAATTTGAAACAGGGTTCTAGAGAAATGCTAAAAAAATATAGAGAATAAAAAAATAAAAATAAATTACAAATATGTATATGTAATAAAAACATACTAAACTAACTGATAATTCTATATTAATATAGAAAGAGATAATATTCACCAAAAGTAAAACTTTCAAGAAATACACATATCAGTATAAAATCATTATTAAAAAATATACAAATTAAAAGTGTTAGTCTGTATGTTAAATTTTAACTAATAATGCTTACTTTTTTAAAGAAAATGAACTTGTGTTTGAGATTTACAAAAGGATGCTGGATAATCTTGGACATGTCATTGCAGATATTTCAGTTGAAAAACTCAATGAAACTTGAATTACATATGTAATGAAATTTAAAGGCTACACTTATGGTTTTCAATAATGCTGAATAATTTCATTAGTTTATTGATTAACATAGACAAGAACATACTTCCTATCATATATAATTTTTTATTGAACTTTGCATTATTGTAAGCAGCCAGAAATAAACAAGATGAGAAAATCTACATTTCAAATTTAAAAAGTTGTTTAGAAGGAAATTCTATAAATAAATTTTCTAAAAGTTACTGATAATAAACATTTTATTAATCTGTTACTGTTGTTAGTGGATTGGGAGTTGGCTACCACAAATGGCTAGCTAACTGAGAGTCCTGTGAACATATTGTCAATAATTAATTATTATAATTACATTATGAAGTGAGTAATACAGACTCATTAAAACATGTTTGCATAAACCGTAGATTCCCAAACCGGTTCCTATGGACCCCTTGGGGTCCTTTGACTGCTGAGGGGGTCTGTGGCAAATTAAAATTAATGTGGGGGTGTGTGGACAACATCAGGGGGTTCGTGAAAGGTTTAATATAAAGTAAAATAATTGTAACCCATTTTCATTATTATAAAAGTTAAAATAAATTGGTAGCAATTTTTATGTCCTGAGTAAAATATTATAGATAGGTACATAAAATAACAGTAATGACAAATATTGCGTGGTGGGAGTCGAGCCGACCACAGCCATCTATCTATATATCTTTGCAGGTTTGAACACAAATAGAATCTCATTTTCAAAATAAAACAAAAAATTAATAAATAGTGATTTTTTGCAAAGAAATAATTTCTTTTATTTTCTTGTATCTTAAATTTGTGTCCTTTTTTTACAGATAAGAGTATAAGTGAGCCGAAGAAAAAATGCAGACAATATAGTATTGAATATTTAAAATATGGCTGTATTCCATTATCAGGAAATAGTACTTTACCTATGTGCCTTCTATGTGATAAAACATTATCAAACAAATCAATGAAACCTTTTAAGCATAAGGAACATTAGACAAAAGTCTATAGCGACAAAAAAAAAATTTAATTTTCTTTGAAACAGTAAAAGAAAAATATTTGAAAACACAATCATTGCGACAACATCTGAGTGAGATGACGATGGACTGCGTGCTTTTTGTAACATTTCTTTACTGATTGCAAAGTCCAGAAAGCCGCACACCATCGGTGAAGAACTTATTCTACCAGCTGTAAATGAGGTAATATGCACTGTGCTGTATAAACCAGCTTTTGATGTTTTAAAAAGAATTCCACTGAGTAATAATATAGTACAAAGAAGGATTGATGAAATGGCTCAGTGTGTAAAAATTTCTTTATATAAGTCTAATAACTGAATTCCCTATACAGCTTTACAAGTCAACTTTGCCAGGAAATGAAACTTTACTTTTAGCTTATGTGAGATTTGTGAAAGAAGAAAAAATTTCCAAAGAATTGTTATCCGCCAAATATTTGGAAACTTGATATGAAAGGTGAAACAATATTTAATGAATTCAACAACTTATTCTATGTAAAAGCTATACCCTTGAGTAATATCCTCTCCTTTGCTAGTGACAGTGCTCTGACAATGGTAGGACAAGATCAAGGCTTTCTGGCATACTTAAAACAATTTATACCAAATGTATTATCTGTACATTATGCCATTTATCAACAACATTTAGTCAAAAAAAAAATGTTTAGCCAAAAATCTTAGTGAACGCTTGCATGGCTCACCAGATTATGTCATTAAAGCAGTTAATAAAATCAAAAGGAATGCCTTAAATGAGAGATTATTTACTCAACTTTGTTTGGAAAATAATGAAGATTACAGTCTTCTTTTACTTACTACTTACCACGAAAGTTTGCTGGTTATCTAAAAGTGCATGTTTGGATAGATTTTATACACTTTTTGATTCATTGTTGGAATTCCTGAAAATTACATGTATAGCTCAATTTAATTAATTTGAAAAATTACATAGCTTATATGACTGCCTTATTTGCCAGATTTAACAAAACCAATTTGAAGCTATAAAGTCATCAATTAAATTTAATTAAAACTAAAGGTATAATATCTGCGTTTGTTGTAAAACATTTTCTATACAAACAAAACTAGGGGAGAGGAGAATGCTTTCAGTTTCCAAATTTTTCAAAATTGCAAAAAACAAGATGAAGATTTGCTTACTTATTATCAAAACTTAACGGTCTTCATTCTGACTTCAGCCAGAAATTTTAAGACATTCTTCACTTGGTTATCTCCAATTGGATGCTAAATCCTTTTGCAAGTAGATCCACAAACTCAGATGAATCCATATTAATACTAGAGGGACTTATTGAATTATTCACAAATGAGAAGCTGAAATCAATGTTTGAACAAGGATACCACAAATTCTGGTTACAAAAACAGATAACTTTACATCCTACATTATGGGTCGCAATACAGAAGCTGTCAATTGTTTTCCTACCTTACTATTTAGAAGAACGTGGATTTAGTGCAATTATGATCCTCATCATAAAAAAAAGAAATCGACTGGAAATTAGAGCTCGTGGAGACTTATGACTGTTATCACAAACATAGAGCTAAACATAATCTCATATCATCCCATCAGGTTCACCCATCTCACTCAAAAAAAATAAATGTGATTTTATATTTTAAAACAAATAATTTATATTAATTTAATTTAATAGTATTATAATTTGCATATATAATACTTATTAATAAGTTATAATATATAACTTATATATAATAAGTTATAATACTTATTTAATAAGTTATTTTTGCATAAATACATCACCATTTACCATTCAAGACATCAAAGTTAAATTTGTAATTTTTCTATTACACAGTTATGTAGTTATTTCACTTCGGGATTCATGGTCAGGTTTTTGCTATAAAAAGGCGTCCATGGGCATAGTTTGGGAACCACTGCCTGCCTTTAACTAACCACTTATCTAACAGTTAAACATATTTTATTTAGATTTCATAATGAATAATACTAAAAACCTTGAAAGATGTTGCATTACGGGTTGATTTCCTTTGCCAACCGTTATATCTAGTTCAGATTGCGCATGTTTTTGTACATCAGGATAATGTAACATATAAAGGACTGCGAATGATAGTGTACTGCTGGTGGTTTCTGCACCAGCCATAAACATATCAAGAAGTAACACAACCAGTTGGTTTTCTGAAAAAATAAGAAAGAAAAATTAGCATTTGTTAATATAAATAAAACAAAAAGAATTTGAATACATTAAGGAATTATTTTTTTGTAAATACTAATGTTATTACATAGGTGAGGATGGCAGGGAACCATTTCAATTCTAACTATTCTTTATATGTCTGGAAACCATTTTCTTGAGAACTGCTACAATCTATTTTCAGATGTGATTCATGACTCCTGACAAGTCACCTACAGTCATTTAGTTACTACATTTTAAAAGGTCAAATTATGTTTATGCATGTGCAAGCATGTTTTATATATATATATATATATATATATAAAACGCACAATAATTCTGTTAAAGCATTATTTTGGTATATTCATAGGACATGTTTTATTAAATATTATATAAACATATCCAAATCATGACAAATTTTGAAATTAAAAATACTTACATTACTTTCCCAGCTATAAAGTTATTGCTGCTATAGCTTTAATGGGAAATATGTAGATCAGTAAAAAAAGGTCTTGTTTTAAGTTTTCACCTTAAGGATACATTAAAAAAAAATTAACAAAAAGGTACATTTAAGTAAATTGTAAATAATTTATGAAAATTTTTTTATTCCAATGCTCCCAGGTCCAAAAAATCTATTTTTGTCAGATGGACGTTTGTACATATTTATGTTGGCTTATATTGTAACTCTGAATCCTGTTTGGGGGAAAATGTATTAAATTTTTCAAAAACTGGAAAAGGGGTGAGGGTGTTTTAATAAAATAAAATTTCAAATTTTTATTTGGGTGGTATAGCAAAAAAAAATTTTTTACAAAAGTTTTCTTTTTATATCAAGATCACAAATTGCCAAAAATTTTTATTTAATATTCACCCCCTCCCCGAAAAATGACTATATATTTTTACTTATTTACCTTTGAAATGCTTGAGAAAAGGTGTAAAGGGAGTTTTTTAAATCTATATTTTCTACAACAATAGGTCTTCAAACCAACAGGTTCTTCATAAAATCTTTTTGGCCATCCAACTCCAATGGTCTGGAGTAACAAAAAATATCTTCTTAATTTTTCAAAAATTTTTCAAAAATTTAATTATTGATTTAGAGGAAGAATAATAACAGGGGTTAATATTGTTATGTGTCCATTATTAGTTCTTTTTTCTGTGACAAAGTACATAGAATAAAACAGGTTTCTGGAAGTATGGTACATTGTAGTTTTTAGTTTTATTCGTTTTTAGTTTTAACTTCTTCATGCTTTTCCTTTACCTTTCAGTATTCAGTTGATTTCAAAAGTGAAAAAAATCCTTTATTTAGTGATTAGTTTATAATTGTTAACTTATTTTGTTTTTAAAATTGGTCCTTTTATTTATTTATTATTTTTTTTATCTATTAATTGTAAATGTGTCACATTCCTCTCTCTTTTTTTTAATATTTTTTGATTAAAAGTTATGTTTTCAAACAAAAAAAACTTTGTTCATTTACCATTGCTGAAAAATTAAATGTTGTGTCAGTAGCTGAAATATTCAATAAGTTGTGCATTCAAGATTTGCAAAAGAAAAAGGATTTATTGCTTGATGATTATTCAAAAAGACAATCGTTTTGTGAATTGAAATTCAGAAAATCCCTTGAATTAAAGCAACAACTAACTGTGTTTGATTATTAAAAAAAAAAAAATGGAAAATTGTTTTGCAGTTATGGATGGATGGATATTCATTTAATGGATGAATTGTTGAAACTGGTGTGGTTTCATAGACCCAAAAGCTTGTGAAACATAAAATCTATGCTCATCCATGACAGCTTTTGGGGACATTTAACTGAAAATGTGAAAAATTCACTATCAAAAAATAATTTTGAATTAGTAATTGTAACAGGATGATTAACTACTCTCCTTCAACCTTTAGATGTTTGTATTATTAAGCCTTTAAAAAACAGACTGAAAGAATTTTATTCTTATTGGATGCCAAACTATGATCATTCACTTACTCTTACTGGATGTATTAAAAGACCATCTCTCTCCTTGGTTTATGAATGGATAAAATATACTACATGGAAAAATATATCTACAGAGCTATGTAGATATATATATGTTCAATTTCAAATAATATGGATGGGACGGAAGAGGATACAAATAGGGCTTAAAATGATTGAAGTGAAAAAATGAATACATACAATTCATTGCCAGCTTTTCTTTTAATTTTAAAATGCCATATTAATTTGTCAACTTTGTCCATTAATTGTATTCTTTTGCAATAGCATTATTTATAACAATAATAATGATGACTACCGATGAAGTATCTCTGAAAATGTATTATTCAATAAAAGAAAAAATGAATCAATGAACTAGCACTATCTTCCTTCTGTCAAAATACATTAAACAATTGAACAAAAATCATGAAATATTTGGTGAAAAATAAAAATTTAATATTTCAATTACATTATTAACTAATAAATTTATGTAAAAAATTCATTGAACAATAAAAAAAATCCTTTTTTAATTTAGAAAAAATCTCCTTTCTATTAAGGCAGTTTTATATTTTCTTTAATTTTTATGAGATTTGTTTAATTTGGTAATAGAAGCTCTATTTTTTTCTCTCCACAAGAAATATTCTTGTCTGATATTTAATATGTTTTTATATTTCAATTAGTTAATTTTTTTTATCTGATAGTTTGTAAGCTAATAACCATAATACTAGTTGTTATAAAATTTAAATAGGACCAACTCAAATTTAAAATCGTAAACCGTGATTGCAGTGTATCCTTTTTTGACAAAATATTTCTGGGAGGACATTCTCCAATAAAAAAAAATTAAAATGACCCCTTCACTGTATATAACATAAATTATGAAAACTCTATTTTGAAATTAATTTGTACTTACAAATTTTTTCCAAGAACAATATTCACAGATTATATGAGTGATGATGGTAGCACATTGTCACAGAGACAAAAGTAAGTGCTCCTGCTAATATATATATAAACAGTCTTTAACTTGTCTTTGTAAAGTACTGACATTTAATACATGTTCTTTAATGTGAAAAAATGGTACACATTACAAAATAGTTGAAAATTTAACTTTTAATCATTAGCTTGTTAAATATAATTATAATTAAATATCAATTTTGTGTATATCAGGTACTGTACTCTAATAGGTGCAGGTGCAGACAACTCAAATCAAGTCATTCATGCAAATAACATAGGCACTTCCAAAATAACAAGAATTTAACAGTAAGCTAATTAGAGGAAGTAAGAAGTGAAGTGGTTTCCACTGGCTTCTTCACAAAACCTAATGCATAGAACATATCAGCATGCAAAAGCCATCAGCAATGAGGTGGATACTCTGATATCTCTACAATAAATCCCATTAATACCAAATTATCTGCTGTATAAGTGACAGTAGTCACTTATACAGCAGATAATTTCCTTGCATAAGAAAAACTGGGGTAGATAATGTAAAGAAAAAGATTAGTACACCCATTTCTGTGTGCCCATTTGTAAGGGAATATTTAAAATTAGAGACATATGAAAGAACAGAATTAATACCATGGTATATTGTAAACTTTTCATGTTTGTGCCTTTCGATTTCATGAAGAAAAGCATATATCACATCTCTTGTTCCTTCAGGTTTATATGTTCTTCAATTGTTTCCTTGAAATTAACAAATATTATGAATTGTAATTATAAAATTTTATAGTATCAAATACTACAAATAATAAAATTATGTAAATTATAGAAATTGTATGATAGCATGTTACATTTTTACGTTCTCTTAAAGAAATTATTTCATATTTAGTATAGTTGCTTTACACTGTTTGCTCAATGTATAAAATGACATGATAATTAATTTTTTTATTCTTTTTAAATCATTACTTATAAATTAATTAAATTTTCAAAAAAAAAAAATTTTTTAAGATACCCCTACCAACCATCAGGCTAAAATTATTACAATTTCTGTAATTGTAATGCTCTTACACATTCATGAATGTTTTCATCAAGTCTATTGACATTAAAGAAGAAAAAACAATTGAACAACTTTATTAACTTGTATTGACATTGAAACTTGTTTAACCTTATCTGCAAAAAATTAAAAACTTTGGTAATAATTTATTCTTTGTTCATTTCTTTTGCTTGCCAACCCCTATCACTAATATTATGCTTTCATACTTATGTATTTGCTATAATTTAAAAGAAATAACTATATTTACTTTTTCAATGTGTATTTCCTTATTCCACTACTTTTTTAAAATTTATTATAATGATTAATTAATGTTAAAAATTCCTGTAATTTTCAAATAAGTGATATTTTTGAAACATTCTTATCAATGAAAGTGAATCATGTCTTATAAAATCAATGCTTCCTATGTACACCATTATGCTTAGCATTGTTGGAAATAGCACGTATTTGTTGATAATTTTGTTTTTTTTCCCACTGAAATCAAAAATCTTTTTTTAATCATTCTTAACTACCAGAAGAAATTGGCAAACTATACTTTCTCCTTTAACCATGATGTAAATTTTCTACTAAGTACACAATAAATTCCTGTCAACATTTCTTTTGGCGTATTTTATTTTATTAATCTGTATTATAAACATGACATAAGAATTACTGGCTTAAAGAATTCAAACAGTGTACTAGAATTATTAGATTTATCAGTTAAAAGATGTTAGCAAAAATTGCATGATGTAAAATATTATTAATTGTACATCATACAATTTCTGAAAATCTGGATCATCTCCATGAAAAGATGTCAATTGTCGGTAATTCATGCACTGGTTACCTGGGAATTATCTGTTACATCAAATTTTTTATTTTCAGAGATGTTTTCCAATGTTGGACATGTACTAACTAGTTCTGAGCAGTATCTTTACAGACTGAATCCAGACTGTTATCTCATATAACATAGTACATATAAATAATGGTGTATATTACCCAAATAAACCGAGTATGCAAAGGAGTGTTTTTGATATGAGGCAAACAAAAACATAAGATCATGGGACAAATATCAGAAATCATGATCGTGGGACAAGTAATCAATTATATACTTTAATATAAATGAGTACATTCACAGCTATGGGATTTCAACTCGGCTATAGAATATGCTTTCATTTTCTGATTTAGAATAGATTACATCAAAAGAAGAAAGGATAAAGAAATAATAGATTTCTACATCAAACTTACTTATTCCATGACCGTGACTTGTATTAAGCAAATTCATATTTATTTTATGCAAATAAAATAATAAATACAATTATAAAAATAAAAAACACGACTGCCAAAAAGGACTAAAAAACAACAATAAATTGAACTAAAAAAAAGAAAACAAGATGTGGAAATAAAGAACTAAAAATTGTTATGGAGTATTTAATTAAATAAGATAATGGGTGACCAATCAACTTTCAAACAGTTTTAATTTGTTTAAATATATTTTTCATGTTGTAGAAATAGCAGTCATTTAAGTTGTCTTAACGATTAAGTTTTCACCAGGTCTTACATCAATAAGAAAATTTTGTCTTTCAATGAAAATATTTAAATGTAGTCAGGGGGCTCTTTAATATAAAATAATGACTATTCAGAACTCTTTACAACAACTATTTAGAGCTCTTTAAAATTATTATTTAGAGCCTACCAACTGCATTTAAATATTTTTGTTGAAGGAAAGAATTTTCTTATCGATGTAAGACCTGGTGAAAACTTAATCATTAGACAACCTTAAAACCTGCTATTTCTACAACATGAAAAATATATTTAAACAAATTAAAACTGTGTGAATGTTGATTGATTACCCATTATTTTATTTAATTAAATACTGCATGATGATTTTTTTTTTTTAACCTCCAGAACCACCATTTTAGGTATTGCTTCAGAGAATGAGATGAATGATATGTAGCATGTAAAAATGCCATGCCTGATCAGGATTCAAACCCGGGACTTCGAATCCCAGTCAGGCATGGCATTTTCAGATGCTACATATCATTGATCTCATCCTCTGAAGCAATCCTGGTTATGATAATATTTAGTCCTTCATTTTCACACCTTGTTTTATTTTTTTAGTTCAATTTATTGTTGTTTTTATAGCTCTATTTTTTATTTTTTGGTAGTTGTGTTTTTTAATTTTTATAATTGTTTTTATTATTTAATACTGTTTAGTTATCATAGAGAAAAATTTACAGTTTAAAAACTTTTGGATATAATGTTTGGATATAATGACATTCTGAGCAAAATAAGAGAATTGTAAACATTTCACTTTATTTATTTATTTGACATATACCAATTTAAACTTACAGATTTCTCAAATGAGTGAGTTCATTGAGAAATCTTTTACCATGTGGATTACACAGCAATTTTCTGGAATCCAAATAACTAATGGCTAAAATCTCCAATTGTCTCATGCAACTCTGTGCTATATAGGCTGGCCCGTGGCAAAAAGATGCGAGTGCTCAGATCTACGACAGCTCTATCTAAGGTAGTCCCTTTTAGTTTATACACAGTCACAGCCCAGCACAATATTAGTGGCACATATGCCATTCTACTTTGCCCTGTCTCCCTAAAGCATCAAATTCAACAATATGGGCTCAATCCGATGACAACAGCATTACCTCTAATCTTACTGTCATCAAACTCTACACAGATCATTTGTGTGAGCTCATCAATGTCATGCTGGTCTTGACATAGTGAGGGTCAAATTCTCTGAGTATATCAGTTAATTTTTGTTCTGGTTTGGTTCCATCATGATTTTGTATTATACTAGCAAAAACACCATTCAAATTTTGAAAATTAGGTGACTGCAGAGATATTATAAGAGCACCTACCAAAATAGCGCATCAGAGGCAACTCATTTGTTACCAGTTGATGATGATGATCAGTCAGCCTCTCAAGAGGTGCTCAGATCACCTTACCACTGTAGCCTCACACGCAGTCCTCACGGGAGCCGATTATTATTAAACAGAAATTCTTTTAATTTATTTAATATTGTCTTATTTTTCTTATCAATTTAATTCTATTATTTTTATAATATTATTCATTCTATTGATTTGGGTTATTCAGTTCAAACCCAGCAAACACAGTGATAGAGACTCAGAGTTCATTAAGTCAATTCATTAAAGTTTGTGCTTCAACCGGAAAATCTTCACTACTACATATATATTTATATATATACATATATATAAATATATATACATATTTACATAGCCTGTGACACTTTTTATAATGTAAGGATTCCAATGCGGAGTCATACATTTAATTCTGTTCGGCCATTGGGCTTGTACAGTGGTACAACATTTGTTGTACCATTTGTTGTGGTAGACATTTGTTGTAGCATGGAACAACAAATGTACCCTCATAGAAGGTACCCTCATGAGGGTATCGGTACAACTTTCCAATACCCTCATCGTAGAACAGAGCCGCCTGTGTTTTCAGCCGTGTTTCTACATTGGTCTGCAGCTCGATGTCTGTGCCAAAATGTTGTCCTCCTAGCCGGCATTTCATGTGAGCAAAGAGGTGAAAATCAGATGGAGCCAAGTCTGGGCTGTATGATGGGTGATTAAACACTTCCCAACAAAAACGCTGCAGAAGCTTCTTTGTTACAGCTGCAGTGTGCGGCCAAGCATTGTCATGGAGAAAGACAATGCCTGAAGACAACATTCCTCTCCACTTATTCTGAATTGTGGCTTTTTCACAAAGTTCTCTCCTAGCCAGCGTTTCAACATTTTGGCACAGATATCGAGCTGCAGACCAGCGTATAAACATGGCTGAAAACACAGGCGGCTCCGTTCTATGACGAGGGTATTGGAAAGTTGGTACTATGCTACAACAAATTTCTAAATCGGAGTGGTGACTATGTAGAGAAATAGCGTAACTATGTAAGTACTTGTTACAAATAAAAATTTTTTTTATTTTCACTGTGGTTTTAATTTTGTGACCGAACGGATCTTGAATAAAAAATAACCCTCGTACATATACCCTAAATACATCACACTCCTTTTTGGGCAGTTTTGTAATAATAAGATATCAAAATTACATACTGCCTGTTATACAAACCTAAAACATTATTTACATTTTGAAAAGAGAAATTTCACATGAATTTAATATTTAAAACTCTCTGATTTATTAATATTAACACAGTAGCTTTTAAATAAAAGTAATTTTTCTAATGATAAGTGTGCATTAATTAAATAGAATAAAATAAAAATTCAAACAGGTGGATTATATTACCATGGTACAATTGCCATGAATTGTTTCGGCACAAATCTGGGTGTTTTCTTTGGATTGCTTCATGCAAACTGCGTAGAACTACCAGTTATTACTCCTGACTGACCATATGACGTGCTGGCAAGAATTCATGATACACTAAACTTTTAAATTGAAGAACACTGCGGATTGAACGTGACAAGCATTTTTTGGTCTTGGCTCTTCAGGAACCTTCCGTTTGAACCCTTGGGCCTTAGTTTCAACAGCATACCTATACACTCATGATGCATTACCAGTTACGACATGTTTGAGCAGTGCTGGGTTGTCGTTGACTTCATTCAGCAACTCCCCTGTGCAATGTTCAGTCACCACTGCTTTTGGTAATTTGCCAATTTTGGAACAAATTTTGCTGCCACATGTTTCATGTCCAAAACACCTGAGAAAGTTGCTTGGCATGAGTCAAATGATATGCCAGCATCATCAGCATCTGTTAATGATTTGGTGATTGTCCATAATCGTTTTCTTTACTTTGTTGACGTTATCATTGATTGCTGATGTGCTGAGACATACAGGGTGTGCTCGTCATCTTCAACGTCTTCAAGGCCCTCTTGGAAATGTTTTTACCACTTGTTTTATTCATAGAATAATTGGTGAAAGTAGCATTCAGCATTTCCAATCTGATGCTGTACTTTATTCCATTCTTAAAGCAAACTTTAACGTAAATTCTTTGCTCAATTTTTCCACAAGTTAAAAAACACTGACCTTATAAAAAGATGTGTAGCCTTTTCAAAAGCCAAAAATAAACTAAGCATCCAGTATGGCTACCAATGTAAATATTAGTTAGGGACAAGTATACCAACAAAAAAATACCTGACAATTGGACTTAAACAGCATGGAAAATTTAAAAATGTTCCATATTTTTTTTTATTAAACCTTGCAAGTACTTAGAAGAATTACCATACTCATTTATTTACAAAAATCATTGAACAATAAAATTTTATGTTAAATAGCTAATTCCTAATATCAGTGAAAGTTTTGATGAATGAGATATTAAAATAAATAATCTTTATAATTTTACTCATTTGTCCTATACAGCTTAACTATTTCTTATAGAGCATTATTTTATTAGTAACTCAAAATATTGAAACATGAAAAATAGCTGTAAATGTAACATTCTGTTTAAGTTTTACTGACATCCAATGAAGTTATCTTGATAAATTTACATTTTAAAAGACCACTAAGTTCAATGATATAAGTACCATTCAGATTATCCCAGTGGTTCTTGATTTTTAAGTGTACAGACTCTGTAACGATTTGCAGAAGTTGACAGGTTGCTAACTGTTTGAGCATCTTTCATCAATAAATGTTAATAGCATCGTGCAACAAAACTAAAACCAATGTTGTTTAGCTTCAGTGATTTATTGGAATTGTTTTTTTAAATGTGGTTTCAGCAATTGTCACTTTATTTTCCATTTTGCTACTTGAAATATTTGAGGTATAGAGCAAAATCATCATGCTGTTTACCTACCCCTTTTTTTCTTAGTTACTTCTTGGGGCTGGACCTGCTTTAATATAAACGCAGCCTCAAGGAGATTCCAGGGAAATTATTCACCCCTGTACTTTCTCTGCCATTGTTGTATAGATGATCTTGACCTATATTATGGATACCATATGTGCTATCCCGTACAATCTATAACATAGTTCCCATGATGTTTTATGGGGTAACTACCCTGAATTCTCTCCAGAATGCTTTTTTATCCTCCAGGAACTGGTAGTACATGAACACGTGTGTTCTGCAGTGTCCTTTCCCTACAATAATCTCATACTGCAGAGGGTCTCTACATCCATGCTCACACATATGCTTTAAAACAACTGTGACTGGTAAGGAACTTTATCAATTCATACCCCAATTTCCTGCGTTTATTGTCCAGCCATCTCTGGAGGTTCATCTACCCTTTGTCGGCTGAAACCATTGTTTACCATTATCCTGCCCAAAGTAAAACTACTGCATTGACCCTACTATTATTACATTGACTTTTATTACTTAAATACATTAATCATTTTGTTGAAAATACTTTTTGGTTCAAGTTTATTTGTATTATATATTTGTAAATTGTGAATTATTTTTTGTAGGTTGTTATCCGTACTATGATGATGATCCTTTTATATTGGATTCCCAACCTGATATTTATTTTGCTGGAAATCAACCTAAGTTTGAGACTAAAATCATTGATGTTAATTGTAGTAAGTATATTTTAGAACCCAACTGTTGTTTTAATGTTAATTCTAACAATTTTAATTTTGTGATACAATGTAAAATGGTACAAGTTATATCCAGAAAGTAAGTTCCATTTCTAAATATGGATGCTTCAGTGCTGTGATCATGATTCTACAATCACATGCGTGCTGAGTCACCTGATATGTTATGAAGGGATTGATGCCATTTTTATTCAGTTGTCTAATCTGTACACTTCTTACTATGTTTTTATAATGTTTAAGGAAATCTAGTTACCCAATGCAAAATTTGGTCTCTGATCTGCTTCTTGAATGCAAGGAACATTAAACTGGTTGAAATTCACTATCAAATTTGCAACGTTTATGGAAAAAGTACAATGAATAATTCCATGATGTGGAGGTGGTTGCAATTATTTAGTGAAGAATGCAATAACATGCACAATGATGAATGTAACCAATCTCTTTTCATACGTTTTTCAGAAATTTCACTATTGCTTCTGTCTAAAATTGTTTATGAGAGATTGAATTATCAAAACTATGTGCATTTTAGGTGTCTAAGATGGTCACGGAAAATCACAAAATGAAATAGTTGGGCAACATGTTGGAATTTTTAACTTTATACAGAACAATTTATTCAAGTGTTAACTAGGGAAGAAACATGGTTGTCACACATTACACCTGAAATGAAACTACATTCTACGGAATGTGGCAACACACTTTATTACCCAGAAAGACAAACTCATTGTTTTCCACTTGGAAGATCATATGTATATTGTTTTGGGGCAATAAAGAGGTTTAGCTTGTTGAATTCGCCTCAAGGCTGCACAATCAATAGTGATGTCCATTGCTTAACACTGAAAAAATTTCAATGCTATTCTGGCCAAGTAATGTAGCTTACTTCATGACAACACAACTTCACCTTGCTCTATTTTTCTGTTAGCCTCCAAAACTACCGTAAGGTATTACTTCAAAGGATGATATGTATGAATGAATGTAAATAGTTTAGTCTTGTACAGTCTCAGGTCGACCATTCCTGAGATGTGTGGTTAATTGAAACCCAACCACCAATGAACCCACCGGGTTGGTCTAGTGGTTAATGCGTTTTCCCAAATCAGCTGATTTGGAAGTCGAGAGTTACAGCGTTCAAGTCCTAGTAAAGCCCAGTTATTTTTACATGGATTTGAATACTAGATCGTGGATACCGGTGTTCTTTGGTGGTTGGGTTTCAATTAACCACACATCTCAGGAATGGTCGACCTGAGAATGTACAAGACTACACTTCACTTACACTCATTACATATCATCCTCATTCATCCTCTAAAGAATTATCTAAACGGTAGGTACCAGAGGCTAAACAGGAAAAAGAAAGAAAGAACCACCAATGAACACTGGTATCCACTATATAATATTCAAATCTGTATTAAAGTAACTGCTTATATTAGAGTAAATTATCTTCACCTTGCTGCTACAACATAAGTTTCTCATGGCCTTCGACTAGGAATAGTTCAATAATTTTATTCCCCTTACAATCTGAACCTTACACGAAGTGACTATCACCCATTATTGTATCTTAAAACCTTCCTTCACAGTTCCATCACTATAATGTCAAACAAGTTGTCAGTATGTGACTTGCATCACAGGTGGCATCATTTTATGATAAAGGGATGTAACTTCTGGTGTCCTGCTGTAGTAAGTGCCTCAATAATGAAGGGAACTATGTGAAAAAGTAAAATAAGATTTGTACTTCAGAGCAATAAAAATTTTACATTATAGAATGTTCTTGATCTTTTAATTAGCCCTTTGGAACTTGCTTTCTGGATGATCTTTGGTAAATTTTAAGAAGTGATTTTTAAGTGGAGTTCTGGAGGGAATGTGAACCCTATTGGAAAAGTATTTTTCTTTTACTAAAATTTAAATCGATTACTAGTTCGTTATTGTCAATTAAATTAAAAAAAAAAAACTGTTAGCACTTATAGGGCTTTCCCATCATATGGCTAAAGATGCATTCTGGAAAAGCCCTACAACTGTGGATTGTTTCTGATGCATGGCTTGCACACACAACTTAATTTAAAATTATAATTTTATTTAAATGTAATATTTTTTCATTTATTTAATTCAGTGATTCTAACTAAAGTATGCGTGCATACTGTACTTAATTCATGCAGGTGTGGTGGTATTAACCAAACTAATGTAAATTTCCATCTTACAAAGAATAAATTTCACTTGTACAGTTGGCAGGCTGGTATAGCTGCGAGACTAAACACACCAGGTTAGAGTAGATCCAGCCAGGCTGAATGAATCCCCTTAAGGTTGTAAATATTATTCATTTATTTAATTCTACTGCTCATCTGTGACGTCAAAGCATAGCAGATGACTTCAACAGCATTTTTTGGTGTGGTGTGATCTTGCAAAATATTTTTTTGCAATGTTATTTTTTAATTGTTAACAAATGTGCCTAAGAAAAATATGTTGTTAAATAGGTGAAATCTCAATATACTTAGGGTGACCTTGCTCCACAGTCTCACCCCCTTGACCTTTTAAAATGAAAATTTAATGGCATCAACGCCCCATATACAGAAGTAATCTGACCAAGTAGTTTCCCTTCTAGAGCTATAGCGCTATCTAGATGGGAAAGTAAAGTTTATTATAAATATTCAATGAAGCATTCTGGAATTCTTAGTAGCATTTATTAAAATCTGTATGAGGCTGCAAAAACCACATTTGTTATATAAAGTAATATATATATATATATATATATATATATATATATATATATATATATATATATATTCATACTGTGCACTGAAATATGAGAGCAAAAAGTTAAGTGATATAAATATTATTTTTCAGTTTTAAAATTCATAAAAGTGGTTATGATTGGTATGGTTATTAGCCGCCTAATTACCCACACCATTGGTATGGTAATTTAGCCATTCATTAATGGTTAGTAATTTTTAATAAATTAGCATTTTATTTTTAACTTGAACCTTTCAACCTCTAAGTTTTTTTATGAGAATCTTTTTGGATTTAAAATCTCTCAATTTTTAAAATATTTAATCACTGTAATATTATTTTTATCTACCTAGAATAACCACGTTAACTCAATGTTTTTCAAGTATATAATTTGACTAAGCTATGATGTTGATTTTTTAAGTTAAATTAATTCATTAATTATATTTGAGTTAATATTATTCAAAGTAAAGTTACTTTTATAGGTTATACTTGCATGTTGTATACATATTACTTGAGTGGCTACCCAGAGCAGGCTCATGTTTTATTTTGGTTAAGCTGAAGTTTTAAATCAAATAAGTTCAAATTAGAATGTTTCCACTGAGCAAATTATTTTCTCCATTTTGTATTCATTATTTTATTCATATTTCAAGTTTCCAGGGGAAACATGAACTTGGAACATGTTAGCTAGATGGCCATTCACTCATTATTTTCCTACTGCTACTTTGCCTTCATTGGAATGTTGCAGAACAAACTTCAATTTCATCCTCATTATTAATTTCCATATTGGTTTGTCTTCTTTTTGGTTCTTCCTGGGCTTTGCCTCATCATGTTTCATCTTTATTTTTCCACAATTCCTTTTTAACATGGTTACATTATATTAATTACTTTTTCAGTTATTTCCAACAAAGTAATCAATCTGATTCATTACAAGATTATTTCTATATTTTTCTTTTTCAATTGACCTATTTTATTTTGATCTTTTCTTTATCATTATCTATTATGTGTTTTTCATATATTTTACAGTATCTTTATTAGGAAAAATATTATAAAATTAAGAGATCCATTTATTGGTCACATCATGTAATCTAAGGAATTTGAAAACAAAAGTGGATAGCCAAGATGTTGAAGAGAACCATTACAGAGAAATACTAAAACTCTAAACACACATAGAAAGTATTTGGTGATTATGGATTGTAAACCAAAAAAATTGTAATATTTTAGTTTTTGTAACTGTATTAATTCTATTTTTATAGATGATGGTGGTGTTCATAAAACTAGACTGGTATGTGTGCCTCGATTTGCAGACTCAAAGACATTAGCTGTGATTAATTTATCCTCATTAGATTGTTACCCTGTTTCATTTGGTGTCTTTGATGGAAGTGGTTCAGAACCTGATAAGTAGAAATAATTGTTATTTTACAGGCTATACAATTTATGTTACTATTTTATGTTAAGTGTAACTATCAGTCAATAATTTTACTTTTAAATATACTGTATATACAGTATATACTAAATATAAGTATATACTAAATATACTTTTAAGTTGAAGTGTTGAATTCATTTAATCCTTTGGTTACCTGCCATGAAAAAATCTATATACTGCACAATGTTATTTATTTATGATTAAATTTTATGTAGGCACAAATGTTCACTTAGTTTTTGTTGGAGAAACAAATTTTTATTTACATAGTTTTTAGTAAATAACTGGCATGCCAAACACACATACGATCAAACAGAACAATATATTAATGGCCACATACCGTACCTTATAGGTGATACTTCTCTGATTGTCTCACCATTTATATATAGAGACAATTTATTGATGAACTGTAAGTAGTTACTTTTCTATGTATTGTTATACAAACAAAATTGTTATGCAAGTATTTTGGAGAATCATCAGTCTATTTTCATCGGTTAAATTCAAGAAATCAGATTAAGAATATTGATGCTTACATTATTATACTTAAAAGAAACTGTTAAGTCATTTTTACACAATTTTTGGGCCAAATATTATATAATTACATTCGTAATCTGCTTCCTACTGACCCTTGTTAGTGAACCTTTTCGTGATGCACATTGTAAGCAATATGTATGCATGCATGGAACAACTCAATTGTAATAAATTATCCAATTTATGCAGCGAATTGTAAAGATTAGTTCTTGATTTAAGTAAAGAGATTCTGTTATTAGATAATTACAAAAATAGTTATAAATTAAATAATTATACTTAACAGCTTTTGATGGGATAAGTAAAAAAATTATCCTTACTAGCAGAAAACTTAATTTTAAAAATGAGTTTTCCATATTTTTATCAGAATAAAGCTCAGGATATTCTTCATTACCTCATGCATTAAAAAAAAGTAAATAGAATCCTGACTTTTTGAAAAAAATTGGTAATCGTATATATTCTCTTGTTTTTTTACTTGTCAACAAGAATTTTCTTTTCACTGTCTTTTATCTATTTTTTTATTCTTGTAGGGTGCAAACCCTATTCTAGTTAGTGTTAACTTAATTCTGTTTAATTACTTTTACTCATAAATTCTGTACCAAAGTGTTAACTTTGAAACATATTGACAATAAAATCAAAGAAAAATTAACACACTTGAATTAAATGAATTAAATGAAGGAAAAACATTCATTTTAGGCTTTACATACGATGAAGGCACCAACTCCTGGGTACTAAAATTTTTTGCCAGTAGAGAGAAAATGCTTTTCTATTATGCCAGTGAAATGAATTACTGATCCCTAGAGTCCTCTAATACCATCAGAAATTGAAAAGAACAAAGATTAGTCGAGGGAAGGTAACAGGCAGAGTTAGAAGAATCTATAGATCTTAGGAAAAGGGAAGTCTGTGATCCTCAGTGCCTAATCCAGGTTAGTGGATAAAGGAAGTACTGAAGATAGAACTTTAAGGGAGTATGGAAAAAGTTATAAAAATGTATTCACTTGTGCATGTATGAGAGGTCATAAGAGCAAAGTGAAGAAAAAACAATGCACAATTGTTGAGATCAAAATATTTAGGCACCAATAAAAACAAAAATCTGCCTGAGCTGGATACCTTGGCTTTATGTGTAATTAGAAAAAAATTAATAAATTGAACATACCAAATATGAGATAACACACTTAATATAATATAAAATAGTTTTGATGAATACTTTAAAATACAGGGTGTCCATAAAGTCTTTCCATGAATATAAAAATTTATTACAAAAGAACTATTACAGTAACAGTTTTGCGGTTTGTGGCAGAAGAAAGAAAAAAATTATCAATTTTTTTTTTACATTAGTTTGTTACAGGTAAAGGCAGAGTAGAGGGTACTGTGATCAATTTTTTTATAAAGTGGTGTCAATCCAGGAGAAAGTGCAATATGTGTTGTGGTATCACGAGTTGAAATCACCGATTTTAGAAGGGAATATGGAAGACCAGCACCTGATAGTAAGAGTATCATTTGCATGGTATGCAAAATTTAAGCAGAATGGAAGTCTAGTCGACGTTCTGTGAACAGGGCAGCCATCCATTAGTGAAGAGAAGGTTGAGGTTGTGCAGCAAGCATTTCTACATAACCTTTCTGAATCTAATCATTGTGCATCTCGTGAACCAGGGATTCCCTGGGCAACGTGCAAAACGTTTTACACAAGAAACTAAGGTTGCATGTGTATAAAGTTCAGATATTACAATATCTACAGCCAGATGATGGCCCTCGTCGTGGTGCCTTTGCAACTGAGATTTTGCAATGGATCGATAATGACAATAAGTACTTGCAGTGTGTGTGTTTATTAGATGTTCACTATACCTCTGGCTCTGTCTACATTACAAAAGATTGGAGTCGCATCTACTACTTTAAACTTTATTTCAGTTTCAAGGAAGAAACTATCAATTTGGACAAAAAGTGGTTAAATGGGAAGAGTTTCAGCTACACAAATTTATTGCCAGAGTTAGTAGCAAGCAATTTTAGAATAATTCTAAAAATGGACAATGAGTGTTTCAGGAAATTACTACTTAGCTTGACCGTTTATTAAAACAAAATTAAGAGTAGCTATGTCATCACAGCTAATATCTTGGATCATAAGGGAAATATATAGCTAAAGTTTCTTCTGAATATTTTGAGTTGGCATTTTTATTAATCTAAAAAAAAAATTAAGTAGATTTTGTTAAGCATCTTTCATTAGATCTCTGTTGTCAGTACATCTCAGTAAGTGAAGATATATTTCACAGATGTATATAAGTTTTATTACAGTTCAAAAGTTGCAAAAATTTGTTGCTGTCATACTCATTTTATCACTTTCCGATTAATGATTTGAAAAGTAAAATTGAAAATTAAATTCAAATTTTCTGAATGACATGATCACATTGATGTTTCAATATTGAGTGAAGTTGGCCGGTTCGTCAGACAACTCTTACTAACATCACTTTAACAATAGGGAGAATTGGTGGGTGATTCTATCTACTTACTGCCTTGATGTAGAAGGACAACTACTCCAGTTGTATTAAAGACCTACATACAATACAATTTGGTTTGATGGTTGACCTGACTAAGTTGGATAATTTATATAAGCCTTTATTTTGTGAAGTTATCAAGCCTAAATATATGGAAAATTTTTAAAGGCGTAAAATTTTGTTTTACAGAAAATCAGTAATGTCTTCTGTGCTTCTACGGAAATTAACTCTTGATCTGCTTCTACGTAAATTAACATTTGCTTGCATTAGAGGACGGGGATTTCTTGATTTACTTTTCACAATTCTTGGTGAATGTTGATTCTGATTTGCAATCAATGGCTTCCACAATGTAAATGTTTCCTTACATAACCCCCAGAAATTATATAATTCATTTTCTTGTAATGTATAAGTTAAATTACAGTTCAATTGAATAGGATCTTGTACACATAATCCATTGGTAATTAGGAATTTTTCCTTTATAATATTTCGTAATAAGTTGAACTTATATGTTCTATATGGAGGTGGTAAATGAAGTTCAACTATATCTTTCTTTCTAATTAATTCTCCAGTTAATGGACAATGAACCAACTGGCAATTGTCTCTGTAAGAGTAATATTTAAAAAAACCATACACTAATTGTGCTACTGTTCTTCTATTGTCTGACTTAGGTAGAGATCATACATCTTGTGTAAATCGGCAGTCCCATCCTGTAGACAAATTTTATTAAAAGATATACCACAACAAAAGAAAATTTAACATTTTTAACAGAACAAATGGTGTATCTCGTGTAGAAATTTAATCACTTAAAGGAAACATTAATTTCACATGGACCGAGTTATAACAGATAAATCTAAATAAAATCTCTTGTATATTGCCTTTCTATTATATAGAAGTATTATAGAAATATTATATAGAAGTATGAAGTTACTAATCATTGCACAGTGTAACACATGGGTGTTTAGATGGTTGTTTTAAACTTCAATGTGTATATAATTGAATTCTAATCATTGCAGGGAGTTCTTACAATTGAAATTTACTGATGAAAGCAAATTACTTATGGCAACTTGCATTTTGATGTGAGTATAGTAACACTGTTCAAAGATGAAGTAGGGCAAACTCATCCTAGACTGAAATCATGAAGACTGATTGGCATTGAGAACTAACTAGATTCCAGATTTGTTAACCAGATTTGTTAGAAAGAATTACTATTGCAACAATGTATTTCTAAAGAAATACTTCTTGGGTTATGTAAAGTTTATCAGATGAGTACTGTGCTTTCTTTCTAATAGAAAGAAACCTGAAAGTCTGCATTTCTCAGGAACTCTAGTAAAGTTTTTTGAAAGAAGATGACTTCTTTTACAGATAAGATCATTACAAAGTACTTGTAATGATCTTGTATGTACCATTGCTGACATATTGAACCATTTCTGATGTCGCTCATAATTTCCAGTCTGTCTTTCAGCACATACATTAAATATAAGCATTACTTAATCTTTAAACATAAAATCTGTCTCAGTGATTGTTCTGCTATTAGTGTACAGCATTGTGAATTGCTCAATATAAATACTTATTCTTATCTTGGTTTTTGATAAATTTGGTTTTTTTACTGTTTCCTTTAAAACATTTATTTAAAAATATATATATATATATATATTTATGCAGAGTGTTCCAGGATATTCCCTGAACTTCAGATATTGATTCAGGACACCAAAATGAACAAAAAAAAAAGTTCATGTCGACCTAAGATCTATTTTGCTTTGTTTTCCTTCTGAATGCCATTTTGTGATTTTCAAAAAAAAAAAATTATTTCTCAGGAACGGGTATGGTTCTCTACTTTAATTACATTTGGGAAATCTAAGACTAGTGTCTTATTATACAAAATAAAAAATTTTAAAAACAGCATCTTCAAAAATTTCAAAATGGCGGCTACCTTAATTTTTTAATCTTCAATATATTTGTAATTATTTGTTTTATCAAATTTTTAATTATTATAAAATTTATTAAGCTTTTATTTTTTTAAATGTCACCTCATTTATAAAATTCTGCTGACAACCAATCAAGTAATTGCAAACAATTAACTCGGTGGTACACTTCCGCATCGTAATTCATAGTAAACTATCTACTATAGTTTAATAAACTATACATAGTAACATATTTACGTAGTAAACTATCTAACACAGTAAACTAATCCATAGTATGTTATACTGTTCATGTAAACAAAAAATGAGTAAAAAAAAGAAACTGAATTGCATAACTTTCTGATGGCCTTTCTGTAATTGACAATTTTCTATTTGATAGGGCAATTGTCCATCATAATAACTTTTTAACCTACCTAATTTTCAAAATTTTTGTTTAAACATAAAAGGAGTTAACCTTTCACTACCAATTTTTTTAGCTGGCATTGTTAACATCTTAACTCTAGAAAAGTATCTAAATTTACCTTAAGTTTGTCACTGAAAATATAGTTGTTATTTTACGGTATTATGATATAACAAGATAATTACATTGCAATATATTATACACACACACATACACACACATATATATATATATATAATATATAATGTATATACAAGTATAGTGTACATATATACTAGTATATATAGTATAAGTTAGGAGGAAAGGGAAATAATTTGGGAACTGATTCTAGAGCTTAAAATGAGGAAAATATTTCATACAAACATATGTCTGAAAATGCTTCATTATCAAGTTATGGTTAACTAAACATTTCACCTGGATTTTAGTTCCCCTGGTGAAATGAGGTCATAGTGAGGTTTTTTTAGCATTATATAAGGGTTAAACTTGAAGTTTCATATGCTTATTGACCTGAAAAATTGAACAAAACAGGTCCCAGAACAGTAGCTCACATAATTTTCAAGATATCCAACATAAAATAGAAAAATTCTGACAAAAACACGTTTGAATTACAATAACTTTGTTGTTAAATGATTAATAAATTGTAAATTTTATTATCAGAACTTGTAGAAAATTAATTCTGAGAAAACTGATTTAAGAGTCTATTAAAAAAAAACAAAATTGTTATGAATTTGTAAAAATTAAAACAGTACAACAAATTTAGATTTTTGAAAACTTAAAATACTTTTTTAAGAAAAACTCACTCACTGGTTTATACTATATTAATTT
Source organism: Lycorma delicatula (assembly GCF_047948215.1). Lineage (NCBI taxonomy): Eukaryota > Metazoa > Arthropoda > Insecta > Hemiptera > Fulgoridae > Lycorma > Lycorma delicatula. The sequence continues at coordinate 390,484,229 of NC_134455.1, forward strand.
GCAATAAATATTAGAAAATTCCACCACTGATATCGATGTACTTTTCAACTTTTTCTTTACATTTTCTGTCGACAACAAGGAATGTGATATCTTCAGCAGCAATGAAAATGCAAGCAATCAGTTCATCAGTTGTGTCTACTCTTTTTTTGTATACATCGTATTTCATCTATCCCCTTAAACAGTAATCTAAGGGAGTACGGTCCAGAGATCTAGGTGGCCAATCTTTGGTCCTCAAAATCCAATCCATTTACCAGTAAATTTTTTTATCTAAGAATTGTTTTCTTCATTCATGAAATATGTTTGCTATAGTATCAATTGATAATACATTTCAATTTGTTTCACCAATGACAAATTTTCAAGCACTGCAAGAAATTCATTGTTAAAAATTTCAGATAATTTCTCCCCATGACACATTTTTCTAGTATGGAAGAACCTATTATTTGGTGGTTGATCATATCACACCAAATGTTCACCGAAAATTGTTGCTGAAAATTTGATTCGACTACAGTATGTGGGTTTTCTTCAGACCACTGATGTGAATTCTCTATGTTTTTATGTCATTATGGGTAGTTTATTCCGAAAATAGTATGAACAGAATTAAGAGGTAATTATTGTTAACCCATTGACAAAGCTGCAGTTGTTTGGCATGGTCACCAAGCTGGAGGTGTAGAACGTTCTGAACATGATAAAGACACAGTTTGTGACCATGTAAAGTCCTTCATACTCTACTTTGTGGTATGTTGAGTCATGTAGAATTCTGTGCAAGCTTGTTATAGGACTATGCTGTACCACCAGAAGAATATTTTCTCTTTCATCACCAAGTAACAGCTGATGTTCAAATGAAACAAGAGCACTGGGAAGCGTAATACTTTATAGTTTGGAACTTCTCATCCAGGATAACTTCATCGGTATTGCTCCACCACAGCTGGAGCACTTCTGTCACAAAAGCTGTACACAAAAATTATTCAATTAAAACTTATTCTGTATGACTGAAAAGATAGTGTATTTTTCAAATCAAAGAATTCAAAGCTGAATTCCAATTTTTTAAATTCAGATTCAATTGTGAAAATGTGAATTCAATTTAGAGAACAACAAACACAAAAACTCCACAACGTTTTTCTGAAAAGTAATTAAACATATTCAAAATTATATCAAAAACAACTAAACCGCCTAGTGTTGATTAATAAGTAACCACAATTTTATGACAACGAGTTGAATTCAAATTAATTTTGAAGCGTACAGTTAGTGTTGCCAACTTAATTTTTCAAAGATCTAAATTTATTGAACTAAAAACAGCTGTTTATAATTCTTACAAATTCATAAAATTTTTCTTTATAACATAACATTTTGTTCTCTGTTGTTTTTAATAATAAAAGTTAATTACTTTTTTTTGTTTTTTTTAGACTATAGTACAACAATTTTCTCAGAATGAAATTGTCTACAAGTTTTGATAAATAGAATTTACAAATTTATTAGTCATTTAACAAAGTTATTATACTTGAAACCTAACAAAGTTATTATACTTGAAACCTAAAAAAATGTGTTTTTCAAGTTTATCCCTTGAAATGACTTACAAATTTCAGTACAATCTTATTTCACCAGAGAACTGATTCACTGGCAAAGTCTTGCTAGCCATAACTTGATAATAAAGTGTTTTCGGACAAATGTATGTATGAACATTTTTTCTTATTTCAAGCTCTAGAATCAGTTTCCAAATTATTTCTCTTTGTTCCTGAATCAGCCTGTATATTTTTTTAATTACCTGTTATAAATGTTTTGTTATTAGCATCAATATTTGTTCGTAAAACAATAACTGGAGGTATGATGGGGTTTTCATCTTGCATTAAATAAAATAATACCATCCATGTTACAGCATATCCAGATAGTTTATCTGAACTAATGAAATTTGTAAGAGTCATCCATTTTTTTACAACTACTATTACATCTTGTACTCTGCTATCAAGTTTTAAAAATGTACTGTAAAAAAAATTATTAATTTAAATATTCTGAGTAATCATTACTTATTTATTTATTCACTTTTTAAATTTCATAAAAGTACATCATTAAAAATGCATTACTTATTTCTAACTTTAAATATCTCATCCTTACTCGCACCTTTACTCAATTTCTCAAGAATCAACATATTTTCATTTACGAAAATACAGTTACCAAGTTCTAGTAATAGTTATTCTAACATATTTAGTTCATTCACTTCTAATAAAAAATAAAGCAGACTTCACTCCACATCCACTGAAGAAAGAAAAAAATCTTAATTTTTAAACATTTAGTTTTTATATCAGTATTCTTAAATTATTAACTTTATAAAAGCATATATTTTCTAAAGCAATTATCAACCTCTTATATATATTTAATTCTTTTATATATATATATATATTTCATCAATAAACATTTACGATTTTCAGCAGGTAAATATAACTGTAGTAAAATTTATAATAGAATTCATTCCGTAGTTAGGTTAGTGAAGAGGAATATTTCCAAATTTAATAAGTCATTATGTTTTCCCTAATTAAAATCATTCATTTAGTTTATAATCTTTATTTTTATCGATCATCTAACAAACAGGAGAGTCAATATAATTTGAAATGTACATCTTTACAATGGTAAATAAATTTGAGTTTTTACTTCCTTGTATGAAGTAAGGAGTACTGTGAATGTGAAAAATTATGATTTTCAGATTTCAATGAAAATATCAATTTTGACCATTTCTGAATCCATTTTTATTAGTTTTGGCGTGATGTCTGTACGTACGTATGTGTTTCACATAACTCAAAAACAATTAACCATAGGATGTTGAAATTTTGGGTTAAGGACTGTTATAAAATCTAGTTGTGCACCTCCCCTTTTGATTGCAATCGACTGAACCAAAAGTGTTCAAAAAAGCCCAAAATAAAAAAAAATTAGATTATTGGAAAAATAAAATTTTAATTAATGAAATATTTCTTACAAGGGGAAGGCACATTAGTTTGAATCAGACTTCATCTACTTTTTATTTTAACTTTTTTTAATTTAAATATATTAATATTATTAACCTCTGGTTGTAAAATTAAAAAAATGTACAATAAATAATAATTTAATAATAAAAAAAATGAAAACATATCAAAAGTTATTAATAAAATAAAAGTTTATGTACTTTTCTTTAAAAAAAAAAAAAAAAATGTAAATGTAATTTAATAGGCGTATAAGGAAGTCATGTGGGTCCACATCAATTTTTTTTGATTTGAATAAAGATCAGAATAGAAACAGTAAAGTTCACAGCATTGTTTAAATAAGGTAAAAAAATCCATGTTTTACTCTAAATAATTTGGTAGGTTAAACGAAAGGGACTGAAGCAGCTGTTCTGTTAACTTACACTGAAAGTTAAGGGCACTTGCTCAGTCCTATACATACAAGGTTAATTGTCTATATTTCGGTACACTTTTTCAGAAAACCAGAAAAGATAACTGCATAGGACTTTCTTTGCTTCATTTTTTACAGGGTTTTGTTCAATGCTATGGATTTGGTTTTATTTTAGTGTTTCATATTTTTTTAAATTTTTACTATAATTACTTGTGTTTTTCCTGTGCCCAAAAGAGAAATAGTTATTTAAAGTTTTGTAACATGTTATTTGAAAATCAGTTTCCATAGTGTTAAAGAAATCTGTTTTCTTTAAAAAAGTGCAAAAAGAATTGTTCAAATACTTTTTCTGGTTGTTGAGAAAAGTGTACTTAAAGATTAAAATACAAGATTTTTGGGAAATCAACTCTAAAGATTGGACTGGGGACTCACCTGAGAATGAAAAAAGTGTCAGTGCATACCAGCACTATAAGAAGGGTTATCAGAATCCTCCTGCTCTTCGTAGTGTTCTCATAGCTGAAGACTAATTGCAAATTTTCTTTTCTGCTGAAGACTCTGTCTGCATTTTTTTAAATTTCTTGTATATCCCTCTCAGCCTCCCTGATACGAGTTTCATCAAAATGTTTGGAAACTCTGACAGTTCTCCCCAGGATTTAAGCTACCTTTTCAAATATTAAACATTTTGTCATGTTCCCAGTTACAACAACATAAACACCAAATTCCAGAGTACTCCTACGTACAAATACATTTTTGGTATTCTTGATCAGATAATATTGTTCAAAGACTCACTTGCATTCTGCGTACCACAAGGCAGACATTTTTGCAGCAGGACTGGATTTGAAAGCCAGTATCGGTTTAATTTCCTGCATTACTGTTTTGGTAGGTGTGTACGTTTACTGTGGTCATATAGTAGTTTAGCTGAACGACATATTTACATATTACACATTTACATGACTCATCATCAAACTGTGGCTAGGTTCTTCATTAGTAGATGACAAGTGGAAATACTCAGTTCAAATAGCACATTTCATGTCATTTTCCCTACTGGTGTTTCTTAAAGTAGCTAAACCATAATAAGATTTTTATTTCATCAACAATAATTAGTCGGCAGATAAATTTTGGGGAATTGGCATAATTTGCATACACATATTTCTGATAAAGGGTTACTCATCATCGAAACTGAATATGTTCTGATTGAATATCTTCTAAGTTTACCTCAGCTTTTCTTTTGGAACCAGTCATCTACAAACAGTATTTTCCTTCGCTTTCTTTCCGACATTTTTACGGTTGTTGAATTTCTTAATTCTGAGCATTGTTTTAAGAAAACAAACTAGGCTTGTTTACCTATAAATTACAATAACAGAAATGAAAATGTACAAGAAAAATCAAAATAACTAACTGTATTGCACTAAAACTTTATCAGTTACCACAAAAATCAACAAACATTCACAACTCATAGAACATACAAAACAAAACCTGAACAACTCAAAAGTAACACACATGTGAGCAGGAAAGGAAATCCAGCTACAAAAAATTCAGTTGCCACAAAATAAGTGACTAAATCAAAGAAAGTATAATGTAAAACTGTCTTTTTAAATATTTTTGCAGTAGAAATCTTCACTCAAATATCATGTGTTACATATATTAAATTAAACAGAAGTAGAAGAATTTAAAAATGCAAAACAAATATCAATTTTTTTTGTGCAAGTGCCCTTAAATTACTACACTGAAAGATAGTGTACTAATTAACCACCATAATGCTGATTATAAATTAAAATCATATACACTTACATCTGATTATAATAATAAAGCATCACTGAAAGATTATGAGATTTACTCTTGAGTGATTTACAGCAAGTAGTGCTTATTAATAATAGTTATATTAATTAGTATTGCTAAGAAATCAAAAATTAATACTTGTGTACACAAAATTTGGTAATAATTAACAAATAGATAATATTGAACATGTTATATTTCAAAAACTTTTATTAATTTATAAATTTAAGATAAAGATGTAATAATTAGTTTAAAAAATTAAGTAAGGAAATATGGAATGCAACTTTGAAGATTAATGAAAGTTTTTTAGAAATGCTGACTGATTAAACAAATTTAGTAGGATATAATTAAACATAACTAAGAGTGTAACTTACTCAGATTTTGCTCTAAAGAGTCACTATTACATACATTTTACTAAAGAAAAAAAGAACATTAAATTGTTTTACAATCTTTTGTACGATTGATGCATAAGCGAAAGTTACTGCTGTTGAGCTACCACTAGAGTTGTCAATTCATTCATTATTCATTCAATGACAAATTTGTTAGTTTGATAAATCAACAAGGCTGAGTGAAGAAGGAATTTGAAAAACAATTCATCATTAATTTTCTTAATAACTGTTTTCTTGTTCGTGACAAAAACTATGCCATTTCGCAGCATGTCATATTGTTTAAAACTGATTAGTAGAGTAAAACTAACAATTAGGTTTATTAAAAATATAAATCATTAATCAACTGGAATCAGGTTTTGTGTTAAGAAACAAAAGAATTCATAAGATTTTTGACCCTGATAGGTTTTTGTAGAAAATCCTAAGAAAGTGTAAGTAATTAAAAGAAACTGTGATTGATAAAAACTATTAAACCAGCCAAGAGCCAAATCTTGAACATATCGTTAATTTATCCTCCCAGCTGAGTCGTAAGAAAATTAGCCTCCATCATTCTGATTATCAATTAAAATCATTTATATTTATATCTCATATTAATAATAAAACACTATCACCATATAATCCTGTACACATACCTGATAAGTTCAGTACTTTTGTCTACTAAACCATTTAGAAAGAATATGTTACATTGACCTTTATCTTTATGGTTAGTAGAAATAACTGGATTTCCGTTACTATAAGTTATATTGACTTCATTGAAATTGTCATTACTTTTCAAAATGTATTTAAGTTCACCAGCTGCTTCAGATAATGGTGCTGCATTTTGAATCTTGTAGCCTAAAAAGTTGTCATCTATTAAAAAAACCTCAATGTAAATATAAATGTTATATGCTATATTATAATTTTTACTGAAGTTTTGTATCCTTAATAAATACATATATATTATGATCATCCACAAAGTAAAGAGTGTTTTGAACTACAAAAATCAAGATAAAAATTAATTAAACAATTTTTATTTTATATTTACAGAAATTCTTAAACTCTGTTTCAACAATGTCACCACAGATAATCAAAAACTTGTCACAGCGTGGTACCATTTTCTCTATACCTTTATTGTACACTTCTGCTGCTAAGTTATTAAACCATTTATCCCATCTTTCAGGTCATCATCATCTTGAAAGTACCTACCTCCTAAAAACTCTTTGACTTTGGGAATAAATGATAATCACTACGTGCCAAGTCAGGGCTATCTGGTGGATGCTGAAAAGGCCAAACTGTTAAAGCATATCTGAAGTTGCTGTAGCTGAGTGTGGGCGAGCATTATCAAGGATGAAGGCAATGCTGCTGGACAGCACACCACCCCGTTTTATCTGAATGGCTTGAGAGGGGGTATTTGTGGCCATTTTCTTTAATGAAGGACACTCAGTAACAGTCCAATTTTTTGTTTATAAGTACTAATATTCAGAGCAATTCGAGAAAATCATCGATTCACAATTTCTGTATTGAGCGATTCATTCAAATGTCTACAAAGGGGAATTCAGAATAGGTGGAAAGGAATGTTGTCATCAGGCATTGTCTTTCTCCATGATAATGCTTGGTTGCACACTGCAGCTGTAACAAAGAAGCCCCTGTAGCGTTTTCATTGGGAAGTGTTTGATCACCCACCATACAGCCCGGACTTGGCTCCATCCGATTTTCACCTCTTTGCTCACATGAAACGCTGGCTAGGAGGACAACATTTTGGCACAGACATGAACTGCAGACCAGTGTAGAAACATGGCTAAAAATAGAGGCGGCTCCGTTCTATGATGAGGGTATTGGAAAGTTGGTCCCACGCTACAACAAATGTCTAAATCAGAGTGGCGACTATGTAGATAAATAGTGTAACTATGTAAGTACTTGTTACAAATAAAATTTTTTTATTTTCAATGTGGTTTTAATTTCGTGGCCGATCGGACCTTGAAAAAAAAATAACCCTCATATATATATATATATATATATATATATATATATATGAATAATAACAAATAATTTATTTTATAAACGAAATAAAGACTTATTTATTTAGTGAACCAGCGAATAATAAAATATTTAGAATAATTAAACCTAACCAAGGTATTGAACCAAAGCAGCAATTATTCAAACAATAAATGAAGGCAACAAAAGAAATCCAGTAAAAAAATAGTTTTGGGAAGTTTTAGAACCAGGAATTCAATTCATAATGTATCAAACATAATATAAAAAATTTAACTAAAATTTAATATAAAAATTTAACACCCAAATTGTTATAGAGAAAATTTTAAAAGTATAGAGGAAGAATATCCTACTCATAAAACTATGATTAAAAATGAAGAAATATAATTGGCGCATAAACGTTTTAATATGAAATTAATGTTGATTAATTTTAAAAGATTACCCAACTCTATCTAGGAGAATATCAAATCGATCAGGTAGTAATTTCTAAAAAGTACAACAGAGAAATAATGAAAGTTAAATTTAAAAAGTTATAAACATACAGATAGATTATTATTTAACTACCATACAAATAAAATTCATAGTCTAAAATAAACAAAAATTCAACAATTATTTTAAAATTTGTTATAAATAAATTAAAATCTGACTGTCAAGTTAGTGAAAAATTTAGGAAAAAAAGTGGAAAGATTAAAGCAGAAAGTTTGAAAGAAATGAAAATTAAAATAATGAAAACTGCAGAAGAAACTTGTCTTTCGAAGAAAAACAAAAATATAGAGGTTTTAAATTTGACATATGGACTTGGAGAAGATGAGAGTATTCACAGAAGAAAGACTATAAATTTTAAGCAGATTAGGAACAAAGTCTCTAAAATATTACTGGTGAAGAAAATATTTAAAAAAAAATCAATTAAACCAAAAAGAATATGATTTTCAAAAAAGTAATACGAGTGAGTTTTTTTAAACTTTTAAAACTGATGTGACAAAATATCAAGGAAAGGAAGGAAATATCAAGGAAGGAAATGAAGAGTTAGGTTTAAATAATAGAGACAACAACAAATTCTTACTAAAAATTTTGAAAAACTATTTAACTATGAAGATTTAACCTTTTGAAAGGATAGAAAATTATAATTATTTAAAAAATGTCAAACTCAGATTCTCATAATGAAAAAGAAATTAGGGCCACAATTAAAAAGTTTAAAGACAAATCAGTCTGAGAAGACTTGATAGTTGTAGAAATGTGAAAAGAGGCGAATGATGAGTTGACTGAAAATGTGATTAGAGAATGGGAGAAGAGATTAGAAGTAAAGAGATTAAACTGAGGTAAAAAAATCAAAATCTAGAGATCAATTGTTTGGTGTTTTCAGATGATTTCAGAAAATAGAGAAGCAGAAGGAAACACTGTCTTCAACTGTCCTTAGAGAAAACCAAATTTTTGACCAGTATAAAAACTTCACATAAAATTTTAAACAAAATATGGAAAATCAATGAAGTAGAAAAATTTACATATGTAGGGGAAATAATCCAGAAAAATGAAGAGAACAAAGACACGAACAAAATCAGAGCTAGTATAGTGGAACTAGCATTTCAGTAGACGAATGATATATATAATAAAAAAAAACAGCAAATTTCTATAAAAAGAAAAAATATACATTGCAATACAGTTATCAAACTGAAATGCCTACATGCAGTGGAATGTTTATAGTTACCATGAAAAGGATAGCCTGTTTTAAATTAATTTGATCAAGAAGCTTCTTATGCTGGTCAATATTTATAATTCTCTACTAATGATTCTACCTAATTCCTTACTCATTAGGAAGTTAAGACATCTTTTCACTTTTAATCATATCAATTCTAGAGGTTACTTCTATGGTGCAAAAATTCATTTCAGCTGCTTAACTATATTTTTTATAACCCTAGACTCACTTCCAAAGAAGAGCAATTGAATGTTGATAAGTGTTTTCTAGTACTATATCTCAGATTTAGTGATTGTCCACAGACTATCAACGACCTGTATTTTAGACACACTACTCCTGAAATTTTATGTAATCAGTTTTTATAATTCTTATAAGATTCTTGAAATAAAGTTCTTATAATCTTGAAATTAATTCTCAAAATTTAAAAAGAGTAGTAGATAATTTCATGAAAAATAATTTTGTAAGATTATATATATATATCTTACACACTTATACCACTACATATATATATATATGTAGTGGTATAAGTGTGTAAGATATATGCACACTATATATATATATATATAGTGTGCAGATTATCCATCTAAAGGAATTCTTTGTTTATGCAAAACAAAAAAAACAAACAAAAATGTGTGGCTACACTGCTTGAGCACACTCATTTTTTAAGTTGTCATGTAATGTGATGTTATTGTTCTTTGGTTATTTAGCAGTCTTCATGTTGTAAATAGTGTTTTGTGAAAATTTATTCCTTTTTTTATTACAAGATCATATTTTCATATTTTTTGTTCTGTGTGTTTTGAATATATAATAATAGACATAACACCAAGAAAGCATTTGAAAATTGCTTTACATTTGAAAATTATGACACAGCGATGGATAGCTTCTGAGTGTAGTGTTATACTAGGAACAGTGAATGATATTTTAAAACAATTTTAAAAAAATTATTCCTTTTCAGTTCAAAGGAAAGAAATGTGGCCATAAAAGAAAAATTCCTACAACACAAGATCGATTATTAGTGAAAAAAAGTAAACTTGAGCCAAGATTATCTGCTACTGACTTAAATTGAGAATTAGCAACCACTATAACAGATTTACGCATGACAACTGTTAGATGCTGACTTCTTGCAGCTGGATGGAAAGCTTGACGGTCAGCTAAAAGCAACTTTTAACACCAGCAAGCTACAAAAAAAAGATTTTGTGGGCCAAAGCAAATGCTTACTAAACCAAAGAAGACTAGAAAAATGTTATGATTTCTGATGAGTCACGTTTTTATGTTCAGAGGCAAAGGCTTCCATATGTTACAAAAGCATCAACTGAACAAACATCACAGCTTATATCTAACAATCAGTTATACGTAAAAAAAATGTTTTGGGGTTGCTTCACATTTGAAATCCCTTGTTTATTACTTCCAGTAGATAGTACATTGAAAAGTGATGGAGATATCCATTACTTTATGGATTCTGAAGGAAAGGGTTGTAATATAACTTCAAAACAAATTCCCACATGGTAACAAGGTGTTTCAACAAAATTTGGAGCCATGCCATACTGCCAAAAAAATGGAAAATTTTTTTGAAGATCAAAACATTAAAGTGCTCCTATTGCCAGGCAATTTCCTAAACTTAAACCCAATTTAAAATCTTTAGGCAATAGACAAGAAAAAACTTTCAAAAATTAATTATTCAACAAATATTGACCTCATTAAAGTAATAATACTGATATGGTTTCATGATGATGAAATTAATAAATTAGGAGTGCTGAATCAATGCCAAATTATGTACATAATTTGTAAGTGATTAAGAATATAGTAGGACTATCAGAAGATATTCACAAATATTAATAAATAACTTATTGATCAATACATCAATCATAAATATTCATTTTTATTAATTTATTAGTTATTTAGTTGCAGTAATGAATTTTTTTGTAAATAAATTTACTTTTATTTCATAAAATTAATGTGAACCCACATCTGTGTTCACATTAATTCGCAGGTCATATAAAAATAAACACACACACACACACACACACACACACACACATGAGAGAGAGAGAGAGAGAGAGTAGTGTGAGTGGAGTGTGAGTGTGAGTGAGTGATTGTGTGTGAGTGAGTGAGTGTGAGTGAGTGAGTGAGTGAGTGTTAGTGAATGAGTGAGTGTGAGTGAATGAGTGAGTGTGAGTAAGTGAGTGAGTAAGTGTGAGTGTGAGTGAAAGTAAGTGTGAGTGTGAGTGAGTGTGAGTGAGAGTGAGTGTGTGAGAGAGTGTGAGTGAGTAAGTGTGAGTGAGTGAGCGTGAGTGTGAGAGTGTGAGTGTGAGTGTATGAGTGTAAGTGAGTGAGAGTGAGTGTGAGTGAGTGAGTGAGTGTGAGTGAGTGTGTGTGAGTGTGAGTGTGTGAGTGTGTGTGAGTTCGAGTGTGTGTGTGTGTGTGTGTGTGTGTGTGAGTGAGAGACACTCTTACTTTTACTTTGTAAAAGAAAGTAGAAATTTTTTTATAGGAAATTAATAGTACAGTATTCATTTTATCCTAAAAGTTAAGATTTTTCCTCTTGTAATATTGGAATGAATAAATCCTGTAATAGTTACTTTCTATGCAATAAAGCAAGACTGATTATTTAATTAATAATTTTGTACTTACCTTGCGTATACCTGTGTTTAGTAGTACTCTTATCTATGTTTATTCAGCTTTATTTTAAATTTATCATCCTTTTTAGGTTTACCGAAAAGTAAACATACCGTTTGAAGAAAATATCTACTAAAATCCTGGCTGATCTAAAAGTGAGCGATAATTATTTACATTACGAACAAGATAAAAGAATTAAAAGTAAAAATGTTGAACAAATTAAAGACAAGGAACCTGAATTATCTGAATTTATAAACCATCATTTTATGAAGAATTAATTTTTTAAATTGAAAAATTACAAATTGATCCAGAGAAAGTGATTAGTTATGATGGATTTTCTATATCAGATAGAATGAAAAACTGGGAACTTTCATGATGGATGTTTATAAACTTGTTCGTGTGCATGCTAGAATATGTATGAAATGTGATAATGCAATACTAATTTGTAAAAACTTATTTATTTCTCTAATTATTAAAACACATTTAAAAACAAAAAAAAATATATTATAAATAAATATTTAAAAATTATTTTGTATAGTTTTTAAAATATTGTTTTATTTATTTATTTTTTTAAATGAGTTTCATAAAACTGTTCAAAATGAGTTTGTAATGAGATGACACTGTTATAAGCTGTGCATAATGTAGAATAAAATATTTTTTCTTGCAGTGCCTATATTTTTTCTGTTTATATTTTTAGACCACCTCGATAATACTGCCAAAAGTTTTTATTGCTAAGTCTACCTACCTGATGTATTACGGACACCTATTACTGTCAGTGGACAGTAATAAGTGTGTGGGAATTACCATTCAGGTATTACTTCAGAAGATGATATGTATGAGTGTAAATGAAGTATAGTCTTATAGTCTCAGTTCGACCATTCCTGAGATGTGTGGTTAATTGAAACCCATCCACCAAAGAACACCGGTATCCATGAACTAGTATTCAAATCTGTATAAAAGTAGTCCAGCCTTTACTATGACTTGAATGCTGAAACTCTCCACTTCTAAATCAGCTGATACGGGAAGATGCATTCACTACTAGACCAACCCGGTGGGTTTTAATGTTTGTGCTCTGTTTTTATTACTACTTGATTAACTGCTTTTGTGCCAAATTTCTGTAAATATCTTTTGGACTATGAAATTAGAACTTTTCTCTTGACAAGTAGATGGACTGAGTGTGTCTTTGAGAGATCCAGTTTTTCAGAACTTACTGATTAAATTTCACATAGCATTGTGATGTAGAATATTAATATCTGGAAACCATTGATATAACAATATTTAGATTTTTTCATGTACTTGCAAGACAAAACACATTTTCATAAAAAAAGAATGTGAGCTTTAAGTTATAAAACCATTGTTAAACATACTGTAAGCAAAAGCTTCAATGGCATTGAAATAATAAAGCTGACAACACAGTTTTAGGACTTTCGTGTCATACGGCTCTTTTCTGATGCATGGCTTATAAACACAATTTAACTCTTTGAATGTCAAGGTATCAATATCATCATATTCTATATAATTTTCTGGGTAAATGGATTTTTTACAAATTTATAAATTGAAAACGGCAATGGTTTCAATAACACCTCTGCATGCCAAGATAAAAATGCTTGACAGTTTTGCACAACCCACTCCAAAATGGCTGACGGCCATTTAAAAATATCAATTTTTTTAAATATAATTTTGAAGTTGAGAATTCTAGGGTTCAAATCCTAGTAAAGAAAGGGTTTTTATGGATTTGAATACTAGATCGTGGATACCAGTGTTCTTTGGTGGTTGGGTTTCAATTAACCAAACATCTTGGAGATGGTGAATCTAAGACTGTACAAGACTATACTTTTATCTGAAGTAATACCTTATGTTCCAGAGGATAAATAGAAAAAGAAAAAACAAACCTTGTTGTGACAGAGGGGTACTATTGATGCAGTATACCCACTTAGCCACTAGTTTAAAGCATTTTTTTGAGGTGGGGGTGCAATTTTGAAAGAAGTTTTGCAAATTTATATTATTTTATTTTTTTTTTGGGTGAAATCTCAAACCTTGTACAACAGCTGAAAGATGTTTATTTTGTGATGCATCTTTGTGTTGGAGTGAAAATCTGCAACCAGATGCCAGCAGCTCTTACAACTGGGTGTATGAGGTTTCCTGCTGAAGGTGGGTACTCACTAAAAACCCTCTCCCATTCATGAAGTGGTATGGAACCACCGTTTGGTTCTGCATCATCACCGACCATGGGTACACCCGGTGTTGTCCTTGAGAGGTGGCTTCCAGCATTCCCTGAGGGCACACCATCAGTGACGATCCTATGGACCCCTGAGAGCTGGCCTTCCACTGTCCCCCTTTAACCATACACAATCTAATCATCTCGCTTCTTCTTCCATCTTTTTAGAGAGGACCAGCTTACACATAGGTCCCAGCCCTCTCTCGAGCCTGTCATGATTGTCATTACTTCTTCAGGAGCGACCATCTTGTCAAATGGTCTCTCAGATCCCCCCCCCCTACCCACTCATCTAGGGGCACCTGAAAAAGGTGTGCTCGACATTATCTGTTCCTTGCAATATTGACAGCAGCAAGATAGCCTCCCTCCTCTTCTTGGAAAGGAGGTAGACATTGGATGACCCATGTCCTGAAAGCCATTTGACTATCCAAAAATCGACCTCCCCATATCCTCGGTCGAGCCAGGTCTTGGTACATGGCATCAACCTGTATGTCCATCTGCTGGTGGAGGTCGCATCCCACGTCTCTTACCATCACCTAATCAGTGCAGTCCTGGTCTCTGAAAAATTCTTGCCTTTGCATCTCTCAGAGCATTCCTTGGCCATCAAATCGATTGGAGGCATACTGGCAATATTGGTGTTTGCCAGTATGTGAGACCAACCGGTATGCCTTGACAACTCATAAGCGCTAGTCTGCGGTCTACTAAGCATCCTAACCCTGTTTCTCAATACTGTAGAAAAAAATTTGGATTAAGTACGAGAATATTCTTCTATAAAGAGAGAGTATTGTGAGGGTACCTAATTTTTGTACCAAAATAATTGTGATGCATCTGTATTAGGTTAGATACACTGCTTGTTTCTGCATTGTTGGTTGGGTTATGATGTAAGTTTCCTACATATTTTAAAAGTGAAATTATCTCTTTTGGATATAGTAAAATGAAGTAACTAAAGTGATTTATTTTGTTTGTATTCTGTTGCGAAAAGTAAACTGGAGTATAATTTGTTTGATGGTTGGGAAGAATATGCAATATTATCATGTTTCTTTTCTACAGAATACATCATGAATACAGAGACTTCAATATAATATTTTTCATAATTTTTGACATGAAGAAAAAATATAATGTTTGGGCCATAACCTATGTAGAAATTGTCTTTAGCAAACATCTAATTTGGTACTGGAAGAGAGAGAAGGACTGTCAAGTATATGAAAAGAAAACGCCATAAAACAATGATAGGAAATACTCAAAAAACTGGAAGATGTTTGTTTAAATCCTGTTGAAAAGCAAATTCACTAAATCCCTATTAGGAAAGGTAGTAAAAAAAACTTTGCAATAAATAAATGTTTCACAGATAAATCTTGGATACATATTCTACCATAGTTTGAAAGAAAAAAAAAACAAAACAATTTTATTTTTAAAAATTTAATCTTTCAGAAATCTCTTCTCAATGACATAATTCTTTTCATATATATTATTTACATCTGTTGCATAATATACAATTATTGTTAAAAGTAAATTTTCAAATATTTGTCGACATATAATTTCCTTGTTTTATATTGTACATCTTTGGCATTCATTATTTTGACTATTATATCTATACATTTAACAAAGTAATAAAAATTATTAATACCCTTAGAAATACAGTAGAAATATCACAGTTAAAATACATATATTAGCAATAAAACAATTAAATGTCTTACAGCGTTTCAATAAACTGTAATAATTTTAGAAAAAAGTAGGTATGAAACCATTTAGAAAAGTTTTTCTAATATTTTTTCTTTATTACTATATATTTATGTATTTTATGGAAACAGTACTGTATCTGTTATTTACATATTACATGAGACTAGTTTTTATTTGGGGGGGGGATGATAAACACATCAGATTTGTGTTTTCATATTACATTTATGTTAAGTTATTAAAATACGACATTATATATTTTTCAGTTTTTAAAAATCTAAAGATTTAGAACTAAATATTCAATTAAATATTTGGGTTGATTGGATTTAAAAAAAAACAAAAAAAAAAAACAATTATTTTAATAAAAAACAAAAAAAAATTTTGGAACCAATACAGATTAACTTAATGAAAAATTGTAATTATCAATGTTACATCATTATTAAGAATTAGAAATCTTACATGTCTATGTGTACATGTCATAGTTTTTTAGTCACGCACAAACTGAAAAAAAAAAAAAAAAAAAAAAAAAAAAACGATAACGAGAAAAAGCTAAATCAATTTTATAAAAAAAATGAAATTAAAAGAATTTTGTACTAAGTTTTGAAAGTTCCAATTTTTTTATTTAGCAATGAATTACTGTTCTACATAAATTTTAAACCACTAGTTTGAGCAGTTCATCTCCAAATTCTGTTCATCGTGTCAGACAGATGTGAATACTGTCATAAGGGAACTTCAAAGTACAGTAATTCTAAAAATGAGAAAATATCTACTAATCTAAACTTTCAGTTAGGCTATTTACTTTATTGTCCCCTGCCTGGAGAAAGGGTGACATCATCAATCAGCCAAACTAAAACAGAATGAGAAGTAAATAAAGGGTACTTTTCTTTGTACGATCTCAGTTGTTGTTTTAAGTGTATATTAAATAAAATAAAATGTAAAATACTACCTCGTATATAAAATTAAAGTATGGACAAATTAAAAATAATCTGACCTTTAGTAAAGTCACTGAAAGAATCATTAAGAGATTTTATGTCTTAATCTAACATCTGTTTTTTCCATATGTTTTAAACTGAAACGTGGTAAGCAAATAATTATTTGCTCACCACGTTTTAAACTTTCTAAAGTTTAAAACAAGAAATAATATAAAATATACACGAATCTCATTAAAACCTGCAAATTTTGATTCAATCAATTTAATAATTATGGAAAATACAGGTGTTCATAAAATCATGCAACCTCAAACGGATACTAATTCTACATTTGTAAATTTACAAATTCAAATTAGTGTCCCACTTAGGACTTAAGACAGTCCTATACTAAATGCTAAGATCCTATGCTAAGTTTTACTCAAAACACACAGTTTTACCTCAAAACACACAGCCTTGCTATAAAACTGCTGGTTATAATGAGATGACTATCTCTGAATCTCTTACAAGGAGATTTTTATTTCTGGGAATCATCTGAAAGATACTGTTACACCAACAGAAATCTTGGCTAATAAGCATAAGGAACGCTACATTTACAAGGTAAATAATCTATTGACGTCAGAATGAAAACAGGAGATTGAAGACTGGAGCCTTGTGTCATGGCAGGTCAGGTGGGACGAATCCCCCACAGGTAGCTACACGCATGGTATATTTCTAGTGTCTGATTTAGGTGTCTAATCAGTACATCTCACAGTTTCTCTTTGGGCACGGTGCCTTTCGTGCAAGTTTGGCTAGGTTTCGTTTCGGTGGATTCGAGTCAATGCCCAGACTGTGGGACTGATGATACAGTGGATCACATCCTTTACGTCTATCCCTGATACGAGATCGAACGTTCACAAGCTGTTAGGTAAGTTGAGAGGATACATCCCTTTCTGGATCTCCGTATTAACTGGATGATCCACGAGGAGTGGTCTATAGTGGTTGGTTTTTTTTGCGCCCTTATGGTGTGTAAGTCTGCAGAGGGAGTTTCATCAAGGTATTTGATTGTGGTAGGATCCTGGGTGGCTAGGGTTCTGGCCTAGGCATTGGATTGGTTGGAGTTAGGCGCATTGGCATCGTGTCATGGTTATATTGGTGTTGTTTGTGATTCAATTTGGCACTCCCACTGATGGGGTTGGCCGCACTGCCGGGAGTGTGGCTTTGTTCCGCCAGTGGCAGTCCTGGTTGTGACTTGGAAATGCCACACGAGACTCCATGATGGGACCGGGTGGGGGTGCTGGATTTGTCTCTGGCTCCTGCACGGACCATAATGAGGTTACATTCCCCTAGTTAGGTGACCGATTTATTTGGGTGTAGGTTTGAATTTTTATGATGCGCAAAACATAATTTTGATTGGTATGAATGTAGCACTGATTTAACTTTCAACTTGTTCATTTTCTGAGGCATTCACAATCACAGACGGTGCAGTCAAATCTGGACTAGGCATGGGGTTTACGTTTCTGCGGTTTCGGTCAGTTAGTTTGAGGGAATCATGTTAGATTGTATGTGAAGATATCTGTTCTAAGGCCTACATGAAAGCAAAATTTGATTTGTATTTTACTGATCTGCTGAAGCATTTACATAGGTGGCATCCCAACCGAAACTTGGCTGATGACTGTGAGATGCTATCAGTTAGAGGATCTAAAGATGACTTCCAGTAAAGCTCCTCTGGGCTCAAAACAGAGGGATGGTGTGGCAACCGGAAACCTCACAAGGCGGGTGTCTTCTCCCTATGAGGTTGGGATGAAAGATACTGTTTTCAAAAATGACCTCCACACTTTGGGTGGATTGAAAGAACGAAGGTGGCTTCGAGTGTAAAGAAATGAATTGACACCAGCATTAACACTTATTTGAACATACTTATTGAGCATATAAGCGAGGAAAAAACTAAAAATTTAATTTGCTTAATTAACTATTTTGTATAATTCAACTGTTGTTAAATAAATATAGTTACGTATGGGGTTACTTGATTTTATGAACATTTTACACACAAAAAAAAAAAAAGAATTAATCACAATAATGAAATTTTACAATAAGAATACAATAATTTATTTAGTAATGAAACTGATTCACTAAATAAAAATTACTATAAAAAAACATGTAATATATTTAAAAAAAAATCATTCTTTAATTCAATGATATTAAATGAAAGAAAAAACTATGTAATAAATAAAGATAATTACAGAATAGAAATTCAAATTCAATAATACTTTGAGTCATAATTTTGAAATTATAACTTATATACATAAACATCCAATCAATTCAAATTTATCTTTATAATTTTAAATTTGTCTGTTAGATTAATGATATGTTTTATAATACATAATTATATTATTATTGAAACAATCATTTGATAATGTAATATATAAAAATGTGATTACAAAATTACAACTTTCATATTAAGAAAAAAATTGAAATTTTACACAATTGGGAAATCACATATAATTTTTTAAATAAGTATTCTATAACTCATTATCTAATTTATTATAAATTTAATGAATTACAAACACGTTCATTACATTTTTAAAAATATATAGTAATAAATTAATTTAACAATTAATATTAAATTTATCTAAATTTATTGGTAATTTTAAGTTTATGACAAAATAATATTATAACTATCTCATTAATAATAATAATAATAATAATTAATATGAAAATGAGAGTATACATGAAGAGTTACTTTTATTTATAAGCACACAAACTTGTTTTTTACACGCAGATTAAATATCCAATGTTGATAAATTAAAAGTAAATAAAATAGCCTACAGAAATTTCTTTTAATTTAATCCTAAAATAAGTAAATTTTTTTTTTGAAAAGGTCACAAATTTGTTAACATTAAATCATGATGCAATGTGAGTTTTTATAAATCTAGAATTTAGTTCGTTTTGAATCATAATTTTATACAGAACTCATTTAGTGCTAAAAAAATGTTATTGAATAAAAATCGAATTAACAAATACAAAAAAGAAATATTAAAAAAAAAGATTATGTGAACAAACTGACATTCTGTCTTGATAGCTGGCTAATTTTAATAAATTTTAATTCAGGTTATCATGATAATCATAAATTTTAACATTTTGTTTAAATATAACTAAATACTATTAATGTTTAATAATTAGATGATTACTGCTTTATAATTTTATTAATACAGGTGTTCAACTTAAAAGAGGCCTCAACACTCATTAGTTTATACTAAATAAATATATTGCGTAAGATGGGTACAATAATATAGAAGCTGGAATAGGGAGGGCTGTTTATCGCCTGCACATTTGAGTAGTGCCAGTCTGTACCGAGCACTGAATTTTAAACAAGGTTGCGTAATCGTGTGTTGTTCGTTAAATTGTGTTTAACTGTTGAACATGCATTTGCGGTGGAAACTTATTTAGAGATGAAATCTCATGTTATGTGTTCAGGGAGAAATTTGGAAGGGAAACACCAGTGAAAACTGTTATTTAGAAGTAAGTTAAAAAATCTTATAAAACATGTACGGCGTAAGATAAGAAATGTGCCTGAAAGGTTTAATAACATTTCACGAGGTTCAACCCATACTGCAGTGGGAAGAATTCTAAAATATTATCTATGTTGAATGCAGGATTTTTTCAGAGGAACAATCATTTCTAAAAGATTACGACCACCAAGACTCCCTGATCTGACTAATCCAGAAATGGGGTTACTTAAAAGAAATTGTTTACAGGAGCAATCTACACACCCTGCAGGAATTGAAAAGAAAAACATTACCAATGGCATCCAGAAAATGAACAGGGTACAACTAACAAGAATACAAAGTTCAAACATGTTGAAAAGTGTATAGAAGTGGATTTATAGAAGGGGTTGAAAATGAAGTCCATTATTATCTAAGCGTTTGCCAATAAGCTATTATTTATAGACTAAGTGATGCAGGCTCTTTTTAAGTTAAATATTATTTTGCTCTTAATAAATAGCAATAACCAATACCCACCCTTTTGTGTTAAAAATAATTACGAGGTGTGGCTATTAAATAACGAGACTAATGTAGCTACAGAAGAACTGTGCATGCACCAAATTCGTATGACCGACAACTGTGTAGCATGAAGCCTTCTCTTTTGATTGTTGCCATTCCAACTTCTGTAGAAATATTACTCTGACCGTGGCCTTTGTTTGAATAATATCTGTTTTTTTGCTAGTGTTTGTTAGTATTAAGTGTTTTATTAGAGCAGAGTTGTAAAATTTCATATGAAACTTGAAAAAACCGCTACTGAAACTTATCTTTTATTAAAAAAGGTATATGAATTTTTATCATGTGCGTGGATTTTTGAGTAGTTTAAGTGTTTCCAAGATAGCTGAGAAGACATTGAATGATGTTCGTCTAAGTCGCCTTTCCATATCAAAAACTGATAAAAATATTGAAAAAATTGATAATCTGATCTCATCTGACTGTCAGTTAACTAACTATTTCTGCGATTACTGAAAGTATAGAAATTGACAAAGAATGCATAATGCAAATTTTACACAACAATTTTAACATGCAAAAAGTGTGTGTGAAAATGGTGCGTTAAAATTCACAAAATCGAATCAAAAGAAGCTCGTGAAAATGCTTCTTCTGATAGTTTGAATGCCACTGAAAATGACCCAAACTTCTTGGAAAGAGCAATAACAAGTGATGAATCTTGGCTTTCATGTATGATCCAGAAACTAAGTGTCAATCCATGCACTGGAAGGCACGGGCAAATCAAAATTCAAAGCGATGATGATTTTTTTTTATATTTATGGGACTGTGTACCTACAGTGGGTTCTTGAAGGTGAAACTATTAATCAACATTATACTACCTTGAGGTCGTTGCTCAACTCCGTGAAAAAATAAGAAACGACCTGAATTGTGGAAGAATAAGTCATGGATTTTTCATCCGGACAACACACTGCATTATTTGTAAACATTTCTAGCCAAGTATAACACTCCAGTGTTAGTAGACATCCGCCTTATTTGTCTGACCTGGCACCATGTTACTTTTATGTATTCCCCAAGGTCAAATCTGCATTAAAAGAAACAAGATTTCATACCGTTTGAAGTTGCGAAAGAAAAAGTGGCATATGTCATGAAAGAGCTCACAGAAGAAGACTTCCAGCACTGTTTTGAACAATGCAAAATTCGCATGGAGCGTTGTAGGGATAGAGGAGGGGTGTATATTGAAGGAGATAATAACTAAATATGTATAAATTTAAACTAAAATATTTTACAGCATTAGTATCGTTATTTAATAGCCACACCTCATAAGACAAGTGTACATAATCTTCAACAAAGTTTTAATACAAATAGAATTAGTACAATAAAACAGTTCCATTGATTTTAAATACAATGGTAATATAATTTACATACATACACTAGTATTATAAATACAATTATTGCTGATAATAAATACAGTTGTTTTCTGTATATATAAATGAGCCATAATGTAAAAGAATTTCTTTTTTTTTATGAGTAAATGTAAATTATACAAAAACAATGCTGAATTAATATCACGGTAACATTTTCATTTAATTGCAAATGTAATTATACAGAATGGTCCAAAGAAAAGGAGAAGTTTTCTTTGTAATTTTGATGAGACTGCAGTTTGTACATGTTTAAGTACACGAACAATAAAAAAGTTATATAAAAATTTAATAAAGAGAGGAAAGAATAAGTTAGATACTGCTACTATTATTAACCCTATCTAACATCTTGAATTAATAAATAATAATAATAATAATAATAATAATAATAATAATAATAATAATAATAATGATATATTATGTAGTAATTAAATTATAACATATCTTTAAGATTAGATTTAAAAAAATTAAAACGACTCAAATATAATAACAAAGATTCACTATTTAAATAAAAGCATTAAGTTAACAATAATTTATACTAAAATTGTAACTAATAAATTTGGTAACAAAATAAATTAATAAAAACTAAATAAAACATAAGGTACTCTTAAGTCTAAAATTCTCTAACATTATTTCTGTTTAGTTATTATCAAAAAAACAAAACTATAAAAAAAACACGGTAATAAATTCTTTTGCTGAAAATAATTGAGCATATTCCCACATTTATAGTTTTTCTTCTCTACATAATATGTTAAATACATTCTTAAAAAAAAAATCCATATTATTATACTGGAAGTCTCTTAAAATTATTGATATTAATATAAAATAACTAATTAAAAAAAAAAAATTAGAACAAATAAATAAAATAACACTTCAAATACATATATTACAAATTACAAGTATAACAATTAAAAATACTGCGCTTATAAATTAAATTAATTATATAAGTATACTTTAATAACTACAAATAATAAATAATTTGTACACATTTTTAATGTGCAAAACATACTCACACAAAACACATACGCACACTCACACACTTTTTAAGAGAATATACATGAGCAGTATATCTGCTGTTAATTTTCTGGTCTTGAATTAATCATAAATATAGATTGTTCAAGAACTGAAGTCTCAGGACTAGAGATATTTTGAAAATTTTTGTGAGTTAATGTTACTGAAAACGACCAAAACTTTCTTTCTAATTTATAAATGTATTAAATCATAAATAAACAAAATTTCTGATAGTATGGATTAGAAAATTCATTTAGTAAGCTGGTTTTTTAAAAATTATATATAAAATTCAAACTAGCTTTACAAGTAGCCGCTTTACACAGAAAAGGTAAACTGGCTTGATGTGTTATCAAGTCTCGAGAGATTGTTGGATAGTATTTCTTTGACAATAAGAGAATGATCACGGAACAACTCTCAATATTATCGAAACATTTCTAACTAATCAGTACAGATAATTTATTGGGTCACCTTGGTTTTAACAAGACAATATAACTGTAAACGTTACTTAAATCTCTATTATTGTAGTATAACAGTTGTGAGGGAATCATGTCACTTGAGAAATGGCAAACAAATTCGTACCATGGCAAGCAAAATCTCTAGATTTAAGTGCATGTAGAGATTTTTGAAAGTAGTATCTACAAGATACCTTAAAATATTGATGAATCTGGTGAAGACTTGGCGATATGAGGCGTGGCTATTAAATAATGAGACTAATGCTGCTACAGAAGAACTGCGCATGCACCAAATTTGTACAACCAACAGCTGTGTAGCATGAAGCCTTCTCTTCAGATTGTTACCATTCCAATTTCTATAAACATATTAGTCTGGCCGTAGCCTTCGTTTGGATAACATCTGTTTTTTCTGATTACCAAAAAAATGATAACTGTATTGTAAGTTTTGATTCCGCCTGGCAGCTGATGAGCTATGCATCTGTGGGGAGGTACAGTCAAATGAACACCTGATATTTGACTGCCCTGCTCCTGGGGTGTGGGGGGGGGCAGAGACCGGGCCACTCTGGAACTTAGAGACCAAGGGGAAAATTGGCCACTCACAAGTAGCATGTCAATGTGGCAAGAGCTACATTGTTGGACCATGTGGGAGATCCTTGATGCGGATGCTATGTTCAACCGACATCAATAGTTTACTTAAGGGAAAGACTCCTAACACACTGCTGTGGGAAGCTAACCTTAAGATATATGGTTGCCACCAGCCAATTAGGGCTTCAAGCGCTTTAACATGGTGAACAGGTACTTCCTGGCATTCAGCGACCTAGGCGTGGCAGCAAATTGCTGTCTTGACAAAGTAAATTTTAATTTATGGATGTCATATATATTTTTAATAGTTGATGGGGTGCGCCTATCCATTTCAGTAAATATATGACAAGTGAGCAGTTCGGACATGTAAGCCGGTGGTGTATGGCACTGTGCTTAGTCCGCTGATGCTGTTAGGTAAGCTATTTAGGAGACTGATTGCTTAAGTGTTTTGAGCTCAGTAGCCATTTGTGGCACAGACATTCGGTCTTATGCTTTACAGCATCGAATGGGGTGGTGGCGGGAGAAATGCCAAGCAAATAAAAAAAAAATGGTATTATTAAAGCAAAAAACTGTCATGAAATTTCATATGAAACTTTGAAAAATCGCTACTGAAACTTATGTTTTATTAAAAAAAGTATGGCAATGAATGTTTATCACATGCGCAGGTTTTTGAGTGGTTTAATTATTTCCAAAATTGCAGAGAAGACGTTGAAGATGATAAAAATTCAAAGAAATGATGATTGTTTTTTTCATTATTCATGGGATTGTGTACCTTCACTGGATTCCTGAAGGTCAAACTATTAATCAACATTACTACCTTGAGGTCGTTGCTGAACTCCGTGAAAAAATAAGAAAGAATTGAGTCGAATTGTGGAAGAACAAGTCGTAGGTTCTTCAACAGTCAATACACAGGCTCAAACTGCACTGTTTCTAGCAAAGTATAATATCCCAGTGTTAGAATATCTGCTTTATTCGTCTGACCTGGCACCATGTGACTTTAATCTGTTCCCCAAGGTCAAATCTGCATTAAAAGGAACAAGATTTCAGACCGTTGAAGCTGTTAAAGAAAAAGCGGCACGCATGATGAAGATGACTTGCAGCACTGTTTTGAACAATGGAAAATTCATATGGAGCGTTGTAGGGTGTATATTGAAGGGGATAACTAATTATATATAAATTTAAATTAAAATATTTTACAGCATTAGTCTTGTTATTTAATAGTCACACCTCGTATTGATGTCCATTGGTGGAGACAACATTTTATCTGAAATGTTGCAGAAAGTTATGGAAACTTCAGCAAGAGGCGGATATTTGTAGGATATAATTTTTGTTGTGTAATCATTAAAAGATAATTTGTAAATGGAGTACTTTGTTCTAAAACCTACAAAGTTTTATGTATTAATCTTTCCTCCTTAAATTTTCCAATTTTTTTTTGTTGCTCTACCACTATGTTAGGTTTATTTTACATTTAAATTATTTTTAGGATAAATTATACTAATTTAAATTTATTACTTTAATTATTTGCTAACAAAAAGCAGTTACTTAAAAAAAATGGAAATAAAATGGACTATAGAAAAGATTTCATTTAAAATAATATTTACTTTGTTATTAGTTCATAATTAATTAATTTATAATCAATGACAATTCATATGAATTTTTAAAATTTATATTTTACAAACTATTTAAATATTTATTATAATTTTTTGCAAAAGAAAGAAAAGAAAAGTTAAGGAGGGTTATAAAGCAAAACATATATGACATTTTTTTCTTTTCCTTCCTTTCAATGAGAAAGAATTCACTGCATCCTGCAAATTCCTCACATTTATTCATACCAACCATCTTTCAAAAGTTATTACAGTAAAAAACAAATAACTAAAGAATATTAAATAATTATTTACAATTAAATAATTACTTCTGGCGCATGAATAAACTTAAAATATATAACACAATCCAAATTGAGATAAAATTAAAACTCTTACAGCTCAATCTAAGACCAGATAATAAGAAAACTGAAACACCTGAGGTTATTATTGGTCTTTCAAATAAGTTTTCGTGTTTTCTTTTAAAAAACATAATTTTGAAATTTTTCACATATATGCTTTTTTATTCTGAAACGATTCATGCCAAGTTCTTAAATACGTATTGAATAACCTTAACTTAATTTTTATCGATAGAGAAATTACTGAAAATTTTTAATAAACACGACATAAATAGTTGCATTCCACACATAATTTTAAAACTTTTTAAAAGAATTCAATGTTTTCTTCTTTTTTTATAAAAATATGAATTTGGTTTTAAATTTTTTTTATAAACTAAGACATTTTATTGTAAGTTAGTGATTTATTATTTTTTTTTAATTTTAGGTGCTGAAATTCATTTTTAACATCTTCAATAATTTTTTTTTTTTAATTTATAAAATTAAAGTATAAAATAACATCATAACATAATGACTAATAAGTTAAATGAACAAAAAAAAAAAAGAAGATTTTACTAAGTTGGAAAACGTGACCACCTCAGTAACAAAAACAGTGCTGGAACTATGTAATATGGAAGTGTGATGTGTAAAATACCAGCTGAGTTGACAACTGTATGTATTACTGTAGCCGCAGTCAACGCACTTAAACTAAGTTCACTCAAAACGCATGGGCTGCTTCTTCGTATAAGACTAGCCAATTTTTCAGCTTCTCTTGAACATGCTTCTAATTGCAATTCTGAAGCGTGCTGAGTTACGGGTGTAACTAGAACAATCAAATCTAGTTCTACAGTCAGATATCCTCTTACAGTACACTCTGCTACTTGCACTTGTCTGTCTAGAGCGCTTAAAACAGCACTAACAGTGAGTGCACTTATACTGTTTCCTCTTAACGCATATAAAGCCCTGTCGACTTGCTTTTGGCTGAAAAAAATAATAAATTATTAAAACGAGACAAAAAAAAAAACAGGTTAAAATTAATATTATAATAATATTAATTAATTTTTTCAGTGTTCAGCTTTTATACCACGGGTTGGTCTAGCGATGAAGTCATCATCGCAAATCAGCTGATTTCTAAGTTAAGAGTTCTAAGGTTCAATCCTACTAAAGGCAGTTACTTTCATATGGATTTGAATACTAGATCGTAGATGACGGTGTTCTTTAGTGATTGGGTTTCAATTAACCACACATCTCAGGAATGGTTGACCTTTTTCCTTTCTTTTTCTGTTTAACCTCCACAACCACCGTAAACTGTTACTTCAGAGGATGATATGTATGAATGTACCAGGTGTGTAAATATGAAACTGGAATTTTTGAACAGAAAATACATGTTTATTGTATGAAAATTATAAAAAAATATTTTATTAAAAATATTGTCTACCGTTAGCTACACATTTTTCCCATCCCTCTAACAATTTATGAATACCACGTCAAAAAAAAAAAACTGTTGCTTTTTTGAGGCAAACCAGTGTGATTGAGCCATTTTCATAAGAAGTAAAGTGTTGCTAAGCAAGTGCGTGTCCCATCGATGCAAATAAACAGTATTCGGATGGAGCCAAGTCTGGTGAGTAAGCCACAAGCGAAAGCATTTCCTAACTGAACGCCTCAATCGTTTCCTTGACCGATTTTGCTGTGTGTGATGGTGCGTTATCATGAAGCAAAATCACTCACTTTGTGTTGTCTTTTTTGATATTCCGGTCTTATATCACGCAATGCTTGATTCAAATCGATCAATTGTTGTCGGTAGCATTCAGTATTAATGGTTTCACCAGGTTTTAGCAGCTCATAATAGAGCTGCTAATCCCTTCTGATCCTACCAATCACAGAGCATTGTCTGCTTTTCATAACGATTTGGCCTTGAAATCAACGTCAATGGTTCACCTAAAGTTACCCATCATCTTTTATGCTTAGGATTCTCAAAATATATCCACTTTTCATCACCTGCCACAATTTGATGGAGAAATGACTTTCTTTTGTATCTGGCAAGCAGCATTTCGCCAGTGGTTTTTCGATTTTCTTGCCATCTTTCATTCAGTTCATGTGGAACCCATTTTCCCATGTTTTGGATCTTTCCTATGGCTTTCAAACGTATGGAGACGGCTTCTCGTATTACATTTAATTGATTCGCGAGTTATTGTTGAGTTTGAGCATCATTCTCATCCAATAATGCTTGCAATTTGCTGTCTTCAAACGTTTTTGGTGGTCTTCCAAGTTCTTTGTTTCTCACATCAAAATCGCCACTTCTGAATTTTTTAAACCATTCAAAGCTCTGTGATTTACCAAGAGCATGCTCACCGTAAGGTTTGATAAGCATTCGATGTGATTCGCACTAGTTTTCTTTAAATGGTAACAGAAAATCAATGCTGCCTGCAAATCATAGTTTGTAGGTACAAAACTTGACATCTTCAATGCTAATTACTGTTGTGTGAAACTTGTATTGGGAGTTGAAAATCTTTGTCAGGTGTCAAAGAACGAAAATTGTGTCATATGCAGTTTTATAATAACTACATTGACAGCTAGGGCCATCTATGGGCAAATTTTAATATTTACACACCTGGTAAATGTAGTGTTGTACAGTCTCAGGTCGACCTGAGATTGTAGAAGTGTAGTCTTCCACAATCTCAGTTCATGTGGATGATCAATTTCTGGAGTAATCTCTTATGGTGGTTCCAGAGACTAAACAGAAAAAGAGAGTGTTCAGCTGTTGTGGGTGAATTATTGGTATAAATAGTTTATTGAGAGGGAATCTCCTCATGTTCTAAATTATAAAGAAATTGCAGTTATAAAGATGCTAATAGATTACTGTTAAATATAAAACAGTTAGTTATGTAGTATGTTTTTATACCAATATAATTAGTGAAAATAACATGATAATATTGTGAGAAGTAGAGAAACTTTTAAAATTGAATAGTGTGAAAACAAGAAAGAAAGAAAGAAAGAAAGGGTGATAAAGAGAGAGAGGAATGACAAGAAAAAATGGAGAATATTTTTATTATAAACTACGAATTTTATATCAAGAGAATTCTAAAAAATAAAATAACGGTTAGGACAATAAGTGTTGTTTTGTAACCATTATGCTTGAATGAACAAAGGGATGGATCAGCTGCTGTCACTTGAAAAACCTATAATCCCAGAGATATAAATACTACTGACAGCGATTGATTAGAATGGATCTATGTGATAGTAGTCAGAATGTATGAGATAAAAGTATGGAACATTTTGCAATAAAAATGTGACAATGTTATTTTCTGTGGTTAAGTGTAAGAAGTTATCTTTTGAGTTCATTTTGAATCAGGGATAACGTCCTAGTTAAAAGTATAAGCTAGTTTCCTTTTATAAATAGTAAACATAAATAACCTTGTGTAAAGTACAGTATTGATTTTAGTATAAATTTAATATTAGTGTCATAATTTTTTTTAAATTTTATATTAATTATCATTAGCTATTTTAAATTTCATAGTACAATCACAATTACAGTTTATAAAGTACAGCTGTGCAGCTTAAAACTGAACTGTTACACAATAAACACAGTTGCACCATACAACATTTTACAAATGAAATGAAAAAATAAATTAAATAGTTATTGGAATTAGCAAAAATTTACATATTTTTACAAAAGATGTTCAAAGTGAGTGTCCTGCGCAGCGATGTACTTTTGTGTTTAAGTGGCTTTGTTGACTTCCCTGCTCTTGGGGAGGCTAGAGACCGGGCCACCCTGGAACTTAGAGGTCAGGAGGAAAATTGGCCAGTCACAAGCTGCAAGTCAATGTAGCAAGAGCCGCATTGTCGGACCTTGTGGGAGTTCTTTGATGCAATTGCTTTGTTCAACTGACATCAGTAGTTTACCTAAGGGAAAAGACTCCTATCGCACTGCTGTGTGAAGCTAACCTAGAGGTATGTATGGCTGACCACCAGCCAATTAAGGTTCCAAGCGCTTTAATATGGCGGGCAGGTACTTGCTGGCATTCAGCAACCTAGGCGTGGCAGAAAATTGCTGTCTCGATGAAATAAATTTTAATTTATGGATGTCATATATATTTTTAGTAGTTGAAATATATGACAAGTAAGCGGTTGGAACATGTAAGGCGGTGGTGTATGGCACCGCACTTTGTTCGCTCATGCTGTTAGGTAATTTCTAGGAGTTACTTAGGACACTGGTCGCCAAACTGTTTGAGGCTCAGTAGCCGTTTGTGGCACAAACATTTGGTCGTATGCTTTGGGGCGACCAAATGGGGTGGTGGAAGGAGAAATGCCAAGCAAACCAAAAGTCTGAAAAAAGTGGTTGTTGCATTGATTCAGCTGATGCAAAACATTGTTGTCAGCGTCATCAATTTTTTGTTGAATGTTCACCTTAAGTTTACCAATATAGGAGGACTTCATAAAAAAATTCATTAAGTAATAGTAAAGGAAAAACTCCCGACTAGACAAATCTGGAAAACACTGAGGCCACTGTGTTCTGCTAGGAGTTCGTTCTTCTCTAAAAGCTGCATGAAAGCGTACTGGTGAATCATTTGATGTATGATACATTCATCTTTATAATACTGTTTCACAATTTGTTAACCGACCGTACAATTCTTAAAAAATTGTGCTGTACACTTCTGTATCGAAAAACCGGTCAAAAAGTATCGATTTCGGTACATGATTACCAGAAATAACACTGATTTTCTTATTGTGAAATGAATGCTTAAATATATGGTGACAGTTTTCAATCATCTGATAGCTGGTGTTGTGCAAAATAAAATGTGCAGAAAAATTAAACGATTTCTCGTCTGATATATATAATACAACACTGGTCTATCTACCCGTTGACAATATTTTTGAAAAGCCAGTCATAATAATTGAGATGTTTCAGTTTGTCTGTTCTATTAACTTGTTGTACGGTTGTTGTTATATTACACGATATCAAGAATATTATGACAAAATGTGTATTTTATACCTCTTTGTTGAGATAACTAAAAAAATATTTTTTCAGGGTGGTAGAAACTCTTCTTTGAATATCTGAAATTTCAAATGGAAAGTTGTTTATTTTATTTTTCATTTGAAACTGATCCCATTTTACATTATTTTTAAACCGTATTATATTGGTACTCTTTGTTGGGATTGTGGCATTTACTTTGGGATACTGCGAATATCTGATGCACACAAAAGGACACACAAAGGATTCTACTATATCAACCCCTTTCTCGATCAAATAAGGTATTTTAGAAAATCACATTGCAAAGAATGTAACTAAACTGCACTGAAGCATAAACAGTTTATAACTGACAACAAGAAGAGTAACATACAGAACAAATATTGGTACTAATAGTAGTGGCATTAAACTCAAGTAATTGCAGTTTGAGTTGGCTTGGTTCAGCTTTAAATTGCTCATATGGTATTTTGTACACAGAAACTCAACAGTAAATAAATAGTTTTGTAAACTTTTAACATATGTAGTCTTTTGATACTCTTTTTAAAATTGATAACATGTGACAATGTACTTTACAATTATATGTATAAAATCCTTATTCTTGAAAAATATGAACATGTCCATGATCATTATTCATTAAATATCAGTAATATACTGAAGTACTTAGCTGCCTAATGACAGCAAAAATACAATTTTAAGTTATTTAAAAAAAAAACCCCTGTCTGTATACTGGGGCTAAATTAATAAAAAATTTTAGTTGTGAAAGTAAAAGATCATTCCAAAGCGTATTATTAAATAACACTGCCCAACAAAAAAATCTTTTTTTGAATGTTTCCTTCATGATTCAAATCTTACTAATTTTGGGCTGAAAAAAACGAATATGATAAAGATAAATTTTTATTAGCTCTAGTTTCTGTGATATACAATAGATGCAAGTATTTTAATTACATATACTGACAACATAGAAAGTCGATTTGACATTTTTTTAATGACAGTTACATTCTAAGAGTTCTTAATTGATGGAAGCATACCTGGCACTTGGTTAGGTCTGAAGAGAATTACGTGAAGATTTCTTGCACGCCAATCTGCTTGAATATAATGTAATTTCTTATCTCTACTGGCCCACATACATAAAAAGCATCAGTATTTAGTATACCCCAGTTGCATTCTTAAGAGTACAATGATGACTTTTAGATTGTCACCGATTTTCCACTTGTGTTCAGCATATTTGATTGAGTCTAGGAGGATTGTTTCCTTCATGTGAAATCTTTTTCCTGTTTAGCCTCTGGGAATTATCATTCAGGTATTACTTCAGAGGATGATATGTATGGTTGAAGAATGGAGACTGTACAAGACTACAGTTCAACTATTCCTGAGATGTATAGTTAACTGAAAAACGAACTGTAAAGAACACCAGTATCCACGATCTAGTATTCCAATCCGTATAAAAGTAATTGCTTTTACTAGGATTTGAACGCTGGAACTCTCGACTCCCAAATTTGGGAAGATGTGTTCACCACTAGACCAACCCGGTGGGTCCTTCATGTGAACTGCATGACCAATAGGAATAGATGGTTGCCGTTGTGAAGTAATGCAGCTTCAGAACTAAGCTTGAAGGAGTCTATGAATAGCCTCCAATCAGTTGGATCATGATTCAAATTCAAACATTTTATCAAGCCATTAACATTGTAACAAAAAAAATTGTTTTTCTTCTTAAAAAAAAGAAAGCAGATCCCTTTAGCAATGGAATCTTCTCCAATGTAGTTCAACACTATAGTCTTGACCCTAGAAGTCCTGCCTTCTCCTTCGACAAATCAAGGTCTCAAATGAGATCACTCAATTCCGCTTGACTCAGTCTGTGCTGTTTATTATCTTTCTCATCATCACAGTCATGGGACATGGAAGGCTTGTTGGATTCTTCTTCTTCCACACTGTCTTCATTTTTTAATTTAAGATTTTGGAGTGAAATAGGAACATAAACTATTTGAATGAGGAATAGATCGAATAGCAGATGGAAGATTAGGATATTGAATTGTGTTCCTCTTTTCTTCATTGACAAGACTGCTTTTATAGGTGTGACAATACTGCTTTTATAGGTGGAGTCAAGCAGAAATAGCAGTGAAATGTGTGGTTTAACTAATCCAACCTAATAAATTCCAGATTTTTATGTATAATATATAGCACACAAACTCAATCCTATTTTATTTTACAGTAAACCATATATTTTACAAATTTAGTTTCACACAATTTAAATAATAGGAAAATGTTCAAGTTCCTTCTAAAAAAAATATTATTCACACAAAGTATTTCACTGAAAAAAAAATTACTTTTCTCCCTTACAACCATAACAATATTTTCTGCTTCCATTTCAAATAAAACAATTATACCATAAAGAGTGACACACGATAATTTAGTCGGTCAATTTTTACTTAACCTTTTTTGAAGGAAAACTTTCATTAAATTGATAATTTCCTCAAAAATTATTAAAGCAGTAATTACTATAGAAGTATGAGTAGAATTATTAACTGACCACCCCTTGCCACATGACATCACATCTCATGTTAAGAATATATATAAGTTTCTTCTGCATTTTGGGGTGTAATGATATGGATAACAAATTAAGATAAAATAATCAGAAATTGTCAAACCACCACAATATATATATCTACACAATATACAGTAATAAAAATTTAATAAATTGAAATTTTAATTTGCATAATTATTAAAGTCTGAGCACAATTAAAGGCCTAATTTTTGTGTTAAATATACATTTACTACTATCCTTATATCCAGTTGCAAGTGTTCTGCAAATAATAATTTTTTTACACTCCTCTTTTTCTGTACAATATAAACACTGTAATTTTTATTTTATAACAATATTTACATTTTTAAATAATTAAATGATCTCCCACATTTTACAAACTGATGCAATTATATGAGCAATTTGATTCTTAGAAAAGTACTTCACAAGAAATCAATTCAATTTATCATATTATTAGATGATTTCAGCCTAGCATTAGCATCTGTTATTACTTTTAAATACAAATCAGAATATTCATGTTCTCCTTTATATCACTGTACGCATTATATTTGTAAATGCTCATATAAAACATACAACCTCTGGGCCAAACCCCAGGATGGTTATCTTAGTGATTTTCTTATCACTTTTCAATACACCCTGAAACTTAAAATTTAAAAGGGTCATTCAATTATAAACCAGAATTTTGCCACACAAACTGAGCAAAAGCAGTGAATGTGGCAGGGCACTACGGGTAGTCGGTTGGATGTGTGTGGAGCAAAGCAACCAGTCAGCCACACCTACACTTGTAGGTCACATTCCCACATCAGTAGCAGAATGTCCAAGCAGGAGGCACCATCATCCATTGTGCAGTGAATCATCATGCAGTGAACCATCAGATTTCTCGCCAGCAAAGATGAAAAAATCCTCTTAAATTTTTATGACTCCAGGCATAGTTCAGAGAAGTTACCCTGTCAAAAACTGAAATGTTTGATAAAGTCAAAAAATTTTGAAGTGGCCATGATGCAGTGAAGAACAAAAGTCACGAACATCGTCAATGATGACAACATTCAGGTGGACTGCCATGTAACCGTTGCTGAAATTACATCAGAGGTGGGCATAAGTGGTGGGAGTGTGTTTCAATATTGTTGTCACACACTCTTGGATACTACAAAGTCAGTGAGGTGAGATCCATGTGTTCTCACTGAAGCAGAGAAATCTGAGAAGACATCTGTCAGCAGCTTCTGAATCGCTTTGAGAAAGGAGAGGTATTTTTGAACCATACTGTGACCTGTGGTGAAATGTAGGTCCACCATTATATCCCAGAAAGCAAGAGAACAAGTATGGTGTGGTGGAAAAGTGAAGAGGGGACACCAATCAGGACCAAGAATCACTTGTCAGCTGGAAAAATTCTTGCAACTGTGTTTTTCCGGCCTCTGTGGCACAAGTGGTAGCATCTCAGTTTTTCATACGGAGGTCCTGGGTTCAAATCCCAGTCAGGCATGGCATTTTCATACACTACAAAAATTTCCTGCACAGATGAAGGATGGTAAATGCAACATACTGTGCCAGTTGTTGATGTCAGGACTGGTTATCACAACAAATGCAACATCCTGCTTCTCCATTACAATCAACAGCTGACTCACTAAAATTCATTCGACACACCTCTTGAACACCCACCACAGTCCAGACTTGCCATTGTGTGATTTTCACATGTTTGGTTTGCTGAAAGAAGCTTTAGGAGGGGAAGATTCAAAGACAATGTCACAGTCAAACATTACATGTGCAAATGGTTGTTGAGGCAGCCAACTTGTTTTTCTGATGAGGGAATCAGTAAACTACTTACCCAGTGAAGGAAGAATATGTAATTCTGCTGAAGGAAACTATGTAGAAAAATCAGTAATTTTTTTGTAATTTTAACTAATAACAATAAAGCTATGTAAACAAATCCCGGTTTATATTTGAATGACCCATATCCAATTAACTTCGCTACGTAAGTAGTAATTTAAAATTAGAATGTGTTGTATTTCAGTAATTTTCTATGTAGCAATATTTTTAATCACACCTATGAGAGATAAGCTATTTGCGTCTGTCAAATAGAATTTAGAAATACTGAATTATTTTTGTACATTTCATTTAGCAAAATCAGATAACTATTCTCAGATTTTACTCATAAACACTTTACAGACAAAGAAATGATATAATATCAAAAGTAAGATGACTATCAACATGAATTATAGTTCCTCATTATCTATTAGGTGATAGTGAGGAACTAGTACAATAATCCTATAAACATTAAGAAAAAATAATGAAGAATGACAGCAATATTAATAATTAAAACTAAACAAATTTGTAAAATACTATCATATAAGCAGGCATATAATGACAATATACAAATAACTATAGTATTCTATTAATAAATTTATTTCTACTTATATCCATTATCCTGATTTGTGTCTGATTCTCTATTAGTCCATTATTATATATAAACCAAAACAGTTACTTAGCTGAGTTGAACAATAATACTACTTTAACAGTATTTATCATTTTTAGAATGGACTTATTTTAAACAGACACAGTAATTTACAAGATCAAATCTATTAATGTAATAATTAGGAAAAATTAATAAAAAAAATGAAGTCAAATTATACAAATTATTTAATTACAGTTACCTCAAGTGTTTCATGTTAGATAAAAACTTTATTTTGAAATGGGATTTTCTGTATCATTAATTATATCATTTTTAGGAATAAAAACATAATTAAATTCTAAATAAATATTTAGGGAAAAATAAAAATTACTTTGATACCAAGAATGACCAATACCCCCAGAAATTGAGTTCCATCATTTTCAGCAGGACATCAGTTTAAGAAGCCAGTGTAGCATGTCAGGAAAGCTAGGTATTCCAGGTACAAAAATGAAATGCTACGGTATTACTTGGTCTGGAAAAGCAACATTAGAGCAGTACTTTATACAAAGCAAAAAATTAATCAATAAAAAATAGTGTTTATATGTCACTTGTACATAAAATAAATAATTAATAGCAATGTAACTGTGTGAAGATAATAATTATTAAAGATATCAATATAGAATGAAACATAATTTTGAAGAAAATAATTAAAAATAAATTGCATCAAAAATCTTATTAATCATGAAGGGACAAGTCACTTGTGACCAACCAATATTTGATTGACCTTCACAATTAGGAATAATGAAAATCTTGTAAACGTTTGCAATGCAATTTACAAAGATGTTATAGGACTATTAAAAAGATTTTTGAATCAATTTGTTTCTTCACATTCTTGGTAAAGAATTTTAACAAATGATTTGAGCATGAAATTCATTTCGGCAAAATTTTTACTTGGTAATGTGTGCTGTGATTTGAAGAACTGGCTTCAAATTATCTTCACTTTCTTTTTTAAAGTGCGACAGGTGGAGAGTTAATGCTATGGTTATAACCCAGGAACTAAACACAGCCAAGTCTGTGGAAATCAGAGAAATCAAAGAAAGCACGGCCAAGTTCAATCAAATATAAAATAATGTTCATTTGGTTTTTTGATGTGAATGTGACCATTCATAAAGAATTTGTTCTTCCTGAATAGATGGTGAATCTGCATTTCTACATGAATGTATCGAGATTGATGTGTGAGTTTGTGGTGAGAACATCAACAATATGGAAGAGTGATTTGATTTCTGCACCATAACAACCCTTCCATACTACTCACTGTAATAAAATAGTTTTTGTCAAAAAACAAGATGTTCGTCATCCCTCACCCTCCCTAATAAACCCTAAACAACTTTTTCTTGTTCCCATATATGAAAAAAATACTCACAAGGAGTGTTTTTGTAGTATACATAAAAAACAAAAAAAATTCCTGCAGGCCTTGGATAACAATACTTTTCAGTAATTTCAAAAATGTTTCCTGAAGTAGGAAAACTGTTGCAACACATGTATTCAGTCCTATTATAAGACACCTCTTGTATTATCTAGAGTACAAAGTACAAACAATAAATAAAAAATAATATTTCTTAAATTATTATTATAGAATTTGTAAGATACAGGACACTGACACACAAGAAAAAGGTATTATTTTTTGAGTAGTTCTTTTATATTTTTTCATTAACAGCTGAATGGTATTAGTTTACAAAAATGTAGAATCTTGTTATAAACTCCAATAATTAGCTAAAAGGATTTTTTAGGACTGTTAATATCTAAGCAACTGATAAATTACAACCAATGGACAGCAATCATTAGTTGCCAGCCATATCTCGGTTCCTTACCATTATAGAAAATAAGACTGGAACAAATAGTATAAAGTAAAAAATAATATGAGGGTATATCAACAAGAAGCAATTTCAGATATCTAAATCAGAATTGTTGCCCCATTCTACTTTCCATATCAATCAGTTTTTTGTCAAAAAACAAAATGACCAAGTAACAGTAAACAAGTCTTGCTTGAGATTGAACAGAATGACAACAAAGTTTGGGCAAAGAAATTGTATGCAAATACACTGCACCCATTATTATCTACACAATTTTTAATTTACATGCATAAAAACCAACACGTAATCTTGAGAAGACATTACGTTTCTTATTTTAACAGAGCTACCCTTCACTGAAAGGACATTTTTTACTCTGAAATAAAAATTAATATAAAATGCTTTCTTGAGATGATCTGGATTAAACTTTGAATTTTATTATACCACAAAATAAGAAATCAAAGGGATTCAGATCAAATCAATCCACACAGCCAAGACAATCCGATTTAGGAATCAATTTTATTTAAGAATCATGTTGAGCCAGTTTCTCACTTCAACAGCACTGTTAGACAGTCCTGCTGAAACCATTCTAGTTATATCTCTTGCAACAAATCAAGTGATTAGTTACCTAAAATGATCAGCATTTACATTATCTCCGACACACTTACTTTATGTTCACAGTAAATAAATGGTACACATCCCTCTTCATCTGGCAAATATTGTTGCAATGTCATCTTACTGCAATGTCATCAGGCCTTACTGTACTACAGCACATTAAAACAAAATCTTATTATTCTATTAATTTAATTTGTTATTAATCAAGTAACTTTTAATATTTACAGAATGTTGCAGCTAATTAATTAATACGGTTTACTGACAAAAAGGTAAACTATCTTATTAGATACTCATCTAATGATGATTTTATTTTTTGGGACGAAAATTATATCTAATTCAGTTAGCTTATAGAGTAGAAGTAAACCAACTGTGCGTATGAGTGTTCAGGCAGCCGATTCACAAGCACCTCCTATGCATATAAAAACACTATACAACGTTAATATTCAGTAACCATGCACTCATATTTTACAAAAATTATACATATATTTTAAATTTAAATAAATTAAGACATGTTAAATGATCAAAAAATATTTCCTACCTTCTTTGGCACATAACCCATGAGTATTTTATTTATTACAATTGTTTGTTGTTAGGTAGTTTCCTTGAGTTTTTTAAGAGTTATGAAATTGTCTGTCCATTAACAGTAAAAGTTCACTAATATTTTTAAAAAATTTCTGTGACAATAAATAAATAATTCAGTACAGTTATCGTAATTTGACTGCAAGAAATCCATAGTGCTGTCAGTAATAAGAGATACAATGAGAGGCTC
Organism: Lycorma delicatula; assembly: GCF_047948215.1. Classification (NCBI taxonomy): domain Eukaryota; kingdom Metazoa; phylum Arthropoda; class Insecta; order Hemiptera; family Fulgoridae; genus Lycorma; species Lycorma delicatula. The sequence goes on from NC_134455.1 coordinate 390,523,320, forward strand.
AATTTTGTTTTCTATTATCTTATCAAATTCCCAATAATTTGGTTCAACAGCATCCGTTATATGTTTTATAGAGTTTTTCCATTCCCGCTGGCTCATTTATTGATGGCTTTTAAGCATAAATTTTTAACATCAGATATTTTCAAAGTAGTATTTTCTGATACTACATAACTTTTGATTTGTCCCCAAATTAACTCAATTGGACTGAATTCACAATGATAGGGAGGTAATTGAAGCACGGTTTTACCACTGAATCTTTCTAACTCATAAATTTTACACACATTAAAACTACTTTTAATAAGTGAAAACCTTTGCGATGATTAGACCTTAAGTTCATCCTCTTCAAGAATCATTCAGTTTGAACTAAGCCACATTTTGATATCATTGTTTTTCCAAGACACGCTGGAATTTTTTCCTTTTTACAAGAAAGATAAGGAACAATGTCTAAGACAATAACCGAATTACGTCTTCCAGAAAAGGTAACATCGTCAAACTATTTCATCTCATTATGATAGTCTCCTGTACATTTAGATTCAAAAATCCAGAAATACCATTGACAAACCCACTATCACTGTCGATATGCATAATTATGAGATGCCTACCTTTATCCAATTGAGCTTATTACTGGTTGATAAGCCACATAGAAAGGCTTCTGTTAAAACATTCACAGCTTTATTTTTTAAAACGAAACTTTTTGCTGACCCAAGTTTCATCCATATAATATGTTCTATGGCCTTCTTGCCTCATTTTTTTAATTTCAGTGCAGTAATATCTTCGCCATATAATGACATCATCCCTGCCAATTAAAGCACTTTCCTGACCCCATTTTTCATATGTAAAATTCATATGATTTAAAGATTTATAAAAAGTTGTTCTTCAGAAATCTGGTACATCATTATCATCTTTTACAACTCATAACACTTTGTCTATTGTACGACGTTCATTTTGAAAATAAACTTCATGTACTTTTTTACGAATCGCTTTTTACCAAAATCGTCAACTTTTTCTTCAACTGACCTGCAGGATTTTGTTTTCTCAGGAGACCATAATTCATTAGTAAATTAATACTTCGTAATCACATTGTACACTGAACCAGCACAACTTCCACTTATGTTAGCAGTTTTACTAATTACATCTGAAATCAACACTATTGGATTACTCTGTAATTCGCTTTTGAAAGCATTTAAAATTATGTATTTTTCCGCTCAACTTCCAGACTTTTTTGCAGCCTTTTTTTCAGAGGGTCAATAATCGTGCACTATCAGCTGAATCAGTATTAGACATGATGTCAAAATAATGATAACTCAAATCACAAATCTAGGAATACACTACTCACATTCCTGTAAACTTAAAAAAAAATTGCTTTAAATAATATTAGCGTAAGTAAACACATAACAGAAACACAAAAATTGAACACAAGAACAAAAAAGTGATCATATGAAAAGATGAGTTTTAATAGAACTGAGAAGACATAACATTTTATAAACATTTGGATATATGTGACTACTATATGACTAATTACATGATAACTAATATATAAGTAATGATTATAGTGTTGCAAGTACGTAGATATGGCCGTGTTGTGAATCTGTACTGATACACAGAACATGACTCAACAGAATCATGATGAAATCACTCATACAAACGCAATTTTAGTTTATTCTTCAGTCTACAAGCTAATTGAATACAGTATGAGTATTAGTATTAGTATTTTGGTTCTGTAAAATGCAACTATTGCAAACAAACTATTAATTTATATTCTCTAAGTAAAGTTTAGTATAGATAGGGAAGAACATAGTTATGAATAAATACTAAATACAATACCCAAAAATATTCCAAATCGGGTGAATGTCTGTCATAGTGAATCATCACTAATTACATGTAAAATATCATCTATCATGGAAGGTAAAGTATAGATTATATTTTTTTATCTAATTTCTTCTGAAAATGATTGACATTTTCAGAAATTTTAAAGCAATCAGGTATTCAGTTTCTTCATTTGCTGAAGGCTGTGTACCTTCATTCTGAACACATGGGAATTATTGTCTATCAGTAAGAATTTAATGAATTGAAATACAGTTATAGGATTAAGTTGGTCATAAAAGACACCTGCAATTGGGGAAAATAGCTTTCTAAAATATCCTAGTTCAGTCTTGTTATCTTCAGAAAAAGTATATCCTTTGAAATAGCAATCCAAAATTCTTTCAATTAATCAGCCTGGTCTGAAATTGTGAGCAAGAATTTTTACAGATTACTGTCATGGATGTGCACAATTTAGATAGCATTGATAAACTTTCTTTCTGTATTGATAAATTTAACTCATAACTACTTTGCAAGGCATTCTTAAAATTATGGCCATGTTGAAAGTTCAAGATGTCAAAGGTGTTGGTAATCGGTATAATAAAAATCTGATTTGCCTTTTTCTAGAAAATGATAAGTACTGGCTTTAAAAAGTTTCAGATCAAAGTTCAACTGCATCTTTAATGCTTTGCTGTTCACTTAAGACAAAAATAAATGACTTTATTGATTTGTGGTAATACTGTAAATTTAAGGCAATAATAATTTTTTGAAGTAATAGTTTGTTTTCTTTTTATAATTATATTATCATCAGAAATTTCTACCTAAATTAAACTGATGATTCCTTAATAATTTTAGGACAATGAGTATGTCAAAAAAACACCCATAATTTTCTTTCTGAGTAATATGAATTAACTTATATAATAAATAATTAACAAAATACCAATGTTATTAACAAAATGGTGTAATTTACAGTTTGATAGGTCTACACTACTAACAAATGCCGAACAATTAAAACCATATTTCTTCAACAATAACAACAATTTTGTATTGTATAATTTTTTTAATATAGGTATATCAACCTCAAAAAAAAAACAGATTATTTCTATTTATCAATCAAACCTCTCACCATTATATCTTGTAAATTATTGTGAAGACCTCTAAAGCAGTCTTCAAAATTGAAGAGAGAAGCAGTCTTCTCTCTTTCACCATCACTGAAACATGTAGCTTGATTTTTCATAGGCAATACTTAATAGATCATTCAAAAAGGGTAACATAATATTGACACTAAAGAGTGATGATTTTTTGAGATAATGCTTGAAGAATAACAGATTTTGCTACAACATTGGCTTTCCATTCTAAAACTTATAGTCACTAAAACTTTCTTTTGACATCACAAAAATTCTAACATCCAACATCAGTCTTAAATCAATTCTGCTAACAAAGAGCCTCAACTGACACCACATGAAAAGATTTAATTTAATTATAAAGATGTGTAACATATAATTTGTGTTCCCTACACACAGTCAAGGACTGTAAACCACCAAACTATAAGAAAACATCACATCACAACTGCTTGAAAGATAAAATGGGGAGAAGGAAGAAATAAAATCCAATATCACATTAATCGATGAAAGCTTCACCAATTTACTTTTAAAATTAAATCATATTATGGAACATCTTAATTCATGAACAAAAAGCCATGAACATGTTATGGGTAGCAAAAGTGATGGCAGTTTAGTGCAAATTGGGAGTTTTTGGGCTCTGGAGAAACCAAGGAAAACAGCCAGGGAGAAGAAGTCATTCACAGCTAACAATTCTCACCTTGCCAGTCATCTATGGAATATCTGCTCACCTCACTGTAATAGAATACTGATAGGAGCTATTCCCATCCTTTCTGAAATCACAAGTCAATGTCTTCAAGTTATCATTTCTTGAGTTTTGTGAAAGACTAAATGAAAATAAAATACCATGAGAATGTAACAGTAATCCAAATAGCTCTCTATAAGATTCTTCATGAAACTAGCATGAATTTCTATTATAAAGAGCTTTTCAAATATCCAAAATAATGTGAAAAATGTAAACACAGAAATGAAGACTTTGGGAAATAAATAAGTGAATATAAGAAACATCCTGTATTTTGTTCACAATATTCCTGCCTTTTTAATATTGTGCTGATTAGATTTTGGACGACTCTCATATAACAAACCTGGCTATTCAGTAGGTAAATCATTCCCATAAAATGAAATATTCAACTGTTTAAAAGACAAACTATAAAAACAAACCTGCATTTGCTTTACTGGCTATCGCAGAAATTAGTGACATGTAATTTACTTTATCTCTGCCTACTGTGTTGGACTTCTTCTCTTTCCTCATTTCTGCAGTCACTCGATCGGCTTCCTAAAATAACATGGATACAATATACATGAAAATTGTTATCGAATAATACAACTGACTGTAAAAAAACTTACAGAAAACGAAAAAAATTCGAGACTGCTCATTTGTGCAAGACAATTATGCAGTCAGTATTTTTAATTTTCACAAAGATTTCTAGTTAAACCAAAACCATTCTATAATAAACCAAACCATAAAAAATTGAAATAACCTCATAACAAATAAGAATATTAATTATAATACATAAAATTACCTTTGTAATCAAACTGAAAAAATGTATTTCAGTTGAGGATCTCAAAGATTAAACAAACAACTTTTATAATTAGCTATCACATTACGTTTACTCACATAATTCTAATAATCTGTTAAAAGGTCTTTAGGCAGAAAATACTTATGGTATTATGTTCTTGCAATTATGCACATGGCAGGAAATGATAAGACCATATGTAGTAATAATTTTATGTTCTCCAGTAATGTAACTATGTGGTCAGCAGCTAAAGAAATTGTCCACAGTCGCTTGTGTGTTGCTGATATCTCATAGAAAATGACTTTGCCATATCTGTTGCTGTTTCACACACAAATAAACCTTTCTCTCAGCACTTTCAGAAACCCTCATTGCAAATAAGCATTACCTAGCCCTCCAACAATCACCTGTGCAATATTAGAACTCATATTACACATACGAGGTTAGAATTTTTTAATTTTCCAGGCTGTATAAAACAGTTACAAGATAGTAATGAAGAAGTTTGGTCATTTCCTCCCTGTTCTGACTAAGGAGCATCTAGTGGACGCAATAGTCAAATTATTCTCCAAGGTAGAACAGGTGCCTTGGAGGGAGATTGCTCTGGATGAAGTAGTTCCTCTGTTCAAGCAGGATGAAGTTGTAGCAGCTAAGCGTGACAACAGACAGAGGATTCCCGGTCTTGATGGAATCAGCGGCGAGGCAGTGCAGGTTTTGGCTCAGGTGGCTCCAGAGAATCTTATTGATGTATTTAATTACTGCTTGACAAACAGGTTTGTGCCAGGAGCATGAAAGGTTGTCCGGCTGGCTCTGATTGAGAAGGAGCAAATCTGGTAATGCTACTGGATATCACCCACTGTGTTTGTTAAGCATGCTCAACAAACTTTTCAAGCCCCTCCTTGTAGGTAGATTGACAACTGAGTTGGAAGCTTGGGTAGGATTAAGTGTGAACCAGTTCAGGTTCCAAATAGGCAGGTCCATGGTGGATGCTATCGACTGAGTGATGTAGCTGGTCAATGAGGCTGCCACATGCAGTTGGCAGACTAGGAGCATACCGGTTGTTATCCTCCTAGACGTTGAAAATGCCTTTAATAGCCTGCCCTGGCATGTTGTTATGGATGAGCTTGAGGTGCGTGGCGTGAGTGCGTACCTCAGGGGGTTGGTTGGCCAGTACTTGAGTAACAAGTTTGTGGTTGCCAGCATGGAGGGGCTGTCAGTTACATATGAGGTGGTATGTGGTGTCACACAGGGGTCGGTACTCGGCCCTTTGCTCTGGAATATTGCTTATGATGGTGTGCTGAGGATCAAGTACCTGGAAGGTGATCTGGCACTGGTTGTCGGCAAAACAGAACTGGAAGTCACAAAGCAGGGCACTACGGCGATCTGTATGGTGAACGACCAGCTGGCTATGAGGGGACTGAAGCTTGCAAAGCAGAAGACTGAGGCAGTGGTCATGGCTAGGAAATGTAAACTTGACCCCATCACATTACGTGTCGGTGCAACCGAAGTCCTGACCTCATGTAAGGTAAAATACCTTGGAGTGTGGCTTGACCATCAAAGGTTGTTCCAGGAGCATGTCTGAGAAACAGTAAACAAGGCTAGGAGAAGCTAATGCCCTAGCCAAGCTGATACAGAATTGGGGTGGTCCATCCATCAATCCACCAGAAGAAGGAGACTTCTTGCTTCAGTGGCATGCTTGGTCTGTCTGTACGGGGTACCGGTTTGGGCTAGGGGGTCTTAGTACTAGGCAGGCCAGGGAGCTCCTTGATGGCTTGCAGCGGATGCTGGCTTTGCAGATCGCACATGCCTATTGGACAGTTTCCAGCGAGGCTGTGTTTGTCATCACCAGGATACTGCCCCAGAGTCTCATGGCAGAGGAGAGGGGGATGAGACAACAGGGTGCTTTGCCAAGTGTCATGATAATGCACCTGCTCACACTTCATTGCTTGTTCATGAATTGAATAAAATAACACTGTTATGATGCCTCAGCCTCTGTATTTGCCAGACATGGCCCCCTGTAACTTCTTTCTATTTTCCAAGCTGAAAAGAACCATGAGATGTTTTGACAACACTGAATAGATCATCTGAAGGAACTAAACGCCATACCAGAAATTCCATTGCAAAGATGCTCAAAAATTGCAAAAGCACTAGCAAAAATGTATACCTTAAAAGGAGTATTTTGAAGGTGATAAAATCAATATTGATGAACAAAAGATTTTTTGAGAAAAACTAAAATTCCACATATTTTTTTTATCAAACCTTGTACTTTGATCTGTTTGTGATTTCACATGGATTTATTTAGCATCTATTTTTATTAGATACATTTTACTTCTTTGCAATGTGTACATGGAAAAATGAGAAGGCAATTTAACAATGAAGTGTGTTATTAATACTTCACCATGTTCCATGGACTATTAGTCCAGCCCAAAAAAAAACCCATTACTGAATGTTTGTTTATTATTCTAGAATAAAAAGCCACATTATTGGACATTTTAAGAGGTGAATGTACATTCTGATTTTGGACTTGCTTGCAAAGAATTGTGCAATAATGGAGCCATCAATACTATTTTCTATATATTACCTGTTTTGAAGTAATTATGTGCAAGATCCAGAAAACTGAAGTTAACTAGAAAAAATGCATTTTCAACAACTGATTGTTATCGATATTCGATAGTTACAAAATGTTTTAGGCAATCCTATGTTTAAATTAATAAAATAAAGTAAACAAATATTTCTTGTGAATAAAAAAGCATCAAGTAGAAAAATATATATGGTACTCCAATCTATCATAAAAGAAGTTCAGGTTCAGGTTTCAGATGCATGTTAAAATATCCTCTGCCATCTGATATTTCTTCCTTAACATTTAATTGCATTAAATATAATTTATTGGTGGGTGACAATTTTACATGTGGAAAATGTGTTTAATTAACACTAAATGATATGGAAAACTCTCTATTCATGATGGTGATAAGGCATTAGAAAAAAGTATAAAATTGTACAATTAAAATTCATTATTTAATCTAAATAGTATAGGAGCATATTATATAGTATATAATATTATATAGTATAGGAGCATATTATATAGTATTAGCATACTTGCTTGTATATTTTATCTATGAATGTTCAGCCTAGTTGGTGAGTAGTGAATTAGTCTACTAGGCAGACTATAAACTGGTAAAGTCTTGTAGTGATGTAACTAGAGAACTACTTTTAAATAGAACTTTGGTTTAGTTTTTAGAAAAGGTTTTATATTTTGTAACTGCATAAAGCATGACATATCATTTTACTATTTTCACTTTAATTATTACAAAATAAATACAATGCATATCTAACCATAACAATGTCAATATTATATAAACTCATCGAAACATTTTCCAAAATAATGTTTGTACTTTATTGCTGCATTAAATAATACAGTTGTACTATAGCAATAATGCTGTGTAATAATTAATCATCGTAGTATTACATTATTATAAAATAATTTATAAAAAATAAAAATAAAAACCGACCTCAACAAATAATAGTATTAAAAAAATACGAATAATTATATCTTTTATTTATTAACTAAATTAAAATGATTTACAACAAATAACTATTTTTGAAGCTGGCGCCAACCAACACACAAATTAAACATAAAGTTATGTAAAGTGAGTATCTCAACCAACCACTAGGCAACTAAACAGGATTCCACATGTAAAATGGGATCTCAAGAGCATAAAAGAAAGAGCATCTCATGATCACACCTCACATTTCGCTAAGGCATATATACTTTGTAATAATATATGTACCTATGCATTTATGAAAAGTTTTCTTATATTTTTGTATGTCACATTTTATCGTTGTATATTTTTGTACATCTCATTTTATTGTAGTAAAACTTCTACTACCAATTTTGCATTGTTTGAAGTAGGATTTGTATTATATAGATCATAGGTTTTTATTTTGTTTATCTGGCGTTCGCTGGCACAGACTTCAAAAATATTTATTTGTTGTAAATACTTTATTTAATAATAAATAAAAATATAATTGTTAGTAACTTTATAGTACTATTATTTGTTGAAGTTGGTTTTTAGTTTTATTTTTTATAAATATTTTATTTCACAATTTTTAGTAGTATCTAGTACCTTTATTATTAGATAATATAAACATAAATATATATAATAATATTGCAATTAGGAATAATAGACTTTTTTACCATTTTATATAAATATTAAATGTAGATTTAATATTTGAATGTAGTTTAGAGGAAAGTAGCCAAGGAAAAAAAGGAATGATTGTTTACGGAAGTAAAATAGAAAAAGAAATGCCATGATATCTCCACAGAGACTAAACAGTGATAATATAGATAGTTATTAATATCCTGATCATACAGGAAACAGAGAAACACAGTACTGCTGCAAGCAGTCAGCAGCTAAGGGTGTCAAGAGGTTCAGTTTTTTAGTTTTTCCTAAGATTATCATCGGATTTGGTTAAAATTTATATGGGACCATTCTGAAAGCATATTCTTTCAATTAAAAAAAAAAAAAAAACTATCAAAACTGGTTTACTAACATCGCAGACAGATAATGCATAACATACACTAAAAAAATCAGGGGCTTTGGTATTTTTCCTAATATTATCATTGGATTTCATTAAAATTTATATGGGACCATTTTTGAAATCTGTTAAAATTTATCTTCATGCAAATTTTGTTAAAATAAATTAACTTTAAAAATAATTCAATTTATATGTTTCTTAAAATTGGAGATAACTTGTTGATCCATGAGCTGAAGGGTAGACGTTGTATTGGGTGGCAGATAGACAATTTTGATAAATTTAAATTCATCTAAAAGGTCATCCTCAAGGCCAGGAGGGTGAGCGGGAGCATTATCCAACAGAAGGACACACTTAAGCGGTAGACCATTATCAATTAAGTATTTTTTCACTGAAGGTCCAAAAACTATGTTCATCCACTCAATAAAAAACTGACGGGTCACCCATGCTTTACTGTTTGCATGCCACAGAACTTGTAATTTTTCTTTCATAACTTTATAAGCTTTGAAGACCTTGGCTTTTCCAAGTAGTATACTAGCAACGGTTTTATTTTGAAGTCCCCAATAGCGTTAGCGCAAAGGGAAAGCGTTAGCCTATCTTTCATAGCCTTGTGGCCAGGTAAACTTTTCTTCAGCCGTGATAAACGTGCGCCTAGGCATTTTTTTCCAAAATAACCCTGTTTCGTCACAATTGAACACTTGTTGCGATAGGTATCCTTCTTCACTAATGACTTTTTCAAAAACCTTAATGAAATTTTCACCCCCTTAATATCTGCACTAGATGCTTCTCCATGACGAATAACTGAATGAATGCCACTTCGTTTCTTAAAATTGTCAAACCAGCCACGACTAGCTTTGAACCCTCACCGCCTTGCGATGATTCTCCATCCATCTCGGTTACATCACGCTTGAGGTCTTGGAAGATGGCGCCAGCCTTCTCACAAATAATCGCTTCAGAAACAGAGTCACCTGCCAATTGCTTCTCCTTAATCCATAATCAAAGTAGCTGTTCCATCTCATCATGTATATTAATTTGTAGCTTTGAAATAATGGTGACGCCTTTGGAAGACTGCAGCTTCTTTATCGCTTCCTTCTGCTTGATGATCGTGGATATTGTAGAAGGATTGCGGCCATACTCATTTGCCAAGTCGATGATACGAACGCCACGCTCATGCTTTGCAATAATTTCATGTTTCGCTTCCAGTGAGATCATTTTCTTAGGCTTTTTCTTTTCACCAGTTTTGTCTTTAACTTTGGGATCCATGGTTAAAATAACAAAATAAGCAGAGTACAGTATATATACTATCCAAAATGACACGATAAACAGGCACAAACAAAGCAAATAACACGTTGTGGCGGCCATACAGAGGACTCTGGTCTCAACAACCAAACAGAGCGACATAGCGGGCAGAAGCGGCGGGGGAAAAGCTGAGCGAACTCTCTGACATCTAGGGATCACCTATGTGATTATCGCACATCGCAAATTCGTATCTCAAATTTTTCGTTGTATGTCGAGGTATAAATTTTAGAATTTATATTTATATTTATATTTATATTTCATGTTGAATCTCAAAACATTCGTATGTTAGGACATTCGTATCTCAAGGTACCACTGTATTTAAAACAATACTGTGGAAAGATACACAGACAACATTATTAGTCATTCTTAACCACATTTTTAATGCAATATAATGTTAATACATGCAATAATGTAATATAATTTCTTATCTCTGATAAACATTTTCTTTAAATATTTTAATCATTAAGGAAATGACATTAATAATATTTATAGAGTTTACAATAATTTAAAATAATATACATTGCTAAAAGTAGCAAGTTTTTAGAATTTTTTTCAGTTACAAAAACTGATGATTTTTAAAAGTAGCTGCACCTAATTATATACTGACATATAATAAAAAATGTAGAAATATTAGAAATAAGTAAATAACAATGAGCTTTAATAAATGTTGAAAAAATTATTTATTTACGAAAACCTGCTTATGAATAACAGGTAAATTTTGAACAAAAATTATTAGCAACATATCAATTATCACACATTTGACTTAAGCTGTAGCTTATTAAGTCATTATTTGTAATTAGTTGGTCATGACAACTACATATTTGTAACAATAGTAATATATTATCTGAGGATTATTTTATAACTGATGATGAATCAGTAGATTTGAATACCTTAACCCTTGTAAGCGTAAAGTAACGTGATACATTGTTACCTACGGTGCTTATGAAAATGTGTACAATACTAACATGCTGTTACTACTTTCTAACTAATACATAGTCGTTATTTTCACCAACAGAAAGTGTATATGTATACTTTACAAAGCTAAAAGAATAACTAATTTGATACGATCGATAAATCGAATATGGGGTTAGATTACAAACATTTTAACAATATTCAACATCTAATTTACCATTTCAGGTTATGTCGTCGAATATACATGAAAATAGTAGTTTCATTCTAATATTTATTTTGATAATTCATCATTTTATGTGAATTTACTCAAATGGTTATTTTTTAATTTTGCATAATACAGATTCACTAATCATAGTTTTAATTTATTTTGTGCATAATTTGTAATATGGCTCTACCACATTCTGGTCTTAACAACCAAGAAATTGGAAATTTATTTGACAATAGTTTAAGTGAATATAAACCATCTAGTGATACAATCCCTGAAAATGAGTAAATTTAAAATTAGTTACAAGCAAGAAGAAACGGTAAACAAAGTTAATATTGTCCACAAATATAATCAATTTATGGGTAGATTTGACACATCTGACATGTTATTACCTCGACGAAAGGAGAACCCTACACTGCTGGAAGTTGTTTTTATCATGGGAAAACAGTCCTCAATTCTTATATTTTATATAAGAAACATAATAAATCTGCAGAGGGACAAAAAATTAAATCCAGGTTTGCGTACATTGTAGACATTGTCAAAGAGATATCAAAGAAATGGTTCCAGTTGAAAAATATTCCAGATCAACCACAAGACTCTCCAGGTTTAAAAAACTTCCTACAAGAAAGTAATGAAGATGCTGTGTATGTACTGCTAAAGGAAAAAGGAATACCTCAGACATAGTTGTAATGCACTACATATATAACAAGGGGCTCCATGCAGAGTATTTTCCTAAACATAAATGTTGAACAGTTGAACTGCGTAGATCTGTAAATAATGCATATAAGAGATCCATTTTTTTATTTTATTCACAAATAGTGTATTTTATAAATGTGTTTTCCTCAAATTTAAATTGGGGGAGTTTTCTAAATCTGTGCTAAAATTTTTTTGTAAAACATTAAAAAATTCAAGCTTACATTTTTTTTTAAATTTTAAAATTGGTATGCATCAAGTTAAATAGACCACAAGAATCTTCAGGATTTTCTTGGTAAGTATGATTGTTATCATACAGATACATAAAAATTGAATGTACAGTATTATTTTCAAAAACTGTTTACATATCTGTGAAAAATACCTTGTGATTTAACCATAACCCAGACCCGGAAGCCTACACATCAAACAGTTACTAATATATAATTTAGCAAATTTATATTACGCTCGTTATTTTGGTGTTAGTAAGTTGTTTTTAGCAATTACAAAACGCACAAAATAAACGAATGTGAGTGAGTGAGATAGTGGAGTGAGTGAGTGAGTGAGTGTGAGTGAGTGTGTGTGTGTGTGTGTATGAAGAAAGAGTGAGTGAGTGATTGATTGTTTGTGTACGTGCACATGCATTTAAAAAACATATTAAATGTTTTAAATCATATTCAATATTATGATTACTATTTAATACTATGATTAAGCTTCATTTCATTGCTTAGTGAAAAAACAAAAATTTAGTACGAAAATTGAAGCAATAAAGTGCTCAAGTAAAATTACAAAACTGTTTTTAATAAGCAATTCAATGACAGACAAAAACTGTGATTTCCATATTCATTAACTTCTGATAACAAAACAACATATATAGATACCAAAACAACTTACTAATATCTTTTCCCAGTGGCTTCTGTTGAGAACTAACTCTCTGCGACGGCATACTAAATCCACTAGCCTGTGGGGGAGGTGTTTGCTTATCAGATGGTGTACTCTTAGCATGTTCAGAGATACTACTTTGTGAAGAAGAAGGTGAAACTACAGATTATATTTACTACTTGTGATCGGGATTGCTGTTCAATTTGAACTAATATCAAAAAAAAAAAGTTAAAATATTTAAACAAATAAAATAAAAGATTAAGAAAGGTTTTTATTGAAACAAAAAAAGAAATCTTAAAAATATTTATTGTTATAACTAATTTTAGTTACTAAAATATATACAAGTTAAGAATTAAACAATTACGTTTACTTCCTTCACAATAACATCAGAAAGTTAATTTTTATACTTAGCACAAACACTTCTGCAGCTTTCTAAACATATTTTCTCTAAATAGCGATGCCAATCTACAGGTCCTGAATACTAAATATGCACATTTTAATCATCTATTACAAAGAGGAATGACAGCAGTACCCATGTGCTGTCAAATCAGGGGCCTTAGAAGCCAATAGCTAACAAAGTGATAAGTTTCTTTAATGTTTTTAAGTTCAGTACTACAAACAGAAAGCTATTAAAGTAGCATCATCAATGTTATTGGTAGTAATCATTTAAATCCTTTACAAAATCGATCGGCAAAACACAATCTTGCTGCACAGATGTACTGGTCGATATAACATCATATTCTACGACCTTCATTTTTTAACCTTCAGATGAAAACAAAAATAGACTGTGAATGAAAAGTTAAATTATTCAAAATTTACGTATCAGAAAACGATTCTCCAATGATGCTATAAAGGAAAATTACTACTAACCGCTTGCTGGCCTTTTTTTTAATTTCTTAATTCTGAACAAAGATGTAATATTTCATTCTTAGAATTTTAAATAAAATTCTTGTCTTGAGTGATACTGTTCTTTATATTACTAGTTGTGAAGTAGTCATATCCTCATTTCTGTTAAAGGTTGATATTTACACTGCTGTAAACTTGGGACTACGTTCTGTCAGTTTCTTAAAATGTTTGTGAAATTATTTGTTAAATTTTCTTAATAGATATCAGAATCAGTTTGCTAATGCAGTAATCTGTTTATATTTGTATGGATGATGATAACAGATAGTTTGTGTGCCTGTTTTGCTTATTTTTTACGTTTCTTTATTTTGTATTTTGCGTTGATTTCATTGTTAGTTTGTCTATATTTAAAAAATTTTTTATAAATCTATATTCTTTTTATAGTTTTATAGCGTATAACATTTCTGAATTCTGAACAAAGATGTGGTAGTGCATGCCTTAGTTTGACAGTAAGTAAACAGATTCCTTTAACCTTCAAATAACAACTGTCAAAAATACAAATTTTGGAAAAAATTGTAATGTATAAATTTTATTTATCCACACGTTTCATTACAATACATTTTTTCTTTTTTTTTGAAACTATACTAGTTTAAATATGCTTTATATACTGTAATTCTTACTACAATGCAATTTTTAAATGTTTCCTATCCCATAATTTAAAATATAATTTTTACACACAAATTTAAAACAGACATTTGTATACATTATATACACTTATTTTAATAATACTTAGTATTAAATATATATTTTACTTGCTCAATAATCAGGTTAATTTGTTTTAAATTCTCAAAATATCAAGTGTTAAATACTTGAATATGCATATGAACACAAAAAGGATCAATTTGAAAATGCAGAACTTGCCAAAATAATCTACATGCATATAACAAAATTAGCATAATAAAAAAAAATGATGCTACTAATTTTTTTAATTTATAATAAAAATTATGTTAACATTCACTAGCAATACTATTCTACAGTGTTCAAAAAGTGACACAAACTTATGGAAGAATGTTCCCTTCTTTCATTGCAGGTTAAATTGAAGAAAAATGGGTTTACATGATACAGCAAAGAATATTCATTGTCTCCCAATATATATTAACATGTGCCAGTTATACGCAGATTCAAAATGCCTTCACAGAAAAGTACAGTGCGGATGCACCAAACAAGTCCTCCATCAAGCAGCTGTACAAGATCCAAGAGACAGGGAATATGCCAGAAGCAGCCAAAAGTGGTTGACTGAAAATGCTAACACCAGAAAAGTTGATCAATGTGCAAGCTGCATATTAGTCCCAAGAATTATGTACACCTATCTAACCAGTCAGATCTCTCCATTGGTAGTGCTCGCACAGCATTACATAAGTGTTTAAAGATGTATCTGTACAGAATTCATATTGTTCACGAGTCATTACCTGCTTGCTTGCTTGCTACAGTCCAATGTGAACCTTGGCCTCCCGTCCAATACGCCTCAAAACATCTCTTTCTTTTACCAACACCACTTGCAGTTTTACTACTGCCTGTGTATACTTCTACTGAGCACTTTTCACTCTCATCTACTTCTTTATTTAAAATTATGTCTGCTGGTCTAGCCTTGTTTCCAAATCAACTTTATATGGCTCCTGCATCCTTTTCTTTTTAATTTTTTTTTATATACGTTAGACATCTCTTATATTTTAATTATTATTGGCGTTTAACCTGTAAAGATGCATAATGCTTCGAATGAAATAATCCTAAATGTCTTTGAAATTTTATGTTAATTAGTATTTGAACTTTGTTAATGTAACTCATTTACAGAACCTCCGCCCAAACTGGTGTTCCATAAGAGTCATTACTTGCTTTAAGGGTGTAATTTAACAATTGTAAAATTATACCTTTAAACAGTGAAAGTCTGTTAACAAGATTCAAGGGCCTGGCAGTATGTGTTCGTTAACCCGGATGCTTGTTAGCGAGAGGTAATTTTCAAACACTGTAACCTTAACAGCTTACAACGTATGATCAGTATACACAATACTATATAGGCTAATATATTTTTAATATAACTTTAAAAAAATTGTCTTTAGTTGCTTGCTTACTTTTTATTTTTATACCCAAAATCATCAAAACAACTTTTTTAAATATTTAATCTTTTTATAAATTTATTACCAACATATTTTTTCACAAAATTTTGTAAGCAATTCTAAACTATATTGAACTGCACAGTGGAAATAACTGGATTCTTAGTCATAGAGCCATCTTTATTTTCACTTTCAGTTTTGCTAACTTGCCTTGTTTCACTTCAATATTTTTTTCTTTATCTGCTGGACTTTCAGTACTTAACACATTATTGTCAGCATAGACATAATCATCCACATTAGTCCAGTTAAAATACTTTTTTTGGAATCGACGGTCGGAGAATTGCAAAAAATTACAACTGTAGCAAGACTGGATTTTTTGAAACAACTATGATTGTAACTGAAGATACAATTACCCATCCTCTGCTGATTAATCTGATGGCAACTAAAACATTTCGATAAAATCTTTATTTTCCTTCTACGCAGTCAAATAATTGTAATATCAGTAAACATCTCAATCGAACAGATGTTTACTGAGGATAGGCCTTGAATTGCCGGTGGCAGCTTTGCAACAGTAAATTCAATTAGTAGTAAAACATCTTTTTTCTGTTTGCAATCCCAATTCTGAATTTCAGCTTCAAAAATTGTATTGACTTTACTAAGTACTTAACCAGAAGGAGGTTTTTTGACATTCTTAAAACAGGGATCTCTTGATTTTCCAATGATCAATTGTTTTCTTTTTTCTGTTCTAGTCACATTTAAACACAGAACAGTAAAGCTTTACTTTTGAATGCAATT